>NC_067411.1:17640683-18249517 GCF_009764475.1 Pristis pectinata | reverse complement strand
TTCTATCTTTGATTAATAGCCCCTTCAAGTGCAGATTAATCTTGCCCTTCAGAATTTTTCCCAATGCTTTCCCTATCACTGATGTTAGACTCACCAGACCATATTTACCTGGTTTATTTCTGCTGGTTTATCCCTTCTTTTAAAAGGGTACCACATTTTCTGTGCTCTGGTACGTCACCTGTGGCCAGAGAAGATTTGGAAATCTCTGTCAGATCCCTAACAATCTGTTCCCTTGCCCTCCATAGCAACCTGGGATACATCCCACTAGGCCCTGGGAACGTATCCAAGTTTAAGCGCTTCACTTCCTCAACCTTTCCTCATGGGACAATCCCAGGGATCAAGCTCGTGAATCTGAACTTCTCTGGCTCCAACACAATGGAAAATATGTCCATCCCTATGTATGGAGAACAAATAGGTACACCATACTCCAGGTATCTCACCAAAGCCCCTGAACAGTTATAGCAAGACTTCCGCACATTTGTACTTCAAATGCCCCAAAGTAAAATTCAAAATTCTTGTTTCATGCAAGTAGAAACACAAATAAAGAGTGAGCCAACAGCTGTGCTTTAAGCTAGGCTTTGGCTTGAGCACACCAGCAGAAATTCTGCAGTCAGTCTATGCTATGACCAATCATTGGAATTAATCTCACGCTAAATCTCATCTGTAGTTACTTCCAAGTGCAAATAAAGACAGCAATAGAAAGATGACATACTTCATCAGATATAGGCTGGCAACAAAGTGTAAATGATATTAGACAACGTCATGAAATACTTGGAGCACTGGAGTCAGTACAGTACTGTTTTTTGGTTGTAAATCTTTGTGAATTCTGAACATTTTGGTGTCCCTAACTCAGGACGGACAGAGAAGAGTGGTGGCAAAGGTTCATTAGATTGACTCATGGCATGAGCGTAGGAGATAATGGGCAGGAGGACTATCTGTTCAGAAAAACAAGAGGTCATCTCATTCAGATATGTAATAGTCATAGAACCATAGAACAATACAGCACAATACAGGCCCTTTGGCCCACCATGTTTTGCCGAACTTTAAACCACGCCTAAGACTATCTAACCCCTTCCTCCCACATATCCCTCTATTTTAAATTCCTCCATATGCTTATCTAACAATCCCTTGAACTTGACCAACGTATCAGCCTCCACCACCACCCTAGGCAGCGCACTCCATGCACCTCACAGTCTCACAGTTGAGATACTCCTTCCCCTGGCAGGAGAGAATGGAGTCTCTCGATCAGGGGTTAACCATTTAAGACTGAGATGAGGAGAAACTTCCTCACTCAAAATACCATGAATCTTTAATAAAAACAGAAAACGCTATTCAAGGATTCATGAAGGCAGCAACACAGGTAGACAAGGTTGTTAACAAAGCATACAGAATACTTGTCTTCAATATCCAGGCATAGAATATAAGAGCAGAGAGGTTGTGTTACAACTATATTAAAAATTAGTTAGGCCCCAACTGGAGTACTCTGTGCTGTTTTGGTCAGCACACTACAAGAAGGATGTGATTGCACTGGAGAGCATGCAGAGGAGACTCAGCAGGGTATTGCTTTGGATGGGTCATTTCAGTTATGAGAAAATGCTGTATTTGTTTTCTTCAAATGGAGTAGGCTGAGGGGGAACCTGTCTGAAATGCACAGAACTATGAGGGGCATGGTTAGGGTAGCTAGCAAGAAACTACCACTTAGACGCCATGGGTCAAGAAAGCTCACTAATGCCTCTACTTCCTCAGGAGGCTGAAGAAATTTGGGATGTCTCCGTCAGCCCTCACCAATTTTTATTGATGCACTATAGGAAGCATCCTATCCAGATGCATGACAGCTTGGTATGGCAACTGCTCTGCCCGTGACTGCAAGAAACTGCAGAGAGTTGTGGATACAGCTCAGCACATCACGGAAACCAGCCTCTCCTCCATGGACTCTGTCTACACTTCTTGCTGCCTTAATAAAGCAGCCAACAAAATCAAAGACCCCACTCACTCCTGACAATCTTTCTTCTCCTCTTTCCCAGTGGGCAGAAGATGCAAAAGCCTGAAAACACGTACCAACAGGCTCAAGGACAGCTTCCATTCCACTGTTATATGACTATTGAGCTGTTCCCTAGTACGATAAGATGGACTCTTGACCTCACAATCTACCTCGTTATTGTCAACCTGCACTGCACTTTCTCTGTAGCTGTTACACTTTATTCTGCATTCTGTATTGTTTTACCCTGTACTACCTCAATGCACTGTTGTAATGAATTGATCTGTATGAATGGTATGCAAGACAAGCTTTTCACTGTATCTCGATATGTGTGGCAATAATAAACAAATTCCAATTCCAACTTTTCCCCTTAGCAGCGGTATCTATGATCGGAGAGCAGAAGTTTAAGGTAAGGAGTAGGACATTTAGAGGGGAGTTGAGGAAGAAATTTTTCAGTCAGATGGTGGTGCGAATCTGGAATGCACTACTGTGGAGGGTGGTGGAAGTAGGTACGGTACTTAACGCTTTACAGCACCAGCGACCCCGGTTCAATTCTGGCCACTGTCTGTAAGGAGTTTGTAAGTTCTCCCCATGTCTGCGTGGGTTTCCTCTAGGTGCTCCAGTTTCCACCCACATTCCAAAGACGTACAGGTTAGGAAGTTGTGGGCATGGTATGTTGGCACCGGAAGCATGGCGACACTTGCGGGCTGCCCCCAGAACACTACACAAAAGATGTATTTCTCTGTGTGTTTTGATGTACATGTGACTAATAAAGATATCTTATCTTATAAAATGTAAGTGCATAGACAAACATTTGAAAGGCACAGAAGGCTAGGGGCCGTATGATGGGAAATGGGATTAGTACAGATAGGTATTTGATGGCCAACATAGGGACAGTGGGCTGAAGTGCCTGTTTCTAGGCTGTATGACTCTATGACATTGAAACCCACATGCAAAGTTTTGAAATGGTAAAGACATTGGGAATTTACCTTTAGGATCCAAACATTAGGACTTTTGATGTATTGTTTAATTTTTACTGTTTCATCATTAGCACTGCAGCACTGTTGAAATACATCCTCATTTAGGGCAACTCACATTCACTGTGCAGAGGGCATTATCTCTGGTGTGGCAGCTGCTGGCATTGTCACAGACCCGACCCTGCTTCCTGCAGAATGGTTGCAGATGGACAGAAGCCAGCAAGGAGGCACCCGCTGAATGAGTACATCTGCAGCTAGATACTGGAGGAAGCACTCACTGCTCAGTTGAGGACACGTTGTGGACTTTGAAAGGGGACTGAGCAGACTGCAGTGAGTTCTGAAGCTGCTTCATCAGGTCATCAGATTCTCCATTTAAATAAGGAAGATAAGCAACAAAGAAGCATAATGTGCTCCTTGTTGTGTCAAGACTATTCCACTAAAGTATAGGTTGCACCCCTGGTCTCCAAAATGCGTATAAGTGGGTGTTAGGTAAATAGTAACTCATTAAGTTCACCATTGATGTTGGGGCATAGTTTCAATACATGAACCTGGAAGCACCCAGTCCAAGTGCCCAGAGGTTGCTATTTCACTGCAAATGATCAGTAGGACAATCAATGCTGGTAAACCTGAGTTATACGTGATTTGCCCATAAAAAACAAGTGAAAACTGATCCAATTTCCAGGCTTGAGTACAGTACTGAGGGAGAAATTCCGTAGTGATGCACTGCTGGCGATGCCATATTTTGGACATTGTTAAACCAATTTAACTTGTCAAGACTACATACAGAATCAGAATTTGTCTCTCAACAACACTGAAGTTCAGATGATCTGGCTGCTTACAGAATTGTTCGTAGTAGATTGTAGTGCAAAAGGTAGCAGCCTATCTCTACATAATAACAGTATCTATCTTTCAAAACTACTTCGCTGACCGTAGCTAAAAAACAGAAAATGTTGGAAATACTCGGCAGAGTTGGCAACATTCTCTGGAGAGCGAAACAGCTAACATTTCAGGTTGATGACCCTTTATCAGAACTGGAAAAGTGAGAAAACAAGTGTGTTTTAAGTTGAAGAGAGGAAGAGAGATCAGAGAGAATGTTCTATGACAGGGTGGAGACCAAGGTTGTCCAGGTGACTCAAATGCAGTTAGTGCTGTCTAAGAGAGGGTGATGAATGTTTAGTAATCATTGCTGATCTGTCTGGAGCAGTGGAAATAGAGGGAGATGAATTAGTGCTGCAGAGAGAAACAAAACAATGCTGGAACTGTGAAATGCAGAGCACAGCAGTTGCTGATTGTAAAGATCTTTGGGCTGTTCTGAGGTATGAAAGGTATATAAATGCAAATTATTTTCTTCCTTTCTCAGTTTCCCTTTGGAAACAAAGGTGCACTCCTGATACTCATTTTATCAGTAGCTTTAGCTATTAAAGAGAAGAAATATACATTCTATCTGTCTCAGATGGATTGGAAACTGTGCTCCTGTGAATAAGAGACATATTTCAACCTAGAGTACCTTACTGTAGATCACTCGTATGATAATGGCTTCTTTCAAACAAACTGAACTTTGAGATGAAAATCTCAGACTGGCTAACCTTAAAAGAGAAATAATATCTTGAAACACTTGCATATCTTTCCTTGATAAAGAAGGAAGCATTGAATCATAGAATAATACAGCAGGAATGAAAGCAATTTGACTCATTTAGTCTATCCCTGGGTTTTTGTAGTCACACTTCCTTGGTCTTCTATGAGGACACAGAACATATGTAAAGGAATCAAAAGTAGGCCATTGTCCCCTGACATTAAGTATTCATGGCTGTTTTTTAACCTGCACTACATTTCTGTGCAAACCCCACATCCCTTGATTCCCTTTATATATCTGCCAATTGTTTCTCAGCAGATATTGATCCAATTTCCTTCTGAATTTTAAACTTGAATCTGCCACCTAACTTGTTGCAGGAAAATGTTTATAAAACATAGAACAGACAGCACAGAAACAGGTCCTTTGACCCGTAATGTCTGCACTGGACATGACACCAAATTCAAAGCAATCTCTTCTGCCAGCACATGATCCATATCCCTCCATTCCTTGCAATATTCATGTGTCTATCTGAAAGTCTCTTAAATGCTACTATTGTATCTGCTTCCACCACTGTCTTAATATTATTTGCTGCTTCCTTGCTAATTACCTCAGTGTTCTCTGATATCAACTTTCCAGCCACTAGAAACAATTTTTTCTTTACTTTATCTAACCCATTCATGACTTATTTATCTAATATTTGCCTTTTTGTATGAGAGTTTGTTTGAGGATGACTGAAGAAATACATTGTTAAAAAAACAAGAGAAGATTGTGCAAATTCTTTTAATTTGGGTCAATTGCTATATACTGGCTAGCATAACTGGGGAGGAAAGTACTGCATTGGGTAGAGTCCAGGATGTCTCTGAGGCAGATATCTTCATAATTACTGTGGTGGCACATTTGTTTGGTTAACTTGGAATAGAACATAAAACAGTACATCACAGCAACAGGGCCTTCAGGCTGACGATGTCTGCCCTGACAACCTCCAATGCGCCTGAACCCACTGTCACTGTTGCAGACGTAAGATCAGTCTTCCGGAGAGTGAAACCCGTGGAAAGCATCTGGCTCAGATGGTGTCCCTGGCCATATCCTTAAATCCTGTGCAGATCAGCTGAAGGGGGTATGTGCTGGCATTTTTAACCCCTCCCTGCTTCAATCTGAGGTTCCCACCTGCTTTAAGAAGACCACTATCAATCCGGTACCTAAGAAAAACAAGGTAACGTGCCTTAATGACTACCACCCAGTGGCTCTGACATCCACCATCATGAAGTGCTGTCATGGATAACTGAGATTTGATAATAATCAGGAGACACAGAAGGTTCTTCAAGAAGTTAAACCTTTATTGCAAACAAGGCTGTGACGGTCAGAGAGCTGGTCACTGATCGCCCCTGAACAAAGGCTGACAGCTCTTTTTATGGCCCCTTCCTAGTCCAGTTAGCATAATCAATCAAGTCTGTTTCAGCTATCTAATTACAGACCCCTTGTTTCACTGCATTCTGCCAAAGTTGTCTTCACAAGTTCCTTTGTAATCTAATCACAACATGCTTGTACCTCACTACAGCCCTTCTAATCTGATCACAACATGCTCCTAGTCATTTCTGCAGTATAGACATCGGTACCAGACACAGGGTCACACTTAGGTCACCATGCTCGGTCAACCGCGAGTTACCTTACTCTTCCCGCGCACAGGTTTCCTCTTCCCTTCGATGAAGAAGGAGAAGGAGCCAGCGCCATCTTAGGCACAGAACAGATTATGAATAAACATGTCTGCAGCCTCTACCTTCTGTATATCCTATAGTGCTTCAAGAGGCTGGTCAAGGCACACATTAACTCCAGCCTCCCAGAAAACCTTGACCCATTGCAATTTGCTATACACTCAATCCTGTGTGGCAGATTCTGTTCTAAGTCCATCTACAAGTTTGCAGAAGACACTACTGTAGCGGGCCGAATGTCAAAATAACGAGGAGTTGGAGTACAGGAAGGAGAAAGAGACCCTAGTGATGTGGTGTCATGGCAACAACCTTTCCCTCAATGTCAGCAAAACAAAAGAGCTGGTCATTGACTTCAGGAAGGAGGCGATGCACATGCTTCTGTTTACATCAACAGTGCTGAGGTTGGGAGGGTTAAGAGCTTCAAGTTCTTAGGAATGAACATCACTGTACTGTGCCAGTCATATAGGTGCCACAGCCAAGAAAGCTCATCAGTGCCTCTACTTACTCAGGAGGCTAAAGAAATTTGGCATGTTGCCTTTGACCCTCACGAATTTTTATCGACGTGCCATAGAAAGCATGCAATCTGGATGCATCACAGCATGGTATGGCAACTGCTCTGCCCGTAACCGCAAGAAATGGTAGACACATCACGGAAACCAGCCCTCCGTGGATTCTGTTTACACTTCTCGCTGCCTCGGTAAAGCAGCCAACATAATCAAAGACCCCACCCACCGGGGACATTCTTTCTTCTTCCCCCTCTCATTGGCCAGAAGATACAAAAGCCAGAAAGCACATACCACCAGGGTCAAGGACAGCTTCTATCCTGCTGTCATAAGACTATTGAATTGTCCCGTAGTAGGATAAAATGGTCTTTTGACCTCACAATCTACCTTGTTATGACCTTGTACCTATTGTCTACCTCCACCGCACTTTCTCTGTAACTGTAACACTTTACTCTGCATTCTGTTATTGTTTTACCTTGTACTACCTCAATGCACTGTTGTAATGAAATGATCTGCATGGACAGTATGCAAGACAAGTTTTTCACTGTACCTCAGTACGTGACAATAATAAATCAATTTACCAATTTACATGATGCCAGATTAAACTAAATCTGTTCTGCCTGCACATGGTCCATATCTCTCCATTCCCTGCATATTCATGCGTCTATCTAAAAGCCTCTTAAACGTCACTATCGTATCTGTTTCCATCACTCCCTCCAGCAGCCCGTTCCAGGCAACTACCCCACTCACTGTGCACAAAGTTTGCCCTGCACATCTCCTTTAAACTTTCCCCCCTCTCACCTTAAATGCACCTCTAGTATTTGACATTTTTACCCTGGGATAAAGATTCTGACTGTTTACCATATCTAAGCTTCTCATAATTTTATAAACTTCTATCAAGTTTTCCCCCCAAGCCTTCGATATTCCAGAGTGAAAACCCCAAGTATTTTCACAAGGGTTGGATAATCATGGAGGAGATCTAATGATCAAACTGTACGAAAGAGATTAATCCAAGTCCCTCTTTCATTTCCTATTTTCTGACTGTTGTTTTCTCTCAGTATTTGTTCAATTTCTTTCAAAGGCTAATATTGAATCTGAATCCACTGCCCTATCAGGCCACATGATTCAAATCTGAACCACTCCTTGTCACTGCTACTGCTGTCAACTGCCTAAAATCTTCTTATTGACCCTTCAGTCAATGTCTTTCTTGATAGAGAAAGGCTCACACTCAATCAATTTGAGGAGTTTTAACTTATTGAGATATGTGGGAAAACTGTAAAAATCTAAACTTCTTGAGCCAGGAGATATTATTTTAAAACACTACCTCCAGGTAAATACCAAGAGTTGAATAGCAGAGGACATTAGCTTCCAATTAATTAACCTGTCGTAAATCCCCTTGTAAAAGGTTTTCAATATTGAATAATACAGTACAGCGTACATGCTGCTAACAATCAGTTACCACTGTAAATGCCTATTTTATCACATCTACACCTTCCTGCAAAAGCTAGCTGAAGATACAGAATGAGGCACCTCTGTGCTTCGCTAGCATTCAAATGAGTCACCTGGGGCTCATCTCACAAGAAGTGTTGTGAACGTTCTTAAACACAACATGTGCCTATCTCCCCTGTGTGCTACTTAAGTAGTGGTACAGCAGGCATATCTGTTATTCTCAAATTGATTTACATAAATAAACTCACACAGCTTTAGGCTACTAATTCTCTGTGGAATCTAAGCATTGGTAAGAATCCTACCAATGAGTAGAATACTATAGAAAGAATGGTTTTTTTATTGGAGTCCAATTTAATTGAAGTATTGCTGGAGAATGCAATAACTTCACTTTTCCTTTATTTGGTATGCGTGTATTGTCAAGACCAGCTTTTACTGCACATTCCCAGTTTCCCTTCAGAAGGTAGTAGTGAGCCAACCGAACTCTCACTATCAATATGATGAAGGTACCCCCACACTGCTGTTGAGACCCATAGATGATGAAGGAATGTTGATTCTATATCCACATCAGAATGGTGTGGCTTGGAGGTGCTGGTGGTGGTGTTCCAGTGCAATTTCTGCTCTTGAAGCTGACCAACACTCTGTGCTGGAAAGGTTGGTTTCCCAGCACTGTGCAAAGCCTTGTACAAGGTTAGAGTGGATTCCACCATGCCCCAAGACAATGCACACAGGCTCTCCATCAGGCTGATGAATGTCCCAAACACCTTGGTATTCATACGTACCTGCCTACATCAAAAGGCTGCCACATTTTTGCACTTATCTGAGTAATCTGGGAGTTGGCAGGTGAGGTAGGTTTACCCTGGACACTTGTAACGGATTGCTCACCAACTGCAAATCCCATCTCTAAACTACCCCTTACAGGAGCTGAGTTGGTGGGTGTGACTGTCAGAGGTAGAGTGACACATAGTCTTTATCTCCTTCTGAGTACAAAGGTTCATCATCTTGAGGCCTTCGGGTGATATTTCTTGGGCTTCTGAAATGATAAATACATCGCTATATTGTCACAGTCAGGGTAAAGGGCACATTTGAATCTTAGAGTCATAGAGTTGTACAGCATAGAAACAGGCCCGCCATGTCCATGCCGATTTTCATGCCTATCCATACTAACCTCACTTGCCTGCATTAATTCCCTATCCCTCCATGCCCTGCTCATTCAAGTACCTGTCCAGATGCCTCTTAAATGTTGTTACTATTCCTGCCTCCATCACCTCCTCTGGCAGCTCATTCCATGTACCAACTTCTCTTTGTGTGAAAAATTTACTCTTCAGATCCCCTTTAAATCTCCTCCCACTCACTTTAAACCTATGTCCTCTAACTTCAGGAACCCTAACAGTGGGAACCAGACTCTGGCTATCTACCCTGTCTATGCCTCTCATAATTTTATATACCTTTTTCATGTCACCTCTCAGCTGCCTTTGCTCAAGGGAGAACAGTCCCAGCTGATCCAGTCTCTCCTAATAACTGAAGTCCTCCAATCTAGACAACACCTTGTGAATCTTTTCTGCACCTTAATCACATCTTTCCTGTTGTGAGCTCAAACACATCTTATTCGAGAATAGGGGATGAGGAGTATAAGAACTGGGAAGGAGTTTTGGGAATGAGCATTCCCTCACCATCAACGAACACTGATCCTTCACTGGCCATGGATGGTGTGGCCACCAAACCCACATGATGGTCAACAGTGTGACCTCTCCAGTGCAGCTTCACTTGTGCACATGGTGGTACCTGCCACAAGTCATCCTCTGTTATGAGAGAGATGCAATGAGGTCAGTAAATGGGTAAATTGGTAAATTGGTTTATTATTGTCACACGTACCGAGGTACAGTGAAAAACTTTATTTTGCATGCCATCTTGTTTTACAGATCATTTCACCACATAAGTACATTGAGGTAGTACAAGGGAAAAGCAATAACAGAATGCAGAATAAGGTGTTACAGTTTCAGAGAAAGTGCAGTGCAGGCAAACAATAAGGTGCAAGGCCATAATGAAGTAGATTGTGAGGTCAGTAGTTCATCTTGTCATACAAGGGGACCAGTCAATGGTTTTAGTGACTCTTTAAACCACTGATAAGCCCAATGGACCAACTGGACCTGAGGGGAGAAGTCTAGGTGACCCTGTTTGAGGGTGAAGGGAGTTTAGCGAGTACAACCAGAAGTGTCCCTCTAATTAATAGTCTTATGCATGAATTGATGGACTGCACTCTATCCAGATGAAGGGTCTCAAGCCGAAACATCGACTGTCTATTTCCCTCCATAGATGACCTGCTAAGCTCCTCCAGCTTTTTGTGTGTTGCTCCAGATTCCAGCACCTTCAGTCTCTTGTGTCTTGTGTCTCCCACAGACAAATAGCTACAGGAATTGCAGTGTTGATTGACAAGTACTGGAAGGAATCACCCAGTCTGACGTTCATCTACCACTTGCCTTGAGGCTGCAGCTGGCACATGAACTGTAGGTTACCAGGAAGGTTGATCAAGAGAAGATGGTGGACTTTGTCTGCATGGACTTTAGGAAAGCCTTTGACAAAGTCCCACATGGGAGGCTGGCCCAGAAGGTTAAGTCACTTGGCATTCAGGATGAAGTAACTCAGTGGAAGAAGACAGAGAGTGGTAGTAGATGGTTGTCACTCTGACTGGAGACTAGTGGTGTGCTGCAGGGATCGGTGTTGGGTCTATTGTTGTTTATCATCTATGTTAATGATTTAGATGAAAATGTGGTAAACTGGATCAGCAAATGTGCGAATGACACCAAGATTGGGGACATAGTGGACAGTGAGAAAGGTTCAACTCCGGCCACTGTCTGTAAGGAGTTTGTACGTTCTCCCCGTGTCTGTGTGGGTTTCCTTCGGGTGCTCCAGTTTCCTCCCACATTCCAAAGACGTACGGGTTACGAAGTTGTGGGCATGCTATGTTGGCACCAGAAGCATGGCAACACTTGTGGGCTGCCCCCAGAACACTCTACGCAAAGATGCATTTCACTGTGTGTTTCGATGTACATGTGACTAATAAAGATCTTAATCTTAAAGTGAGATTTATGGAAATGGGTGCTTAATGGTCAGCATGGAATTGGTGGGCCGAAGGTCCTGCTTCCAAGCCGTCGAGCTCTATGACATTTGTAACTTTGCAAAAATCTTGAGTGATTTCAGGAGGTGACCTCATGATGCACCCTACATCATTCGATGACCATCAGTGTGACATGTCACATATCCTGCCCCTGAGCTGAAAGCACAACTTGTTTTCAGCTAGTATGTAGAAACTCTGAGGGAAAAATGCACAAGGTCTTGAATGGGGAATAAATTAGTAGTGTGATGGAATACTCTACGCTTGTCTGGCTGAGCGCAACTCTAGCAACTCTCAACACCATCCAAGACAAAGCAATTCACTTGATTGGCTCCCAGTCAACCACCTTAAACATCTATTCCCTCTGCAATATTTGCACAGTGACTGTACTGCAGAGTCTGTACAAAATGTATTGTAGTTACTCGCCCAAGCTATTTCCACAGTGCATCGAAAACCTGCAACCTCTATATCACCAAGAAGAACAAGGGCAGCACCACCATCCACAGCTACCCCTCCAAATCATGCATTATTTGACTTGGAAATATATCTTTGGTTCTTCATCGTTGCTGTGTTTAAATCTAGAACCCTACCCAACAGCACAGTGGGAATACTTTTATTCAAAGGACTGCAGCAGTTCAAGAAGGAGGCTCACCATCACCTTGGTGATGTGCCGTAAATGATGGCCTTTCCAGTGACATTCAGCTCCTGAAAATGAATAAAAAAAATGAAGTGTAAAATTTGTTTCTGTATGCATTTGAAACTCAGTTTATCTGTGGCACAAATATTCTATTTCCCAAGAATTGTTATTTACTGCTAGGGAAAACCATTAAAGACTATGAGAAACAGCCACTCATGCCCCATCAACAAACCAAAATAAAAAGAAAATGCCCAAAATGAATTATTAACCAGCCTGAAACTGAAGATTTGCCAGTCTCATGCAATAATTATCAGCAAGGTGTACAGCAGGACTCAGCGCAGAAATTTGCAATAAAACACAATCTTAGACATTTTATTTTTTGTTATGAAAGAAAAATGTGAACATAAGTATTCCCTTGGCAATTCCATGAATAACAATGCTCTCAAGTTGCAGTGTATTAATGAACTATAACATTCAAAAGCTGTCTTCTTTTCTTTATACAATTAAGATTAAATGAGTTGGAAAAGTCGCTGCTGATGTAAATTGTGCACGGTCTGTTGGAAAGCATGGGCTCTTTGGGTTAAGTACTCATGCTTCATGTTTTATTTAATCCACTTTAGTTTGCCTGGGATATGGGCTTCACCCACTCTTTATTGGGTTCTCCAGGCATTTTCTCTCCTGAAGTCTGCTCCTTCACAGCACCATGAGTGTAACCAAAGTGATGGAACCTGTGTGATCACCTTCTCCTTCCAATGGATTTCAGAAGCTACACATATTGGGGTAGTCGATGAGGTGTGGGGAAAATAAAAATTGGGATTAATGTAGGATTAGTGTAAATAGGTGGTTGGCGGTCAGCAGGATCTTGGTCTGCCATGGGCCTGTATCTCTTTATCATTCTGTGAGGGGGGGGGGGGGGTTGGTTTGAAGGTGTAGCAGAGCCTTCCAGACTTAGGCTGTGACTGAGGGCTTCACAGGTAAGATTCACCTAAATTGACACTGACTACCAAAGTAAACCCAATCAAAAATTATGTACTCTTTTACTGATGCTCTCATATTACAGCGGAGATGCTAACTTGCTGCTGGAGATAATTACTCTACATAAGTGGATCACTGTGTTATTTCACCTTATGTGGTGAACTATTCAGACACACACAAATTGCTGCAGAAAGCTAATTTATCATCACTTAACCTCAGCAAACCTCTTTCAGTATGAGAGAAAACATTGAGAAATAGTGGACAGGTCCTCTTGTAAAGTTTTGTGAAGTGAGATCTATGCTGGTTAATTCAGAATAGTATTGTTTTGTGCACAAACGCAATCCAATTGGTTATCCTGGCCAGTTAGAAGCCCAGAAATCCAGTTTTGGGGATATGGAGATCCCAGTGTGTCTGCATGATGCTGTGGTTGGCATGAACCAGGTGGGCTGAAGGGCCTTTTTCTGTGCTGTATTATTCTATGACTCTATGATGAAGTCTAAGAAGTCCCCAAATACAATGGAGCCAAGATGTCGAAGAGAAGTACATGATAGGTCATTGACAGTAAGGATTGACCATTAACCTTTCAAAGCTGGGTTTCAGTTACCTCAACCATTTTTCCTGTCATTATAAAGCCACATTCTGTCATTCCTTATTGCACATCATTAAAAATAGGGATCTAGTAATCATTTTGGTGCCTGAAGTTTTTCCCTATCCTGATAGAAGTTTATAAAATTATAGATCATGCAGACAGTCAGAATCATTTTCCCAGGGTAGAAATGTCAAATACTAGAGGACATACACTTAAGGTGAGAGGGGGAAAGTTTAAAGGAGATGTGTGGGGCAAGTTCTTTTACATGGAGAGTGGTAGGTGTCTGATATGGGTTGCCCGGGGTAGTGGTGGAAACAGATACGATGGTGGCATGGAAGAAGCTTTTGGACTAACAGATGAATATGCAGGGAATGGAGGGATATGGATCACGTGTGGGCAGAAGAGATCTAGTTTAATTTGCTGTGGTGTTCAGCACAGACATCATGGGCCAAAGGGCCTTTTCCTGTGCTGTACTATTCTATGCCCTATGTTCTATTCCACTGAAAGGTGGTTCCTAGCAACTGATGGCATTGACGGGTGATCTGATGAGGTGCTGGATCAAGATGGAAGCTGAGACAGCCTGGGGCAGCTCCACATGGACAATGGTATCAGGTGCCTGCACAGGAATTCAGTTGCTTTTGCAGGACCCATTAAAGGTGGGTGTTGTCGTTATGACTACTGAGGATTGAGGATCTAGGCTCCCATTGCTTCTCTACCTTGTGCACATGCTTGATCAGCACTGCTTGTGAAGCTGATAGGTTAGCAGGCTTATTGTCATCCTGAGTGAGTGCAGTGCAGTACTTGCTTTGCCTGAGGTGTCACTGGCACCCTCAGAGAGCTGAGACCCAGCAGTCCCATAGACTTTTCAGAGAACAGAGAGTTGAGTGTGTTGTGGATCTCACAGCTGCTTTGCAATAAGATCCTGATGGTTTGAATGGCAGCAGAGTGAATTCCAGGTAAAGGGACCAACCTGGGCTCTGTGGTTTCCAGCTTGCTTGCAGAGGTTACCATTTTGCCCCACTTTATTACATTGTGCACAACTCCTCCGGACCCTGGTCAGTACACAGTGGATCACTGGAGGCCACCCAGTGATCCAAGAAGTTCCTCATGTGCAAGAATTATTCCTGATCATTCTTTTAAATGGCGTGGCCATTCTTTTAAGTGTTCAGGAGCAGGGTTGAGATGCATCACTGCTTTATGAGCCATGTAACTCTCCTGATCTTGCCCTGGTGCCTTTCAATGATAAAATACAGGGTGCAATGAGTCTGGCTGCTGTAAGTGCTGCACTTGGTCATGCTGAACACGTTAGATGACATTGGAGAAGAAAGGACAAAAGTGGTTACCTTCACATAAATCCTAAAGAATATGTCCTTCAGCCTCCCCACTTGCTGTGCATGATTTCCTTGACTCCCGGACTAAGTGTCGAGGACAGACGCTACGCTCATCCTCCTCCTGTGCTCCCTCCTTTTGCCCTGTTGAAGAGGTTTGCAGGTTACTGAGATGTTTTGAGTGTGTGCATGTCCCAGTTGGATTGTGTGGAAGCAGTGTGAAAGGCGACTGATGCTTTGGGTAATGAGGTTAGAAAATAGTGAGTAGAGTAACCGGTGTGCAATGAGGAACAGCAGCTGGAGTGACTGGAGCAGAGAGGTTTCTGTCAACTCGGATCACAGATGGTGCTGGAGAATTGTCCTAAAATCCACAACTAATCTCACAGCCCTATCTGTTCCCCTTAATCTTGTTCCATCCATACTTCCAAATATAACAGTGGGAAAGGATTCTAAGCTCTATTAACACTGTCTGCAAAGAAATTTCTTCAAACATCTCTTCTTACTCCCTAAGCAACTCCTAATCACAGCAAATTTAACCAGAAGAAATTCCTTTCCAATTCAATTTAACAAGATTCTTTATTGTTTTAAAAGCTTTCTATTGACTTTCTTTTCCCAGCGAACAAGCCCTGGTACTTCAAGTCCTCTCCTTGTGATTGTATTTTTCCAACTCTGATGTTATCCTGTTGAGCAACATTGTGAAAATTCAATAGCTTTCAACCACTTACAATATGGCACATGCCAAACTATAACTGTAGCTTAAACCAATGTGCTTTAAACAAATTCATCATGACTCTTATACTCATTGTTTATATTTATAAAGCCTAAAATTCATCCATGGTAGACAATCTTTTAAAGTAGCACTGCCTCTGAAATGTGTTCCATTAACTTTAAAGGGATGAATTCTGGGGATGGAGTACAAAATGCTAAATTACTAAATGGTGTGTTTAGCATGACTGACAGGAGGTGAGTTTCTTGGCAAAAATGCTTCACTGAACTTACACTTTTAGGATATTGTCTGTTCAAACCCTCAAATGGGCAGGAACAGTAGTGTAGCGGTTAGTGTAACGCTTTACAGTGTCACGTGACCCGGGTTCAATTCTGGCCGCTGTATATAAAGAGTTTGTACGTTCTCCCCGTGTCTGCGTGGGTTTCCTCCGGGTGCTCCGGTTTCCTCCCACATTCCAAGGACGTATGGGTTAGGAAGTTGTGGGCATGCTATGTTAGCGCCAGGAACACGGCAACACTTGCGGGCTGCCCCCCAGAACACTTTATGCAAAAGATACATTTCACTGTGTGTTTCAATGTACAAGTGACTAATAAAGATACCTCACCTCTTTACAGCCACCTTATCCCCCAACTTTCTATTTAGAATGTAGTCCAATCCCTTGCCTTTTTTCTCCCCTCAGATTTATTATCTCCTACTTTTCTGCATTAAATTGTGTTTGTAACTTGCCAGCCCATTCTGCTCACCATTGTGTTCTGAAGTATTGCTCACTATATACCAAATTTCCTACTTTTGTGCAGATCAACCAATTATGTTGTCAATGCTGAAGACTGAATCACCCATATGTGGCTCAAGAACAAACCTCTGGAGTGCATCAGTACTAACCTTCCTTTAATTCAAACAATATCCAATATCCCTCTAGGTTTCTTTTCTGTTAACCATCTTCCTGTTCTGCTGTTTGCTACAAGATTTTTGATGGCACAGTGACACAGCTGGTAGAGCTGCTTCCTCACTGCTCCAATGATTCATGTTCAACCCTGACCCCTGGTGTTGTCTGTGTGGAGTTTGCATGTCCTCCCTGTGACTGCATGGATTTCCTCCAGATGCTCCAATTTTCTCCCACATCCCAAAGATGTGCGAGTTGTTCAGTTAATTGGCCACTGTAAAATGCCCCTGGTGTGCAGGGGAGTGGTAGAGTCTGGGGGGAGATGGGGATGTGGGGTAGTTAAAGTGGGATGTTTATCATGAACTTGGTGGGCTGAAGGGCTTGTTTCCTTGCCTTGCGTCTCAATTCTCTCCCATTAATTTTTTTGTCAATAAACAATTTCATCGTCCTCTTGATTAAAGGCCTTGGTTTTGAGTAAGTAGCCTATTGTTTGAAAGTAGGCAGAATAACACTGCCTACTTTCAGAATAATCACACTGTTAGCCATTGTACTGCCTGATAGAATTTTGTTTTTGCCTTATTTACGCTGTGTGGGGCAAAGTTACCACAGGATGACTGCATATTCCCACGTTTGGCATTGAATCATGGACAGCAATATAACAATTATTCTCACTCCATGTATTAAATGTGGATTTAACAGAGCTCCTCAAATTCACTAAGCCAGTCACTGAAGGATTCAGCTGCATTTGAATAGAAACATAAATTGAAGTGTTACTATAAAGGTGGGTGGATGAAAATAGGGATGGTAGAAAAACAGGATGGGGTTTCATCCGATTCTGTTCTACACTATGTGGAGATGAAGAGATTTTCAATCCTTGGAATCTCAAACCAAATTTTATCCTGTAAAATGCAACTCAAAGATAGTTTAAAAGATTAGAGCTGTTGCCTCTCAAATTTCTCCAAAATTAATGGATAGGCTAGGACAGTCAAGCCTATGGGCTCTCCACTGACCTACAGGTGAGGAGGGATGGGCCTTTAGTGAGTTTGAGGCTTCTCAGAAGCAGAAATATCTGGAGAGTTTTGTGAAACACTTTTGGTCGATTTAACTTTTATGGGATTTGGGAAATGAGAAAAGACTTCTTAACTATTTAAAGTAAAATGTCATCCCTTGATTGCTTTTTGGATCTTGTGGCCATTATCCCAGTCTGGATCCATAGATTGTCTCGATATCCACCCTGTTGCAATCTACACCTGGTAAGTGTAGTCCTACCTCTTTCTGTCTAACACCTGAGAGAGGTTGATGACAGTGGTCTGGATGCTTGCATGGTCCTTATGGAATAGGATTCAATGCCCCCCCCACCTTCTCAGCAGAACTACTCCCAATATCTCAAGTCTCTCCTTGTACTTTACCAGCTCTGGTGTTATTTTGGTAAATCTACAATTTCTTTTATTTATTTTATTTAACATTCATTTTTTTGGGATCGAGGCATCACTGGCAAGGCCCACATTTTATTACCCATCCTCTTGCCCTTGAACTTCAAGGTCTGTCAGAGGGCATTGGAGAGTCAATCACATTGTTGGTCTGGAGTCACACATAGGCCAGAACAGGTAAGGATGGCAGATTTCCTCCCCTGGAGGACATTAATTAATCAGATGGGCTTTTACAACAACCTGGTAGCTTGTGATCATCAATACTAATGATTAGTTTTCCTTTTTAAAAAATATGGATGATTAACTGAATTTAAATTCCATAGCTACCTATATGAGATTTGGACTCGGGTCTCTGGATTGTTAGTCTGGGTCACCAGTTCATTACCTTAATGACAGCACCATCATCAACATATCACATAGTGAAATCTCTGTAGTTTAAATGTCCACGAGAAAACATCCAAACATGTATTCATAATTGTAATAGTGGTTTAAACTAATGTATCTTAAATAGATTCATCATTATGCCTGTGTCCATTGCTTCTAAAGGCAAAGCCCAAAATTCTATCATCTGAAAATTTTTCTGGTGGTGCAGAACATAATCGTTTGTGGCACTAGCTGCAACAGACTCTGAAATTCATTCCATTGACTTCAGAGTACAATGCAATGATGCTACTAGATAGAGTATTTAGTGCTGTTGACAGGATACGTAGTGATGATGTGGTGCATTTAAGAGATTAAATTAAGGTCATATTCGCTCCATATTTCCTGCACAAGCTGAGAAAGCATTTCTGTAATTTTTGTTGCGAAGTCCCACTACTTTCTGCATCAAAGCAATTTCTTTTTATTTCTGACTCCAAAACTCCCACCAACATTTTTACTAACAGTGGTGAATGGATGAAAATATACCTCAAAGCAGGTTTACAAATTAAAAATTGACTTCTCATTCTGCTTTATTTTCTCAGTACACCAGTATATGCATTGGCTTCAAAAGATAACAAAAGGTGACATGTTTGCACAATTAAATACTCCTCAGGCATTCTGGCAGCCAGCTGTAAAGTAAGAAGACAGCCACTGTATTTTAAAGATTTTATTTTCAAGTATAAACTCCTTTGAAACACTTTACATAAATTAACATCTTCTGAGACTAGTATCTGATGAACAGTAAATTGGAATTCATATAAAAACTCCATAAGGTACTGGTCTCACACACTTTACAAAAAAGAAAAAAGTTTTCCTTCGCTCTGCAGGGAGGGTGATCCTGTACAGTGCGAGATTTCCCAAGGCAAATCCAATGGCGTTGTAATATTGTAGTTTTCTGTTTCTATCACAGTCACACTACTTTGCACAAAGTGTCATTGTATAAAGCAGCACGGTAGAAGGCAGAGGAAAGCCCTCCATTACTCCACAGTGCAGTGATTAAAAAGCGTTGTTTTCTCTCTGCCACTGGATCCACTTAATGTGAGGAAAGATTAAGACTACTTCTGGTAAGCAAAGGTTACTCATGTAATTATACAGTTAGTTTCTGTATTTGGACACTGATTCTAATGCTTAATACGGGTGTTTCTTAAACAACAGAAAACAGTCGACAGGTTTGGCCAAGTACAAAACGGTTAAGCTATTTTTTTACATATGTTAGTCCACCTTGGTCTGAGTGTAGTGGCATTCAACTGTAAACAATTTTTTAAGCAGTTGACAATCCTTTATATGAAGGGTGATTTGAAGTCTTTGTTTGCAGGAACACCTTTTTTCTCCTTTGTAGGGTCCAACTGAGTAGAAAAAGATCGTCCACCAAGTCCAACAGCTCTAAGAAAGAACTTGTGCTACAGATTGATCAGAACAGCCTACGTTGTGCTGCAGTGATATTTCAGTCTCCTCAGTGTAACCTGTGGTAACTAATGGCAGCAAGACTAATATTCTGTTCTTCCAGAAAAAGTGTTGAGTTTTATCTCTTTGGCAGCCACCAACTAGCCTGTGTGTTACCTCTTTCCGATTTCGTTCTGTCTTAAGAACTGAATATTGTTCACACTGTCTGCTAGTTCTGGGTATTGCTCCACGGAGAGTACATAGTACCCATCGTATCCTTGCACTTTAGCAGCACTCAGTAGCTGTCGCTTTTCTCCTTCTGTCCATAATCTGATCCCTTCCTCGCCGTCTCTCACTCTCTGCTGCTCTCTGTTCCACGCGCTTGTCAGTGCTCTCTGCCTGGCCTGTTCCAGTATCCGAGCCTTCTCCTCATCCAGGGTCGTTCCATAGCGTACGTGGAGCGACAAGGCATTGTACTGCATTTCGACATCAGCAAACCTTCGAGTCCTGCCATTCAGCACAGTGGTGGACTGCGAAACGGTGACATTGATGCCATTCTCCAGGGCCTTGCGCCCGCTGGTCAGCCTCAGAGTTCCCAGGTCACTCTCCGGCGAGGCGGTCTTTATGAAGTAGTGAGTGTCTTTCCCTTCAATGGTATAATGCAGATTGTCCAAGTAGTAAGCTCCGTTTAGCACCGCTGCAACTTTTATGCAGTCTTCGTTTGCGATGTTGAGCACGTTGGTTGTTACTTTTCCTTGACTGATTGCGAGCATGACTCCCTTGCCTACCAGAGACTTGACAGTACCGAACCAGAGCCATGGCTTCTCTCCAGTGGCCTGGTGTCTGCCAATCTGAATTTCTGGCATTTTTCCCAATCCCATGAAAGCCTTCGCTTGTCTTGCCACAGTTTGTTGTACGCCAGACAGAAACTAGGGATAAACAAACAAAAAATTACAATGAGTAAACAAAGTAGTAGACAAAAAAAATTGTACTGTTTTAAACATAATGGGATGGAAATTCAGTCACTTATGTTAAACACTTGTATACATACACGTTCCACTGTGGATAATAGAATCGAATTTCAGAAGCAAAGTACAATGTACAGCCATAATGTACAGGCAACAGCTCCACCACGATTATTCTCAACACTGTACTTCACAAGGTTGTGTTCTCAAGCCCCCTACTCTACTCCGTATATACTCATGACTAATGGGGCCAGATTCTGCTCTAACTCCATCTACAAGTTTGCAGATGATACCACCGCAGTGGGCCGTATCTCAAATAACAATGAGTCGAAGATAGAGAGCCTAGTGACATATGTCACAACAACAACCTTTCCCTCAATGTCAGCAGGACAAAAGATCTGGTCATTGACTTCAGGAAGGGGCAATGGTGCACATGCTTCTACTTACATCAATGGTTCTGAGGTCGAGCGGGTTGAGAGCTTCAAGTTCCTAGGAGGGAACATCACCAATAGCTTGTCCAAGTCCAATCACATAGACGCCACAGCCAAGAAAGCTCACCAGTGCCTCTACTTCCTCAGAAGGCTAAAGAACTGTTGCATGTCCCTTTGATCCTCATTAATTTTTTATTGATGCACCATAGAAAGCATCCGATCCAGATACATCGCAGCTTGGTATGGCAACTGCTCTACCCATGACCGCAAGAAACTGCAGAGTTGTGGACAAGCTCAGCACATCACGGAAACCAGCTTCCCCTCCACGGACTCTGTCTACACTGCTTGCTGCCTCGGTAAAGCAGC
Organism: Pristis pectinata; assembly: GCF_009764475.1. Classification (NCBI taxonomy): domain Eukaryota; kingdom Metazoa; phylum Chordata; class Chondrichthyes; order Rhinopristiformes; family Pristidae; genus Pristis; species Pristis pectinata. Next base: position 18,228,082 of record NC_067411.1, on the reverse strand, counting down.
CAACATAATCAAAGACCTCACCCACCCCGAACGTTCTCTCTTCTCCCCCCTTCCATTGGGTAGAAGATATAAAAGCCTGAAAGCATGCCCTACCAGGCTCAAGGACAGCTTCTATCCCACTGTTATACAACTATTCCCTAGTATGATAAAATGGACTCTTGACCTCACAATCTACCTCGTTATGACCTTGCACCTTATTGTCTGCCTGCACTGCACTTTCTCTGTAACAGTAACATTTTATTCTGCATTCTGTTATTGTTTTACCTTGTACTATCTCAATGCAGTGTAATGAATTGATCTGTATGAATGGTATGCAAGACAAGTTTTTTTTACTGCATCTTGGTACATGTGACAATAATAAACCAATTTACCACTACAGTGCTGCAAGAGAGGAGGAACTTCTAATCTCTTATTTCCAATTTAAATGAATAGGAATGCTGAAATCTGTTTCTGAATAAAATAGATAGAATATGAGGTCATGCACTTTGGATCTAAGATAGACTGAACAGAGCTTTTCTAAACAGTAAGAAGCTAGGAATGAAGCTGAGAGATTTAAGGGACAGAAATCACTAAAATCTCAAGAATGGGTTCAAAAAGTTAATTAAAAAGTCTAATGAAATATTAGTTATCTTTTTCTCAAGGGTCTGGATGAAGGGATGAAATTAAGAACAGTTTTGGTTAGACCCCACCTTGAGCACTCTGTTCAGCTTTTGGCTCTGCCTCCCCATGACTGACAGATGCAACAGGAAGATGGATCTAGTAAGACAGGCCGGACAAACCTGGCCTGCACTCCCTTGAGTTGATGGCTCTCTAATCATGGTGTTTCAAGACGATTAAAAAAATAGGGTGGACATTGAAAATTTTTACTCTGGTAGGAAGTCCAGAACAAGGAGGTATAAAAATAAGAACCAGAGCTAATGTCAAGAAGCATTTCTTCACCAAAATGGCTGGTGTGGGTGGAGATGTGACAATTTATTTTAATGCTTGTGGACTTGGGATCTCACTTTCTATCACATAGTATGGATGTCTGACATGATTCGACCAAGAAATGGCGCCTCCTCCACAGTTAAATAGCCCTCTCATGCACATGCCCATCCACAAAGCTCAGAAATTTAGACCATAGAGTCATAGAGAGATACAGCACAGAAACAGGCCCTTCGGCCCACCAAGTCTGTGCTGAACATCAATCACCCATTCACACTAAACCTACATTAATCCCGTATTATTCTCTCCACATTCTCATCAACTCCCCCCACATTCTACCACTCACCTACACACTAGGAGCAATTTACAGTGGCTAATTAACTGACCAATCAGCACACCTTTGGGATGTGAGACCACCCGGAGGAAACTCAAGCAGTCACAGGGAGAACATACAAACTCCATGCAAACAGCACCTCAAGTCTGCAATGAACCTGGGTCCCTGGTGCTACAAGGCAGCAGCTCTCATGGCTGCAGCACTGTGCCACCGGGTAACAGTAGGTCTGCCAGTTCTCTTAAACCTTCCCTGAAGTCTTCAGGAAGAGACCAAGAAAAAGGTGGGAGCACTTCAAGATAAATTGCAAGATTTTAGGAAGATCAATAAAAACAATACCTGCACTGCTGCATTAAACAGAGCTGTTTTTTGTCCAGGTTTGCATAATTGTGAGAGGGAAATGGCAATCTGCTTCTGAACATCTGCTGCATTGTACGTGCACTTCAATAGATTCCCCGTTGCTAAAGTTACTCCTGGTTTAACTCCTTGACCTTTACCATAGCCTTGAAGAGGGATAGGAGCAGGCGATATGGGAAAGTCTTTAACTGGGGGAGGGGGAATTATGATGCTATTAGGCAGGAACTTGGGAGCGTAAATTGCAAACAGATGTTCTTGGGGAAGTGCACAGCAGAAATGTGGAGGTTGTTCAAGGAATACTTGCATGGGACTCTGGATAAGTTTGTCCCATTGAGGCAGGGTAAGGATGGTAGAGTGAAGGAACCGTGGTTGACACGAAATGTAGAGTATCTTGTCAAAAGAAAGAAAGAAGCTTACCTAAGGTTTAGAAAGCATGGGTCAGACAGGGCTCTGGAGAGTTACAAGGTAGCCAGGAGGGAGCTTAAGAATAGACTTAGGAGAGCTAGAAGGGGGCATGAGAAATCCTTGGCGAGGAGGATCAAGGAAAACCCCAAGGTGTTTTACACGTATGTGAAGAATAAGAGGATAACTAGAGTGAGGGTAGGACCGATCAGGGATAAAAGAGGAAACACATGCCTGGAGTTGGAAGAGCTATTGGAGGTCCTTAATGAATACTTTGCTTCGGTATTCACCAGAGAAAGAGACCTTGACATTTGTGAGGATCGCATACGACAGACTGATATGCTAGAACATGTTGATGTGAGGAAGGAGGATGTGCTGGAACTATTGAAAAACATTTTAGGTTAGATAAGTCACTGGGGTCGGACAGGATATATCCTTGGCTATTACGGGAAGCTAGGGAAGAGATTGCTGTGCCTTTGGTGATGATCTTTGCATCCTCACTGGCCACAGGAGTAGTGCTGGATGATTGGAGGGTGGAAATGTTGTTCCTTTGTTTAAGAAAGGAAGTAGGGATAACCCTGGGAATTACAGACCAGTGAGTCTTACTTCAGTGGTGGGCAAATTACTGGAGAAGATTCTTAGAGACAGGATTTATGGGCATTTAGAGAAGCATAGGCTGATTAGGGACCGTCAGCATGGCTTTGTGAGGGACAGGTTGTGCCTCATGAGCCTGATTGAATCTTTGAGGATGTGACAAAGCACATTGATGAAGGTAGAGCAGTGGATGTGGTGTACATGGATTTTAGTAAGGCATTTGATAAGGTTCCTCATGGAAGGCTTATTCAGAAAATCAGGAGGCATGGAATCCAGGGAAACTTGGCTGTGTGGTTTCAGAATTGGCTCGCCCACAGAAGACAGAGGGTGGCGGTAGATGGAGCGTATTCTGCCTGGAAGTCGGTGTTCCGCAGGGATCTGTTCTGGGACCCTTGCTCTTTGTGATTTTTATAACTGACTTGGATGAGGATGTGGAACGGTGGATTAGTAAATTTGCTGATGATACAAAGGTTGGGGGTGTTGTGGATAGTGGAGAAGGTTGCTGTAGATTACAACAGGATATTGATAGAATGCAGAGCTGAGCTGAGAAGTGGCAGATAGAGTTCAACCCCAAAAAGTGTGAAGTGATACACTTCGGGAGATCGAATTTGAAGGCAGGATACAAGGTTAATGGCAGGACTCTTAGCAATGTGGAGGGACAGAGGGATCTTGGGGTCCATGTCCATAGATTCCTCAAGGTTGCCACGCAGGTCGATAGGGTTGTTAAGAAGGCATATGGAGTGTTGGCCTTCATTAGTTGGGGTACTGAGTTCAAGAGCCGTGAGGTGATGTTGCAACTCTATAGAACTCTAGTCAGACCACACATGGAGTATCGTGTTCAGTTCTGGTCGCCTCATTATAGAAAAGGATATGGAAGCTTTAGAGAGGGTGCAGAGGAGATTTACCAGGATGTTGCCTGGATTGGAGAGCATATCTTCTGAGGATAGGTTGAGCGAGCTAGGGCTTTTCTCTTTGGAGAGAAGGACTTCATAGAGAGGTACAAGATGATAAGAGGCATAGATCGAGTGGACAGTCAGAGACTTTTTCCCAGGGCGACAATGGCTAACACAAGGGGACATAATTTTAAGGTGATTGGAGGAAAGTATAAGGGGGATGTCAGGGGTAAGTTTTTTACACAGAGAGTGGTGGGTGCGTGGAGCGCAATGCCGGCAGAGGTTGTGGGGGCAGATACATTAGGGACATTTAAGAGACTCTTAGATAGACACATAAATGATAGAAAAATAGGGGGCTATGTGGGAGGGAAGGGTTAGATAGATCTTAGAGCAGGATAAAATGTCGGCACAACACTGTGGGCCGTAGGGCCTGTACTGTGCTGTAGTGTTCTATGTCCTATGTTTACTGAGGGCAACGTTCTGCCAGGTTATCGAGAAGTGCCCACAAAGACTTTAAAGACCTTGTTTGCACAAGGTTGCATATTGTTGAAGACAAAAGTCTTGTTGAAATGGCTGCCTGAATGACAGTGAGAGGGATTGCTCTGAAGCTTAGTTTGATCCCAACCAACAGTCAGTAGCTGTAGCAGGGGTGGACAGGCAGTAAGTGTTTGCACATGGCTGGAGAATAGGGAGCCTATAATGGGAATTTGGGTGGTAAGTTTTGGAAGGAAATCCAGGACACTAATGAGGCAAGTCTCAATGCACAAGCCTTACCTCATTGTACGTAGGACCACAAGGAAGAATTTAACCCAAGCACTACAAGAAAGGGATAAGCCTGCGACTGCTGATCGCCCTTTTCTGTCTCTAGAATGTACTCTGTACGAATGGAACATTATGGACCATCTCTTGCACCACCATGGACTTGTTTTCGGTTGTGTCTTTTGCAAAAAGGTCTTGCTTTTGCACAGTCTTTTTATCACTATACGGCACAATTTTATGTACAATTTATGTATAATTTACATTCAAAGTCAAAGCTGAGTTTATTTTCATATGCACAAGTACATGTATGCACAGGTGCAATGAGAAACACTCACAGCAGCATCACACACACACACACAGCATCAGATAAGCAGCATTCACAAGAAAAACATAAATTAAATATAAATATTACACAAATTTTACAAGAAAGGACACAATTTGAACAAAAAAAGTCCATTTTAGTGCAAAGTGATCAAAGTGGTCATAGTGTGGTGATTAAGCTAAACTGTAGTGATTAGGGTTGTACCAGTTGGTTCAAGAACTGCATGGTTGAAGGGAAGTAGCTGTTCTTGAACGTGGTGGTGTGGGACTTCAGGCTTCTGTACCTTCTGCCCGATGGTAGCTGTGTGTTGTCTGTACCTGCGTGCCTGTGATGCTGCTGCAAGCAAGCTTTTCATTGTACTGTACATCACCGCACTTGTGCATATACCAATAAACTCCACTTAAAAGACTTGAACTTGAAAGTCAGCTTGTTACGGAGAGTGCACAGCATAACTTTAATGTCAACCTTTTTGTCAAAGGAAGATGCCAGTGTCTCAACTTCCCCACCCTCTAAGGGCTGGTATGATTATCCATCACCTCCAATGGGTTGCTTTGTAACACCCAGTCAAATAGCTGATTGTGTTGGTGAATCTTACCGGTACATCATCCCATTCTTGACTCCTTAAAAGCTCATATGAGGGTTCCTCCAGGCCCTGTCTGGGTATAGGAAAACCAGGAATAACATTGTGGAGTTGAAACCCAAATGTCAGTAGCCAGCTGTTCACATCTGTGGAGACAATGTAATTATGAGATGGCAAATACAATGGAATGGTACACAGAATGGTTGAAGATAAGCAAGTGTTTCATACACTGTTTCACTTTGGCACACTAGAAACATGAGCTTCTTCGACGCGTGTCATTTCTTGCTTAATCTTTAAGAGCAATCCGAGCCTTTATACTGCAAAATCAAAAGATCATTTTGCCTGTCATATCTAAATTTAGAGAAGATCCGTTGCTCTATGTCTGGATCTATTCTGGACTTTCAAATATTACGGGGACCTTTTTTGAACTACTTTCAAAACCACTGATTTGGTGCTTAATGTACAGATATTGGCCAATACTACTATGTCTTTAGGATGCTATTAAACAGCTTTGGTTTTGGTAATGGGGTTAGTTTTTTTTAATAATAAAATTATTCCAACTTATCAATATCAATTGATATCTTTTTGTTTATCAACATGAAGCATTGTGATTTCTAGTGTGATTCAATACAATCTATTTTGTAACATTTTCTTTTTTTTCCTTTGTTTCATGCATTTTGTACTTCTTATTTGAAATTAATAAAAATATTGAAAAAGAAAGAAAAGATCGTTTTGCCATCTTTTCCTCAAGCTTTTCAACAAATTTGCAACTGGGTGATATTGGCAGGTGTGATGGCAGCTGCTGTCTGTTGGAAGTGTGATGGTAGGAAGAGGTGGGTAGTGGAGGGTGTGATTGTGGTACGTGTGAGTGCAGGAGGGATGTTAGCAGGAGATATGACTGGAGAAAGGAGGAAGTGTGACCATAACAGGTGTGAGCACAGGAAGTACGGCTGCAGGAGAGGCAGCTGTGAGAAGAGTGGCTGTGGCACTGTTACTGCAGGACGCGTATCATGGCAGGTGTGAGCACAGGAGGCATGGCTGCAGTAAGTGAGCCTGCAGGAAGTGTGACTGTAGGAAATGGGCTGATGAAGGTGATATTGGGAGGATCAACAAAACACTTGCATTCAACGTAGGTTGTTGTGGGTCTCTGAGGAGGATAGATGAAAGCAATCTGGAGCCAAGTGGTTGACGTCACAACAGCCAGTGGTGGGGGAAAGAGTTCTAGAAGGGTTGTAGCCCTGGAAAAAGTTGCAGGAACAAGGAGGGAAGGGCAGAGACTGCTCAAGGCTTTGACCACAGGGGTGAGTATTTTAAATTTGAGGTCATGGGGCAATAAAGTTCACTAACATGGGTGAATGTGGCACGGTACGATAAAGTACAGGCAGTAGGATTTAGGATAAGTGGTACTCTATGGAGAGGGGCAGATGAGAATTCAGCAAAAAGAACCTTGCAGTGGTCAAGTTTGGATGAGACAACAGCATGGGCAAGAGTTTCAGAAGCTGATGGGCTTAAGCCTGCATTGTTACTGAGGTAAAATAACGGTGAGGATTGAGGAATGGCAGCAATGGGGAAAATTCAGCTTGGGAGTCAGATAAACCCATTGCCTTAACATTTTCAAGTAGAAATTTAGATCAATCACCCTGAATACTAGAGAAACTTTAGCCGATGGTGGGACTGAAATTATTTCAATACATTTTGTTTTACAGTGCAACAAACTGTGGCCTATATTTGCATCAATTTATCTGGACCTTGTACTGATCTATTGTTTAAACAAATCCACCCTTGCTAGTGAAAAATCAATGAGCCCTTCAGTGGAGTTAATATGCCACTGAAAATTACCATGCTTGAATACATAGTATTTACTGAGGTCTTTCTTATGAATGAATTAAGAATTCGTCCTCAGTCACATGTACGAAATGAGCAATGGCATGGTAGCTGTGCAAAATAAACAAACTTTTTAAGAACTGCAGATGCTGGAAATCTGAAATAAGAACAGAAAATGTCAGAATTGGCAAAGGGTCTTTTACCTCAAATGTTAATTCCATTTCTCTTTCCACAGATGTTACCTGACCTGCTGAGTCTTTACAGCATTTTCTCTTTTTATTATTGCTGGGTAAAGTATCTGATTTTGTAATTCAGCTCCAGGGAGTTCAATGAAACTGGATTTCAGAAGGAAAGCACATCACACAGTTGCTCTCTTAGAGTCATACAGCACAGAAACAGGCCCTTTGGCCCAACAGGTCCATGCCGACCAAGATTCCCATCTAGACTATTCCCATTTGTCTGCATTTAGCAACCCTGGGAAAAAGACTGTGCATTGACCCTATCTATGCCTCTCATGATTTTATACACCTCTACAAGATCACCCCTCATTCTCCTACACTCCAATAGAAAAAATCCCAACCTGCTCAATCTCTCTCAGTCCTGGTAACAACATCTTACTGAGCATTTTGCAACTGTGGTTGAATTTCTACCACACATTCTAGGGTGCTTGATGTCAGGCATTTTATAAACTGGTTAAATAGGCTACAAGATGATGGAGCTGGTGGTGAAAAGCTGTTGATTAGGGAACTCAACATGGAAGACTGGATAATCCATTACCTGGAACAGGCAAGCTGGCATAAACCATGGGACCTTTGATGATTAATCAGATCTCCTGTGCAGACAATCCCCTCACAGGGAACAAAAGCCAATGCTTCAAAGGGTATAGTGGTCCTGTCTGGACAAATATTAGTAATATGTATGGGCCCAGCAATTAAAACTGTACTCCTTTAGTCTCCCGTTGGCCACCGACTTCAATTCCGCATCCTACTCCCATACTGACATGTCTATCCATGGCCTCCTCTACTGCCACGTTGAGGCCAGGTGCAGGTTGGAGGAACAACACCTCATATTCCGCCTTGGGAGTCTCCAACCCGATGGCCTTAAGTTCTGGTAACCCCACCCCTTCTTTCTCTCTGCCCCCCCCCCCACTTTTGTCTTCCCTTATTCCTGTGGTTCCCTTCTCCCATCTTGATGACCTGCCCATCTCCTCTCCTCCCCTCCTCCATCCTCCACGGTCCACTGCCCTCTCCTACCGGATTCCTCCTTCTTCAGCCCTTGGCCTCTTCTACCCATCACCTCTCAGCTTATTACATCTTCTTCCGCGCACCCCACCCCCCCACCCACCTACCTTCTTACCATCCCCCTCGCACCTGGACTCACCTATCCCCTGCCTGCGTGTACTCCTCCCCCTCCCCCCCACCTTCTTATTCTGGCTTCTGTCCTCTTCCTTTCCAGTCCTGATGAAGGGTCTTGGCCCGAAACGTCGACTGTTTATTTCCCTCCATAGATGTTGCCTGATCTGCTGAGTCCCTCCAGCACTTTTTGTGTATTGCTCCAGATACATCCAGCATCTGCAGAATTTCTTGTGTCTCCTGAAGTCTTAACTGCTCGTGGTTTTTGTCGGAATGGGGAAGAGTGTGTCTTCACAGGAAGGGAATTTACATGGTCTGGAGGTAGTACATAAGAACTCAGATCCTCTATAATTGCAGCAAACATTTAGAGATATGTTGAGAAATAGTTTGCCCCAGTCTCTGTGTATGAGATTTATGTTGCGTTGTTAGATCATCACACACCATGGTGGCATCACCATTAAATTCACTGAAATAATCCAATTTTGCCTATTTGACAAGGATATTATACAATTGTGCTGCACATATTTCAAAAGTTACCAGGGGAAATTTACTTAAAGTAAACACTGGAGATAACGTCCCATTTATGGACAATAATTTTCTGAGCTCTAGCTGATTGTGGCATTTTTCATGAAAAATATAACTTGTCAATCAAACAAGGTCAGATGCTTGATGCACGAGAAACTGCAGATGCTGGAATCTGGACCAAATAAGATACTGTTGGGAGGAACTCAATGGGTGCGGCAGCATCTGTGGGGGAAAGGAGTTGTCCACGTTTTGTGTCGGGTCATGTCAGGTGCTGCTCCAGAACTACAGACAGTATTCTCTGCATCCAGCTAGGGCCCCAGTGTATGAAAGGGAGCATGGGAATCAGTACCCAGTGAATCATTTACCAAAGTACTGGGATTTCCGAACAATGAACACGGAACAGTACAGCATAGCAACAGGCCTTTCGGCCCACTATGTCTGTGCCGACCATGATGCCAATTTAAACTACACATATGTCTGTATTCCTCCATTCCCTGCCTGTTCATGCGTCTGTCTAAATACCTCTTAAATGTTACTACCTTATATGCATCCACCATTTCCTCTGGCAGTGCGGTCCAGGAACCTACCACTCTTTGTGTAAAAAAAACTTGCCACGTAAATCTCCTTTAAGGTTTCCCACTCTCACCTTAAACCTATGCTCTCTGGTATTCGACATTTCTACTCTACGAAAAATCTGGCTTGTCTACGTCTCTCATAATTCTATACACTTCTATCAGGTCTCTGATGCACCAGAGAAAACAATCCACATTTGTCCAACTTGTCTTAGATCAGACTCTCTAATCCAGGCAACATCCTGGTGAACCTCTTCTGCACCCTCTCCAAAGTCTCCACATCCTTCCTCTAATGCAGTGGCTAGAACTGGACACAATACTTAAAATGTGGCCGAACCAAAGTTTTGTACAGGTGCAATATGGGATAGTGGATTTTCGGAGTTTTGCCATATCTCCTTCCCAGACTCTTAAGGGAAACAACCAATCTGAAAGGAGCTAAAAACAAAGAAATGGTCACATTTTTAAAATAAATAAGGGATAGGCCTGGACTTCTGGCTTGCAGTCTCCTCCGTATGTTTCTTCCCCTCTGATCTGGAGGATCACGTTTGAGCTCCCTTTGATACTGTGGAGAAAGATAAGGAGTCAGCCCACCTCCTGCCCTTGCCAATCACTACCCTTCACTGGCAGATTTTGAGCCAAAGGATTAAGGTTCAGGGCAAAACTAAGAAAAAAAGTCAATAATGAGATATTAAATATGCAGAGTTATTCTTCCTAACTTCCTATTAGGTTTTGTCTATAAACAAAAATAAGAATGCCAGATTATAACACAACTTGTTTGAGTAGAAACAAATGGAACTATGCCAGCACTGTCTTGCTATGGTAGCTGCACATCAAACTGTGCAGTCTGTTTCAGAGCAAGGTGGAAGCAATTGACACATCCGGAAGAAGCAACAGCAACTTTGTTTGCTCTTTAACTCAGCCTGAGTTATAAACAACAGATGCTTTTACTTCCTCTCAGAATTCCAGCATCAAATTTTCGACAGAACTGCTGAAACATCTGGTAAATTAGAATGGACCTTTATATAAGGAAAGAGATTCCTGCCCTTAGAATACACATCAACTCAGCTCCTCGACAAGAACTTGCGTGAAAGCAGGAAGAGAGAGATGGTCTGAGCAGCTGAGCAGTAATGTGCCAATCACAATTTAATCCAGAAAATTGTGCGTAGAGTTGTACGGAAAAAGGCCCTTCACCCCATACTTGTCCATGCTGACCACAGTGACCTTGCAGTAATGGATTTGGTAAGATGTAACAAGGCAATTGAATATACAATAAATGGAAGGATATTGAGTGGTGTGGAGGGACCAAGCGACCTTGGAATGTGTGTCCACAGAACCTTAAAGGTAGCAGGAGATGTATAAAATGGTTAAAGGGGCACGTAAGTGCTCTTCACCCTCCATTCACATTTCTCCAAACAAGTCAGCATTGAATAATTAGATGACACCAAAAGCAATTTACTTTTTTTTTGCAAAAGCAAAAAACCTGGACAACCTCAGTCTCTATCCTATCACAAATATTTCTTTTATTCTCTCCATTCCTCTCCCACTCTGCAACTTAAAACTCATGTTTTCTCACTTTTCCAATTCTGACGAAAGGACGTTGACTTGAAATGTGAACTCTGTTCTTTCTCTGCAGTTGCTGCCTAACCCACTGAACATCCCCAACAAATTTTTTGTTTTTATTTCAGACTTCCAGCATCTGCTGCATTTTATTTTCTTTTAATTATTAAATAGGCACAGTAGTGTAGTGGTTAGTGTAACGCTATTACAACGCCAGCGACCCGGGTTCAATTCCGGCTGCTGTCTGTAAGGAGTTTGTACGTTCTCCCCGTGTCTGCTTGGGTTTCTGCTGGGTGCTCTGGTTTCCTCCCACATTCCAAAGACGTACGGGTTAGGAAGTTGTGGGCATGCTTTGTTGGCGCCGGAAGCATGGCGACACTTGCAAGCTGCCCCCAGAACACTCTACGCAAAAGCTGCATTTCACTATGTATTTCGATGTACATGTGACTAATAAAGATAACTTATCTTGTAAGATGATATTGTCTTCTTTGGAACAGAGGAAAGTGAAGAGAGCCTGGATTAAGAGGGGCCAAGACTGAACAAATAGGAAGGAGATGTTTCCTGTAGAAGAGGGGTCAAGAACCAAGGGCACCGATTTGAAGTAACCAGTAGCAGTTGAAGTGATGAAGCAATTTCTTTCCAACCAGAGGGCAGTCAAGGGCTGGAACTCTCTGCTCCCTCATTGCATTTAAAAAGTACTTGGATGTGTACTTGAAGAGCATGACCTGCACTTTGGGTCTGATGCTGCGAAGTGAGATCAGCCTCAGCAACTCTTTATCAGCCAGCACAGACATGACAGGCTGAATGGCCTCTGACTTCACCATAAATTTTCTATGCTTTCTATAACTGTCAACACTTATACACTGCACCAGTGTGTCATCAAAAAGACCTTTTCGTTAACCCATTTATACCACCTGCTGTTCATGCCTTCCCTTATCCCTCAACTTCATCTTTTATTGCATGAAAATTATTCTCTCGAGTTTTTTGCTTGTCCTTTTTAACTTATTATCTAGCCAAACCAAACAACTTAGTTGGGGTAACATACACAAAATGCTGGAGGAATTCAGCAGGTCAGGCTGAGCTTTTATTCTGGCTCCTCTTCCTTCCCCCCACCTTCTTATTCTGGCTTCTGCCCTCTTCCTTTCCAGTCCTGATGAAGGGTCTCAGCCTGAAATGTTGACTGTTTAGTTCCCTCCATAGATGCTGCCTGACCTGCTGAGTTCCTCCAGCATTTTAAGTGTGTTGCTCCAGATTTCCAGCATCTGCAGTCTTTCGTGTCTCAACTTTATTGGGGTGGTTTCATATACTCTTTACACTAATGGAATCTCACAGCTCTTCAGCCCATCATCAAGGCACAGACCATCAAGGACCCTTTCATTCTATGCCCTGCTTTTTATTCTCCCCACATTATTAACACATTTCCCCCAACACACACCCTCCCCCATATTCTCCATACATCTCAACACCTCCCAGACTCTGCCACTCTCTTACACATTAGGGATAATTTACAGTGGCCAATTAACCTACCAACCAAAATGTCCTTGGAATGTGTGAGGAAACCCAAGCAGACGTGAAGAGAACGTGAAAGCTCCACCCAGATTGCACCAGAGGACATGATCAAACCTGGGTCATTGGAACTGTGAGGCAGCAGCTCTAATTGCCATGCCGTCTGTCAACGTTAATTAACAAATGCACGGATCTGGCAGATTCACCTGATTTGTTTGCCTTACCTGTGATGTAGTCCTTGACATTCTGCACTTTGCCCACTGGATTATTATTATTGAACATGTACAGGTTGAATGGGGCTGGATCGTTGGCAACTTCTGTCCAAAGGGTGATGTCGGGTCTTGTCCACCGGCCACCCAGAATGTCATAGTCTCTCTCTCCAAAGTGAATCAGCTTTGTTAAAGGATCGTAGAGACCTCCATGGAACCCTATAATCAGCTGAAAGTCAGGGTTAGAGTCCAGGTATATTTCACCGTAGGCTGTATATTGAATTTGCTTTATCATTCGGCCGTTGCTGCTGAACACTGCTAGCGGTGTCCCTGTATTGTCACAAGCGATGTAAAACTCCTCCCCACTGCTGATCTCCATGGCAAAGAGATGTCCCTGAAGGTCGTAATAGAAGGACGTGATCTCAGAGCTGGAATGATTGTAGACGTGTGTTATTCGGTTGGGGTAGTTGAGGTCGGAGTAGAAGAACTGAAGGTGCTGACCGATGCTGATCTTGCTGGACACTCGCCTACCGAGGCCATCGTAGCGGTACTGTATGTTCCAGCCGCCAACCTTGCTGTAAACCCTCACCAGGAGTCCCTTGGAATTGTATTCAAAAACGTCACCTCCTCGCTGATGAAGGAAGCCATCTTCATCCAGCCGATACTGGACGTCACCCAAGCGAGTGATGCGGTCCCGCAGGTCGTAGCGTAGCGGGGTCAGACGGGCACTGCTGCCGGGATTTAGTAAATGCAAGTTGCCATTCAGGTCATAATTGTAGCGCCACATGATTTTGTCATTTAAGTAGACTGTCTGCAGCTGCCCGTCCACATCGTACTCATAGCCGTATTTGGTAGTGTTGGCAAAGGGCCCGATCTTCATCTCCCGCTTTGTCACTCTCCCCATGTTGTCGTACTGGATGGTGATCCAGTACATCAGCGATCGGAATATTTCGTACTGAATCTCTTTGATTCGGCCATGCGCGTCAAAATGTTTGGTGTATGTCATCACTGCCGTCGAGATGATCTGGTTGATGTCATAGTAGATCACTCCAAACTTCCCAAACTGCTCGACCTTGCCAGAAATGTCGTCGAACTGGTACAGGTCAATCGGCAAGGGGGTCTCGTTGATGACGGCCTGCATGCTGGTCACACGGAAGTTGTTGTCGTAGCTGTAGTCAAAGCGGGCGTTCACCATGCCGTCCTCGCTGAAACGGAAGATCTGCCTGTCGACCAGAGGCCCAATCTGGCGGTACCTGATGGTGCAAATGAAGCCCTCACTCTGCAGGTTGACCGTCTTGAGAACCCCGGCTGTCTCGTCGTAGGTGAAGCTGACGCGGGTGCTGTCGTACAGCAGCTCGGACAGCTTGGACATCCGCCTGTACTTGTAGAGCACCCGGCGACCGGTTCCCAGGTAAGCCGTCTGGAGGAGCAGCCCGCCCTCGCTGTAGTCCACGATCATGGAGGCGTTGCTCTCTGGGGGGTTATAAATGTTACGGTAATAGCCAATGGAACGGATGGTCTGCATGGTATGGCGGGCCACACTGGGCATTGTGACTGCAGACAGGCGATCCAGTAAGTCGTACTCAAAGATGTACTGACGCTGGCTGTGGAGGAGCAGCACCATGGACTGTAAAACAGAACAGAACACGATCGCATAATTAGGAATTAAAATGCAAATTATTCGACAAAAGAAATTAACACTGCGTTCTGAATAATGCTTTTGTTTAATTAAATCATCCCTGACCTACAAGTATTTAGCAAAGCTTGGCATAATCTACTTGAACATGTAAATCAGAAACTTGAGATTATTAGTTTCAACTGCATTTTGTAAAACTACTTTGTGGTGGGCTCCAATTGATTTGAGTGTCAGATGCATAAGAGAAGCACTGTGCTATCAAACTCTTCTCCTTCCTCACCTTATCCAGGTATGTGTAACTCCAGGTTTTCCCGTCAGTTAGTACGCGAGACACAATTCTCCCTTGCTCGTCATACTCGATTCGTTCGCCCAGCGGGCCCCGCTGGATGCCGGAGATCTGGCCGGTGGAGGAATACGTGATGTTAACGGCTGTCAGTCGGCTACTTGGCAGCCAGAGAGTGGGATGCCCTGACTGATCATAGAGGATCCTGAGCTGAAATTTACGGTGGTCGTCATAGATCTTCTCTGTCCGAGTGGTTCGGTCAAAGTCGATGGAGAGAAGATTTCTACCATTCACCTTATGAAAAGAACAGATAACAAATCAATTAGGAATGTTGATGTTCCCCTCCACTTATAGCTTCTCAAATAACCTAGCTGTTTTCTCAACAGTGTTTGGAATGATTGATTCTTCCTTGGTGCAAATTAGCTGACAAGAGTTCTTGATGTAAGTGAAAAATGAGTTTAACTGTCTTTCATTATGCTAAAAGGCAGTTTGGCTTCTGTCAAAATCCACTCCACATTAAATTGTTGTAAGTTTACTTGCTCATTATGAGCAAAGCATCTGAGATTGTCTGCCTTCAACTCTTCCCAAGGTACCAACCTCCCTCTGCACCATTAATATCCTTCAGAAGTTCACAGAATTCATTACCCACTATTTTCCCTTACAGGATCGGCCCGGGAGCCATTGGAGCAACAGGTCTCTAGCAGGTAGGGGCTGATTATTTAAAACAGAGTGTTGGTTGGTTAATTAGAGGGAGTGAGTACTTGGGATAATCGACAGGGACAAGTATAAGGAGGGGTAACTGAAGAGGAGCGGCCAGTGTGTGAGTGGCTCAGGGTAGGAGTGGAGCTTCAGGCTTTGGCTCGAGAGGCTTCAGTGAGCAGAAGCTGAGGAAGAGCTTGCACCCAGAGAGGTAAGGCCGGGTAAGTTCCTTTATTTTAAATACTTAGAAGTAGGTAGTGGTGGCAGCAGTTAGGGCAGTCGTGTGCTCCGTATGCAGTATGTGGGAAGTCAGGGACAGCACACTTGTCCCTGATGACCACACCTGTAAAAGGTGCATCCAGCTGCAGCTCCTGACAAACCGAGTTAGGGAACTGGAGCTGGATGAACTTCGGATCATTCATGAGGCAGAGGCAGACATAGATAGGAGTTTTAGGGAGACAGGCACCCCTAAAAGTCAGAAGGCAGGTAGCTGGGTGACAGTTAGGAAAGGGAAGGGGTATAGACAGAAAGAGCTGAACACCCCTGTGGCCGTTCCCATCAACAATAAGTGTACCATTTTGGATACTGCTGGTGGGGATGACCTACCAGGGACAAGTTGTAGTGGTCACATCTCTGGCACCGAGGTGGTACCCTCAGCTCAGAAGGGAAGGAGGGAAAAGAGGAGAGCAGTAGTGATAGGGGATTCGATAGTTAGGGGGACAGATAGGAGGTTCTGTGGGAGAGGCCGAGAATCCTGGATGGCCTGTTGCCTCCCTGGTGCCAGGGTCTGCGATATCTCGGATCGAGTTCTCGATATTCTTAGGAGGGAGGGTGAACAGCCAGATGTCATGGTCCATGTAGGGACCAATGACGTGGAGAGGAAGGAGGAGGAGGTCCTGCAAAGAGAGTTGAAAGAACTAAGTGCAAAGTTGAAGGACAGGACCTCCAAGGTTGCAATCTCAGGATTGCTACCTGTGCCACGTGCTAGTGAGGCTAGAAATAGGAGGATCATGCAGCTAAATACGTGGCTAAGGAGATGGTGCAGGAGGGAGGGCTTCATGTTCCTAGACAATTGGGCCTTGTTCTAGGGAAGGTAGGACCTGTTCCGTTGGGATGGTTTGCACCTGAACTGGAGGGGGACTAACATACTTGCGGGTAGGTTTGCTAGTGCTGCTCCGGGGGGTTTAAGCTAGATTTGCAGGTGGAGAGGAACCGGAGTGTTAGAACAGATAGTGAGGTGGAGGAGGAAAAAGGTCATGCGAAGACTGCAAGTATCGACAGAAATCAAAGGTTTGTAGGTGATAGAAATGTTCTCAGGTGCATCTATTTCAATGCAAGAAGTATTGTAGGTAAGGCAGATGAGTTTAGGGCGTGGATTGGCACGTGGGATTACGACATTATTGGTACTAGTGACACTTGGATGCAGGAGGGGCAGGACTGGCAGTTTAATGTTCTGGGATTCCGTTGTTTCAGATGTGATGGGGGGGGGGGGGGGATGAAAGGGGGAGGAGTGGCATTACTAATCAGGGAAAATATCACAGCTGTGCGGAGACAGGACAGCCCGGAGGGCTTGTCTACAGAGGCCATATGGGTGGAGCTGAGGAACAGGAAAGGTGTGGCCACACTAATAGGGTTGTATTATAGACCGCCCAATAGTCAGAGAGAATTGGAGGAACAAATCTGTAGTGAGATAGCAGACCGATGTAAGAAACATACAGTAGTCATAGTGGGGGATTTTAACTTTCCACATATTGACTGGGACTCCCACACTGTGAAAGGGCTGGATGGCTTAGAATTTGTCAAATGTGTTCAGGAAAGTTTTCTAAATCAATATATAGAGGTACCAATGAGAGAGAATGCAATACTTGATCTCCTATTAGGGAACTAGACAGGTCAGATGACAGAAGTATGTGTAGGTGAGCATTTTGGGTCCAGTGACCATAATGTCATTAGTTTCAAGTTAATTATGGATAAGAACAAGTCTGGTCCTCAAGTTGAGGTTCTAAATTGGAGAAAGGCCAATTTTGTGGAAATGAGAAAGGATCTAGGAAAAGTGGATTGGGATAAGTTGTTTTCTGGCAAGGATGTGTTCAGTAACTGAAAGGCCTTCAAACGCGAAATTTTGAGAGTGCAGAGTTTGCATGTTCCTGCCAGCATTAAAGGCAAAGTTAACAAGCATAGGGAACCTTGGTTTTCAAAAGATATTGGTGCTCTGGTTTAGAAAAAGAGAGAGGTGTATAGCAGGTGTAGGCAACTAGGAACAAATGAGGTACTTGAAGTGTATAGAAAATGTAAGAAAATACTAAAAAAGGAAATCAGAAAGGCAAAAAGGCGACATGAGGCTGCTTTGGCAGATAATGTGAAGGTAAACCCAAAGGGTTTCTACAAGTATATGAAGAGTAAAAGGATAGTAAGGGACAAAATTGGTCCCCTAGAACATCAGAGTGGTCGTCTATGTGTGGAGCCTCAGGAGATAGGGGAGATCTTAAACAGTTTTTTTGCATCAGTATTTACTCAGGAAATGTGCATAGAGGATATGGAAGGAAGTGAAACAAGCAGTAGGGTCATGGAACATATGGAGATTAAAGAGGAGGAGGTGCTTGCTGCTTTACGGCGAATAAAGGGAGATAAATCCCCCGGGCCTGACAAGATATTTCCTCGGACCTACAGAGAGACTAGTGTAGAAATTGCAGGGGCCCTGGCAGATATATTTAAAATGTCCTTAGCCACGGGTGCGGTGCCAGAGGACTGGAGGGTAGCTCATGTTGTTCCGTTGTTTAAAAAAGGCTCTAAAAGTAAACCAGGTAATTACAGGCCGGTGAGCCTGACATCAATAGTAGGTAAATTATTGGAAAGTGTTCTGAGAGACCGGATATACAAGTATTTGGACAGCCAAGGATAGTCAGCATGGCTTTGTGCGTGGTAGATTGTGTTTAACGAATCTTGTAGAGTTTTTTGAGGAGGTTACCAAGAAAGTAGATGAAGGAAAGGCTGTGGATGTTGCCTACATGGACTTTAGTAAGGCCTTTGACAAGGTCCCACATGGGAGGTTAGTTCAGAAGGTTCAGTCACTAGGTATCCATGGAAAGGCTGTAAACTGGATTCGAAATTGGCTGTGTGGGAGAAGACAGAGAGTGGTAGTGGGTGACTGTTTCTCAGACTGGAGTCCTGTGACTAGTGGTGTGCCTCAGGGATCTGTGCTGGGGCCATTGTTGTTTGTTGTCTATATGAATGATCTAGATGATAACGTGGTAAATTGGATCAGCAAGTTTGCTGATGACACTAAGATTGGAGGCGTAGTGGACAGCAAGGAAGGCTTTCAAATCTTGCAGAGGGATCTGAACCAACTGGAAGAATGGGCCAGAAAATGGCAGCTGGAACTTAATGCAGACAAGTGTGAGGTGTTGCATTTTGGAAGGACAAATCAAGGTAGGACATACACAATGGTAGGGCACTGAGGAGTGCGGAGGAACAAAGGGATCTGGGAGTTCAGATACATAATTCCCTGAAAGTGGCGTCACAGGTAGACAGGGTTGTAAAAAAGGCTTTTGGCATCCTGGCATTCATAAATCAAAGTATTGAGTATAGGAGTTGGGATGTTATGGTGAGGTTGTATAAGTCATTGGAGAGGCCAAATTTGGAGTATTGTGTGCAGTTCTGGTCACTTAACTATAGGAAGGATATCAGTAAGATTGAAAGAGTGCAGAGGAGATTTACTAGAATGTTGCCGGGTCTTCAGGAGTTGAGTTACAGGAAAGATTGAACAGGTTAGGACTTTATTCCTTGGAGTGTAGAAGAATGAGGGGAGATTTGATAGAGGTTTACAAAATTATGAGGGGTATAGACAGAGTTAATGCGAGTAGGCTCTTTCCACCTAAATTAGGAGAGATAAGTACGA
Source organism: Pristis pectinata (assembly GCF_009764475.1). Classification (NCBI taxonomy): domain Eukaryota; kingdom Metazoa; phylum Chordata; class Chondrichthyes; order Rhinopristiformes; family Pristidae; genus Pristis; species Pristis pectinata. Next base: position 18,208,859 of record NC_067411.1, on the reverse strand, counting down.
GAGGACATGGCTTTAGGGTGAAAGGGGAAAGGTTTAGGGGGAACATTAGGGGGAACTTCTTCACTCAGAGAGTGGTGGGAGTGTGGAACGGGCTGCCATCTGATGTAGTAAATGTGGGCTCACTCTTAAGTTTTAAGAATAAATTGGATAGATACATGGAGAGGTTATGGACTGGGTGCAGGTAAGTGGGAACAGCAGAATAACGTTTCGGCACAGACTAGAAGGGTCGAATGGCCTGTTTTCTGTGCTGTAGTGTTCTATGGTTCTATAATTTGCAGAATATAATCATATATTAGTGCACAGAAGAACATGGGGCAGTAATGAATAGGGTGCCGGGTGTAATTGGTCAACAGTAATTTCACTGTAACGTGTATGTAATGGGAGTAAAAGCTTCATGACATTGGAGTAATGACAGTAGTTGAACACAATAACATAGTAAAGATGTTGTGATGTTAGTGACTGAAAGCCCATTATAATTGATGGCCAATGATAAAGTTTCTAAAATAGAATGGGAAAGGTGTGTGGAGGTTGGAGTCACAATCTTCCATTGATGGAGAGCAGTGACACTTCTTTCCCTGCTGTCAGTCAGTAACACACCACCGTAACCCACAAACCAAATGTATTACGGACAGATGTATTGCAGCTATTGCAAATGTTGGATGGCATTGCCTTCAGTCAAAAGCAGCCAATGCCTTGGATGTGTGGGATGTGGGTAAAGCCAATGGCTGATACAGTCCCATGTGTTCCTAATCCACGGCCAAAAGCACATATTTTTCCCAATGCATATCATTGGCTGCATCTTTCTACTCCTGAACCGAGGACTATTGGATTTCCAAAGCCTGGGAAAGATGGAAAAGATGAGCAGGGATGAATATGAGTCCCCTCATAGAATTACGATTTTCCATGCAAATCATTTCAATGGAAGGAAGTGAAATGCAACCAAATGAGTGGGGGTTGTGTACAACCAGCAGCCAATACATTTATCAGAGATGAAAGACCAATTTCATCTCCATTACATTCAATTAATTTGAAACAATTAACACGACAGCTGATGAGTTATTAAGAGCAGCCTATTTACCCTCAGTTTGCGTCCAAAGACGCTGATCTTTCCTCTGGCTTGTTCCTTTCTGAACCGCCATTCCACCAGATTCAGGCTGTTTTCCACAGGGAGTGTGATGTTGCGCCTGGCTATTATTGGGTTCACTGTGCCAGCCAGGATATGGGGCTCGGTCTGGAAACTGGTATCCATGCCATTGGCATACATGACCCGGAGGGAACTATCATAACCAACCTGGTAACTGTTTCTCAACTGATCTAAAGTGCAATAGAAAATTAATATTAATCAAAATGTAGATGGATATATAAAGATTAGGATCACAAGGTCACAGATATATTATGGCAATGAAGAAGGTCCTTCGGAGTAGTCTCATTCTCCATTTCTTTTCTTGTACTCCTGCAATGAATTTTCCTTCAGGTGCCCATCCAATTCCCTTATGAAAGCCCTTACTGACTGTTGCCACCACCCCTTCTGGCAGTGAATTACAGGTCGTCATCAATCTCTGCTTAAAAATGGTTTTCCCTCACATTTGTATCATTCAATCATTACTTTAAATCTTTGTCCCCTAGTCCATGAAACAGAACAGCTGCTCTCCATTCACTTCCTACTGTTGGAACCATTCACCATTTTGTGCACCTCCATTAAATCTCTGCTGCAAAGAAAACACATCCACTTTTTCCAATCTAACAATAGAGCTGAAATCCCATAACATTCATCCAGTAATAATGTTACAGATGTAACAAATCTGCAATGCCCTCAGCTCAATCTTAAGTTTTCATTTCTATACTATTTTCGAAGAATATAGCTGGAAAATTACTTCTGGTGATGTTTTTGTTTAATGCCTCCATTGGAGGACTTTGAGAGAAGTGCATTAAACATTCATAAGGTAACAATGCACAACAATAACTTCTACCTCTGTTTAAATATTTTGGTGCCTCGAACAACATTAGGCTAGTTCAAGCCTGGCTCGTACTCTATCAAATCCATCTTGTGAATCCACAATTAATCGAGAAGTGCAATGACTACTTTCTTACAGGTACACATTTGCAAACATCAGTGGAATCTCAATGTACTACTCCACATGCTTCAATGTAGAGAAGACCTGATCTTCAGAAATAACCAGAAAGATAAAACTGAAATGCCCTAATGAAACAAGACCTGTAGAAAACTGATTTGAAATGCAATCCAAGACCAATGTATCCACAAGGTTTTTCTTTGATATATCTGTTCTGTATGTGCTTTCTTTTTAAATCCTTTCACCGATTTATACTTTTATTTTCCTCATTCCCATGACCAAATAACTGGAACCAGTGAGAATAGAGAATGGAGCCACATAAAGTCACACTTGAACCTCTCACACTTACTGCGAAAGCATTTCCCTATGGTTAAGCCGTTGTGACTGATGCAAAGATTTAGGGATTCCTTAGCATTATAACAAAGGCTAAATCACAATATTCCTGCCTGACTGACACTCAGAGGAAGGCTGGAGTGTCAGGAGGATTGATACAAACCTGCTTATTAAGTGGACTTCATTCCAATATGACTTAAGGGGTTGAAATTCCATTGGGCACTATTAACACTGGTTATTATGTTTGTGTTAAATTCCTGTGTGTGTTTTTTTTTAATCAGGCAGGTTAATGACTTTGTTTAATCAAATGCACAGGGATTTCAATGTTAAGCTCTAAACTCTGGGCTTCGTACTTTCTATTTGTTTGGAATATGCTCAGTGATGATTTACTTTCTTTGATTTCCCCTACACCCCACTTGCTTATTTCTCCAATACTCTCCCTGTTACACTTATAAAAACACAAAACTTTCCAAATGATCTCTTTGGTTTGCAGAGGAGCAGGTTGCCTTGAAGTTAAACATCAGGGCAACCAGAAGCAGATGAGAAAAGCTTCACTAAGTGCATGTCCTCATTGGAATTATACTGGCATTTTCATCAACATCACAATGAATCACTCTTCTAAGATCGACAGGCAAAATTCCCTTTAGGTAGGCAGATGCCAATTACATATTCAACTTTCCTTCATGTACAGCTCTGCTTTGAGTTTATAACTTGAATGCCCAACTGTATACAACCTGTACAACCAGATTAGTGCAACCTGGGTGGTGTTTCTTTGATGTATCATGTTGATGGTAGAAGGGTAGATCTTACACAATTATCATACATACATTGATAAATTGGAATGATGCTGCCATTTCCTTTGAATAACTCCTGAAGTGTACAAGGAATGTAATGACAGAAGAAATTCCTCACAGATTGACTGTTAACATTTCTTGTAATAATTATTTTATATACTTGGCTATCTTCCCCAGCTGAATTGGACTACATACTATCTAGCAAGAAACAGGAGCAGCAGTAGGCCGTATACCCCCTTGAGACTGCTCCACCATTGGCTGATTTGATCTTGGTCTCAACATCCATTTCCTTCTTCCCCCAACCCTTGATATCTAAAACTCTACCGTAGCCTTGAATACACTTAGACTCCATAGCTCTCTGGAACAGGGAATTCCAAAGATTCACAATCTTCTGAAAGAAGAAATTCCTCCTCATTTCCATTTTAAATGGCTGACTCTTACTCCTGCCCCCAATTCTCGATTCACACATCAGAGGAATCATCCCCACAAGATCTACCAGAATAAGCCCCCTCATAACTTTTCAAATTTCTGCAAGGTCACCTCTCATTCTTCTAAATTCTGGAATATTTGGCCTAATTGACTTAATCTTTCTTTATAAAATTATCTCTTCATACCTGGAATCCCAACCTTTACATCCAGTCCATCATGATATTGGCTACATCAATATCTATGTTAACCTCTGCCCCCAAATTAACACTTCTGCCGAGACTATCTTCAGCCTCAAAGCCAGATGTAAAAGTAACTTCAATTTCTTACCTGTGAGGTTGCATTGCTAATTGCCAATTTAACCTATTTGATTGCAATGGCCACTTTCTTATCAGTAAGCTGCATTGGCCTATATTCACCTCTGCTCCAAGGTGAACATGTTCAATGATCTGCAACTGGTTAACTATAGTCAGCACTACACTGAGTATATATTATACCTTGAACAAGAGTGTAGAAGGCATCCACTGAAGAAAGGTTGGTAGTGATGGTGACATCATCCTCCCTGTTGGATGATTCAATATTCACAGTGATTGCTTTTTCCATCTCCCCTTGGAGATTTGAGACCACACCAGTGGGAAATGTAACATTAGTCAATCGACCCTCACTGTCATAGCTGAAAAAAACAAATTAAAAAACAGGGATTTTTTTTCTTTAAACACAAATGGTTTCATTCCTTAAAAAAAATCACAATCATTTTAGGTTAAAATTTACTGATCTAATATAATACAAGACTTTATAGAACAAAATCTATCAGGATTTTTCAAAGAAAGGAGCCCCATTTAAAATTAGCTCCTGATGAAAAGCCTTTCTGCTTTGTTAACCAACAGTCCACACGCAGAACGTTTCCAGTGTCTGTGGCCTAGATTGGTTGGTTGAAGAACGCGTAGACTGTGGTGGATTTGGTCAATTCCTTCAACCTTAGGGTTAGGGTTAGGGAGATGAACAAACACAGCCAACACTCTAAGATCAAAGCAAAATTTCTTTTTGACCTTGAATGAACTAAGTGAAAAGCTCTAACTAATACTGTTCAACATGCCTTGGAGTTTTGCACAAATGAAGTGAAAAGGCGAAATCAGTGTTCGGCTGGAGGGTTGGGAGCAAGGAAGGGTAAGTTTGAGCAATGTAACAATTTGCAATTGCCCTTTCTAAGTGATTGCTGAAGACTAATTTCACCACTGAGTGTCTGAGCTAGGCTGAGATTTGATGTTTTACAGTGACACCTTCTCTCCTGTATATAGTCTAGTATTTATCAAGTTCTTTAATGAATGAATTGGTTATGTGGCATAAAATGCACTGATGAGTATCTAATTTACCAATGCAATGTTCACAACTTGTGTATTGCTTCAGACTTGGCACTTTTGTTTCATGTCCGCTTTGACTGGTCTAAAGTGTTGGGACAGATCTCCAAGTTTCCACCAGCACCTGGGTGCTCTAAAAAGACTGAATGGGAACACTTTGAAAATTGTTTTATATTTGCTTTATAGTCAGATGGAAGAGATCTACTTACTGATTGTAACATTCTGTAAAATATACCAGACAAAAGACGCACAAATGTGGCATACTAAATATCCCATTTAGTTTACAAAAGATGTTAGTGAACAGCAAACAAGCTGCATTGGTAATGAGTCTGGTAGTATGGGAACCTGCATGTGTGAAAACCAAGGGCAAAGACTCCCATATTTCACACTGGCTGCATTCCAGAAAACTAAGTCTGCTTCATTAAAAGCAGAACTCAAGCCTTTAACAATATGGGTGAATGTGGATAGGAATGAAATGCTTGCAAAAATACTGGCTGTGTTGAATGATTGTAAAGCCCTAGAATTTTGCAGTGTTCCATTTCAAGGATAATCATAAGGCTTGACAGTTGGCACCGCACCCCCCCCCCCCCCACCCCTATCTTTGTTAATTAAGAAAAACTTCTAGTGCAGTCTCTGGCTTTCTTTTGTGAGATGGTTGGTCTTGGATGAGATAGAAAATGGAGTGCCCTAAGTTACTGATGGGTTTAGGGAAGGGAAACTGTCGGTGTACAGTAAATTCTGCAAAGGATGTTAAAGCTTGGAAATCAAAGCACAGAGCTCTATGTGATTTTCCTAGGACAGGTGATAGTGAGGCTTAAATCTCCTGTGTTTGTTATGATGCAATTTTCCATTGTTTGACAGCAGAATATTGTGATCTGTTTGTGTAGACATGGAAGGCTATCCAAATACGTAAAAAAGGGAAGGGCATCAAATTTGGTGGATCAGGAATGGCACTCTGAAAGGGTCACCGCTTTGGATGTGTGGGAGGCAAAATGCACAGGAAAATAAAAGCATGCCTCAAATATAAGTCAGCACTTGTAAAAGGCAATCTGGAACATTCATACCAAGTTAATAAGGAAACATCTTATAAACTATACATTATAAATACAAACGTAAGTAAAAAAAAATACAATGCTTCATTTTGTCCCCCCTGCTTCACTAGAAGACATAAAGAGCCTTACTCAAAGAAAGTGGTCCAGCCAGTCTTATCGCTCTTTGTTGCCAAGAGACCACTGTAACTATGGTAGGTGAGTAAAACCAATTCTTGGCCCTGGGCTGTCATGCCTTTCAGTCCTCCATTGGTCCCAATGGTCAGCCATATCACTTGGTTATCCGGTGACACGATTCGCACCGGCATGCGGTTGGGATCCCTTCGGATCCGCAGGGTGTTGCCATTGTTGTCGGTCACAGCGGTGATGTCATTTTCATTGCTGTAACTGAAGTTGTAGAGATAGTCGTTGGTGATGAGGCTCTTTGTGTACTGGTGGGTGCCATTGATGTCGAAGATGTACAGCTCCTGCTCTGAAGGGGATGCGACCTTGTACAAGTTCATGGACGTCAACACGGGCTTATTCTTAGAAGCTGCCCGGATCCGAATGTTACCCATGTCGGCAATGTACAGGGTGCCGTCGGGGGAGACGGCCAGGGAGGAAGGAGAGTTGAGCTTGGCGTCTTTGGCATAGCCATCACCAGTCTGGTAACAGTCACAGTTGACATCGTTCTTGCAGTCGCAGTCCGAGGGTGCACCTGCAAGGAGTGAGATCTCTCCGTCGGTGGTTACCTGCCTCACCCGGTTTATCTTTTTCTCATCTGTTTCGGCAATGTAGAGAACGCCGCTGTAGGAGACTGAGATGGCGCTGGCTGACTCGAGTGTCGTGTGGACTGCCCGTTTCCCCAGCGAGTACTCGACTCCAGGTACCTGGCAATGCATGGGACGTCCTGCTGCGATGCGCACTTGATGGTTCTCGCTGATCTGCAGCACAATGTTGTTGTCCAGCACGTAGAGCGAGTTGTCCATTGGGTTGATGGCGAGGTCAGTTGGCCATTCTAAACGGACCTGTGATTGGAAACACACTTGGTTTTAAGGCTCAAAGCTTCAGAGAGAGAAGGGGTGAGCTGGCAGGAGCTGGAGAATTCACTCCTGTTTGATGGCAATTCAACCAAAAGAGGAATCACGGTCACGTCTGTTCTCTCCTGCCAGATCTCTATATCATCACACTGTACATCAGGTGGGGTCCACAGACAATGTAGACTTACTTTAAGCAGAGTGAAATGGTTTCATTTTATAAATTTTTTTACTATAAATTGAAGTTCTGAATGAATCTGAGCATATTCTGGTAAGTTATTTGGTTAGAAATTGGACTTAACCCATCTTTTTCCTAACACCGTCAGATATCACCAAAAGAAAAAAAACAATCATTAAACTAGGATATTCTCACTTTAAGAAATTGTTACTGCAATTTTTTTTTCTATTTAAAACTTTAGAAGACAACATGCTCATTTGCAGAATACATCCGCAGCCTGAATTCAGTCATCTCATTCACGTAGTGCCTGCTGAAAAGCAAGTCAATGCCAGGAATGTCTAATACTAGAGGACATGCATTTAAGGTTAGAGGGGGAAAGTTTAAAGGAGATGTGTGGCGCAAGCTCTTTATTTTTTTACAGAGATTGGAATGGGCTGCTGGGGGTGGTGGGTGGAAGCAGATACAATAGTGGTGTTTAAGAGGCAGTTAGACACATGAATATATAGGGAATGGAGGGATATGGATCATATACAGGCAGACGAGATCTAGTTTAATTCAGCATTGTGTTTGGCGTAGACTTTGTGGGGTGGGTGAAGGGCCTGTTCCTGTTCTGCACCGTTCTACATTCTAATGCCATTGAAGAGCTTTCTTCATGTGAGTCACACAGCAGAGAAAGAAACAGGGAAAGGGTCGTATTTGGGCCACTGGCACAGTGATCAGTGCCAGTGATCCAAATGGGTCTACCTTCGAGATCAGAGTTGCTGCAATCTATGTCTGTCTGCAAAAGGCAGCATGTTAAAGTTAATGTGAGGAATTCTGTTGTAACTATAACATTGTCCCATGGGTTCCCATACATTCATGTACGGTTCCTGAGTTTTTGCCTGCATGGTAGGTCAGAAACATGCACTGTGCACATTGATGACATGATCATGTTGTAAAGTATGACAGGGAAGTGACACCTGCTCAGAGTGAAATGTAACAGGAAGCAGCTGGTCTAATTTCTCAAAGAGTGGGATATACCTTTCAGTGCACCAGTGCACTAGTTCCCTTAGGCTAAGAACACCTTAAACATCAAAACAAATTTGAGATATACAGTAACCTGAGGCACAGTATATTCACTGAGGAAAGCTCAAACTGATATCTTCATAGGTTCTGAGTGAAGATTTCAGCAGCTTTAGTTAAACTTGGCAAAAGCAACTTTAAAAAAAACTTGTGCCTCCCAATATTTTGTACCATTTGACATTCGAAGTGCAAGAAACAAAAGGCTGAAATTGTCCAACCCTGGGAACTAATCCAGCATGAAGTTTGTGCATGATTCCTCTGCTATTTTACCCATTGATACGACTGACAACACAGCAGTCAAAGGAATTTCAATGGACCATAAGGTGATTGCTTCCGATTAACATGTAACTCAATTTCAACCAGCAGAGAATGGTGTTTCCCTACTGAGACATCACTCCTAAACATATTAAGTGAATACAATACTCTGAAGTTGATGCAATTCCCTCTGACTCTGTCTTGCTTTCTGAACACCTTTGAGGATGAAGAACCTCTTGATGTCCTTCTTAAGTGCATCAGTGAATCACATAGTGGCTTCACGATTGTCCGACCTGCGTAACCCCTCCTTAGTTCCTTGATGTTTTCTGGGGTCAGCATATGGATTGTAGGGCCAGGTTTTTTGGGTGCTTTCAGGATGTCTATACATTGCCATGTTCTGAAGTGGGTGGCCAAACTGATGTCAAGCCACCTCAGCACATAGAAGGGCAGATAGTCAAAAACTCAACCAAATATGTAAGTTTTAATGAGTGTCTTGGAGGTTCCTCTGGCTGCTACGTTGTCAGTGACATCAAATGCAACTTTACGCTGTGGAGTGCAAAAAAACTCTTTGGAAAGTAGCAATCGGAGCAACATGCATTTCTGGGTCAGGAGGTGCTTCTAACATGGATGAACCACATTGCAGACTCGTAAACAGCTTAGAAATAAACTTATAATACAGATAATGTATTAAGCAGCACTTCAAATAAAATAAGAACAGCTGCCGGAGACAACACAATGTAACATGAAGGAGGAGCAAATACGTTACAGCAGAAAGAGGTAAATAGAAATAGACGGAGAAGCAGAAGTGAGAACAGGAAGTGAAGGAGAAGAGATATAGGGGAGAGGGAGAACAAAGTAAAACGAGAGAAAGTTAACAGGAAGAGAAAATTGCTTCTGGAACCAAAAGAAAATCCAACAATTAAAGGTAGAAAATGCTGGAATCACTCAGCAGGTCAGGCTGCATTCGTGGGAAGAGAAACAGAATTAACATTTCAGGTTGAAGACCCTGCGTCATAATGAATCCAGTAATTAACACTGACTCAGAGAAACTTGATTTTTTTTTCTTTGCTTGAGGCAACCTCAAACCAGCTTGGGAACCACTGACTCAGGTAGTCTGGTTTCTGGAGTGTTCAGACAAGTGGAACACTCTTGATGAAGGCTTATTTGGATTCAACTTTCACAGCTTTTTTCTCAACGAGAAACAAACCATTTTTAGAGAATGAATGGCAGCATTTACAGTTATGCACCAGAAGATGGGGCTACAGCTACACATTTTAAAATAAAGGGGAGAGAGCGAATGCTGTAGAGGAATAGGATAAGGACAGGGTGGAGAACTCCCAGACCCAGGCTTTCTCTTTTCAGACTCTGCTGGGCCATTTCCAATCACTTTTATCACAGTCACAGAATCTTGGCATTTATACCTCTCATTCATATACATGTCTACTCTTACTTCATAATCTCTTAACAGAAATGATCTAATAATTAGTTCTTAAGTACTCAATTCCCCAAACTGCTGTTTTGTTTACATTACACGATTCGAATTATTGAACAATTGAATTTTGTTAAGTGGAAAGACGTCTTTGAATTATTGGAAATCAAAAGGGATTTCAAGGACCACAGAATGGCTAAATAAGTAACAAATTAAAGGATTCTTTCTTGATTCACCTGCACCATTGTACATTGTGTAATCCACCTGTATCCTCTCCTCTCCACCAGGCCAGTTTGGTAGATCATAATCTGATCCTTACTTTTAAAAGATTTTTGAATATTATTAAAACCAGTGTTAGGAGGTTTAGTAATATGGTGGCTAGTTACTAGACGAGCAGCTAGTGTCTGGAGTATTGAACCAGACCTGGGTTTGAATGTCAGTATAGCAGCTGGGGAATTTCAATTTAAGTAATTAAATAAATCTGGAAACAACAGAAGTAGTCTCAGCAAAGTATGCACAAAACTACTGGATTATAAATATAGTAATTAGGAACAGGAGTAGATCACTTGGCTACTCAAACCTGCTCCATCTTTTAATAACATCATGACCCATCTGACTGTAACCTCATCTCTGCATTCCTGACCACCTCTAGTAACCTTTGCTTATCAAGAATGAAGCTACTACTGCCTTAACATGATTCGAAGTTCTCCTTCCATTGCACTTTGAGGAAGAGAGTTCCCAAGACTCATGACGCTCTGTAAGAAAAAAAATGCCTCATCTCTTCCTTAAATGGGCAACTCTCCTGGGAGAGTCAAGAACCCCTGGATCTTGATACCCTCACAAGAGTAAACATGGTCTTCCATCTGGTTAACTAATGTCCTTCAGGGGAGGAGATCTGTTGTCTTTACCCAATCTGGTCTATATATGACTCCAGGCCCATCAATGTGGTTGACTCCTAAATGCCTTCTCAGTTCAGGGCCAATAAGGGATATCAGTTATGACCACATCCTAAATGAGTAAGTAAAACCAAAATTCTCTTACAGAAGGGTTGCTGTGGTTTATTCGCAACTTTGATACATTGTCCAACCAATATTATAGTGGAAGATAACTTCAATATACTATGACAGAACATGACAGTGGACACTTGCACCTCTGTCAGAAGATTGTGGTCAGTTAGGTGGTCACCTTTAACTTGGGATGGCTGATTGATGGTCCAGTAAAAAAAGTCTTGAGGTTTGGGTCTTATTCAAGCAGACACGCTAATAGGACAAGCAATGTATCAGGTGACCAGAGAGCAGTGAGAGAAAATGTGATAATGGTATAAATGTGAATTACTTTTACCGGGCCTCTGCAGGGCAATTGTTAGTGGACCTGGTTGGAAAGAGCCTGTCCCTGTGTCTATTCTTATCTTAACATGGGATTTGTCCAACAAGAAGTCATGAAATCTAAATTTATGTCTGAATAAGCGTGTCCTACCTTATCCCCTGTCAAAATGGCAGGAGGCTAATTAGTGAAGTTGTACATTGGTGAGTTGATCATTCTGAGATAATTAAATCTAATTGTATCAACATAAAATTGACTGATAGATCTTTAAGCGCATAATGTGTGATGACACTTCAGTGCAGCACTAAGGGAATGGAGTGTCAACTTCAAAAGTTAAACTGAGTTTCCTTTCAGTTGGATGTAAAACAAAACTTATGGTGCTATTGGAATTTTTTGAGCATTTTGGCCAATGTACATCCCTTGACAAATTCTTCAACTTAGTCATTCATCATGAGCTGTTTATGGGAACTTGCTCTGTACTATCCAACAATGAAGCAATTTTATTTTACATCCATGCAGGATCCAATCTTTAAAGGAAAAACTTCTTCAGCCCCCTCAGTATTGATCAAACTCAATTTTTTCTATTTAAATTTTGACTATTCTCAGTGAAAACCAACCTGATAACAGAACCATACCTGGCTTATATGCATGGTGGTATCACAGGTCAAGGGTCGTGCTGATGTGAGGTCATTGGAACCTAGGAGGGTGGATATTATTCCATTTTGGTCCACCTTTCTGATCATGGTCCCATCCACAAAATACATCAAACCATTTTTGTCAATGGCAATTCCTGTTAACAAGAAATACAAATCACAGTGATACAGTCACTGCAAATTAAGAACCAAATGACATAGCTTTTCCTTGGCTTTTTATAACCAATACTTTCACATCTTTTGCACAAAGATACTAAATTAAGCAAATGCCTTACAGCAAGAAGCACACACAGATTAGGACGAGGAAGAGAGCACAGAAGTACTGGAAGGTTTTATCTGTACAGTGCTGTAACTAGGCTTCTATGCTCTTTCATGCTCTGGTTACCTGACCCCTCATATAAAGTATCGGATAAACTGACAAACATTTTCTGATGTGTTGCATTTTCCCGACAATCTCCCTGTATAACTACTTTGTTCACTGTTACAGAGTTTGCTGGAATTACCTCAGTGCTTATTGTATTCCATCCAATTACAAGACTCCCTTTCGACACGGAGGGTCTCAAGGTGCTAATGTGAAACATACAGCTCCCTCATTAAAAGGCTCTCATTTATCGCACTGACTTTGTTATAAGGGTAGTCCCACTGTGACTTCCTATTCTTTCATGTCATGGGACATCCATTGGAGCACAGAGCTCATTTTTAAACAGCAACAAGGCTGATTAGGCAAACACAAAAAACAAATGTTATATATTTTAAGAATTTAAGTTCTCAAGATCTGCTTCTGTTTATAGCAGTATGTATAAGATATGCTTGCATGTAGTTTATATTTTTGTGTCGCTGTAATATTTTTGAAATTGTCTTCATTTATATGAATCATGTGCATGTTTTGTGGGTGCACGCATACATGAGTCTGTTTCTCCATTTGTGTGCACCGTACCTTTCGGACTCATCAGTGAAGCCTCCACAGCCTTGCCTCCATCACCACATCGGGCTTCATCAAATGGTAGACACTGTTCTCCAGTCCCTGCGACCACTTCAGAGTTTGTTGTCCCATCCTTGGCACCAATCAATGACTTTGGATGATAGATCCTCCGGGTATTGGTATCTGAGATGTACAGATCTCCAGTGACGGGGTCAGTTGCCAAGAAGTATCGGTGTGCTGGGTTGTTGCTGTAAAAAGAACATATTTTTCTTGGAGCAAAAAATGAAATGGTGTGAAGTATTGAATTCAAACTGATTCATGGCTTATTGAGATTCAAAATGATATTGTTAAGAATGGGTATGAAAAAGTGGACCCCTCCATATCAGAGTGCAAATGTTACCCTGGTGCCTTTTATAATGTTCTGCGGAATATTTTAGCCTGTCCTACAGTAAGAGGGGACTTAGAACCAATTAAAGGACAAGCTAAATGTAGGTGGTTTAATCATTTCACCGCCCACTATTCTAACCTCAGACACACTAAAGTGTTCATTACAACCATCCACACAGAATTACAGCAAGAACCCATTAATAGTAGTGGTTTAAGAACTCCCACTGTGTAAATTCATTCAACAAATCATTATTTTTCTCCAGACAAGTCCTATTCTGCAAATTCGCCTGCTTATTGTTCATGTAAATCACAACACAGGGTATATTCATGGAGGATCAGTGAATGCCTTGTTCATATATCTGTGTTCTGGGAAATGGGTAAAAAATAGAACTCTTCTGTGGTGTGAGGTCATTACTGAATGTGATAACAGCTTTACCATTAGATTATGATGAGGTCTTGAATTTCTCAGTCTTCATTTTTGGTTTAATTTTGGGGGTATCCTTTTTGTTTATACTTGAGCTTGGCAAAATCAGGATATCTTTGGTTGTTAAAAACCACACTCAAGAGACATATCAACTTTTGGCCTCTGCAAAGCGCAATTATATTTGAAATCAGTATCAATAACAATTACAGGCTTTACCAGAATTAATCTTTTCTTTCAAATGAACACCTTCTGCTTCCCACCCCATTCTCGACCATTTACTCTTCCAGTCTTTTTCCACTGTCCTACCTCTGACAATAAGCAAATTTCACAAACAATAGGTTTGGTGAGTAGTCTGTAGGAGCAGCATGAAAACTACTTACAGTATCACTAAAGCAAAATGAATGAACTATTTAAATCGTACATGGTTGACATTGTTCACATAGGATTTTATCACTAGAAAAACAAATCATTTTCCAGATAAAACTTCTGGTGGCATTTTATTAGGTTTTTCTGTCAATTAAAACCAAAAGATTCAAGGACTAATTATGGCTCAACAGAAATTGTCAACTCTGCATACAGGGGATGTCGCAGGATCTTTGACAGTCATGTCTGTCTTGGATGACTGGAACCCTTTTTCATTACACAGTGCCAGGTCCGAAATGGGTCACCCTGCCAGCAGCATGGACTATTTACCCCAGCTGTTCATTCTAAGCCTGATGTCAGAGAAGCTGTTCAGAATTATGATGGTAGGTGACAATGCTGGTTGGGCCCCTGCTCAGGAAGCTTCCAACAATTTGCAGCAGAGATTAGTGGAACATTATCTGCTTTGGCAACTCATTGTGAGATGCGGTACTGAATTTAGTCAGGCTACTGTAAATAGTTAAGGAGCTGAGATCACTTCCTACAAGTAGGGTAAATCCATTCAGTTCTGTTACGAGGTCTCATAATTTGAGCAGAGTGTTTGAGCATAGAAGGCCCTGCAAGATCCTCTTAGTTTTCTGGGTCTGGATTGCAAGAGGAAGAAGTCGGACAGTCCCCTCATGCTTGACGGGCATCTGACCTCCAAATGTTAGGAACAAAGGAAGCAGCCAGTGAACCCCAGGCCCTGTTATGAGTAACACCAACCCATTGTTTTCAAGTACTTGACCATAACAGAACCATGGTTACATAAACATTGAAGTATTCAGACACCAAAGTTAATCAAAGTATGAAGGAAAACTGGCAAAACAGCAAACCAGTTACAATTACTCCAAACCAAATCTATCACATCAATGTGGAAAGAATATAAATTCTAGGACAGACAATAAACTTTTATCATGTAATCTTAAACGTACAGACACAAGTGACAATATAAGTGTACAAGCTGAAACTCCCATGACATTCAATGTTGCAGAATCTATATTTAACATTTTTAGAATCATTTCATTCACTTATGGTATGACTGGTATTGTAAGAACCTCCCATGAAGTAGAGAAGCCTTCTTGAGGAGGCAGAACAATCACTTTTTGCTTAACAACACATAAAGTCATAGAAATATAGTAAGATCTCAGAGGCTGGCAGGGAATAATTTTGCTGACAAATAGGAGGTAATAAGAAATGACTGGATAGTAATTAAATGCGAATGTGCATTGAGGATAGATTCAAATTTATTGAATCCCATTTATTTCAGTCATTTATCTTTCAGATCTCTATAATATCTTACGCTGACAACCAAGTATAATCTATGGTTTAACGTCCAATACAAATCATTTTGGCTGGCTGACCCTTTGACTACAAAACACCAAGGTCTTCAGATTTTATTTTAGCTTTGCTCTTTGAAAAAAATTGTCAATCTGACTCAGGACCTGGAGTGATCTCCCCTTGGTCTTTTGTGCTAAACATCTATTCCTCACACTTCTGTCCATTCCTGAAATTTGGTTTGACTGAAGCCAATGGAAGCAAATTTCACGTCATGTGTCAGTGACAATAAATCTGATTCTGAAGACTGGTAGTAGTGTACAATGCACGACCAATGAAAATGAAATAAGAAAATAACCAGGTGAGATGTTCTGCAAATGGAGATATCTTTTACTGATAAGCAACAAGATGGGTGTGATAGGTATCTCAAGAGCTATGCTGAAAGCGAGGGAAAATAAGACTAAATGCAGATCAAACTATCACACACAGTTTCTAGTTAGAAATAACATGGGGAAGAACAACTGGTAACTCACAGACTGCTCCTGATTTAAAATGTAGGGACAGCATACACTGCTGTGTTTAGAATATACAGGCAGGATTTGATGCAATGATGATGAGAGATACAAGAGACACAACAATGATAACAACTGATGTCTCGGAATAATGATCCATTATAAGTCCATCATAATCTCATCCATTGGGTTAACTAGAAACAATGGCAGCTGTGCAATAGTGTACGATGGCGATAAGTCATGTGGAAAGGTGGAGATTGTCATTATATGTCGCTTGTATCATGGCAAAAATTTCTCACATATCGCTGGAATTTATCAATATGAATGGACTCAATTCCAGATAAATGCCTAAATGATGTAACTAATATACTGAACAACTTGCAGTCACCCTAGCTGAAGGAACTGTTGATCTGAAAAGAAATGATGGACTAAATAAAATTGTACAGCTATAAATATTCCCACAGCATTGGGAGTTTAATCCTTACTCAGGTTAATCCACTGCTTGGTCCCACCAATGAAACAACAGTAGGTTTGATCAGAGGGATCACTTAAGATCACTGGGCCAAAAGGGAATTTTGAATATCAGTAACTCTATTAGAACAATTGATCAAATTATTTCAGTATTAAAGTATGGTGATAAAAGGATTGAATGTAAATTTAATTTTCTTCTTTTAAGCATAAACATTTTATTTACCCCAACCCCACTGGGAGTAGGGAATGATGAAATCGATTGCAGTTGTTTCACCAAATAATTGTGTGAGATCCAGTAAAAAGTGAGGTTAGGGAAGGAGAAGGGCACACAGGCACCTTCTATTCATCTGCTTTATGTCCTGATTGGATTTGTTCCATATCCTTCAAGAAGGGAGTGCTATTCAGTTTCCCTGGTATTGCAGACATGTCACTGCTGATAACTTCAATCAATAATATTATTTGCAGAGATTTTTTGGTGCAATAGAATAATAACTAGCCTGACCCTTGAATAATATTTGAAGCAAATTGCTCTGTTTGTGAATTCCTAATATTGTCATTTAGAATGTGTTTACCATTTCATTGGCAACACTAAAGGTAAGGCCACAAACACGTTCCTGTGTTATGCATGGTGTCAATTTTTATCACCAAACGGGAATATTTTGTGATTAGAAATTAGTGACTCGTCAGTAGCACTAAATATGCTGTGCCAACATGTTGTACTCCAGGTCCAAAATTCATTCCAATGAAGTCAATGGAATGAATTTCGGAGTCAGAGTACTACATGTTGTTGTGACGATATAGTGTGTCTAGCACTACCAACCAAAAATGAACTTGTAGATCTCCTATTCTCATATTTGATATTTTTTATGATATAGAATGAGGTTATTCAGCCCATCTAGTCTGTGCCAGTTCTCAGAGCATTCCCATCAATCCTACCCCACCACTTATTTCACTATAGTTTATTTTCTCTCAACCATTAACTTTACGTGGTCACAGGGAGAACATGCAATCTCCACACAGATGACTTCAGAATCAAGTGCAGGTTTGCTGGAGCTGTCAGCCAGTATCACTACCTAATGCGTTACAGTGCAGCCTGTTCTAACTGAGAGGATGTTTTACATAGGTTGGAGGTCGAATTGTTCAGGATATCTATCCATTAGAGCTATTCAACATGACACAAGTTTCTTGTTTCAACATCCCCTCTTTTGTCAAAGAGGGAAGATTCCCTTGCTGGCCGATAGATGGAGCAGAAGAATAACTCTGGCTGATCGCCTCTGAATGTTCCTTCTTCCATCTGACCTCCACTTCCTCGAAGCTGATGCTGAGTTTTGCATTTGGCAGGTTTGTGGCACAGTCTATTGCAGCACTGTGAAACTTTCAGCCTGGCATCAGACTATGACAATTCAATACATGTTACAAGCAATATTAATCTTGTGTTATTATTTATTCCACAAGCAATTTCTTGTTAAATCACCATTACATTTTCTATTAAATAAATCTTTCCAAACCATTTGCATTTTAGATCAACACCTATTCCTCAAACTGATAAAATGATTCCTATTTAAAACGCACTTAATTTTTGGAGTTATTCCCAGTTCTTCATCCAGTACGGTTGTAGAATAAGGCCAGGAAGTGAAGTGGATTAACCAATGCTACTGATATAAACACATTGGCCGTTGTAAAAATATTGTCGATCAATGTCTGTTAGCATATGGACATCCTGAGATTTTGGGGTGAATTATTTACCGGGATGCAGAGTCTTTGCGAAAACATGAAATGTGATTTTGTACCCTGTGTAATTTTAACCTAATTTCTGGTGAGCTACAACGGCAATGTGTGATATTAACAAAGCACTTGACTGGGCAGCATCATGGAATGTAATTAATCTTACCAATATTATGACTATTTTGGGCTACAAACTAATTTAAGGGCAGGAATGGAAGATGATGATTGGTTTTAAACTGGCACAAATTCATTTCCTTCCATGCTAATGAAAAACTAATTACAGGGGCAGTGGATTAAGGAAAATGTCTCAAATCATTAACAGGGCCAATTTTCCCACAACCATTCATGAATATAGATTAAAAATAAAATCAGTGTATTGTTCTGAAATTATCTGAGGAAATTTAGTGGTCCTGTGTTAAAATCAGCCTCAGTTTAAAGAAAATGTCTCAAATCATTAACAGGGCCAATTTCCTCACAACCATTCATGAATATTGATTAAAAATAAAATCAGTGCATTGTTCTGAAATTATCTGAGGAAATTTAGTGATCCTGTGTTAAAATCAGCCTCAGTTTAATGTCAGGCTGTCTGCATATATTGTGCTTGCACTGGTATCTGCACGAGTGGGGAGTCTCAGCAAAATATATGCCGTGGGAGTACTTGACTTTGAGACAAATGCTGAGGATACATACATGGGCTGAGGTTTCCACTGATTCAAAAGAAGCACTCTGAGAGATGACTGCTTTTAGATTGACACAGGACGCAAAGCAGACCCTGCTGTTCAATAGGTGCAGCAACGTCAGCCAACAGCAATAGTGTTATGCAGCATAAATGGTGCCAATGCAGTGAACACTGCATGGTGCCAAGAAGGGACAACTGGGAAGGAAAAGTAATCACAATTAAATGAACAGTTGGCAGTGCATCTTTCACATCCTGAGGATTTCCCAAATCACCTTACAGCCAGATTGTTATTTTTGAACCGTTATCTCTGTTATAATGTAGAAGAGATTGGGAGATGATTTGTGATAAAATTCCAGCCACAACAGGATGATTGATGCGGTTGTCTTGGCAATGTTTCAGTGAGGAGTGTTGGCCAGCACTCCTGGGGAACTTCCCAATCCTCTGAGAAAAAAGAGCCATGGAATATTTCACTTCCCTTCCCTTGTGCCTTCCCTTGACATCTCATCCATAACACAGCATCTTTGGCCAATGCAGCACTCCTTCAGTACCAACCTGACAGCCTGGATTAAGTCTAGAATGGAACCACTTTCTCTGCAAACCTCTCTCTTCCTCATCTCTTCCAGCCTCACGTCAAATAACAAGTGTGGGTGTGGGGAATAGATTTGCTTTTCACCGAGACTGATACCACCTGGTCAGCTGCATCTGCTACTTCCCCTCCTGAGCTTACAAGTCCACATTTCCAATATTCCCCCGACCCTAGCCCCAATTTTGCATCTTTCTCTAGCTTCTCTCGGACTTCCCCTCATCCCATCTCATCTTGCTATTGGATCCACCACCCATTTCATTAAACCCAGTCCCACTGAGCTATTGGCCACATTGGCAGGTTGTGAACTGCTCTCTCTCCACAGGTCCATCACCTTTTCCTTCAAATTGGCTATCACCGCCTTCCGTCCTCAACAACAAACCGTTAGCTTGCTTGTCTTTCCTTCCTCTCCTTCGCTATTTCTGCCAGCTGCAATGGGATCCCACCACCAATCACATCCTCTCTCTCCCACTTTCTGCTTTCCACAAGGACCACTTTCTCTGTGACTACCTGACCTTCTCACCCATCATTCTCCATCCCCTGTCGATTTCCCTTGCAACCGTAGGAGTTGCAACACCTGTCCCAACACCACCTCCCTCACCACCATCCAGGGACCTAAACAGCCCTTCCAGGTGAGACAGAGATTCACACGCACCTCCTCCAACCTCGTCTGCTGCTGAATTCGGTTCCTTCAATGTGGCCTCCTCTACAATCGGCAACCATTTTGCGGAGCACCTGCACTCTGCAACAGCCATTTTGAGCTCCCGGTGGCACTTCATTTCAACTCCCCTTCCCATTCTCACACCAACCAGTCTGCCCTCAGCCTTCTCCACTGCCACAGTGAGGCCAAATACAAACTGGAAGAACATCCCATATTCCACTTGAGTAGCCAATAGCCCAATAACAGAACCATTGAATTTTCCAATTTCAAGTAAGTCACAGTCCCAGTGTTCCCTTTGTACTCCTTGTACCGGTCCACCTAGCTTCTCTCTCCCTTTGTCCACCTTTTATTGAGATTCATCACAGTCCCCTACCTTCCAGCCTCTGTCTCTACCTTCTCCCTCTCCTTCCCCACCTGGATCCATTCGACTAAATTTTTTTGCCCTTATCTCTTTCCATCTATCACCTACCAGCCTCTATCTCTAAACTCCCCCTTTCTCTCTACCCCACCTGGCTCTATCTGCCCATCATCCCCCACCTCACTTGGTTCCACCTATTGCCTGCCAGCTCCTGCCTCACCCCTCCCTCTTACCTCTTTATACTGGCTATCTCCCCTCTACACTCAGTCCTAATGCAGGGTCTCAACCCCAAATGCTGACCATTCCTTTCCCTCCATAGATGCTGCTTGACCTGATGAGTTCCTCCAGCACTTTGAATTTTGCTCCTTGCTCCTTGAACCTCTCCTTCTTCTCCAAAGTCCTTGAATCTTTCTGTCCTTTCCAAAGTCCTTTCCAAAGTCCTTGAAACTTCCCAAGTCTGTGCCACCTTAAGCAAATTTCCCCAGTGAATACCTCTAACCAGGTTTCCGCCGACAGAGTCAGAATCATACAAACAGGCCCTTCAGCCCATCAAGTGTGTGCCAACCATCAACCATCTATATTAATCCCAATTTTATTATCACCATGTTCTCATCAGCCTCTCCCTGATTCTACTACTCACCTACACACTTGGGACGATTTACAGCAGCTACTCACCGACTAATTGGATGTCTTTGGGATGTGGGAGGAAATCAGAGCAGCTATAGAGAGCCTATGCTCCACACTACACGCAGTAAAGGTTTATCCCTGATGAAGGGCCAGGAGTGATGACGCTAATTTATTTGGATCAACCCTTAATATTTTGAAAATATTAAGGTAACATCCTGGTCTCTCCCCATCCCCAATTTGGTACTGAAAGCAAATAGATTTGGTAGCCCTGAGGAAGGTAAATAATTGACTCAGATGTTATTATGCAAGAACAGTTTAGATATAAAAAGAAAGTTTATTAAAACATGGGAGCCAAAGTGGTAAAGAACGTAACAGCAGTTCTTAAACTTACCTATGTCTAAAATCTTTATTTCTTAATAGGTGGCAAGAAGAAAAAGAGAAGAAAAGTGCAGATTAGGTGCAGTATATAAATTAGAGAGTTCAGTTCGAATAAAATGCATCCATATCACTGTGTCAAAGAGGCTCAAAATGGTTATGTTATATTAGAGGAGCCATCATATTATTTTAATGTCATGCAAGCAGAACACAGTTTCCGGGCAAATCTGGTTTGCTTCATTAAAAGTGCATGCTAATGGTGATCTGCAACACAGATTGACTTTGACGTGTTTGCCAACAGACTGACCAGACACTCGTTTACTTTGTCTTTCATAACAAGGCAGCTAAATACTTTAAATGAGCAACCTCTTCAGCAATATCAGCACTGTGTTAAGAGTTATTAGCAGTAACCCTGTCAGAGCAATGGATTCCTTTCGGCACTGAAAACATATTCCTATTGAGTCACGGGAAACACATACCCATGTGACCTTTCGCGAATGCAAATAGAAATGGAATTTAATGGGAAAGTTATAAAATAATTAGCAAATAGATTATTCAAGCTGTGCACATTAATTTACCTTCAATAATTATAAAATTCCAACTGCTGTATGTACGATGTCAATTCCTAACAAGACTGTGCAGCCAATTCAACCTTATCAAGGCAGTTTAGGAACTTGGATGTTCTTCTTTGGAAGATGGACTTCAAACAGATTAAACCTATTGGCAATGACCTCATGCTTTAAATCGACTACCTTCCCTCCTGCAGAAGTGAACCATTGCCTGCAAACATTCCTGCCAAATCAACAGAGACAGGCACCATTTGGAGATAACAAGGCCAACCAAGCACCAAGTGCAGCGCTAATAGTTTCTCTAGGGCTACATCAGCTCACGGAAGGGTAGTTGGTCTTTCTCTTCTGTTTCCTTCTCACAAAATTTCCAATATTGAAGATAGAAGAGATTGGAATGAGAGATTAATTTTGTTGCCTGTACAGATGAAATCAATGCAATGAGTTCCACCACACTGTGTTTGACTACAATATCAGTTGACCGCAACGTTGGGAAAATTATTCTTGCACAGGTGCAATTAACTTTATACAGCCTATCTCACTCTCCTACTAGATGGGAAAAGGAGTGATGAGCGTAGGAATGACAGGATTGGAAAGAAAATAATTTTCCACAATTCATAGCTTATCTGTGTAAGACAGAATTTGGTGCTCTGGACCTACCTCAGCTCGAGAATACTCGTCACGTTTCCCGAAGGAAAGATGCGACGGATGAAGTTGAAATCACCGACGTACAAGCTGCCATCGATGCCACATGCCAAAGCCACGGGTGCCAGGAGCTTGTTGCCGTCTGATTGGCCGTTGCAGCTGGGGCAGGAGATGCTTCGCCTTCGCCCATTACCCATGATGCTGCTGATCACAGCTGGCTGCTGGGAGATGAACTGATTTTCACCATTTCCCTTGTACAGAATTCCTAATAGGGGGATGATAAGACTAACTTTGTCATTGTCACAAGCAATAAGGCATTTCCCTTGATCGCAAAAATCATCATCATAAATCATGAAGCACAATTTAAATTTCACATTAGACCACACCAATCAAAACAATTGATTAAGACAGGCTGTGCCTCCAGCAATTGTGGAAAGAGAATACAGATTAAATCACTGTTGAATGTCAAGGCTGCATCAATCTCTAAAGGCTAAAATCATTTGGCATTCACCTGTCATTTGATCAGCAGAAGTATAAACAGCAGGATTTGATCTTAGGCAAGTTTATCAAGCATGCTGGATGATTCCAAGCTTGCTATTTGACGGGAGCCCAGCTGGATGAATACAATTTTTATATAAGGACTGCTCATTATAAACATTTATGAGGGAGTTTTAAATGAGAGTGATAAATAGCTTACTGGTCCTGCTTCAGAGCCTTGTATCTTCATTTACTGCAAATATTTACTTTCTCCTTTAAAACATACAAGAGCTGCTGCCTCAAACTATTGGTTCTTTTCAGGAGAATATTATGCAACATGGAGCAAATTCCACTGAAATTAGTGCAGCAGCTAATTACAAAATAATTATCTATTTTTGAGTATTTTGGTAGTTTGGTTGGTTTAATATGGCATCTTCCTCTTTCAGCTTTTCCTCAATTCAATCAAAGGCCATGTGACACCTTGATATCCTCCTCAAAGGGCAATATCAAAGGTAGAAATACTTTGTCCACACTTAAATAATTTATTGAGAACATGCTGTTTGGATCCCGAGTCAGTTTGATATTAACACTGCTTTCTTTTATTATCTACAAGATCAGAGACTGCACACAGAATTCTAATACATGACTGTGAATTTTAAATTTAACATAGTTTGTGCAAAGATGAACATATCCTGTAAGAACAAACTATTTAAAGCTAGAAAAATAAATTACTAATGTACTGTAACTTGCATTCAATGTGTTGTTTGCGCTAAACAGTTACATGCTCTGGTCACTTCAAAGCATTATGCAAAGTATCCTTAAAACATCACTCAACAGTAACAATTTATCAGGCATCTCTAATCTGAAACAACAATTCCAATTGGCTTCACCTTCCATCGGTCTGATAGCAATTAGAAATCATGGCATGAACAGTGCACAGCCCTGCTTCTGCAACAGAACAAACCCTTAATGTCTGACTTAAGAGACAATGACAGGGGAGGTGAACATCATTTACCTGTGGAAACATAAATACTGGATATGGAATAACGTCTATTGTTAATCTATTAATTTTAGTGTTTATAAGTGCACCTCTAAGAACTAAGTGTATCAAGCAGTAAGACTTTTGATACCTTGTTGAATATGACACCACATTTGAGATTTTACTGCCTTCATTAAACAGTGCTATCTCTACTGCTGTTTTCTTTTTAATTGTTTTGGGATCTTGGCATCTCTGGCAAGGACAGCAATTCCTGCCCATCAGTTGTTGTCCCTGAGAAGTGGTTGGACTCTAGATAGTTTCAGATGGTCATTGTCTGGCATTTTGAGTTGCAATTGTTATGTGCTACTTAAAAGCCCATGCCCCATCCTGAACTAATGCAGACCTTCTGGTGATGGGTAGGGAGTTCCAGGATTTAGACCCAGCATCGATGAAGGAACAGCTTTATATTTCTAAGTCAGGATAGCATGTAACTTAGACGGGAACTTGCACATTGCTGCTTCCTTTACCTTCCTTGGTGGTAGACATAGTTGGTGTGGGAGATGTTGTCAGAGTAGTGCGGGTAATTAACTGCAGTGCATTTTGTGAATGGTGCTGGTGACAGAGGGAATGAATGTTTAAGGTGGTTGATGGGTTACCAATCAAATGGGCAGGACATTGAGCTTCTTGAGAATTGTTGGCAATGCACTCGTTCAAGCATGTGGAGTGTATTCCATTACTCTCTTGATCTGTGATGGTGGAAAGGACCTGGGGTGTTGAATCACTTTCTGCAGGAAACTCAATCCCTAATTTGCTCTTGTAGCCATGGTATTTATTAATGGTGAGAGATTCCGTGAAGGTTATGCCACTAAGTGTCAAGTGTAAGTGGTTAGACTTTCCCTTGTTGGAGATGGTATTAATCTGGGATTTTGAGAGTGATTGCTGCATGCCACGTATTATCCCATAACTGAATGTTGTCTAGGTTGTGCTGCGTGCACATATGGACTGTTTTATTTATTGAAGAGGTGCGACTGGAAATGAATATTGAATGAAATTGCCTTGGCAAGCAGCAATACTAAAATGTCTATGGATACTACACCAATAAAATCGTTTTTATTTTTTTAAAAATGTCAAGTTTCTTAACAAAGCAGATGAATTGCTGCAGGGCTTCTTTCAATGTAAGACTGTAACACCAGCAAGAAACCTGTTAAGTGACCCAATGCCTGCTTTAGGATCCTTTTCCCCCGATGGCCAGAATCTAAGTTGCTATTGTTACAAATGGGTTAATAATTTCAGAACAGGGAAGATGACGAAGGCTCAACTCTGTAGACACACTATACAAAGGAAACTTGTCAAATTTTGGCTGTTCTACAAGAGCATAACTCAAGATTCTACAAAATGTTCATATTTTACTCAAATAGACATTAATAGATTAATCTATACCAGAAATAGCTTTAAAACAGGTGATAACAGCTTTAGTGTACACTTACAGCATTCAACTGTGACAATTACTCTTCCCAAATCGCTGAGATCTGTAATTTTCATCAAATAAACTTTCTGTGTCAGCATGCTTTTTTATTCCACCTGATGCACTCAGTTACTATTGTGAAAAATTATAACCCCCTTCCATCAAATACAATGGCGATAATGAACATTATTTTATTTTCATTAGAATACTTATCACCCTTTTTCTGGGTATCTGTGCACACACCTTCCATAGAGTGCCTTCTGCTCCAGAATGAAGCTCCCCAGCTTGTCACTGTGTTTATCCACTTAAACCACACTTCACTTCAGAATATTGCTGCCACACATCCCAAAATAATTTAAAGAATTCATTGCTGAGAATCAATTTGCTATTTTGTTTGAATGCCCCATTCTATATGTTATACGATAGTTCAAATGGTTCAATACAGGGAGATCCAGTGACTTGTGTAAAACAAAGGTTCTAGCATAGATTTCATTCAAGTGCCTTTGCAGAATGGAAAGAAACTGATAAATTTTCCTTAATTCAGGCCAAATGTATTACCTTATCCCATTGAACAACTTTAAAAAGAGATGTCTGCCAAAGTTTATTTGATACCAGTTATGGTTGTAAATTCAAGTTATGATTCAGAGACTTGAGCACTGATCTCTAAGGCTGGCAGTTCAGTGTGGTGCTATTGCACTGTTCAAGTCCTTTGGATAAAAAAGTAAAACAAGCTTCCAAATGCTCTCTCAGGTATAAAAGGTTCCATAACAAGGAAGTTAGCTCCATTCCACAATCTCTTCTGTCTTGGCCAATGTTTATCCCTTTTTACAATTGGTGACCTGCTCACTATCATGTTGTTGTTTATGGGAGCTTGCTGTACATATATTGTTTGCCATGTTACACACATGGCAACATTTATTGCTCTTCAAAAAGCACTTCATTGCCTGTAATGAGAGATCAGGATTATGAGGGTAAGAACGAATGTAAGCCTTTTTTAAAAAGAAGCTATTAGTGTGCATTTGCAGCATTCAACTTTGCCAATCACTTTCCACAGATGTTTTTTTTTAACTGCTCATTGTAAACTATCCAGAAGGTATTGTTGGGAATTTAATGTGCACTTTATCTTTGAGTATTCTCAAACTTCCTGCCCTCCACTTTTGGAGATTGAGTCATTGGCTTTTCTCCCTCAAATCACCATCAAGTAGCACCCAGCTGTAAGTCTGAGGCCTCCTGAACAGAGCTTCATTTCAATGTAGTGTGGGGGCAGGCATGGTAGTGTAGCGGTTAGTGTAACACTATTACAGCGCTAGCGACCCAGGTTCAATTCCAGCCGGTGTCTGTAAGAAGTTTGTACGTTCTCCCCGTGTCTGCGTGGGTTTCCTCTGGGTACTCTGGTTTCCTCCTACATTCCAAAGACGTACGGGTTAGGAAGTTGTGGGCATGCTATGTTGGCACTGGAAGTGTGGCAACACTTGCGGGCTTTGCCCAGAACACTTTGTGCAAAAGATGCATTTCACTGTGTGTTTCTATGTACATGTGACTAATAAAGACATCTTATCTTAAGTTTTCAAACTGCAAACTACCACATTAGTGTCAGTGTACTGCTTTGATTCAGTAGGAATGTCAGGTTCATGGCAAGATGTTGCTACCTAGTTAAATTTAGCCTGCACATATGTCTCGGGAGCAAAGCTATTGCAAGAGATACTCCAGTTACAATCAGGCAGGCTAAGAGACTGACTTAATGAGAGTAAAGAAGTGAACACAAACAACGAAAGTATGCATCCACATAAGTTTGTAAGGGACCATGACACAGTAGATGTTGAGATGGTTTCATCAGTGGATGAATCTCAAGATAAGGGGGTGATCAGTTAAAACTGAAGTGCACAGGAACTTTTTGTAGAGGGTGATGAACCTCTGGAATTCTCTGCCCACAAGGGTATGGAGGCTGAATCATTGGTAGTATTTAAAGAGGAGGTAAATTAATTTTTGACAGATTGGGGAATTGAGGGCTATGGGGAACTGGAAAAGGAGAGTAGATGAGGCTTGGGCGAGATCAGCCGTGATCACATTGAATGGTGGGGCAGGCTTGAGGGGCTGGGTGGCTTCTATTTTCTTGTGTTATTGTGTTCCAGTAGGAACGTCTTTCATCTTTGTTCTGCTATTTTCTACTGTGTTGCCACCAAGAATATTTCCTTGATCCTTCACTGACTGAAACATTGACTAGGTTTATAAAATCATGAGGATCACAGATAAGATGGATTATCGCAGTCTGTGCTCTTAAAGCCAGTGTAGGTCTAAAACTAGAGGGCATAGGTTTAAAGTGAGGGAGGAATGATTTAAAGGGGAACTGAGGGGCAAGTTTTTCCACATAGAGGGCGGTGTGTATATGGGACAAGCTGCCAGAGGAAGTGGTAGACGTGGGTTCAAGAAAACTGGCCTGTTCCATCAGGAACCTGTCTATACTAATCCCATTATCCAGCATTTGGTCTTTAGCCAACTCTGCCTTGGTGATTCAAATACTTATCCACATGTGTTTTGAACATTGTGGGAGTGCCTGCCTCTGTCAGCTTCTCAGTACTTGAAGAACTGTGACCTGTAGGGCTACAGACTTCGGGCCAGAAACTAGGGTAAGGCTTGGTAATTCTTTTTCAACCAGCAGACACAATGGGCGGAAAGGCCTCAGTTTTACATGATTCTACATGCTTGTCCTTGAGATGGTGGTAAAGGTTGACTGGTTGTTGTAACCGAAAGGCTTGCTGGGACATTTTGGAGGGTAGGTCAAAACCAACCACATGGGTGTGGGTCTGGCATCACAAAGTGGGCAAGGACAGCAGATTTCTTTTCCCTTAAGGGTATTGCTGTGAAAATGTTGTTTCACACAATCAGGTTGTTTTGCAATCTTTATTACTGACCAGCCTTTCAATTAGCAGAGTTGGAATTCCCCATTTGCTATTGCGGGATTTGAACTCATATCTTGGGATTTTCAGTACAGTTCCAGCATTTCAGTAAATTAACCAGTATGCCTTCACAGTAAATATTAAAAGCTTGGATTAAATTCCTCTTCCAACTTTTCAAGTGTTTCAAAAGCAAAATACTGCAGATATGAAGTAAAACAGAAAATTTGTTGTATTTCCAGCATTTTATGTTTTCTTCCCTCTGCCCCCCACCCCCCCACCACCCCAAATGTGTTTCCTACTATGGCCAGGCATAGACTGAGGGAGGATGCAGTTCAGTGAAAGGTTCACATAAAACTAATCTTGTTCTGATTTCATGGCAATATTACATCATTAAAGTTCCTCTTCAACTTGCACATCTTTCTGACATGGACTGTTCATTCACAGTTCCTCGAATTCTCTGCTAGCAAAAAATGCCATCTGCATAAGGATTTTCATGAAATCAGGGGGGGAGATCCACTCTCACCCTGACGTTCTCATGACAATTCAAGGAGGGCAATAGATGCAGTCTCGCTATCATCAGTCACTAATCATTTAAATACCAAGGGTCGCTCTTGGTGTACTGGGCAACATTCCTCCTTTCACTCCTGATGGCAAAGACAAATTTGATCAAAACGTCCCTCATCTCTTTGCCATTTGTGCAAATAACCTGGAGCACTCCCACATTTGCTTACAGAAAAGATCAGCAGTAGTTTGAAACAAATTCAGTGTGAAGACCACATGGATGTGATCACTTACTGTATCTAATTATTAGTTGTGACCAGTTGGGTCACCATGATGTTGCTCAAGTACAAATTGGAATTGGAATTAGTTTACTATTGTCACCTGTACCGAGGTACCTGAAAAGCTTGTTTTTCACACCGTTCATACAGATCAATACTGCAAATGGGTCCAAAAAGATCTAAATGAATTAATTCTGATAGACGTAACATACGTAGTTGTTCCTCAGATCTGATGTGGTTAAAATATGTATTCAACTTTGTTTGTTAAATTTAGTAACTAATTTAATTCATTACCTAATCAACTGCAGCCAATGAGTAAATTGTTAAATGGTGTCACTTCATATTATTTGTTAAGTGCAGCCAGTAATTTATGGTGATATGCAGCTTGTAAGTAAATTACGAAAAAATCTGCAGATACTACTATGAAAATAACTTGGTTTAATGTGGGATAAAACTGGAATTTACACTTTCCAGAATTTACAATGAAATACAACTGAGGTTTGTAAAAATTTTTGATTTTCACTTCTGGATGCTGGTTTCTTGAAGACATCCTAATTACCACACCCTGCTGACATTTTATTTTTTTTCTCAGATCAGCTCACATTGATCTGAGAAAAAAATAAAAATCCAAGAACAGGTGATAAAGACCTTGAATTCTGATGAGGGTTTTCCAATCTCCTGCCACAACTCTGGTGAGGATTAGTGGAATCCACTGGACACATAAGGAACGGAAGCAGGAGAAGGCCATTCAGCCCTTTGTGCCTTCTCTACAGTTCAATAAGGTCATGGCTGGTAATTTACCTCAGCACCACATTCCCGCACTCAACCCATATTCCTCAGTTCCTTTCAATTTCCAAAAATCTACCACTCCCTATCTTCAATATCCTCAGTGACTGAGCTTCCACAGCCTTTTGGGAGCAGAATTCTGAAGATTCACTACCTCTGGGTGAAGAAATGTCTTCTCACCTTTACCTTGAGTGGCTAACATCTCATTGTGAGACCAGTCGCGATTCTAGGTACCCCAGCCAGATGAATAAGCAAATATTTCCTTCCTGAGGAAGGGAAACAAGACCTCTACACAATATTCCAGATGCCTTCTCACTAGGGCTTTATATAATTAGAGGATGATGTCTCCATTCTTGTATTTAAATCCTCTCGCAATAAAGGCCGACATGCCACTTACCTTCGTAGCTGCTTGCTTAACCTGCATGTAAGCTTTCACTGATACAAAGGCACAAGGATGCCCAAGTACCTCAGAGCACAAAACCTTTCCATAGCTCAAATTTAAAAAGCACTCCACATTTCTGTTTATTCTACCAAAGATCATGACCTCACAGTTTTAATTAGATTCATTTTGCCATGTCTTTGCCCATTCACTTAGCCTGTCCATATTCCCCTGAAGCCTCTCTGCCTCCTCCTCAAAGCTCACTTTGCCACCTAGCTTAGTAACAAAAATGCCACTGAAGCCTACTCAAACCATTTCTCTGTGAGTTGCAACTAGCATAAAAATGTGGAGCTATTGCGTTTCCCATAAATAAATCAGTTGTACTCTTGCAATGTTTATGTGCAATATAGCAAGTATGTGCTGACTATCCAACCATGGTCATACATCAATTTAGTTTAGTATACACTTAATTACTCTGGGAATTTTATAAACATAATGAGCAATTTAATTCATCACTGAATTAAGTGCATTGGCATATCAGTCTCACATGTGTTCCCATAGTAAAAATTGTTATATCCTATAACTCGAAAAAATCTACACATTGGCAAAGGACTATTATGAGGGTCCACTGCCATGATATGAAATTGTAACAGTATTGCATTACTTACTGCCCCAAATCAGAATATGGGTGAGAGATGAAACCGACGTGCTTTTGTATGGAAAACAATTGATACTGGGTTTTCACTTGGCTCTGGGAATTTTGATCCATTCTGGTGAATGATGGCAGTAAGCCATCTCTCACGGGGTGGGTTCAACAGAGTGTGGTAATTAGGATGTCTTCAGGAAACCAGCATCCAGAAGTGAAAACCACAAGAAAATGCAGATGCTAGGAGTCTAACATAAAACAGAAAGTGCTGGAAATACTCAGCAGGTCAGGCCACATCTGTGGGAAGAGAGGCAGAGCTGATGTTTCAGTTCAGAGACCCTTTGTTAGAAATGGGAGGAAGGCGAAAAACAACTTTTTAAACTGCAGGGACAGTGGGGGAGGGGTGATGCCTCTAATAGGGTAAAACTGGGGTGACCATGGGGACAGGCTGTAAACAAAGTTATCTGGTCAATGAGTGAATGGGAGCAGTTAGAGAGTGAGAACATAGACAAAAGAATGTAGGATTTGCAAAATACAGAGGAGGAAGACAGGCCTGGCAGGTCGGGCTGGGAATGTCCTCCATTCCCAGAGGAAAAACAAATGAAAAAAATGGGGGAAAAAGAAACAACAAACAAGCTGATCCAATATCACAGATGGATGAATGATACAGAAAGAAATCAAGTTATCTGAAGTTGCAGAATTCAATATTAAATCCAGTTATTTATCCCCCTTTTCTTTCTTCGCATCAAATTTAAGTGCAAGAAATCACTCACAAACAGTAATTTGATCACCAAACTTCATTGACAGGGCAATTACCTTGTGATCCTGTCTTGCGGCTCACAGTGCAATCACTAAATGCTCCCTTTTTATTTGAAGCTGCAGACAGATAACTACCGCGTGCTTCTCACTGTTCAAGAGACTTACCGTTTTGGACATCTAAAACATGGTGTTTGTTGAGTGACCAGCCTCCCATGTTTGAAGAGTCTAATTCATAGCCCTGTAGAACAGCAGTTCTCTTTTCCCAGAGGATGAGATCCAGGCAGGACTCATACTCATAGCCGACAGAAACTGGGCAGAGAGAAAGACATCATTACTGGGTGGCAAGGATGAATATTTTCAATCAAAATTCATGAGGGTTAAAGATGATCAGGAAACGCTTCTCTGCACAGAGGCTCGTAGGAACTCAGAATTCCCTCTTCCAAAAGCTGGAAGTGGATTGAAACTTTCAAGACTTGGGACAAAAGTATTTGTTTAGGTGATGATATCAAGTGGTTAAGGATCAACATGGTTGGGAAACAGAGTAGCCGTGATATGTTTGAATGGTGAGAGACCTGGGGAACTGAATGCTGCTCTTATACCAGTGTTCCACTGAGGGAAAGTTTCACCTAATAGGCAGCATTACATATGTTGTCATAGAATCATAGAGCCATACAGCACAGAAACAGGCCCTTCAGCCCATCATGTCCATGCCAGCTGCTGTACCTCTCCACACCAATCCCATTTACCTGCATTAGGTTCATAGCCTTCTAAGCCTTGGCGGTTCAAGTACATGGAAAAACCTAAACTATTTCATAGACTAGGACTTTAGTCCCTGGAACGTAGGAGATAGAGGTATATACGATCATGAGAGGCATAGACAGGGTGAAAGCACATAGTCTTTTTCCCAGGGAGGGGATGCTAAAAACGAGAGGGCACGGGTTTAAGATCAGAGGCGAGAGACTTAAAAGGGACATCAGGGGCAGCTTCTTCATGCAAAGGGTGGTGTGTATTTGGAATGATACGGGCACACTAGCAACAATTACAAGCCATCTAGATAAGTACGTGGATAGGAAAGGTTTTGAAGGCTATGGGGCAAACGTGAGCAGATGCGATCAGCTCTCTGGGCAATACAGTCAACGTGGATGAGTTGGGCCGAATCTCTAAGACTCTGTGCAACCTTGCTTAAAAAACATTGTAACAATGCAATAAGTTAACAACTGTACAGTTAATCAGACACAGTTTTATGATAATTGGCAAATAAAAAAATGAAGAAAATTATTTCGAAATTATGATCAGATTGGAATGTAGGAAAGGCTGGTGGAAGCAGAGGTGCACTCAGGTGGGGACAACAGCGACCTTTATCGCACTTGTGCTGCTGTGTTTTCTTATTCATCCTGCCAAACTCCAGTATAGTTTTAAATCTTGAATTGAATTTCCTGCTTGCCTTTTCCGTTGCAGCAGGAATGTTATATTTATTGTACATCACTCCTTATAAAGCACACTCAGTACCTGAGGATAAGGTGTTCACAATATGTGTCAAACACATGAGAAATCCACCCTCAATAATTGACCCCCTCCTCATTGTCAGTATTAAATCATGCTGTACCCTATTTTATCAAATGGAAGGAAACTATTAGTGATCTTCATAAGCTTTAATATGTGTTAATGCCACTGTGATACAGGGCATCCTCCACTTAACCAAGCCCTGTCCTTTATAGTGAAAGTCAAAAACTGCATGATGCTAGTAATCTAAAGCAAAAACAGAAAATGCCGCAAATACTCAGCAGGTCAGGCTGCACCTGTGGGACAAGAAGCAGAGTCAATGTTTCATTTTGGAGACCGTTCATCAGAACTAGGAAGGAGAGAAAAGTAGCCTGTGAAGCTGCAGGGCAGGTAGGGGTGGGAGATATCTCTGATAAGGTAAGGCTTTTTTTTAACCTTTCAAGGGATGAGGTCTTCGCAGGCCGAGATAGCATTTAATTGCCCATCCCTAATTGACCCCGAGAAGGTGGTGGTGAGCTGCCTTCTCGGACAGCTGCTGTCCTTGTGGTGTGGGTGTACCCACAACGTTGTTAGGGAGGGAGTTCCAGGACTTTGACCCAGTGAGGGAACGGTGATGTACTTCCAAGTCAGGATGTTGTGTAGCTTGGAGGGAAACTTCCAGGTGGAGATGCTTTTGCTGTCTTTGTCCTTCTAGCTGGTCGTGGATTTGGAAGATGCTGTAGATCACGTCAGGCATGTCCTCCACTCTCAGAGGGAGAAAAAAAGGGAAACACCCTTTCAAAAAAAAGTTGAGCTAATATTACAGATGGATGAACGAGAAATCAAATTACCTTAAGTTGTGGAATTGAATATTGAATCCAAAAGGCTGCAAAATGCCCAGAGATAAGGTGAGCTGCTGCCCAAGCCTGTGTTGGGTCTCACTGTGACAGGTCAGGAGTCCACAGACCAATGGGTCAGAGTGAGAGTGGGATGGGGAATTAAAGTGGCAGGTAATGGGAAGCTCAGGGTCTCCCCTGCAGACTGAGGGCAGGTGTTCTGCAAAGCCATCACTCAATCTGCATTTGCTTTCTCCATTGCAAAGGAGAACAGTCCTTTATATTCTCCTGGGGTGGAAATTAATTGGGCACTTCCTGTAGTTGGAATGTGATGCTTGAGAAATGGTCGCACTCCGACAAGCGTTTTGAAGGGACAGAAACATTGATCGTATATAACTGCAGATCTTGAGAATATATGTATTTGTATTGCAGGTATGAGGATTTACAGGTAAAAGGTTGCACCAGAGAAGCTGGAGTTGTCCTTGGAACAAAGTTTTCAGTGGGATTTGATAGAGATCTATAATATTGTGAGGATTGTCAGACAGGGTAAATAGGGTGGAGATTGCCCATCAGTTCAAAGACCAGAGGATACAGATTTAAGTTTTGGAGGAAAGGTACACTGGGGATGAGGTAAAACATTTTTCCATTGGGGTTATGATCAGAAACTCGCTGCCTATTAGGGAATAGGGTCAATCAATCAGGGCTTTCAAAGGGGATTTGGACAGGGAGTTGAGAGAAGATAATTTGTAGGACTGATGGGAGCAATGTGACTACATAGATTGCTCTGCAAAGAGCGTGGATTTGATGGGTCAACTGATCTCCTTGTCTTCCACAAAGATCATGTGTGCATGTTGTATGTTTGTATGTGTGCGTGTTTGTGTATGGCTTTTCACAATGAAAAGCTGGACGTAATGTTTGCCTTTAGAAACTCCATGTATTTTTGCACTCTGCGGTTAAAAAAACACTTAATTTTAAAAGACTCTTTAAAAACAAGACTCCTCAGAGATCTTGTAGAGACTCATTTCTTGTAGTTCATGCCGTTAATTAACATGAATGATAAAATCAACCCTTTTACTAAGCATCGGGTACTGCTGTAGGGATCTGGGGACCCTGATAATAATATCCAGCTTGGGCTCCCTTGAATGTGCTGAACAGAACCAATCCCCTCAAACCAAGAGAGGGCAAGTTTGAATTTTAGTCTGTACAGGCTTAGCTGCTTTCTGCCAAGGCGGCACCAGGTGTACAATAAGTGGAGCCAGTACTGGCGGGAAGAGGAAGTGGACTGCTGTGTCCAACACAACTGGCCATGGAGATAATAAAGGAGAAATTCACTGAGCCTGTATCAGGCAAAGAGAAGCTTTATTTGTAGCAATGCAGAGCCCTTCCTGCATGAAAGCAGAAGCACTGTGGGCAATATAAGGTACCATACCTTAGGAAGGATATATTGACCTGAGAGGTGGTGATAATTAACTGGACTAATGCGTGGATTCCAAGGGTTAAACTGTGAAATGAGCAACTGAAACTTTATTCCCTAAATTCAGAAGATTAAGCAGTGAGTTGATTGCTGGTTTCAAGATCACAAGGGGTTCTAATAGGGTTGATAAACAATTTTCAATGTTTGGGCATCAGGGATTGTGAGACATAGTTTAAAAAACAATTTAAATAGTTTAAAAATAGTTTAAAAAGACCAAGTCGTTAAGGGATGAAATTAGGGAGCACTTCTGCATCCAGAGGCTTGTAGAGATTTGGAACTCCCCTGCTCAAATAAGAACTTATTAATAATTAATTTTAAATTTTGTTTAATAAACATGTGAATGGATATGGGGAGAACACTGGCTTGTAGTGTTAGATCACAGATCATCTACAATTCCATTGAGTGGTGGACCGTGACTGTTCCTATCTTCCTGAGTTATAAGGAAAGACTGGAGAAAGTGGGATTGGCTGAGGAGGCTCCTTTAATTAAGAGACCAAGAGAAGATCCGGCAGAGGTATTCAAAATTACAAGAGGATTTGAGATGAACTGGGAAAAAATTTTCTCACTGGTCCTTCAGTCCTGATGCAGAGTTTTGATCTGAAATGTTGACAAATCCTTTCCCTCCACAGATGCCGCTCGATCCGCTGAGTTCCTCCAGCAGATTGTTTGTTGCTCCAGATTCTAGCATCTCCAGTCTCTTGTGTCTCCTGGGACAACATAGATATCACTTTCAACCACAATGGGTCTACTTCAATGCTCCAAAATTCTGATGGGTTCTTAACTCTCAATAACCTCTATGGAAAGTAGCCAAGTATGGAAATTGTTGAGGGCAGTATCAAGCTTGTATGTACAAGCATCACAATCAAATAATTTGCCAGGAATCGGTGGTATTGATACCACTCTGATATACTGGTGCGGCTGTGTTGAAACCCATGTGCTTGTATCTTTGGAAGCAGAGAGATAAAGTCTGAGATACACAGTCACAAAATTTGTCTGGGTGAAACTGTTTCGACTTACCGACTGCCTCAGACAAACCGTAGACCTTTTGATTGTAGGCATCGGTTTTGTCCCAGATGAAGGTGTAGGACAGATTTGGCGACGCTGGGAACCATTTCTGGAACAGACGGCCCACCACAGCCACCATCAGGTGAACCTTCATCAAGTTGAACGGCACCGTGCTCTGGGTCATTGTGATTTTCAGAACTGGCTTGTACCCCGCAGCACGCGAACTCAGGTAGGTGAGCTTCAGATCTGTGCCAGGAATCTCTGTCTCTTCATGAAGCACCTGGAGTTACACCAGAGAGAAAATCAGAGAAAGAGAGAAAATTGTCGAGAGAAAGGGAGACTTCATTTACAGTTGAAGCAAAGGCCATGACAATACCAACAACCACAAGGGAGATTTTAAGAAAAAAAATCACTTATTTCATTTCAACTGTGATTTCTCCTGGGCAGGCATTACTAACACTTCATTAGACTGTACAGATGGGGCCATGAATATGGAATGGGGAATTTGATCGAAGGCTGAACATAGTGCCACGAAGTTTATAGCAGCACAGACCCCAGGTGCGCGAACGTAAGCCTTGTAATCAAAATATGCTATAATGCTAAGGTAATATGATGATTCTACATGTTAGAAGATGAATGCAATGCATCACTGAGCAGAGGGATTTGGCCAGAACCTTCCACTGTTCCACTGGGTTTCCCCTGTTGGTGACAGTAAATGGTGAGAGCAGGGATTAATTACCTCCCTTTTCTGAGAGAAAGAAGTGAGGCTGGAAAAGATCAGAACAATCCCCACTTTTACTGAGTAGGAATAATTATGTTTTGCTACCAGCGGTCTTGTCTTCGAGATAACAAGAACTCAGGACACCTTCTTTACCCAGAGCGCGACAGGAATATGGAACGTCCGACCACACGGAGCTGTTCAGGCAAACAGCACAAGTTCACTGATGGATAGCTGATATAAGTACATGATTCAGAAGGGAATGAAAGATTATGCTGATAGTGCGTAATGATGTGGGACACAACACTAGCATAGGCTGCTGGGGCCAAATGGACCAGGAACTGTGATGTGGTATTTAACCCTGTCCTTGTTTGGCTAGCATGAACGCTATGGGCTGAATGGCCTCTTTCCGTGCTGCAAATTACATATTAGCAGTCGAGTATAAAATTAACAGCAAACTTCATTATTTTCTATTTTTAGGCCCCTCACTAGTTGTTTGCATGCTAGTGGTGGGGAGCATGCTACACAAGGAAAGCACAACATGAGCTTCAATGGCCTTTTCTCACCCTTCCCTGGTTTGAGTGCCATCCAGTCAGAGCATGCCACACATAAGTACATCGAGGTGGTGAAAACAGAATACAGAATATAGTGTTGCAGCTGCAGACAAAATGCAGTTACTTGTTAATCCAACAAACCCCACGGTATGTGCCGTGGTTTAATGAATCATAGAAATCTGCAGCATTGAAAGAGGCCACTTAGCCTTTCATATCCATGCTGGTTTAAAGCAGACTTTAGGTTAAATTCCACATCCTAGCTCTTGGTTTGTAGCTCTGTGCTTTATGGCTCTTCTAGTACTCATCCAGGTGTTTTATAAATGTAATGAAAATTGAACATTCTTCATGTGGATTGGTCCTTCACTGGTGTGAGGTGCCAGACAGCAGCTGCTAAGTGTTGAAAGGTGTTGAGGAGAGCAAATGAAGAAGAATGCAGAAAAAGGAATAACACAATTAAAATGGTTGATCCGATACACCAACCAATACTCTGAACATTTGGACATTTCTCATTGCTTTCATTACCTGCTGTAGGTGAAGAGGATGTACGACTCTACATACCTGTGTCTCAGGAATGATGGGACTCTCCGACGGAGATGTGCGGAAGAAGGTGGAGAGAGGGGAAGCCAAGATATCAGGATTCGGCCTCACAAATCCACTCAGATCACAGCTGGGAATCTCGTTCTCTTCCTTCTTCATGATCATGGTGTCCATCACATAAAAAACATTCCAAGGAATCCACACGGTATGATGCCGGGTGATGAATGGGACACGTTCAAAGCACAGGGTGAGGGAGGCTCCACCATTTGCCAGCAGATCAAACCTGATGAAAAGAATTATAGCAGAAAGATCACTATCGCTTGAAGCATTAAACAAAATTACAGAACCAGGCTTTATTTTTAGTATCATAAAGCCTTTTTGCTTTCAGAACTGAAAACAGATAATGCTGGAAATACTCAGCAAGTCAGCATGTGTGGAAAACCAAGGTTAATGTCAGGCCAAATATCACTCATCAGGAATGCAAAAAGCTGGGGACGCAACAAGTTTTGAGGAAGTTAAGGAAAGTGGGAGCAGAGAGAAGGACTCAAAAGAAAATTTTGTGTGAAAGCAGGGAAGGAGGACTGAGGATGATGAGATTTCTAGACAGAAAGGATGATAGTGCTAAGGAAAAGGAGGTGGGAACAGGAAAATATGATTGATATTGGTAAATTATTGTTACGTGTGAAAATTTTTTTGTTTGATTGATACAGTGAAAAGTTTTTTGTTTGCGTGTCATCCAGTCAGATCATGCCATACATAAGCGCATTAAGGTAGTGAAAAGAAAACAGAATGCAGAATATAGTGTTGCAACTACAGAGAAAATGCAGTTCAGGTACGAGTAAGGTGTAAGGGTCATGGCAAGGTAGATTGGGAAATCAAGAGTTCATCTTTAGCGTTTGAAAGATTCATTCAAGAATCTGATAACAGCAGGTTAGAAGCTGCTGTTGAGTCTGGTGGTACGTGCTCTCAAGCTTTTGTATCTTCTGCCCAATGGGAAAGGGGAGAAGAGAGAATGTTCGGGGTGGAAGGGGTGCTTGATTATGTTGGCTGCTTTTCCAAGACAGCGAAAAGTGTAGACGGAGCCAATGGAGGGGCCTTGGTTTGCGTGAGATCAAGATGGATGTTCAGTCTATAGGAATAGCAGAGTCAATGTCAACAGCTGGTGTGTGTGAAAAGGGCAACAGTGCTTATGATATGAAATTGGTATTGGTTTATTACTGTCACATGTACCGAGATACAGTGAAAAGGCTTTTGTTTGCGCACCGTCCAGGATAATGATGCTTAAGGGACATGGAGCAAGATTTGGAGTGGGAGATTTGAAGAGGTGAGTCTGTGTGCTTGTGAGTTTGCAGGAGTCTAAAAGAGGCACATTTGCAAGTTGTTAATAGTTGATTGGCTCATTGGCTAGTTAACAGCAGCCAATTAAAAAGTAAGGGTCAAGTGGAGCAGCCATTGTGAGAGTGGGCCAGTGTTAGAGTGGGGAGCTGAGGCGAAGGAATTGGTGACTTGGAGCAAAAGCGGGAGATTTGAAAAGAAGTGAGTCTCCTTGCTTTCTTGGGAGTTTCACTTGCAGGAATTTAAGAGGTAAGTCAGCTAATTGTTAGCTAATAGTTGATTAGCTAATTAGTTAATTACCAGCAGCTAATAAAAAGTTAGGGTCAAGTGGAGTGGCCGTTTTGGAGCAGCCATTTTGAGAGTGAATTTCAACCTGTGAATACCAGGCTTCAGTGAGGAGGGCGAGCAACACTAAGGTGAGGGGAGGTTCTTATTCATTTTTTCTGTCTCTTTATTTTCCCTCAAAGCTTTTTAGTCATGGCAGGTAAGCTCAGACCCGTGTCATGCTCCTCCTACACAATGTGGGAACTCAGGGAGGCTGCCAGTGTCCCTGATGACTACGTGTGCAGGAAGTGTGTCCAGCTGCAGCTCCTGACAGACCTCATGACAGCACTGGAGCTGCACATGGATTCACTTTGGAGCATCTGCGATGCTGAGAATGTTCAGTGAGTTGGTCACACTGCAGTTTAAAGGCCTAGGGAAAGATAGAGAATGGGTGACTAACAGGCAGAGCAGTAGCAGGAAGGTAGTGCAGGAGTCCCCTGCAGTCATCTCCCTCCAAAACAGATATACCGCTTTGGATATTGTTGGGGGAGATGGCTCATCAGGGGAAGGCGGCAGTAGCCAGGATCATGG
Organism: Pristis pectinata; assembly: GCF_009764475.1. Lineage (NCBI taxonomy): Eukaryota > Metazoa > Chordata > Chondrichthyes > Rhinopristiformes > Pristidae > Pristis > Pristis pectinata. Next base: position 18,168,336 of record NC_067411.1, on the reverse strand, counting down.
CACCATGAGTGGCTCTGCTGCACAGGAGGGCAAGAAAAAGAGCGGCAGAGTTGTAGTTGTAGGGGATTCCATGGTAAGGGGAATAGACAGGAGCTTCTGTGGCTGCAAACGGGACTCCCGGTCGGTGTGTTGCCTCCCAGGTTCAAGGGTCAGGGATGTCTCGGAGCAGCTGCAGGGTATTCTGGAAGGGGGGGGGTGAACAGCCAGTTGTCATGGTGCATGTAGCTACCAATGACATAGGAAAAAAGCAGGATGAGGTCCTACAAGCTGAATTTAGGGAGCTTGGAGATAGATGAAAAAGTAGGATCTCAAAGGTAATAATCTCAGGATTACGACCTGTGCCATGTGCTAGTCAGAGTAACAATAGCAGCACAGTTAGGATGAATATGTGGCTTGAACAGTGGTGCAGGAGGGAGGGTTTTAGATTCCTGGGGCATTGGAACCGATTCTGGGGGAGGTGGGACCAGTACAAACTGGACGGTCTACACCTGGGCAGGACTGGGATCAATGTCCTAGGGGGATTGTTTGCTAGTGCTGTTGGAGAGGGTTTAAACCAACATGGCAGGGGGATGGGAATCCGTGCAGAAAGACAGAGGGAAGCAAAGCAGAGACCAGAGCAAAAGATAGAAAAGAGAAAAGTAAGAGTAGAGTACAGAAAAGTTAAATGCAAAGGACGCAAAGGTTACTAGATTCTAAAGGGGCAATGGGTGTAAGGACACTTTATCTGAATGCCTGTGGTATTCGAAAGAAGGTCAGTGAACTTGTGGCACAAATTAGTACAAAGGGGTATGATTTAGTGACCATTACAGGAATGTGGTTGCAGGGTGCAGATGAGTGGGAATTAAAAATCCAAGGGTATCAGATAACATGGAAGGATAGGCAGGAAGGTAAGGGAGGTGGGGTAGCGCTCTTAATTAAGGATGCGATCAGGGCACTAGTGAGACATGATATGAGATCCAAGGAGCAGAATGTTGAGTCCATCTGGGTAGAGATTAGGAATAGGAAAGGGAAAAAAATCACTGGTGGACTTGTCTACAGGCCACTGAATAATAATATTACAGTGGCACAGGCAGTAAACCAAGGAATATTTGATGTATGTAAGAATGGAATGGCTGTTGTCATGGGTGACTTTAACTTCCACATAGATTGGGCGAATCAAGTTGGTCGAAGCAGTCTTGAGGAGGATTTCACAGAATGCATCCATGATAGCTTTCTTGAATAGCATGTTAGTGAACCTACAAGGGAACATGCTATCTTAGATCTGGTCCTGTGCAACGAGACAGGTAAGATTAATGATCTTGTAGTTAGGGATCCTCTTGGAAAGAGTGATCATGGTATGATTGTATTTCGCATACAAATGGAGGGTGCAATAGTTCGATCTAAAACCAATGTATTATGCCTAAACAAGGGAGACTACAATGGGCTGAGGGAGGAGGTGGCTAGCGTAGACTGGGAACGCAGGCTATATGGTGGGACAGTTGAGGAAAAGTGGAAGACTATCAAAGAGATTTTTCACGGTGCTCAACAAAAGTATATTCCAGTTAAAAGCAAGGACAGTAAGGGTGGGGAGAGCAGCCTTGGATAACTAAGGAAATAAAAGAAGGCATCAAGCTAAAAGCTCATGCAAAGTTGCCATGAGTGGTGGGAAACTGGAAGATTAGGAAAACTTTAAAAAGCAACAAAGAACTACTAAGCAAGCAATAAGGAAAGGGTAGATATTTTATGAAAGTAAACTAGCACAAAATATAAAAACAGATAGTAGAAGTTTTTATAATTGTATAAAGTGGAAATGGGTGGCTAAAGTAAATGTAGGTCCCTTGGAAGATGAGAAGGGGGAATTAATATTGGGTAATATGGAAATGGCTGAGACCTTGAATGACTATTTTGTGTTGGTTTTCATGGTGGAGGACAGCTCTAACGTGCCAAAGAGAGATGTTATGGATGCAATGGGAGGTGAGGACCTCGATACAATCACTGTCACTAAAGAGGTAGTGATGAGCAAACCAGTGGGCCTGAAGGTAGACAAGTCCCCTGGTCCTGATGGGATGCATCCCAGGGTACTGAAAGAAATAGCAGAAGTTATAGTAGAGGTGCTTGTGATAATTTACCAAAATTCTCTGGACACTGGGCAGGTCCCGGCAGATTGGAAGACAGCGAACGTCATGCCACTGTTTTAAAAAAAGGATGTAGGCAAGAGGCAGGTAACTATAGGCTAGTTGGGTTAATGTCTGTTGTTGGGAAAATGCTTGAAGAAATAGACATCTGGATAGAAGTGGTTCCATCAGGCAGACACAGTATGGATTCAGGAAGGGCAGGTCCTGTTTGACAAACTTACTGGAGTTCTTTGAGGATATAATGAGCGCAGTGGATAGAGGGGAACAGGTGGATGTTGTATACTTGGATTTCCAGAAGGCGTTCGATAAGGTGCGACATAAAAGACTTATCCATAAGATAAGGATGCATGGAGTTGGGGGTAATGTATTAGCATGTATAGAGGATTGGTTAACCAATAGAAGGCAGAGTTGGGATAAATGGGTGTTTCTCTGGTTGGCAATCAGTGGTGAACAGGGTGCCGCAGGGGTCGGTGCTGGGCCTGCAACTGTTCACAATATACATTAACGATTTGGAAGAGGGGACAAAGTGTAGTGTATCTAAGTTTGCTGATTATACTAAATTGAGTGGAAAAGCAAATTGTACAGAGGATGTGGAGAGTGTGCAGTGGGATTATAGATAGGTTAAGTGAGTGGGCAAGGGTCTGGCAGATGGAGTACAATGTTGGTAAATCTGAGGTCATCCACTTTGAAAGGAAAAACAGATCAGATTATTATTTAAATAGTGAAAGATTGCAGCATACTATTGTGCAGACAGACTTGGGGGTGCCTGTGCATGAATTGCAAAGGGTTGGTTTGCAGGTGTGACGATTTATCAAGAAGGCAAATGGAATGTTGGCCTTCATTGCTCAAGGAATTGAATTTAAGAGCAGGGAGGTTATGCTGCAACTGTACATGAGGCTGCACCTGGAGTACTGTGTGCAGTTCTGGTCTCCTTATTTGAGGAAGGATATACTGGCTTTGGAGGCAGTGCAGAGGAGGTTCACCAGGTTGATTCTGGAGATGAGGGGGTTAGCCTATGAGGAGAGATTGAGTCACCTGGGACTATACTTGCTGGAATTCAGAAGAATGAGAGGGGATCTTGCGGAAACATATAAAATTATGAAAGGGTTGAATAAGATAGAGGCAGGAAGGTTGTTTCCACTGTTAGGTGAGACTATATCTAGGGGACATAGACTCAAGATTCAGGGGAAATAGATTTAGGACGGAGATGAGGAGAAACTGCTCTTCCCAGAGAGTAGTGAATATGTGGAATTCTCTGCCCAGGGAAGCAGTGGAGGCTACCTCATTAAATATATTTAGACACAGTTAGATAGATTTTTGCATAGTAGGGGAATTGGGGGTTATGGGGAAAAGGCAGGTAGGTGGATCTGAATCCATGGCCAGATCAGCCATGATCTTATTGAATGGCGGAGCAGGCTCGATGGGCCAGATGGTCCATCCTGCTCCTATTTCTTATGTTCTTCTGATCTGAAATTGTTCTTAGCTTCCAGCTTAGAGGGCTGGAAAGTGCCTTTTTTTTTTTCTGGTACCAAACAACTTGTTATTTGATGCTCTTTTTACCAAACAATTTAGAAATAAATTATAAAAATAATGATTTGGCTTTGGTTCCAACTTGGAACAGAAATAAAACACTTCGTGCTAGAAACATTCAGCAGCCCAGGCAGCATCTGTAAAGACAGAAACACCTCAGATCTGTGACCTTTCATCTCTCTTCAAAAATCAGCTCCTGTTGCATTTGTCTTTCGAAAAGAGACAATACACCTGAGCTTTCTTTTATCCAATTTTGGACCGTGGCATGACAAAAACATTCTTGCCTGGAAATTTATCTCTGGTCAGTAGCAGTAAACACACTAAATTATAAATTCAGCACCTTGTCTTCTGTCACTGAAATTCCAAATGATTCAATTGAATGAATTTCAGCAGCACAGCACAGTGCACTGTTATTTCTGTATGACCCTTTTTGTGCTTCCTACTGGGGATCCATTTTTAAACTTCAATCTGTCAGCCAAACCAAGGAAACTGGCCATTGTTTAATTCATGCTACCTTGATCAAGGCAACCAGAGGCAGGGCATTTAAGTTGCATTTCTCCAACACTCTGCAGTGGTTCAATTTCCACAGCTGCTGTCAGGCAGAACTGGGATGCTCTTAGTCAAAAAATTACAAGTCTGAACTTGGTGCTCTGTTTGTATTCCCAAGTAAGACAATTACCCAAGCCATCACACAAATCACATTTGGTGGAAATGAACAACTGAACACAGGGCTTCAGAAGTTGTAGCACATCTGGATTATGGAAATGAAAATATATGCATAATATACATTGTCTTTAAGTTAAAACCTCGTCGCTGTTGCCTCGCAAGCTTCGATGATACACGAGCATTTTATTCCGACTTGCAAAGACTCACATTCCATCCTGGCGTGTGATGGTGTAGCCATATTGTGGGTAGTGCAGAAAGGACACATTCACTCCGATGAGGGGTGTTCCATCTGCTGTGAGGACTTGCCCTCTGATAACAGAGCTCAGGCTGTGGTAGAAGAGCAAGGGAAGAAAATAGTAAAAATAGGAATCAAACACCTTTTGAAAGAATGTTTTGTGAGCAGGCATGCTCTGTCAATAAAAACACTGCTGGAAAATGCCATTAGAGAAAATGTGATCAAATAATGCAGGCAAGGACATTCTTAACTAATTCATCTTCATGAAACATTAATTTTATTTCAGATATTCTGATTTAATGGAGGGATTCCCCTGACAACTTATCAAGATCAATATGATCATTGTCTTACAATTGGAATGCATGCAGCTCCTTTTCCCCATGTTCTTTGATTGCACTTGTGATACTTCACCTTAACATGTCAATGAGTAATAGGTTTATTATTAAAACTAGCTGGAACTTAATTTGGATTTGAGGATGGGTGGTGGGAAAGAAAGGAACCAGGAAATAGTCATTCCACAAGCCTTAGTAAACTGACTGGTTAAACTGAACCAGGTTACATGGAGATGTCCAAATTTTGTTGCTGTACATCAGGAGCACATGCTGTGGAAAGGCATCTTCATGCTTTTGTTCTCACTTTATTTAAAAATAGTTACAAATTCATAAAAAAGCTCATTAAGTAATTTGTGCACTGCTACTGCACCCAATTAGGATCTTTATTAAAATCATTTATCAGCCTGATTTAGAGTTCTTGACAGACTTTTAAAGGGTTATCCATTTAACCTGAACCAGGGGAAGCAACATGATTAGTGGATCGCAAAGGATCTCCCATTAACAGCATGAAGACGACACTGTTTTCTCAGACAAAGCACTTGAACAAGATGCAAGTCATCATTTTCAGGTGCAGATCCTGCAGTTGTGACTCTTAATGTCACTCATAGGTAATTTCTAAATGTTCTTTATACTGCTTCCTTCTGGTCTTCATGGAACACAATTCAAAACCCTGCAGGTGCAACTTGCTTTCAAGTCTCTATCTGTCAAGCTAAAGAATGCAATCTGAATAGCTTGCTCCCTGACTCTGTTCCTTGGTCAGGAAAAGCCTGATCTCTACACGGTTGCTTCCCTTCTGTGCATCTCTTGTACCCAGTGTGTGGCCAGATTTCTCCTTTTCCCCTCTGATTCCAGCTGAGAAAGCTACTGTGAGATGTCTGAACCAATCCTTACACAGTGACAGCAGGTAAAATAGGCAGGAGGAAAAGTATGCCCATTTTTGTCTATAGACACCAGGAGATGCATGGCCTATCAACTGAAGCTTATGCAGATGGACTGGAAGTGGCATGTTGTTTCTGTTCTGGAGTCCTGTGATATAAAAATAACTGATTCCTTCTCTCATGTCCACACAGCACAGTAGAACCCAAATCAAATTCAAGTGGGGAACTTACTGGAAGGGCTTGCCTGACAAAGCTGTTACTTTCTGATTTTGTAGTGGGGACCAAGTTACATAGAGCTAGTTCTATGCAACTTTGTCCTGAATTGATGATGCTTCATACACTTTAGTGGTCATTATTAAGCAATTTATAGATCTTGTTAAAAGTCACAGAGCTGCCCATTTTCTTCCTTGTCCCTTCTGATTCTCTATCTCCTTCCAACATGTGGAAACACTTGCTTATCAGTTAGTCTTTGGATCTGATGCAGACCGAACTGTCCTTTCCTTTGCAGCTGCTGACAGATCTGCTTTGATTTTTCTGTTTTTATTTCAGATATCTGATACTTGCATATTATTTGAGGTGATTGCTTGTTTGCACCTATTAAATGAGAAGCAGTTCGTGAAAGATATCTGTGATGCATTAAATATCCTACAACACTGTCTTGCTACTGTTCATATGATAGAAACCAAAACAGATTGGTACACCAGGCAGTCAGGTTAACAATCAGTATCCCACTTGGGTATTTATTAATATTATTTTCAATTTTTTGCTTCAACTATAGTATAGCCTTTACAGTTCCCAGATAAAACAGCTTCAGCTTAGTGATACCTGAATCCAAACAGATGGGATGCCAACAAACAGCCTTAGCAAATCTGTAATCTGCACTCTAACATGTTTTTTTTTCCTGTAAAATGTTTGCAGAGATTTCCTCTGCATAATCAATTATTTAAAGACATTTCAATGTAACCACACTGAAATCCTTCTCTCTGCACCTCTCCAGGAAATTAAACATCATTGTCATCAAAGTGGATGTGCAATCAACCGGGTAATACACTGCAGTCCAGTTATGGACAGCTTGTGAGTAAACAATGTACTATTAAGTAAGAAGGATGGACAATCACTGCAACACCATAGCTTCAAATTAGTCATTCTCTTTTTAAAAAAAAAACAGGAGGGGAAACATTCGTCCTGTGTTTAAGGTACTAAGTGCAAAATATGCACACTGGACTCCTCTTCTGAAGTGATGGGACTAAATTTCAGAAAGGGAGTTTAGTGTGCTTGTGAAGGCAGGACAACTTGTTAATTCTAGAAATCCAGAGAGCTCTACATCACAGAAACAGGCCCTTTGGCCCACTGTGTCCATGTCGACCTATCTATAAATCCCATTTAGCAGCCCTTGAACCATAGCTTTCTACATCTTGCAATTCAAGTTCTCATCCAGATACTTTTTAAATGTTGTGAGTGTACCGGCCTCCACCATTTTCTCAGGCAGTGCATTCCAGATTGCGACCACCCACTGGTGAAAAATTCTTTCTCAGTTCCCCTCTAATCTTTATACTCCTTACCTTAAACTCGTGCCCACTGTTATGCAGAAAAGTTTCTCACTATCCACCCTATCCATGTTCCTCATAACTAATCATACCTTAATTAGGTCCTGCTCAGCCTCCTCTGCTCCAGGGAAAACAAATCCAGCCTACCCAGTCTCTCCTCATAGCTCAAACATTCCATCCCAAGCAACATCCTGGTGAAGCTCTTCTGTACCCACTCCAGTGTAATCATGTCTTTCCTATAGTGTGGTGATCAGAACTGCGCATAATACTCCACCTTTGCCTAACCGAGGTTTTATAAAGTTGTACCATGACATCCATGTCTTTATATTCTGTGCTCCAGCTAATGGAAGCCAGCATCCTGTATGCCACCTTCACCACCTTGTCTTGGATCCCATGGACTATTAACGTTTTCAACTAACATATTTAAAGCTGTGTTAGTAACCATATTTTTACAGATCATTAAAGCCACCTTAAGTAGACACGAGCTGTTGACTGCATGGAAATCTTACTTTGTACTGTTCTTATCCACAAGAACTTCCAAACAAGCTTGGATTAAAGCAGATTAAAATGGCTTTGAAATGATTGTGGGGAAAAAAAATTAGTGAGTATATCAGTAAGTTTTGATCAATTCTGAATTTCTATAACTACCTGCACTTGGTTACAGTATTTGTTTACATAATAGGTTGTGCATCACAAAATTGATTGTTGGCAGTAAAGTATTTTTGGATATCATGAAAAGTGGTCTACAAATGCAAGAGATTTTTCTTTGACTACCCTCGTACATCTGTAAATTCAAGCGTCCATCATTAAAAATGTGGATTCTTTCTACTCTAATTTTCTGTTAAATTCAGTTCCTTTCCATGACTCTCTGCACCACAATTCCATTCACCTAAACATTGAACATCATCTAGATTCTCACTCTTCAATGCATTCTGTAGAACAGTGAGACCATTAGACCTATCCTGTCCATGCTGTCACTTATGAGGTATCCAGTTGGTCCCTCAAACCTGTTCTTCCTTTATGGCTAGGGAATTATTTTACTTTACAAATTCTTATCCAACTCCCTTTTGAAAGTCATTACTGAATTAGCTTCCACCACATGGGTTCTCCAGACCATAACAAAAATTGCTGCATTAATGAATTTTTTCCCCACCTCATCTCTGGCTCTTTTTGCCAAATATCTAAATCTGTGTCCCCTGATTAGGCTCTCTCCTGCTAGCAGAAACAATTTTTCCTTGTGGTCTATCAGCATCCCTTGCAATTTTGAACAGTTCCACTAAATTTTCCCTTAATCTTCTCTGCTTTAAAGGTAGCAATTTTATGTTCTCTGGTCTTTGCACACAGCTTGTTCACCGTGGTGTACAAGTCCATAGATCCCCAAAGATGGCAACACAGGAAGATAAGGTGTTGAAGACGACATATGGGATGCTGGCTTTCATTAGTTGGGAAATAAAATATAAGAACATGGAGGTCTTGGAAATGAGGATTTGGTGGTTGACACAGACATCGTGGGCCAAAAGGCCTATTTCTGTGCTGTATGGCTCTGTGACTATGATAGATATCTTTCAGATTAAGATATCTTTACTAGTCACATGTATTTCATTGTGCTTCGATATACATATTTTTTTGTGTGGAGTGTTCTGGGGGCAGCCCGCAAGTGTCACCATGCTTCTGGCACCAACGTAGCACGTCCACAACTTCCTAACCTGTACCACATCTTTGGAATGTGGGAGAAAACCAGAGCACCCAGAGGAAACACACGCAGTCACGGGAAGAATGTACAAACTCCTTAAAGACAGCGGCCAGATTTGAATACCTGAACTTCTTGCCATTTCCTGGCATAACCTGGCCAGTTTGGCTTCCTTTAATATGACAGGCAGCCAACTGGTGCATTCCTACTACTGCCTTTTGAGGAAATTAGTTAGGACTATTCTTTTGGGTTCCACCCCTGTTGTGTACTAATCTTGCCTGGAGTTGTTGGGAGGAGAAGGTAAAAGTCCATAAGAACTGCATCTCCAAACCAGAAGGTACAGAGGTTGGGAGAGAACAGGATTAGGCTGAGGTTTGATGCCCTTGCAGTCATCATTCATTGTTCAGTCTGACCACTGATGAATACTCCTTGGTAAAAGTAACAGAGGCAGATGGAGACTGCATGATTGCACCCAAGTAGGGAAGCAGTGTTCAGTGGAGTACTGATGGGTGCTGTGTGACTGCATCCCAATAGGGACCCATCGCCTTTAGGAAAGGAGAAGCAACCAGAGGCAAAAATAATAGAAAGCTGAGCCAACATGCTGCCCTGGGACACTTCATATACATGCTAGCAAGAGAAAAGGAACATTGAGACTTCCACCACCAACTGACACTGCCTAACTAAAGTTGATTCAGATAAAAATGTTGTTCAGCATGTTTGCGGTAGAACATGGAACATTACAGCACAGTACAGGCCCTTCAGCCTACAATGTTGTGCCGACATTTTATCCTGCTCTAAGATCTATCTGACCCTTCCCTCCCACATAGCCCTCCATTTCTCTATCATTCATGTGGCTATCTAAGAGTCTCTTAAATGTCCCTAATGTATCTGCCCCCACAACCTCTGCCGGCAGTGCATTTTGCGCACCCACCACTGTGTAACAAAAAAAAACTTACCCCTGACATCCCTGTTATCTTCCTCCAATCACCTTAAAATTATGCCCCCTCGTGTTAGCCATTGTCACCCTGGGAAAAAGTCTCTGACTGTCCACTCGATCTGTCTTTTATCATCATGTACACCTCTATTAAGTCACCTCTCATCCTTCTTCTCTCCAAAGAGAAAAGCCCCAGCTTGCTCAACCGATCCTCATAAGACATGCTCCAATCCAGGCAACAACCTGGTAAATCTCCTCTGCACCCTCTCTAAAGCTTCCACATCCTTCCTATAATGAGGCAACCAGAACTGAACACAATACTCCAAGTGTGGTGGTATTAGCTATGGTAACCGTCCTATTGAAGTGTCAGATCCAGGAATGAAGCTTAAAATCATCTGACTCCGAGCAGAGTACTGAACCAATCTCCTTGCTAAGAGACTCCAATGTGTTTCAGTGGCTTAAGGAAACAATCTAAAGTGTGCTTGGAAAATAGTTTGGACAAACTCTATTAGATTTTAACAAAATAGACAACATGCTACATCACTGTGGTCAGATTTATCTGCACTCATTTCAGCATTGACAGACTAACCTGCTGTTGAAAGGATTTTCCCCAGGTAGGACGTGACTGCTGTCTGGTTCAATAAGAAACTTAATTCGGTCATGGAAGGACCTGGCAGCTTGTTGGGAGGGTGGCTGCTGGCTTTGACCAATTATGTCCAGTGGGTCTGGTGATCCGCGGCAGTATGGCTGGTTTTGGCAGGCGCTGTGTAGGCAGCAGTCGGGATCCATGCAGTCAACCAGTCCATCTGCAGAATGGGAAAGTATTCAAGTGAAGATTCAACCATATTCAAAGACTTGGGTTTACCACCATGTTTAAAACAGCAGTACATGCAGAGTTATTTCAACATTCATTCAAAAGTAGCAACAGAGGCCTTGTGTGACTATTAGTATATGTATATTTAGTAGTTTTGAAGAAATTTCTTTAATTTATATTTGAACAGTAGCTTGAACCCTTTTAGGATTGGTGCCTTGAATAAGATAACAGGAGAAGGATGCCATTGCTGACAATGCTAAGCAGGCAGTGTAACATCAAGGCTGGATTTTTTAAACTTCTGACTTTGCAGAGAAAACTGTCAATCATAACATAGCTGCAGGATGCAGTCAAGCACACTGCAGAACATTTGGCACTCCTGAAATATTAATCTGTCTTTTGCTTTCCAATGCTGAAACATGAGGTGGAGCTGCTGAACCCTCTTCTGTTGATAATTTGGCAAAAAATAACCCCAGAATCTTCACAGAAGAAGAAAACACCAACTATTTTGCCAAAATTATCACCAGCTTCAACGCTCCAATGTGCTTTTTTTTAATCATCTTCTATTTGCATTCCAAAGTTTGTAGTTTCCTTTTTCCACTACCTATATGGAAGAGAACACAGCAATCAGTCCAGCTGTAATAAGAACAGAAAACACTGGAAACACTCAGCAGGTCAGGCAGCATCTGAGGAGAGGGAAGCAGTTTGCTTCATCAGTTCAGCTGAGGTTGAAGTTCAGCTTTTCTCCCAAATGGTGTTTCAACACTGTAATGTCCACAATTTCCATAGAATGTCAAAAGAAGGTCCTAAGCACAGTCAGTGCAGAAGATACTGAGGGTTGTGCCCCTACAAGAAGACTGAAGGCTTGCAATATTGGAACTTGCACCTGATATTTGCATTCTTATCCCCAGATTCAGGTTTGTAAATATCCAACTGCCTCATTTTCCACATAACCTTGCATTTTAGCATTTGCTTCTCTGAAAATTAACATATTGCAGGGTTGGAATCAATGGGAAAAGAGGAATTAATGCTGAGATGACCCCACATTTCTACAGTGACGACCTGTAGCTGCAGCAGGGTCCTTTACCCCAACTCTAATATTTCCCTTTATGTTGTTCATGACAGAAAAAAAAATGTTTAGGGGACTGGGGAAGAGGTGTTTGGCTCTCAAATAGAGGAAGCTAGTAGTAAGTACCATAGGCAGGTGATAGAGAAGGGAAGTGTTCAGACGGGCTTGAGACGTGTCTATTTTAACGCAAGGAGTATTGTGAACAAGGCGGATGAGCTTAGAGCTTGGATCGATACTTGGAGCTATGATGTGGTGGCCATTATGGAGACTTGGATGGCTCCGGGGCTGGAATGGTTGACTCAAGTGCCAGGTTTTAGATGTTTCAGGAAGGACAGGGAGGGAGGCAAAAGAGGTGGGGGAGCGGCACTGTTGATCAGAGATAGTGTCACAGCTGTGGAAAAGGTGGACGTCGTGGAGGGTTTGTCTACGGAGAGTCTGTGGGTGGAGGTTAGGAACAGGAAGGGGTTAATAACTTTACTGGGTGTTTTTTATAGGTTACCCAATAGTGACAGGGTTATTGAGGAGCAGATAGGGAAGCAGATTCTAGAAAGGTGTGAGAATAACAGAGTTGTGATGGGGGATTTTAATTTCCCAAACATCGACTGGCATCTCCAGACAGTGAGGGGTTTAGATGGGGTGGAGTTTGTTAGGTGTGTTCAGGAAGGGTTCTTGACACAGTATGTAGATAGACCTACAAGAGGAGAGGCTGTGCTTGATTTGATATTGGGAAATGAACCTGGTCAGTTGTCAGATCTCTCAGTGGGTGAACATTTTGGTGATAGTGATCATAATTCTATCTCCTTTACATTAGCACTGGAGAGAGATAGGAACAGACAGACTAGAAAGGCCTTTACTTGGAGTAAAGGGAATTATGAGGCTCTCAGGCAGGAAATTGGAAGATTAAATTGGGAACAGATGTTCTCTGGCAAAAGTATGGAAGATATGTGGCAAATATTCAGGGGGTATTTGTGTGGAGTTCTGCACAGACATGTTCCGATGAGACAGGGGAGTCACGAGAGGATACAGGAACCGTGGTGTACGAAGGCTATAATAAATCTAGTCAAAAGGAAAAGAAAAGCATACAAAAGGTACAGAGAGCTAGGTAATGTTAGAGATCTGGAAGAGTACAAGGCTAAAAGGAAGGAACTTAAAGGAATTAGGAGAGCCAGAAGGGGACATGAGAAGGCCTTGGCGGGCAGGATTAAGGAAAACCCCAAGGTGTTCTACAAGTATGTGAAGAGTAAGAGGATGAAGTGTGAAAGGATAGGGCCTATCAAGTGCAGCAGTGGGAAAGTGTGTATGGATCCGGAAGAAATAGTGGAGGTACTTAATGAATACTTTACGTCAGTATTCACCACGGAAAAAGATCTGGGGGATTGTAGTGGGGACTTGCAGCAGGCTGAAAAGCTTGAGCATGTAGATATTAGAAAAGAGGTGGTGCTGAAACTTTTGGAAAGCATCAAATTAGATAAGTCGCTGGGACCGGATGGGATGTACCCCAGGTTGCTGTGGGAAGCGAGGGAGGAGATTGCAGAGTCTCTGACGATGATCTTTGCATCGTCGATGGAGACGGGAAAGGTTCCGGAAGTTTGGAGGGTTGCAGATGTTGTTCCCTTATTCAAGAAGGGGAGTAGGGATAGCCCAGGGAATTACAGACCGTTGAGTCTTACCTCAGTGGTTGGTAAGCTGATGGAGAAGATCCTGAGAGGCAGGATTTATGAACATTTGGAGAGGTATAATATGATTAGGAATAGTCAGCATGGCTTTGTCAAGGGCAGGTCCTGCCTTACGAGCCTGACTGAATTTTTTGAGGATGTAACTAAGCACATCGATGAAGGGAGAGCAGTAGATGTAGTGTATATGGATTTCAGCAAGGTGTTTGATAAGGTACCCCATGCGAGGCTTATGGAGAAGGTGAGGAGACATGGGATCCAAGGGGACATTGCAGTGTGGATCCAGAACTGGCTGGCCCACAGAAGTCAGAGTGGTTGTTGAAGGGTCATATTCTGAGTGGAGGTCGGTGACCAGTGGTGTACCTCAGGGGTCTCTACTGGGACCCTTACTCTGTGATTTTTTTTTATATAAACGACCTGGATGAGGAAGTGGAGGGGTGGGTTAGTAAGTTTGCAGATGACACGAAGGTTGGGGGTGTTCTGGATAGTTTGGAGGGCTGTCAGAGGTTACAGAGGGACATAGATGGGATGCAGAGTTTGGCTGAGAAGTGGCAGATGCAGTTCAACCCAGATAAGTTGAAGTGGTTCATTTTGGTAGGTCAAATATGTTGGCGGAATATAGTATTAATGGTAGGACTCTTGGCAGGGTGGAGGATCAGAGGGATCTTGGGGTCCGAGTCCATAGGACGCTCAAAGCGGCTGCGCAGGTTGACCCTGTGGTTAAGAAGGCATATGGTGTATTGTCCTTCATCAATCGGGGAATTGAATTTAGAAGCTGAGAGGTATTGTTACAGCTATATAAGTCCCTGGTCAGACCCCACTTGGAGTATTGTGCTCAGTTCTGGTCGACTCACTACAGGAAGGATGTGGAAGCCATAGACAGGGTGCAGAGGAGATTTACAAGGATGCTGCCTGGAATGCAGAGCATGCCTTATGAAAGCAGGCTGAGGGAACTCAGCCTTTTCTCCTTGGAGAGATGGAGGATGAGGGGGGACCTGATAGAGGTGTAAAAGATGATGAGAGGTATTGATCGGGTAGATAGTCAGAGGCTTTTCCCCAGGGCTGAAATGGTGGCCACAAGAGGGCATTGGTTTAAGGTGCTGGGGAGTAGATACAGAGATGTCAGGGGTAAGTTTTTTACTCAGAGTGGTGAATGCGTGGAATGGGCTGCCGGAAACGGTGGTGGAGGCGGATACGATAGGGTCTTTCAAGAGACTGTTAGATAGGTACGTGGAGCTGAATAAAATAGAGGGCTATGGGTAAGCCTAGGAATTTCTAGGGTAGGGACATGTTCGGCACAGCTTTGTGGGCCGAAGGGCCTGAATTGTGTTGTAGTTTTTCTATGTTTCTAACTTTTTTTTAGGGAATATGCCAGTGTATGGTTGCAAAATCACTCCCATAGATTCACTTGCATTTTGCTAAATGTATCATGGTTGCTTTAAATCTCATTTTGGTTATTAAATAAAGTTCTCCTGGATATTCCACTCTTTCATTTTCCCAGAGACAGAAGATGTGTGTTGTTCGGTTGGCTGCAGAATAAATACAAGTGCAGTGCCGAGAGAGTTAAAAGCTCATTTTCAGCATTGCTGCTGCACAGTCCTTTCCCTCAGGAAATATAGAAGGAAAGTAGAGGAAGAGGCTTTCTCAAATTCAGTCATTCATCTTTGTTAGTTTATGTAAAGCAAACGTACATCTGGCACGTAGTCTGCAGGTCATAAAACAGCAAGAGATTGACACCCACAGAACTAATCAGCTGGAAATGCATTTTTACAAGCTTCTCGGAAAACATCAATCAGAAGCGAGAATCTCATTTTCAGCTGCTGCGAAGGAGCCTGAGTTTCTCGATGGTGTTTATCAACTACACGCCTGAGTGAGTGACGGATGACTGTGGAATTGTTTTCCCGTGACTTGAGATGTTATTCGTCATTATTTGTTGCCCTCGTACAGCCTGCGCTATTTACTGCTGGTGACTTGATTACACTGTTGTTCATGGGGGAAAGAAAGGCATCCTCTGCTGTATTACATGGCAACTGGAATGCAAGGGCTCCCCTGGTCATTGCAAAGTCCATCATTGCACTGGAACTGAGTAGATCAGTAGAGTAACCCATACCAGGGCCATAAACACAAAAGCAACCCCACCCCTAAAGCACGTAACCCTATAATACTCATGTAAGCTGCAGATGCTGGATATCTGAAATGAAATCAGATAACGTTCAGCAGGTCAGGCAGCATCTGTGGAATAAGAAACAGAGTTCATGTTCCAGCTCCAAGACCCTTTATCAGAACAACGAAAGAGGGGAAAGCCCGGTGATAACACTTATGCAATGGTGCCTATTGGCATACTGCAATGCTGGACTCACTTGAAAAACTGCAGTACTGAGCAAAGACAACATTGACACTTAATCCCAACAGTGGTCAAGTAAAGTAAATGTGCAATTGAAAAGCTACCATCAGTAGTGGTGACCATGAAACATTGGATTGTTATTTAAAAACCTAGCTGGTTTGCTAATACTTCCAGCAAATGATTCAATCAGAAACAAAATACTGGAAATCATAAATATCTGCCGGAAATGCAGTATAATCTGTTTGGAAATCCTGATGGTTTGGCATCTGGCTGATCGGGTGATGTTTCCTGCATAGTCTTTAAATTCACCAGGGTCCCATTCCTACTCTCGCAATAAACTCGCTGGGGCCACTTCCAGCACTCCTTAGAAACCTCACTGGACCCACTCCCACATTCCTTTTAAACTCACTGGGGCCAGATTTCCACACAGCCTTTAAACTCACCAGAGCCCTGTTTCCTGCCTCCCTTTAAATGAACTGGGTTTTATTTCCTGTGTTCTCTTTAAACTTGTGTCGTTCACCGAAAGATTTATATTACTGTGTAACATCTAATTAAACTGATTTAAAAGTGGGTTGAGGAATTAATAGGAGTAACATCCAATAATCCAGAAAATCTACTACTCTGGTATCACAAAAGTCCTGAGAGGGCTGAAGTATCAGAGTTTTGCTACACTCAGGAGATCAGGCAGACCCATAGAGTGAGAAATAAGAGTTTCAGGCCAATGACTTTTCAGCAGAACTGGGTAAAGTTAGAAATTAGACAAATTGGAGAGAGAATGAAATGGAAGGCCTGTGATGAGGTGAAGTCAGGAAAGATCTAAGTAAGTGGTGGTGGTGCTGACTGAGAGAGGGTGGGAAAGGCTAGTGAAAAGGTACTTCTGGGGAATATGCAACCAGGAGATAATGGAAAATGAAATTACCAAAGAGAAAGCCATGTCATACTGAAAATAGGAGATATAATACTGGAGTGGCTCACAACCTGAAATTGTTGATGGTTGTAATAAGTTCAGTCAGAAGATGAAATGCTGTTCCTTGAGCTTACTTTGGGCACTGTTGGAACAGTGCAAAAGGTCAAAGGCAAAGACGAAAGTGTGGGAGTGGGATGGAGAATGAGGTGACTGGACGCTCAGAGTTGCCCTTGGAGGTGCTCTGCAAAGTGATCACCCAATCTGCATTTGGTTTCTCCAATATAGAAGATATACATCGAGGGGACCAAATGCAATACATTAAACTTGAAGAAGTACAAATAAATCTATCATTGTTATCTGATCTGGCTCACATGAGACTCTGGATGCATATCAGTGTAGTTGATTCTTAACCCCTACATGGAGGCATGGACGCTGCATGTGGCCATGGAAATTTAGAAAAGTAAAAGTTGACAAAGGAAGTCCATACAACAAAGGTAGAATCTAACAAACACTGGTGAGACATCTGTAGTATTGTCTGTAGTAGGGATCTCCATATTTAACAAAGAATGTTAATGCATTGGAAGCAATTCAGAGAAGGTTTACCAGACTAATACCTGGAATGGGCAGGTTGTCTTATGAGGAAAGATTCGACAGGCTGGAGTTGTGCCTTTTGGAGTTTAGAAGAACGAGAGGGGATTTGACAGAAACATAAGATCCATTGGGTCTTGCCAGGGTGGATGTGGAAAGATCTTTCCTCTTGGGGGTCACTATTTAAAAATAAAAGGTCACCCATTTAAGACAGGGATGAGATGACTTTTTTCCTCCCAGAGTCCTGCTTCCTCAAAATGTGTTGGAAGTAGAGTCTTTGAATACTTTTAAAGCAGAGGTAGATAGATTCTTGATCACCATGTTCAGATGGGGATTTTGTTGACTAGTAATCTACTCCTGCCCTGATTCGAATGCTTCTGGTGTTCACAGATGATGACCTGAAAAGTTACTATATGAAATAGTTGTAAATTGAGGGATTTAAGGAAACAATAGAGTATTTCAACTGTGTTACTGCACACCATGTTACAATGTTACAGTGCAAGTATATTGTAATGTAGGCATTTGTGGATTACACTGAAAAAAACATGAGTTGAAAAGGAAATATAATCTTGCATTTCTGCAGCAAGACATACTACAAAAATGCAGCTTTACTGCAAATAAGGTTCTCTTGAAATGTAGTTCCAGTTGGAAGGAAGGAAACAGCAAACAAGGATGAGGCAGCACAGTTACACTGGAGAAGCTGGAGTTTTTCTCCTTGGAGCAAGATTGAGGGGATATTTGATTGAGGTGTGCAAGGTCATATCAAGTTTAGATAGGGGAAATAGAGACAAGCCTTTCCCACTAGTGAATGATTCAAGGAGCACAGGAGATGTATTTAAAGTGATGGGCAAAAGAAACAGAGGAGTTGTGAGGTAATTTTTTACACGCAGTGGTCAGGATATGGAACTCACTGTCTGTAATACCGTGGGAACAGAGTCAACTGGGGCTTTCAAAATTGGAAGGAAAATAATTTGCTGGGATATTGGGAAAAAGTAGGTCAATGAGAATTGTTCTACTGAGAATTTGCATGGGCTGACATAATATAACAATTCTATTGTTATATTCTATTGTTATATTCTATTTCCACACAACAACCTTCCACAAGTAGGAATGTGATGAAGATAATCTGTTTGTATGAGGCTGACTGAGCAGCAAATATGGACCACAAGGTAGAACCCTGTAGCTCTTCCTCAAATGTTAGTCCAGCACAGTCAGGCTCAGTTTAACATCTAACCATAACACTGCAAAATCTGACAAGTGTAGCTCTCCTTCAGTACTGGAATGGAGTCTCAGTATGGATTAAATCTCTGGTGTGGGGTATGACTACAACTTTTAGACCCAGAGGCGAAAGTGAGAAACAGCAAACACCAATACTTAATTAGTAACAAAGGACAACTCAAAGGCAGTCATGTGCCACAAGATCACCAAACACAAAAAGTTTGGCCTACAACCTTAAAATCTGCTGGCATATTCTAACGGGACCACACTCAAGAAATAACTGTTTTCCTGTTAAATGTCACCAGTGGCCCCAGCAGTGGGAGGCTGGTTGAGAGGCTGAGCTCAGTCTGAACTGACAGGAAGGAGCAGATGCATCAGTTGTCACTGTTTTGTGATATTCAAAGTGAGTGGATGTGACTTCCACTGGATTAGGATACATTTTTATTTAATGCCATATCTTGTGTGCTATCTTTACATGTTAACCTTTTATTTATTTTCTTAATTCCTTTTTGCCTCTCTATGCCCCTCTTCCTCCTCTGAAAGTGGCTGACTGATCATGTACAGGTATGGAAGTCCTATTCACCTTTGTTCTATTGCTAATGATGCATATCAGTCCTGGGAATGAGCCGCAATGCTAAGGTGGTGGGGATAGGTGTGTGGAGGCAGTTTTAATGGCTACAAGTGGGTTACATCCAAACTTAGTTCTGTCTTAGCACAATATCAGTGCAGTTCCAGCACAGATGACCATGAGGAGGAAAAATTGGGTGAAGGTTTTCCCTCCACAATGCACCTATGATGTTAGCCCTTGCTGGAGTCAACAAGGTCTGTCAGTCTGTGGACTCAGTATGGAAACCATTGGGAGAGCTTTAATTTTCAGGCTGGTAATGGCATGGAAGTAATACCTGGAGAACAATACATCCATCTTCAATTTTTTTGGTGCATCATTTTCATTAATTGGCTTATGAAAAAAAGGATAATGCTTTTTTTTTTACAGAGAAAGTATTACCTACCCATGAGATCAAGGACCATGAATGAATTTCATATTTGGCATCCCCAGATTTACAAGCAATTTTAGAGGAACTGATCGCAAAAATTAAAATGAGAACCAAATAAAGGCAAGTGCCTGGGCAATGCAGAGTAGGTTATGTAAATTTATCTGAAGGGTTCAGGATCAAAGCCATGCCAGAATGATACGGTATGTCTTCTCCTGATTGCTTTTAGAATTATATGAAATGATTCTCACTGAGATGAGCCACAAGGATGGGTAGATGTGGAGGATAATCATATCGTACTGGTGTAATAAAGGATTTCCTCTAACCTTGGGACAAAAACACATTGAATGTTAACACACTATCAGCTTTGTCTGGACTCCTAATCTACACCCAACCTGAAAATGCTTGAGTAAGGACAGTGAGTAATGAACACATTCATCAGCATTGAAATCTCCTCACTTAGTAAGATAAAGATAGCAGGATGATCTTTTACAACATTTGAAGGTCTTGTTTATGTCGTATGTAATAGTTAGCTTTACCTCTTCTGGAATGAAAATCTGATGCAATTGAAGTGCTTTGAACATGTTGATCCCTACAGTGGTGTGCTGGAGAGAATCATTCCTCAAATAAATTTACAGGGTCTTGTGGAAAGAAGGGGTGGGTGGGGGCAGACTAACTGGCACACCTGGGGACCCTTGGGTTAGATCAAAATTTTATGCAAGTTATTGGGTGTCTGGGAAAATTCCCCATAAGCTCTGGATCACCCAAAAGACCTGCATCTGGGCACTTAAACCTCCATCTTCCAGGCTGCAGGTTTAAATTGGATGACAGGGTATGCAGGAGCAATAAACAATCTGCTGGAGGAAATCTGTGATAAAATTGACAAGTGCAGGAAGCAGCACCAATGGAGTCATTGATGTAACAGAGAAAGAGATGGAGAGTGATACCAGAGAAGGTCTGGAACAAGGACATAGCCAACAAAAATACAGGCGCATCTAGAGTCCATGCAAGTGCCCATGGCTACACCTTTGATTTGCAAGAGGTGAGAGGTGTCAAAAGAGAAGTTGTTCAGGGTGAGAACACATTCAGTCAGGCAGATGAGAGTGTTGGTGGAGGGGAACTGATTGGATCTTTGTTGCAGAAAGAAGCAGAGGGCTTTAAGCCCTTCCTGATGGGGGATGGAGATGTATCAAGACTGGATATCCATAGTGAAGATGAGGCAATGGGGGCCAGGGAAACGGAAGTCATCAAACTGGTGGAGGACATATGAGGTGTCCCTGATGTAGGTTGGAAGGGACTGGACAAGGGGTGACAGGATGGAGTCAAGGTATGAGGAGATGGATTCAGTAGGACAAGGGCAAGTAGAAACCACAGGGAAAACATGTGTGCCAGATTGAAGCCTCTTATCCTGGAGGTTCTCAGGGTCAAGGAAGATTAACTGAACAGTCCTTTCAAGGAACAGCTTTGTTGGATGGCCTACTTCTGTGCTGTAAAATTCTGCATCTCACCATTTAGAAGTCAGTGTCCTACATCACAGACAAGAACTTCAGAGTCTATAAAGGTTTATGTTGATCAGAAAGCATCCTTTATGTTTGGATCCCGTGGATATTTGTCAGCCTGATGCAATATAAAAGATAAATAATTGATACACTTTGTTCCAAGTGGAACTTCAAAGGCAGTATGAAGCCTAACTTGGATAGCTGTGCCCTGAGTCAGCAGCGGAAGCAGGAGGCTTCATAGCAGGTTGCCACTAAACACCCACACAACATTATGCAATGGCACTGTGTTCAGGGTCTTGCTTTATTCTGAATTTTAGAGATTATAGGGTCCAAAAGGAAACGATATTTTGTAAATACCTGCTCCACATTACAATAGTGATTATGTTTCAAAAAGTACCTCATGAACTGGTAAAGTATATTGAAAAGCCTTGGGAAATACTATATAAATGGATGGACTTTCTTTATCTGCTGTGTTACTCATTCATATAAAGGCAATACATTTTTTATGGTTTAAACTACATAACTCAATTTATTCTTTCATGAGTTGTGGGCATCGCTGGCAAGGTTGGCAGTTATAACCCTTGAACAGTCTACTCAGCTACATCAGAGGTTAGTTGTGGGTCAACTATCTTGCTTTGGCTCTGGATCATACAACAGTGAACAGAAAAGTTTTATGGTGACGAATACTAGTTTTTATTAAATTCCAAGATTAGCTAATTAACTGAATTAAATGGTGCAAATACCACAGTGGGATTTGACCCGGTCTCCATGTTAATAGTCAAGGTTCCTGGGTTACTAATACAATAACATAACCACTTTACCACTCTACCTTGGAGTCCTTCCCATCTGAAGTTAAGGAAATCACTTGTGGTGCTTGGTCACAGTATTAATAACACCAAAGGTTTCTCATTTGACATCAGATATGCAGGTTTATGTGCATATGAACCAAGGTTTCATTTGCAAACTTTCAGGAAACAGCGGAGGAATCACTGATGGAGAACTGGACATCCATTACAATATTATAGAAACTAATTTTTAAGCCGAGGAAAGGGGAAACAGAAATACATTGAGGTGATGCTGACTCAGTAGCAGTGAGTCATCGCTGACTCAACCCACATAAGCCTAATGCTTCCAATGTTGACAGTTGTATTAATTGCTTCCATTCAAGCATAACTCTAACCATGTACTAAGGGGGGATAGAGTTTGAAATGGTAAACAAACCACAACCTTTTTTTGCTAAAACCTACATATTAGTGACATATTTAACACCCAATAACATTACATGTGGGCAGCAGTGATTAATGGTAATTGCACAGTCTGGCAGGGAAGAGCTCAATTAATGTACAGTACATTTATCATTGCCCACATCACTATTATAGTCAATGGATTAGGAAGTCAAGATTGCCACCCCAACAGGCAAACTGTTCATCTGCTTCTCATTAGTGAAATACCATTAACCTACTTTCAGAGGTATCGGATTTGAATGTCTGGTGTCAGATTACTGTTCTGCACAATTTGAAATGAAATGATTCCCGGCATCTGCAACAGGGAGCTGACTCACTCAATTGAAACAGATGACTGGAAGGGCAAAGGCAACCCAGGGACTTGTACACATCTTTATAGTAGGGAGCAAACCACATGTGATTGTGTCACAAAGAGCTGATCAAGTCTCAACATTCTGAATTTATCTTAAAGTACTTTTAAACCCAGGTTCTTAGAAATACATGCAACAGATGTCTCCGATTTATGAATTTAGGGGCATTTGATTTTAATAAAAACATAAGAAATCACTCATGATGTGACTTTTATAGCAATGCAATCATTCTTTAGATATTTAATGAGGGCAGTTGTTCCCTCAGTCATATCGAGAGATATAGAACACAAAAACAGGCCCTTTGGCCCACTAAGTCCGTGCCCACCATCAACCATGCATTTACACTAATCCTACCTTAATTCCATTATATTTTTTTGCTATATTCTCATTAACTCCCCGCAGGTTCTACCACTCACCTACCAGGTGCAATTTACAGTGGCTAATTAACATACCAACCCACACATCTTTGGGATGTGGGAGGAAATCTGGAGGTAACCCACATGGTCACAGGGAGAATGAGCAAACTCCACAGAGACGGTATCCAAGGTCAGGATTGAACCCAGGTCTCTGGCACTGTGAGGCAGTGGCTCTACCAGTTGCACCTCTGTGACACCAGATATCTTGTTTCTCAGTAAATGTGTATTTTTAAGAGAAAACCTACTATGTCTGACATCAAGACTCACTACAATCCTTTTTGAGAGTCATGCTACCAGGCTGCTTCAGTTTTGAGTGGCTTGATGTTCATAAGTAGTTTTGTCACCCTGTCACGCTGACATTCCACCACTGATGTCTATTCAAGGGTTTGGTAGCTGATGGTTTCTAGTCTCTCAATTTACAGGTCGGTTGTGGGGGTAGAGGTGTGGGAAATTCTGGTGCAATTCCTCGATTAACAAAAAAGTCAAAGCAAAATTGTCTCAAAATTAAAAATCCACAATCAAAATCACACTCTCAAAAGTAAACTTAAAAGACACATAATCCTAAAATTTAATTAGCAAGTCTTGAGTTTCATGGAAAACTGTGCCCTATGAGGAGAAATTAAACTGACTGGGCTTAAACTCTCTTGAGTTTAGAGGAATGAGGGTGCTCTCATTGAAACAAAATTCTTAACCGTCTTGACAGAGTAAATGCAAGAAGGATGCTTCCATTATCAGTTACAGTCACTACGTTTTAAGGGATATTGAGACAGGCAGAAAAGGCAAGGCTTAGAAGGATACAGATCTAATGCAGGCAAATTGGAATAGTGTAGACAGACAAAAAGGTCAGCATGGATGTGGTGGGCTGAAGGGCCTGTTTCTGTGCTGTCCAGCTCTATGACTGGTTCGGGGGTCTAGAACCAGGGGTCAAAGTCTCAAAATGAGGGGTGGCCATTCAGAACAGAGATGAGAAGAAATTTCTTCATCTGGAGGTTGATGAACCTTCAGAAATCTCCACTCAAGAGGTTCAGTAATGAAGTATATTCAAACCAAAGAGTGACAGGTTTTTGGATGTAAAGGGATCAAGGATTAGAGGGATATGGGCCAAACGTGGGCAAATGGGACTAATTTGGTGGGGACCATGGTCGAGTAGGGCCGAAGGGCCTGTTTCCATGCTGTATTCCTATGACTATAAATCAAGTGATCGGGGATTAATGCAGGAAAGTAAACAAGAAGTTGTGACCTCATTGAATGCTGGCACAGGCACGACAAACCTAATATCTTTCTTCTGCGTCTATTTCTGATATTCTTAACAAACCACCTCCTTTGCTTTATAAAGGCTGGGATCCTTCAGAAGCAATATTCCAATCACCTGTTGGGTGAAGGGAACCTGGCCTGACACCACTGCGTGTCCTAACACAAGGACAAGAGTTGATCGCTAAAGTGCCAACCTCACCTAATACAAGGTTATTAAACATCTGCTGGTGTGACCTGTCTGTCTGTTTTTTCAGAGAACCTTGCCACAGGGTTATCAAGCCAAAGCAGAGGTTGAAAACACAAGGAAAACATCTGGCTGCAGTGAAGTTGCCATTGGTTGAGGGACTGTAGGAAGAAAATAATGGGAATTTTAAATAATGCAGTATTGTAGCTTCAAATCCATTTCCTGCTTTTTAATCATTCTTCGCCCCTCACTCCTATTTTTTTTCTGTACTTTGGGTCTTGTAGTACATTAAATTTCATTTGCTGCATTTCCGAAGTAACTGCTATTCCTATATTTCTTCATGCTTCCCTTCAAAGTACCGAATGCTGTATATCAATCCAGCTAATCACTTCACCAGCACATTGTGTTTAATGAAAAACTCTCAGCATGGAACTAAGTTCTGACTGATGTGGTGCTGCGTTTGAAGTTTGTTTTTCCTTATTCATTTTTGAAGGCTTCGTTCAGTGCATCTCTTTCATGCATTGTCTATTCCCAGTATGCCACGCAGATTTGAAGATGTATTGATTGCTTAAAGAAGGAGACTAGAACTGCAAAACTATATATAGATTAACACTATCTTGGAGCCAATTTATTGCAGCCCATGTATCTGCTCTTTTCACAAGGCCATAAGAGGAAGTTGGAATAATCTCGGAGACTCAGTGCTAAAGGAATGTTAAGGACATCATGAATAATACAATTTGTTCCACTATTCATGACACTAATATTCCTTTATTTTGTAACCTCCAAAGCTATTCTAACCTTCTGCAGCTGGGAACGGAAAATAAATTGGCTGATAGTTAGGAAACAGTGGGTACTTGTTATAGGTGTAATATCAGTGTTAGAAGTTGTGCTGAGCTGAATGCCTCAGGGATTGTGTTGAGATCACCACAATTTTAATTTAGGAACATGAGAAGTGAAATCAGGAGTATGCTATTTGCCCCTTGTGCCTGCTCTGCCAATCAATAAGATCATGGTTAATTCTCGACCTCAACTTCACTCTCTCATCTGATCCCCCTCTCTCTCCATTCCCTTGGAGACAAAAAAATCTATCATTCTCTTGTAAATGCTCAATGACTGAATGCACAGAGCACTCTGGGATAAAGAATCCATATGTATTTCCAAAAAATTTTGAGAAAATCATTTCTCATCATCTCACTTTCATTTTGGCTTTGCCTTCTAGTTTGAAGTTCTCCAGACCAAGGAAACAGCCTTCGACAGTTACATCAATAACTTGGATTCAGAAACTCAGTGACAGCTGATTAAATTGGTTAACTGTGTCAAACTTAGAGATATCAGGTGACTCTAGAGAGGCAGCAGTGGATGAATTAGTCAAATCTATATATGAAGAGAACCATGGCAGAAGGAATACATTGATAATACATCAGTCCTGGGATGACAGGATTCATGTCTGAAGAGAGATTGTGTCAATTAGGATTACATTCATTACATTTGAGAAGAATGAGAGGTGATCACATAGAAACTTACAACATTTTCTCAGAACTGGGCAGATTAAATGCGGGAAGGATGTTCCTGATGGTGAGGGAGATTAGGACTAGGTGCCATACTCTAAGCATAAGGGGTAAGCCATTTAAGGTTGGGATGAGGAGAAAATTCCTCTCCCAGAGAGTGGTGAACTTATGGAATTCACTACTACGGAAGTCAGCTGAGGCCAAATCATTAAATATGTTCAAGAAGGAATTAGATATTATTATCAGGGCTAGAGTGATCATGGGCTGTATACTGAATTTGGATGATCAGCCATGGTCATATAGAATGTCAGAGCAGGTTTGGAGGGCTGAATGGCCTATTCATGTTCGTATTCCTATGTTTTTCTGACGAGTGTAGGTACCCTGTGTTGGAAAGACATTGGGGTAGCACATGAACAGGTTGAAATAACTAAGCATGATGCCGAATGAGATCAGGATTTGTGAGTGGACTTGATTTTTAAATAAAAACAAATTGCTGGAAAGATTCAGCAGGTCAGGCAGCATCTGTGGAAAGAGAAACAGAGTTAATGCTTCAGATTGATGACCTTTTGTCAGTATTGCAAGAGGGAGAAACTAAGCTAATTTTAGGTTGCACAGAAGCAATGAGATGAGGGCAGTTAGAGATTGAGAATTCAGACAAAAAACGTGGAAAAGTTGTGAAATACAGGGTGGTAGGACAAGCCCAAAGGGTCAGGCTGTGCTTGTGGAGGGAGAAAAACTGAGTCAATATCACAGATGGATCACTTACAGCAGAAATGCCAGTTCCGTACAGACAAAGTGAGTTCTCTGAAGTTGGAGAAATCACTATCGAGTCCAGAAGACAACAACGTGTCCAGATGAAAGATGAGGTTTTGGAATCGTACAGCATAGAAACAGACATTTTGGCCCATGACATCCAAGAAGATCTTTTTGCCCAAATACACTAATCCCATTTGCTCACAGTTGGACTGTATACTTCCATGTCTTGTTCATTTAAATGTCTGATCTGATTCTACCACCTCCTCTGGCAGCATTTTCCAGATATCAACCTCTTGCTCCTCACGTGGGGCATGTTATAACAGTGCAGGAGGCCATTGACATTATAGTTGGCCATGGATTGAATTCCACCCCCACTCTGACTTGCTGAGTTTTTCCATCATTTTGCATTTTTATTTCAGATTTTCAGCATCTGCAGTTTTTGATTTGTAATTTCTGGTCCTTTAACATTGCAGCCACTAAGAAACAGCAATTTAGAAATCAAGCAAAATGCTGAATTTCACTGTCAAGACAGAAGAGCGTGAGTCAAAGGGGTGCAGTGATAAAATGTTACATTGCTCTGGTCAGGATATACATGTTCCTATTGTCTAAAAACACCAAGTAAACATATTTGACTGGCACAGGCATCGGTCACAAATATTCTCTAGGGCTTTCTTGATCATTCACCACTTTTATCTGAAGTATCCATCGATCTTCTAGTGCCGTTATGGTGACTGATCAGCAGGAAACTCCCAGCAGTACTTCCTTCCCATTGATCTGGGCTTAACTCAGATTCAACCTCCTGAAACTTTAGGCTAAATGTTTTCTAAATTACAACAGTAACTGCACTTAAGTACTTTATTGACTGTGAAATGCCTTGAAACGTCCTGATGTGAACAACACTATATAAAGGCTATTTCTTTCTTCCAGAATTCTTCCAAATCGGGATCAGGCATTTTGGATAACACAAAAGCTGTTTCATACAAAAGCTTCAAAGTACAATAATTCTAACTAAAATGAAGAAAGAATAACTGAACCAGCTATTCCAGAATCCTGCTTTATTAATTGGGACTCAGGGCTGTTGACACGCATGGCATGAGTGCACATTGTATTTGTGTTGTACTGGCTTCCAAATTAATGTCGCAGTCAGGTGCCTCACTTTAAACAATGTGTACCACCTGGGACTATTTGTACTGGAAAAACCGGTCCACAGTGAAACCAAGGGAATAACAAAATGACAGTATTCGTGTGGAGAAAAGAAATGCAATAACAGAAGTCTAATTTTTTCGCATTAGAGTGACTGAGATCATTTTCTGGGGGACTGGGTCTATAAAAACTCTTAAGAGAATGACCATTTTTTGAGAACATATGTGATTCAACATTTCTATTGCAATAAATAGTTGACATTATTAAAGCCTTATCTTATTGGAAAAGTTAGTTTAAATATTTAGTTGCCTTTAAATACTTTAGCCTTCATACGAGCAATCTCTTCCGAACAAGAGTTCTGCTGATACAAGCACAGGTTGTTGTGTTCATTAAATAAATAGATTTTCAGAGCTCCCTTAAGGCTAGCAAAATTTCCCAGTGAGCAGTGTGACCACGGCTTTGATTTCTGCTTTGACCTGAGTGAGCAGATCTCAGCTGGGTTGGTATCACAGGTTCAGTTTGGTATGTTTGAGTGAGGGATCCCTATTCCTCACTGCTATTGATCCAATACACTGCAAATATATTTCTGTGTGGCAGAAGATCCACCTGCTAATGCTCATTGAAACTGATACATGAATAATGCCCATGGAACAAGGCAAGTCTAGGGAAGATTTGAAGATGGTTTCTGTCTAACACTATCTTGTATGCATTTCAAGAGGTAGAGAAAAGTTATACAGATAGAGAAAAGCTGTTCTCATCGACCAAGACTTCCAAGGATCAGAAATACAGATTTGAAGAGTTGGGGCAAAAATACATGGGGGTGGTGGTGAGAGGAACAAGGCACGCTGGTGGAAATAGTTAATCAGGTCCTCTAAGGGGAAACAGGGTGAACACTTGAGGAAATATGATTTGCAGGAGTATGGGGAAAGTATGGGTGAATGGAACTACTGGAAGTGCTCTAGAATGAGCCTGTACAAACTCAATGGGCTGAATGCCTGTGACAATTCTATGACTAAGATATATTAAAAGATGATGACCACTGACTTTGAAATCAACAAAGGATTTTGCCTGCTGCAGTGAAAAGTTCTTTTTACAAAAAAAGATTATCACACAAGAACATAGAACACTACAGCACAGTCAGGCCCTTCAGCCCACAATGTTGTGCTGACATTTTATCCTTCTCTAAGATCTATCTAACCCTTCCCTCCCACATAGCCCCCTATTTTTCTATCATTCATGTGTTTATCTGAGAGTCTCTTAAATGTCCCTAATGTATCTGCCCCCACAACCTCTGCCGGCAGTGCGTTCCACGCACCCACCATTCTCTGTGTAAAAAACTTACCCCTGACATCCCTCTTATACCTTCCTCCAATCACCTCAAAATTATGTCCCCTCGTGTTAGCCATTGTTGCACTAGACAAAATCTAACATTTTTTGCCCAGCTGCTTGTTGAAATGTGTGGAATGGCTGAACAAGGATGAAGACTTGGTTTCATTAGACTAGGCTAGAATAGGAACCCTTGAGTGGATAGGGAAGGATTGGATAGAACCACATTGGACCTGGAGGTTGGGACTGGATATCAATGGGAGAATAAACATTGGAGGCTTGCAAACAATCACCATGTCTAAATGCTGAACAGATTTTGCTTATTTCTTTAAAATTCCTTTTATTTCTTCTTTTGCTGTTAAATAGTATTTGAATTTTACTTTGCTTGACAATGTTTTTCTAAATGTCAACAGTTTAACATGTGCAATACTGGCAAGGCCCCAAAAGGCATCAAACTTGATTTCAAAGTAAAAATCAGTTGGCAGTATTGTTTTATCAAGGTTTCCTCGTGACAACCTTCATTCAGGCATATTTTCTTTATGACAGAGAAGGAAGCCATTCAACCCTTTAAGCCTATGCTAACAATCCCATCAATTTCATTTCCCCACTTATTTCCCTGCATCCCACTCTCTCTCATATGCCATTAGCTCCTCCTACTAGTGGTAATTTACAGTAGCCAATTCACCCACCAGCATGTCTTTAGGGTGAGCAATGAAACCGGAATCCTCAGATAAAACCCACGCGATCATGGGGAGAACATGCACACTCCACATAGATAGCGGCAGAGGTCAGGATTGAACCTGGGCCGCTGGAGATGTGGGGCAGCAGCTCTCCCTGCTGTGCCACTGGTTCGGTTGAATATGTTCTTACCTCCCTCGTTGTCCTTGCTATCTGAGCACGCTGTCTCCATGGCAACATCACAGCCTGCTCCTCTCCAACCCATCTGGCAAACACAATGCCAGCCATTTTGGTCAAGGGTACATCTTCCATTGCTATTGCAAAGGCCAGGACAACCCTCTGTGAAAAGAATGCAGATCATTAATTCTAAGCACAATGGTCCATTGCTTTATTATGTATATCAACACTAATGAACGACCACCAGCTACAAGCCTTTGTTGAAGCACAGGTGCCATAATTTCACATGAATAAATTGCAATAGAAATTGGGAATATTTTTTACTATTTGAAATGCTCCAAAGGAAAACACAACCATTGACTGAGTTGTATTCGCAGTATTATTGCCAAAGATGTAAAATATGTATCTATCATTGGCTGAAGGCGTTTGGTAGAGTCAGATCTTAGGATAAAATTAATATTACAGATAGGGGTCTTATGTTGGGTTTCAAATCATCCATTTTTCTTATGAATAATATTACAGTTACCAAGGAAACCAAATATGTAAATGTGGAGTACTGCAGTAATGGGGAAGATAAAAAAGAGAAACAGCTTAGAAAATAATGGAAAGAAGTGTGAACTATGTAACAAAAAACTTTAGTCTGTTCTTTTACAATCAACTAATGTAGCTGAATTTTGTGTTCTTGAAAGGTTGTCTCAGGAAAAACATTATGATCTTCCCAAACCCTTGCCTGTTCTGTGTATTAACTGTGGTTTCTGGTGTTCTTCCAACAAAGTTATAATGATGGTGGAAAAGCTACAATAAAATTCCAGGCCTGTATGTCTCAGGGCCAGACAGTGATGGTTAATGGAATAGCCCATTTTACATTTTAGACCACTGGATTCAAACAAAACTAGGAGAGAGCAGGCAAAGTTTGAAACACTTTCTTTGAAAAGCAAGTGAATTGTGGGTTAATCCACCTAATGGTGGATCAGTCAAACTCTGAGACAGTTGATGAGGAAACACTTAAGGCCATTCATTGCGTTTACACGGAAGCCCACATGCTGAATCTTGTTGCTTATAGTTTAGGTATGAAAACCTTGATACACAGTCAATCACACATACTGATGCAGAAATCTGAATTAAAGGAACTGAATATTTGCTCCAGTCCAAAGATTCCTTTGTGAGTGACTCTGAAGTATGCTCCCACCATAGGGCTTTGGGAGAAGGGGGAAAGGGAAGGAAAGTCATTGAGGTTTTCATGCATCTCCCAGTTACCTTTGGTTGGTCCACAGCAATGGGTTCTCACTGTCAATGAGAGGATCAAAGCACCAAGGCAGAAAATGTAGGTTGGGGCAGAGTAGAAGGATTAAACGGCAGCATAAAATAACCCAAAACCACCTGTTCTGATAAGGTGTCCTGGATCTAAAATGCTTTTCTTTCCAAATATGCAGACTGATCTGCTGAATATTTTCAGCATTTTCTGTTTTTATTTCAGGTTTCCTGTATTTGCAGATTTTAAAAAAATTGTGAGCTTTACCCCAGGACCAACAGCTGATTTGTGATGGCTAATGTACTTGTCTTTCCTTCTGAGGTGAGACAATTGCTAGTTCCACGTGTAGCTCAACTTATTTGAGAAGCTGTTGATTTTTTAATGAACTCATTCAATTGGACTTTCCTCAAGGAATTATATTCACCATCATAAATAAATATAGGGTGGTTGTTTACAACTTCAGGCCCAAATTTTTAAAATGCAGTAAAGTGGATACATCCTCCTGGTGTACCAGAAATAAATACTCATGTTCAGCAGCCCGGGAATACTGTTATACAGTGCTAGTACAAGTTGCTGAACGCTATCTTATGCCTCCTTCCCCCAACAATTTTCCATCTTCCACTTTTGAAGGGACTTCTCTCAACCTGATACCTTGCTTTACAGACACCAGCAACCTCCAAACCGCTATCCCACCCCACACTACTCTCTTGCCACCTTTCTTAATATCTCACCCTGCCCATTCTTCTGAATGATCTGAGGGCATCACATTGGACGTTTGGTCTCATAATAATGCCCACATACATATATTTTTCAGCAGTAGTATCTGAATAAGCTTTCAAACCCTTCAGTTGGACCGATGACATGGTGATTGAATTGAAGTGTTGAATATGATTCATGGAGTTGAGAGGGTGGAAGAAGGATAGTACTTTTTTAGTTGGGGCACGAGGGGTGATTGCTGAAGTTGGTGGGTGGGAGAGTCCAGAACAAGAAGACGTGATCTTAAAGTTAGAGCAAAGCTCTTTAAGTGTGATGTCAGGAAGGGCATCTTCCCACAAGTCGTGTCTGAAATCTGGAACTCAGCGTGATTTAGTTCTATGCATTTACTGTCTGTGCACAATTAACTACATGGAATACTTAAACCTTAGGTCTTAAAGGAATTGCATGAATGTTCTAAGGTTTTTCTTTTCTCTCCATTGTTCTCTGTGTTTCTCCTTTTGTGAGCAGCTCCTCGGCATAGAAATCAAGGGCAACGTAGCTTACCCTGGATATGACTGGCACACCAATTTGCCTGGAAGTTGCATTGGGGAGGGACAATAACCAAGTAAGCGTGTGCATCCCCTGCCCCCACCTGATAGAATCCCCTGTTATTCTGGGGCTTTCAAGCTGTGGCTTATTCACGTGAAATTATGGCAACTGAAATAGATGGACAAAGTATAGGTAGGGTATATATAACCATATGTTATTGATAAAGAAAGAAACTTTTATGCTTTAAAAAACTCACATTCTTTTCAAAGGAGTAAGCAAAGGGCAAGAAACAAGTGAGAGAGCTGAGCCTAATCAAGACTGCAGATGGACTGAATGGGACAGACAAGGTTTTCAACAGAAATAGCAGCCTGGCATGTTGAACGACTTAAGACGTACAGAATGCAATAACCATAAGAACCACAATAAACAGAGACAAAAAAGCCTGAACAGAAAAAAAAGTAAATTAATGAGGAAAAACCCTTAAAAATAAAAAAAAGTCACGCTAAATGACGAGCTTGAAGACAGATAGCAGAGAGGGATTGTTTGTAACAATCTCCCTAGGGCTTTTGCCTTTACCTTTATATCCTATCTTGTCTGCTAGTATGGACAAGGAGGAAAATTGTGGAAACATAATTAAAAGTAATGGCATATTCAGAATCTGTATTTATACAAATAGAATAAAAGGGATGCTTGCAATTGCAAGGACGTGAGTGAACGGAACAGAACTCCTAGTGCTGCTTTTAACAATGAAGATTGGTATTACTGTCGGAGCTATCAGCCTGAATAAGACATGTCTGGCAATGCAGCTGCAGGAACGTTTCTGCAAACTAAATAACAAATTTCAGAAACGCTGTTAAAACACATAAATAGCATTAATGAAAGATGAGGTGCAATGATCATTAAACTGGTATCAAATTTACTCCACACCACTTAACAGTTTCACACATAGCTACAAGTAGTGTTTGACATTGTTACAATTGATTTCTTTTTGCATGATGAAATTACTCTTCAAACGAAAATCCTGCATTCTGGGACTTATTTTTCCCCTGCATCAACAATCAACGTCTAACAGGAATGGACTGTTCTCAATTACATATATGAGCAATACTGCATTTCCACCATATGTGACTTAGCATCTATACACTAGTTACAAATGTGCAAGAGTGTACAAATGAACCTAAAGCAAAACTATTCCAGCTAGTTGACTTTCAAATCTTTTTCAGGTACTAATTGCTGTAAAAACATTGCAGACAAAGCTCCGTATAAATGCTAATTAATGAATTAGTTGTCAAAAGCTTGAATAATGAAACTGTGATGCAAACAAGAGGGTGAAAGTCAGTTTACTTATTTACTGTAGATATGGAGACAGCACAACAAAAAAAACATGCAGTACCTTTAACTATTTTATCCAGGAAGTGTGCTTGAGAAATAAAACATACAGATGTTTAGGAACAGTGTAATATAGAAACAGGGACATCTCTGCAGCATAGGCAAATTCTCAGAACTATTGTACATGAAGTTCCTTCAAAAAAAGTGATTCTTCCTATTAAACACATTATCGTACATCATAGATGGTGTGGAGGCATGAATCCCATTCAGAAGAAAATTACAGGCAAGCTGTTCATGGGAGATGTCAGGAAGGACAACATTACACAAAGTGTAGTGAAAATCAGAAAGGCGGTTCCCCCAATAAAGGCTACTGAGGCTTAGGGGTAGATTTTGGCATGCAAGGACTTTAAGGATTACAGTATCAGGGTGAGTAGATATGGATGAACCACGATGTAGCACCAGCTTGAAAGTCTACAGGGCTTAACTCGGATAAAATGCTCCTGCAGCAATCAGCAATGGCTAATTTCTCCTACTCTGGTAGAGGTATACTGAAGCCAAGAGCAGCCTCTAATTGGTAGCCTTACTGAGATCAGAGAACAGTTTGCTCTTATCTGTGAGTCTTTGAAAGTGGCGCTGGTGATGAATCCTGGAACGTGGCTGCAATGCTCAGAAGAATCCGTTCACAGAAACGCGTTGATGGGGCCACACAATCAAACGCAATACAGTTTTTTTGATTTTGTGTCATTATGTGGGGATTAGGTGAGCTACAAACAACCTGCTTTAACAAAGCAGGAGGGAGTAAGTTACTATGAAAGGCTTGGGAGTCACATCAAATAAGTGCACTGGAGTTAAGAACAGCCTGTGGTAGATTTCCTCTGATTGCTAAGTGTTAGTGGTATCAAAATCATAGCCGGAAGATTCTAATCAGTATATTGAGTAAAGATATTTCAGAATACAGAAGAACTGCTTTGGTTGGCATGTGTGATATCATCATAAATACACTTAAAACAAACATGTTTAAGTAACAACATTGATTAGACTGCAATAGGAATTCAATGCATGTGAAGCACTTTGGGATCTGATAAGATACAATATAAATGCACATGACACTCTTGTGAATCAGGATGCAATCAATTTTTTCCCACCTGTTTGCTCTTATGAAGCAACCAGAGAAGAAATCTTCCTCCAGAAAAGCAAAGTACTGTGGATGCTGGAAATCTAGATTAAAACAGAGCTAATGTTTCAAGTCATTGACCTTTCTAAAGAGACGTCCATCAACATGGAACATTAACTCTGTGTTCTTCTCTGCCGATGCTGCCTGACCTGCTGAATCTTTCCAGCATTTTCTGCTTTTTATAAGAAACCTTTTCTATCCTGCTGTTACGAGTCTCTTGAATGGACCTCTTGTACGATAACGAACTCCTGATCTCTCAGTCTACCTCATATTGGCCCTTGCACCTTATTTGACTAGCTGCACTGTACCTTCTCTGTAACTGTAACACTCTATTCTCATTCTGTTATTGTTTTTCTTTTTTGTACTACTTTGATGTTCTTATGTATGGAATGATCTGTCTGGATGGCATGCAAACAAAGCTTCTCACTGTATTTCGGTACAAGTGACAATAATAAACCAATTACCAATCATCATTTCTTTGGCTAACATATCGTCAATGATGTATCTTGCAAGACATGATATGAAAGTAGCATGCTTATCTTTGTAATTCTTTTCAGAATTTAACTTAGCACTTGTTATGATTCTGTAAACAGCTTTGGAAGGGGGCAGTGCAACTGTGGTCACAGTTCCTCCTACATATTTCATTGAGATCATCTTTGAAAATTGTACCAACAGAAATGGTGGAGAGTGTAACGTGGCATGTTGCAGGATCTGGTAGCACTAATCCCCACCTGTGGGAGCCAGAGCCTGGGGCCATATGTCTGCCACCCATAAATCTATGAGGGAATTCAGGAGAAAGGATTAGTTGAGGCAACCAGCAGAGATATATGCTGGTTGGTTTGGGAGAAGCTGGATAAGCACACGAGGGAGAAAGGAAAAGAAAGGTACATAATGGTGCAGAGGGCAGCGTGGAGACACAGCAGTTAGTGCTGCTGCCTCACAGCTCCAGCCAACCTTAGGTCTTGTCTCTGTGGAGTTTGCACATTCCCTCTGTGACTGTATGGATTTCCCTTGGGAGCTCCAGTTTCCTTCCTACATCTCAAGTGGTGCTGGTCAGTAGGTTAGTGTTCTACTGCAAATTGCTCCTGGTTAGGTGAGTGGCAGGAGAATTGGTGGACAGTTGATGGGAATGCGAGGGACACAGCCCGGTCCATCATGGGCACAGCCCTGCCCACCACTGACAGCATCTGAAGGAGACGCTGCCTCAAGAAGGTGGCATCTATCATCGAGGATCCCCACCATCCGGATCACGCCCTCTTCTCGCTGCTACCAGAGATACACGAGCTTGAAGTCCCACACCACCAGGTTCAGGAACAGCTTCTTTCCTACAGCCATCAGGTTCTTGAACCAACCTGCATAACCCTGACCCTACCTCAGCGACGGAACACTATGGACCACCTCTTGCACGACCATGGACTTGTCTCTGATTGTGTCTTTTTTTTGCACTGATGTCTTGTTTTTGCACACTTTTTTCTCTCTCTCTTCACCGTCTTGTATCATTTATGCATAATTTATGTATAATTTACATTCTACGTGCTGTCTGTACCTATGTGCTTGTGATGCTGCTGCAAGCAAGTTTTTCATTGTACCTGTACCTCACTGTGCTTGTGCACATGACAATAAACTCAGTTTGACTTGAATTGAATTGAGAAGAGGTTATAGGGAAATAAGTGGGGGAATGGGACTGATGGAATTCTCTGAGAGCTGGCACGAACCAATTCGCCAAGTGACCTCCTTCTATGTTGTAAGAAAATATGAGAAATAGTATTACGATATATTGATGAGATTACTTGAAGACAATGGGGAGAGGCAGATGGAATGGGGAAAAAAAACATGCCAAGGACTCATTGTACAAAATAGCCTGTTTTTATGCTTCAAACACTATGGAAAATGTTAGCTCATCACACCTGGGCTAACTCTTTGAAGGAGCCACCCACTTAATGCCATTCACCTACCACTTCCCTGTACCCATTAAAAATTATTTTCCTTGTGTTTATCCATTTTCCTTTAACGAATTCTGTCTTTAGGCTGTTTCATGAAAAATATTCATGTATCAGCAAAAGTTTGTGTAAAACATTATTTTTACATTGAGTTGCTGACAACAGATTTCTCCCCTTAAGATGTTACACATGACATCACTACTGCGTTGCACTCTGTACCATGTTGAAGCACAATATTCATGGGATTCAAAAGCATCTAAAAGTTATATATATCCCCTCAAACTTCACAAAACTCAAAATGTGTCCGATTCACATCCATTTTCTTTGACCTCTGCTGTGAGTACCACACACTTGCTCTCTCACTGCCCTAATGCCTACAGTCTTGCATCCTATTCAATACTGAGCTGAACTTCTGACATTTCCCTTCCATCACTGACTGCTGACTACAAGATTTGTTACAATGCCTGTCTCCTCCACTTGCTCAACCCATCTGTTGCTGAATGTCTTCTCTCTACATCTTCTGTGCTGTTCATTTGCTGCACATCTGGAATTGTTCATATCTTTGGCAGCATCACTGCCCAATACATTCAAACTTCTTTGCCTTCCCTATAATAAAGGAGCCAATGGAGCAATATTCAGAGAGAGGTCATTCGAACAATATTTGCAATTGGTCACCTCCTCAGCACTTACCCAATGATTTCCCTTATCATTTGTGGAATCTTCACCAATCCCACCACCCCATTCACAGCCAAAAGAATGAATCTTAGAGAAAGGGCTCGTCACACTCATGTTGTTACATGTACCACTGAAAGGGGATGAATCTCTGAGCAACTATTTCTTTCTAATATCTAACACCTTTATTAGGATCTATAGCCAATTTTTACTCCAGAACTTTGGGTAAAGTAACCAGTCTCTCAGGTTTGACCAAACACTTCCTCAATCGAGCCAAGTCCAAAAGAGTGCAACACCCTTATTAAGTATCTCCAGGAAAGGTAAAATAACTAGGAGTGAATTTCTCAAAGATGAACAGGAAAATTGTATTCTCCTGTTGGTGGTACCAAACATATGACTCTGCAGTGCTTGCATCGTGTTCCGTCTCCAAAACTCAGTTTGATTGGCTTCAATCAGAGTACAGATTGCCTACGTCATCATTCAGCACATTTAACTCTACTGCTCCAACGACAAAATTCTAGGTGAAAAATTCAATGCAAATCCTTTCATTGATTTGCTTTTAGATCTCAATTGTCCGAAAGCTGATGATCTATAAGAATCAGATAAGACTATAATCGGGGATGGAGGGAGAGAGACCATATGCCGGCAAACGGGATTAGTTCAAATCGTGGTCAGCACAGATATCATGAGCTGAAGGGCCTGTTCCTGTGCTGTACTGTTCTGAACTCAAAGACAACCTTCGTCCACTGGATTCTAATGCCCAGATATAGGACTTATTTATGCCTATTATCATGCATTAAAAAAACCATTTCACTACCATTTTGATGAGTTTGTACCCATTCCCTTTGAAGTCTTGCTCATTGTGAAATTGGACCAGGCAGCACTACCTGTCACTATTCACCCTACTGGTGGCTTTACTTCCATACTCTGCTATCCACAGATGACATGCCATATATGTCTTGTTTTAATTCTATACACTAAGTCCTCATTATCCATAAGTGATAGGGGCATGAAAAGATAACAAAAACAGATACCACTAAGGTCCTCCCTTTTTTCTCCAATATGGCCCCCAAATAAGCATAAATATGCCCCAAAATGTTCTAAAATGATTAACACATGTTAATAAACTTATTAAACATTTAACTATCTAAAAGGAAATGATACTAGCCAACCATCCACTTATTTGAAATCACATGGTATAGCTGTGTAAACAAAGACTACTCCCTATTGGAACAGCACATGGCAGGGAGCCACTTGACACAAGTAGTCTGGAAACTGATCACTATATTTATACAGACAAGGATTTGTTCATCAATGTGTACATGGTACGTAGGTATTTGTTAGAAAAATCATTCAAGACGGGGACTGGGGCCAACTTTGTGTGTATGTGAATCCATGTATAGCAAATCAGCAGACAAGGATCACTGACTGTAATGACAGTTATTGGATCAGAAAGTTGTGATTTACAACCTTTGTAAATAACTTCCAATAAAATCATGCCCGAGCGATATGTGAAATAAAGTAACCCGATTCTCTCCATCCCCTGAGGCGCTTTTTATATGTGAAATAAAAGTATCCTCCATAATTTTTATTAAAAATAAATTAGAACAGGAAGACATTTGGAAACGTTGAGGCCTCCACAGCTCATGGATTCCTCGATCTGTGGACCTGATGCTTCTGCTGATCTCAGAGCTTGGGGTCATTGGTTGCAATCAGCCTGCTTTATCTGTTGGGGTTGTCACCCTGGGAGACCCACAGCCCTATTAGCTCCCTCTCACCTCTGTTCTTCACCTTCCCCCACCACCCCTCCCACCTCCATTCTCCATGATTCCACCATCCACAATGGGGCAGCTGTCGGTCTAGAAAGCAGCTGACATCTGTTAAACACATAGGACACACTTCAAGAGGACTAAATCATTATAATAATTAAGGATGTCCCAATTCTGTGCCTTTTTTGTGATTTCTGATTTTCCATTAGCATAGGATGTGGCATCCTTTAGCCACCAAAAATTCCTGAAGTCCAACTTCCAAGAATGAATTTCCAAGCATTAAAGTAAAATAAATTGTTAGAAGTGTACCATATTTCAGCAGATGACTCCCATCACAAAGATAATGTATTATTACAATATTTCATTCAGCCCCAGAACTGATGGAACACAACAATTCCTCAGATGTCAATTATCTAGCATATTAAAATAAAACAATCTTAAGTCTTGAATGCCGAGCTTATTCAAGGAATTTAAGATTTACTGAGGTAAGCCTGCAGAACAGGATTTTAGGTTTCACCTCATGAGCATGTTTTTAAATCCATTATTTTCCAACTAATTTATTTGGCTGGGTTTGCAGTCTGTGATCTGAATTAGTCCAAATAAAAGCTTCAAACAAACCATCGGACCAAATTACCAATTTTCTGCATTTTCCTGGGAGTACTCTATTATCATTTCAAGGCACTTTTTGCAGTGCTGCAGTTTTGTATGTACACACATATCAAGAGTGCAGGAGATCAAGATTTAAAATTTATTGCCGCACTATTTTTAGCCATGAAGCCTCTGTGAATTACGTGGATGTTATCACATGGAAATAAGCTGTATGACCCAATGAATCAGTGCTGTTTATCCATTGCACAAAACGCTGTCCAAATCCCAGGCTCCAGCCCAATTCTATATAGATTGCCTTTCTTTAAGTCATCTACCCTCTAATTAACCTCCTGAATACAAATGGTTAAATGAAGAAATAAAAACACTCAACGTTAAAGTACATCTCAAAAAGAGCATGGAATCTGCTTGAAGGACAGTTTTCACTGCATAAAGGAACATTTACTGATAAAGCTGGGCTCACGGATTTGGTGAAGGCGGTATATTTTACAGCTTAGAGCTATGCAACAAGACAACAACAAAAAAAAATCACCTAGATGGTACATCTGGTAAGCACTAGGAGATCACAGACAAGGTAACCATTCAGGAACATATCATAGAAACCTAGAAAACAGGAATAGGAGTAGGCCATTGGGCCCTTTTAGCCTGCACTGGCATTCAAAACGATCATGGCCAATCCTTTCTATATTTCCATCTGGCATAGAAGGTGGCCATTTTGACCCATCAAGTATACACTGGCTCGTCAGAGCAACCTCATTCCACCATTAATTTATCCTTAGTCTGTCCTCCCCAGATTCCCATCAACTTGCCCCCAGGTTCTACCACCATCTTATACACTAGGGCCAATTTAATTAATCTACCAACCTGCACGTCTTTGGGAAGTAGAAAGAAAGTGGAGAACTTGGGGAAACCCATGCAAGTACAGGGAGAATGTGCAACTCCACACAGTCTGCACTGGAGGTCAGGATTGAACCTGGGTCACTGGAACTATGGGATGGCAACTATAGGACGCATTGGCACAGCTAGTACCAATGCATCATCTCTATCCCAGTATCCGGCATTCTTGCTCTTTCCTCATATCCCTTGGTGCATTGTGCATCCAGAAACTTATCTATCGCCTTCTTGGGAACTGGGTGATTGTTTTGTGGAATGCCTGCATTCAGTCTGCAGGGGGGACCCTGAGCTTCCCGTTGCCCGCTACTTTAATCCTCCATCCCACTCTGACCTATCAGCCTGTGGCCTCCTGTACTGGCACAATGAAACCCAATGCAGGCTCGAGGAATCTTTCATCTGGGCACTTCGCAGCCTCCTGGACTCAATATTGGACTCTACAATTTCAGGTAATTTGATTTCTTTTTTTTGGTTTGTTTTTTCACCCTTTTTTTTCTCTGGGAGTGGAGAACATGTCCAGCCTGACCTTCCAGGCACCTCTTCCTGATCTGTATTTCGTAACCCCTGCATTATTTTGTCTATGTTCCCACTAACTGCTCCCATTGGCCAGATAACCTTGAGCAAAAAACAAACTGCTTTTTTTTTGTTTTTTTGCTCCAGATTGTGTCACAACCAGATAACCTTATTTGCAGTTTATCCTCAAGGTCACCCTGGTTTTACCCTATCAGATACATTCCCCTCCGCCGCCCTTCCTGCAGCTTTTCTTTTCTCTCCTTGCTACTTTTGATGAAGGGTCTTCGATCTGAAATGTTAACTCTGTTTCTCTCCCTACAGATGTAGCCTGACTTAATGAATACTTCCAGCATTTCTGTTATTCTAACCGCCAGTGATCCCATTCAATTCAATGGACAGGAATGGCTTCAAAGGAGAGAGGTAAGTTTCAGGTGCTGCATGTTTTTGATTTAATTGAGTTAGCTTAAAAATACTTAATTATTTATAAATGGTTTTAGTATTTATATTTTTTAAAGATCATTTAAAAATGTTAACAGCCTACTTTTTTAATAGATTTGAAATGTTTTTGAATGTCAGCTCCATTCACAGATATGCAAGTTGACTGTTGTTTCTGCATTGAGCCATGGCTTAACTGAGTGTCAAAGTCTTTCTGTGATAGAAAGCTCTGCATTGTATGGGTAGGCAAATGATGAGCTTGGGCAGCCTTCTGCTCTAAGGAGCATTCCTTCCCCATATCTTAGCAGGAAGCTTCCTGTAGAATCAGTCTGAGATTTTACTCTTATTACATCAATTGACGGTCTGTAGTTTGAGGCTTTAAATTGCAGTGGGTACTTCAGCTGTGGTTTTAGTGAAGTTTCATATAGATTCTCCACTGCATTTCAACATACATATTCTCACCATACCCTTTATTACAGCCATTATCTACTTGAAGAGCAGCAATCAATAACTGACTCGGAATCTGCAGTTGCAACGATGGCGAAACTGTCTGCACCCCTGTTATTTCTCTGTAAAATTGACAGCAACATCTGGCACCTGCACATACATGAACACCAGAATCCAGAAGCTGCTGTCAGTGATACCTTGCTTCTCTACAGGGTGCTCGGCTATCATCTCCGCAGTGACGTCAATGGTATCGAGTGGGAGTACAAAAGGCGGATAGCACGAGAGTTCTCTTTCAGAGGCTGCAACCAGAGATGAAGTAGTTTCCTCTGTCCAGAATCCAGACTTTTGCTTTCAAGGTGTAATGAAGTAACTGGCCTCTCATTACTTGTGTTACCTCTATTTCCATATTTAAGAAGGCCTTTAGTCTGGCCACTGTCCAGTCATTTGGCGAGTATCTAACAGAAAGCTGAAATATGTGCGAGCAAGATTTTAAACATTATGGTCTGGCTGTCCATTGCAGAAACCATCCAATTTTCTTTATATTGCTTTCAATGATTTATCAGGCAGCACTCTAGAGGTTAATGGCAGTGTTGAAAGTGCAGGTGATGCTCTAAATAAAATCGTAGGATATTAGAGAGGTACATGTCAGCGAATGGAACAGACCTGACTTATTCTTGGCATTTTATTCATTTTGGTCAAAATTCAAGTGAAGAAGGCTTTTACAAGATAGAAATATACAACATTTTTTCATTAATTTCCATTTCTGATTTCAGTTCTTACATTTCTAACTTGATATTCTGAGTGTACTTAATCTATTTATTAACAATAATATTTAATGTGCCCCTTTGAAGCCTCTCCACATCAACTTTTTAGATCGTGGAATCCAAGTGCCTCAAACCTTGTTTCAAAAGCTCTGCATTTTCCACTTCAGAGCAGTTGAATGATTATTTTCTGCGTGCTTTTCATTGTCTTGTGGATTCCAACAATGAATACAATTGAGGAGACTTTCAACTTTGGATTTTTACCCTTGCGATTTATCAAAGATTATTTCCCCTTTGAATATGCGCAAGATCTGAAAGCCAGCCTCAAGTTAATTATCCTCCTGAATAGCCAGTAAAGACTCTTCATTAACAATTAACCTCACTTTTACAGAAATCTTTGCAATGAATAGCAACCACCGTCATTAATGTTCTATTAAGGAAGGAGACGGAACTCATCATCAGGCCCAGATTACTCACTGTCAGATATTAATAGGTATGATGAAATGATAATAATGTGCAAGTGGGTATACATTAGCTGTGTTCAGTTCAATCACCGAACCCTGGATCTGAAGA
Source organism: Pristis pectinata (assembly GCF_009764475.1). Classification (NCBI taxonomy): domain Eukaryota; kingdom Metazoa; phylum Chordata; class Chondrichthyes; order Rhinopristiformes; family Pristidae; genus Pristis; species Pristis pectinata. The sequence goes on along the minus strand of NC_067411.1, from coordinate 18,124,666 downwards.
CATTGCTCAAACACTATTTCCTCATTATTCAATTGTCATTCATCACACAATTCATAGAAACAGATACATTTGTAATTAATGATTCTTATTCGGCAAATATTGTCAGCTGAAAATTATCAGCTAATCTCATTCGACACATTTTCAAGTTCATCTTTTAAGTATACTCTGCATTAACATTTTTATTAACATTAACAGGGCTTAAGTTTTTAAATTTTTAACAGATAAAAAGTGAAAAGGTAACTGAAAGGCCTACCCAGAAAATTATTTTATTTGTTTTGTTTCACCAATAAAGTTCCATGCTGGCAATAATTGTCATAGAGTCATACAGGACAGAAACAGTCTGTGATGTTCATTAAGGACCCATTTACCCTAATCCTGCACTGATCCCATTTTTATCTCTGCACATTCCCATCAAATCCCCCTGGATTGTATTACACACCTACACCAGGGCAACGCACAGCAACCAAACAACTCACTGACCCCCACATCCCTGGGGCACAGTGGGAATTTACATTTTCATTCATTTTGCTCACACAAATACTCATCAATCCTATTTGTTTGTGGGATGTGCAGGTCAGTCATGGAAAGAGGTGAGAAAGACTTGAAGAATATAAATACAAGCTGGAATGGGCCAGGAAAGAAAAAAGTGTTTGCAATTACATGAAACAAAATAATGATTTTGATAAAGAATTAATCAAGGTAAAGTCTGAACTAGTCTGTAAGTATTACTGTTACTGCTTTTCATTTAGTTGTGCTTTACATAGACCAAACGTTGATGCATCTTGGGAATCTTTTTAGATGACAGAAAACATCGGATAGTGGCGAACACTAATAAAAAGCACAAAGAAACCTCCAAACCGAAAAATGTAAAAAAGATGTCCTAATTAGAGAGCACTTTAGCTCATATTTATGTATAGTAACTCATCTGAACACTTTTATCACTATCCCAACCCCAGTTTGGTGTTGCTTCTTGAAGCTTATAAATTTGTTTCTATTATTAACAGAAGCACCAATAATTAAATGTACTGTGACAGATACCAGAATAAATAACAGATTCTGCAACATGTAAGACACTAATGTGTAATGAGTTCTCACTATGATACTAAAATATGCGATAGGAACAGTTATATGACAGGTACTGGGATACTCCATAATCATAGAAATTAATGGCATAGCAAGTGGGCAGTTGGTCGACTGAACCCAGTCTATCTAATCTAATCCCACATCTCTATCTGTTACAACATTACAACATATCCAAGTTCTTCCTAAGTGTGATGAGTGTAATTGTCTCTCCCACTTTCTGTGAGTTACTGACCCTTACCACCCTGAGTGATAAAAATCGTTTCCTCAACACCTCTCTAATTTTTCTATCAATTAAATCTCTGGCCTATAGTTATTGACCTCACTGCTAAGGGTAATCATCTTTCTTCTGCACTCTATGTAGATGGCTCATAGTTTTATGCACCCCCACAACAAGCTCTTCAGTCCAATGGGTTTCAGCTGGTGTGTATGCTCCACATGGGCCAGCTCCCTCCTCACCAAATTCCTCTGTCATATCTTTCTCTTCCCTTCTCCCTTATGTAATCTCATTTCCCTTCAAAGGTACCTATGTGGTACACAGTTCCAGGTTCTCACCATTAATCTGTGTCACAGGCTCAGTAACAGATGCCTTGTGTCTGTAAACGTAAAAACAGAGCTGCAAAAATAATCGGAATCTATGGCCATAGCTAGAGCCCCAACCATCTGCAGAATGTACCACTGTCCAAGGAACAATGCAAAAAATCTTTTAACGGGGAATAGAAAGCATAAAAAGTAGGCAGCTGTATTAATTCAGATAAAGTCACCAAGGCATTGTTTTAAATATACAACTGCAAAGTGGGTTTACTCAAGGCAGACCTTGGTGGTTACAGCTGATAATCACTGAGGTTAGTGAGTTGAAGTGAAACAAGTTGGGATTATAAAGTCCACTTGGTTCGTCATGTTCATCCAGTCCTATCTCTTCAGTTCTCCTATTCCATCTTCCAGCATTTTCCCATGCCCTTCCATAATGCTCTTTTTAGCCAATTCCCTGATAATGCTTCTCTGCACTTGTGAAAAACTGCTTCATGTTTCTGAAATCTCTTACGTCTAACTGTCCCATACATTCTTACAATTAACAATGCAGGGTCAATACCAGAAGATTGCCAGTTCCTCAATTCATGAAAGTTATTGCTTTATCTCTTTGTTTACAGGAAGTGGATGCGGTTGGCAGTGCTAGCATTTTATTGCTCATCCCCAATTGCACCCAACATGGGTGCCTTTCTAGTATTTCAGAGAATAGTTAAAAATCAAGCACATTAACTCCCAGACCAGGTAAGGATTTTCTTTCTTGCAGAACACTAGCGAATCTGATGAGCTTCTACAAATAGCTGGTGGCCACTGTTTTTGACGACTCAGTTGTTCAAAGCCTTCATTTAATCATATTTAAAATTCTCTGTTCAATGAAAAAAATGCTGATTTTGGGCCTTCCTTTAAAACCATAAACTATTTCCCATGTTCTATGCCTGTCCTCTTTAACAATGAAGCTTCCAAAGCCACGATCAGCTGTGGTCAAATTCAAAGCTCCTGCTATTATACTCAGGGCTCAGTTATACACAACCACCTGACTATAGAATTCCTGAAAATGAGGAAGGTCATTCAGCCAACTTTAATTCACTCATCCTGAACTCCCCATCCCTGCAACATCTAATTGATTTCAATTATTTAGCGTTTTCACTTCTGTTACTGCTTTTCACGCTCATCTTTGCCTCCATGGAAGTCAGCCACTGAACCCATCCTCCCCAACCCCGTTCTATGCCTTAATCTCCTCCACATCATTTGCTTCAAATACTCCCAACCTGATTCACCGATCAGCCCAGAGTTGTTGGCAACATCTGATCTCCAATTTATCAAATTTAACATTTTCATTCTCATATCTGAATTCCTTAAAGACCCTGTCTCTTTCCAAGTCTGCAGCTTTCTCCAACCTCGTCATTTCTCCCTTGCGACCCTCCCCCCACGCCCACTTCTCCCGCCCACCCACTGTAGCCTTATTCGCTTGGTCTTTGGCATTTTGTACGTCCTCACTCTTAAGTCTTTCAGTCTGGAATTACCTCCCCATCTCCTGTGTTTCCATATATTCCTCACTTCCTTCAAGACCTTCCTTAAATACCATCAAATATTTCTTCATTAATCCTTTCTTTTCTTGGTTTTCACATATTTGGACTATGTTTTATATGAAGGCAAGGAGATATTTATATACATGATGTCCTGAGTATTATGAGTGTTAAAATGGGGCACTTAAGCCAATCAATTTGATCTTTAGATGGAATATTAGGTGGGGAAACTCTCATGTATTCAGTACCTTCAGTTTGATTTAATATGCCCAGGCAATAAAAAAAGAAAAAAAATTGCAGATGCTAGAAATCTAGAACATAAACAGAAAATATTGGAAGTACTCAGCAGGTCCGATATGTGGAAAGAGTTAAGTAGAAACAGGATGAAAAAAGAAAACTTGATCCTAAAATATTTTAACTCCAGCAATGAAAATAAAAACAGAGGCGTAAATTTAAGTTGCTTTGATTATAGTTAATCTGAGAGGCTGAAAAGAACATTTAAACCTTACAAGTATCTGAACTGAGGGAGCCGTTGTCAACTTGTGACTTCACAATCAACCTCATTATGGCCTTGCACCTTATTGTCTGCCTGCACTGCACCTTCTCTGCAAATGTAACATTTTATTCTGCATTCGGTTATTGTTTTCCCTTGTACTACCTCAATGCATTGTTATAATGAAATGATCTGTATGGATGGCATGCAAAACAAAGTTTTTCACTGTACCTCAGTACATGTGACAATAATAAACCAATTTATCAGTTTAAAAAGCAAGTTTTGAAACCTGTAATACATGAGAAATACCAGTCCAAGTTTTGTGGAGCTGCAGGCAGCAAGGCTTTCCCTTCCAAATCATTGCCATTGTGAAGAAAATGTTGGTAGAATTCCTTGCAAGTTCTGGTTTTGGTGAAATTACTTGTGGGATCTCTTGTCATGCTGGAAAAGTTTCCTAAACAGATCCTTATACTTGTGCTGACTTGCAATGTTCCTCTCTGATGGGAGCAATGTTCACATTAAAGTGAGGTATACAACATGGTTTAAAAAGAGATCCCCATTAGTGCAGTCCTATTTCATTGCTATTGTATACTAAGTATTTCGTTCAATCTAAAGTGCTTTCTAAAGTGAGAAGTGAAATGAGGCAGACACAAGCTCATGCCGATAAGTACTTTGTAGGATGGAACATAAACTGCAGCAAATGCTGCTATCTTTTTTTTAGTGCTCAGAGTGTAGAGGAAATTGAGATGTTTAAACACTGTTAAACCTTTGCTCCCAAGAGCCACATGGGGATTAATTAATAAACACAAGACTAACATTTATCTACAGTTATGGGTTTGGTATTTAACAATCATCTTTATATGCACATATACACGTGCAAGTCTAAATATTAATTCTAGTCAGGGCCAAGTTTTTTTCTGAAGATTAACAATTAAAGAGTTGCAGTTTGTATCTCACAGCATGACTGAAATGCTCCAGGCAAACAATGCAAACAGATGGTATCAACCAGCCATGTTTGATGTTAAAAACTTTTATTTTAAAGCTTCGTTGACAGGCCAGAACAGAAATGCATAGACTTCATGCAAATTGACCAATTTAAATGAGAAATTAGACTAAGGTAAGTTGACATTCAGACAGCGCATGTTGCACCATACTGGAGTAGGTATCAACTTTAGTTCAGTCAATTAAGCCAAATCATTGGATCACGGTGATTAATATTAGCATTACTCCACACACCCCTGCACCAAGACTGAAATTCCCATTCCATTAGCTATCAGCATAGGGGACAGATGAGACAAGGAAACAGCAAGGACACTTGAGCTGCAGCTCTTGTTAATGTCTGTTTCCTACATGGTTTCAAAAATATGTCCTAAAGATTTCTGTGTGAAACAGGATGCCCTGTCAACCCAGAGAGATACAAGTTGATGGCTTTGTTTGTCCACTTGGAGAGGATCTGTGCACAATACGATTTGATAATAACTTACACACAAAGGACTGACCAGGCATCATGTTTTGTGTTTAGAACTGGGGAGATGTGAGATTCTCATTAAGAAACAGTTATACTCTCCAGCCTCGATCACAAATTGGGTTGAAGGTTAGCAAACAATGACCTAACTCTTCGTGAAACCCTGGTCCACACCTCAAACCTCTACCACTGCATCTCACAGGAGCTCAGGCAATTCAACAGTATTCCCCACCGACTAAGACACAAACAATCTCTAACACCCTCTCTAACAATCTACTTCAATTTTTCAACTCAGTATATTGAACAGACTGGCCATAAAGGGGCCTCCATTACAATGAGGAAACTGGGTGAAAATCTGCATTCACTCTCAGGCTGTTTGCTAGTTTAACCCTACATCCCATTCTAACCTCTATACTAGGTTTCCTACACTGTCCCAGTGAACCTTAACAAAGGTTCAAGGAAGAGCGTCTTATCTTCGATGGCAATTTGCAGCTTTCTGGATTCACTATTGAACTTAACAAGTTCAGATCACAACATGCTCTACCAAGTCCTGATGAAGTATAATTGACCTACTACACTGACACTGATTTGCTTTTCAAAGGTGTGTCCTGGTTTGCTAAGTATTTCCAACAACTATTGTTTTTATTTTGGATTTTCAGCATCTACAGTTGTCTGCTTTTGATTCTCACTAAATTTCATATCTTACTTGCTTATCCCACTGCCTGGAATGTGCACCTTGAAGTTCTGCTCTCCCTGCCAATGGGATTTCCATTCATAAGCTTCAATTGTTCTTGTCACAACCCTCCCCACCATCGAGGACATCTTCAGGAGGCGGTGCCTCAAGAAGGAGGCATCCATCACTAAGGACCGTCACCATCTGGGACATGCTCTCTTCTTGTTACTACCATCAGGGAGGAGGTACAGGAACTTGAAGACCCTCACTCAACATTTTAGGAACAGCTTCTTCCCCACCGCAGTCAGATTTCTGAACGGTCCATGAACCCATTAACACTACCTCATTATTCCTCTTTTGCATAATTTATTTATTTTTGTAACTTACAGTAATTTTTATGTCTTGCACCGTACTCCTGTCGCAAAACATAATAAACCTGATTCTGATTCTCTTATACCCTCCACCATAGATTCACAAATTTATAGCACAGAAGGAGGCCATTTGGCCCATTGCGCCCATCCTAAGGCAGATCTTCCCTTTTATATCCCCCTCATTCCCCTCTTTCCCTGCATTTGTACTTACTTAAAATCTGCTACATCCAGAGCACCTTGAATGTCCACAGAACTAAATCCTAATCCAATTTTCTCTCCATACACTGCCAGCTGGGTATTTCGTGAAACGTGAAACTTCTAACTGAAAAACTGAGCTAGCTCTTGGTGCTTTCCTGTGTTTGTGTAAATCCCATGGATTCACCTGAAGATGATGATATTGGCAAAGTGTGAATTGCCCTCCTGACTTTTAAACCAAAGAGATAAGGTGGATGGTCTCAGTCTTTCCCCCAGGGTAGGGGAGTCTAAAATGAGAGGGCATGGGTTTAAGCTGAGAGCGGCTAGATTTCAAGTGACCTGAGGAGCAAGTTCTACACACAGGAGGTATATGGAACAAGCTGCCAGAGTAGTTGGTAGAGGCAACATTTAAAAGACATTTGTACAGATTCATAGATCGGAAGGATTTAGAGGGATATGGGCCAAATGCAGGTAAATGGGACCAGCTCAGATAGGTACCTTCAAAGGCATGGACAAGTTAGGCTGAAGGACCTGTTTCCTTGCTATATTGCTCTATGACTACATGACAAAGAGTTTCTGTAAATGCATTGTCCCAAAAATGTATTAACATTGCTTTGAAGGAGAATTTGTGCAGTATTTCTACTCTACAGACTTCTGGTTGGGTTCAAATTAATGTTCCCAGAAATAACAGCTAAATTCTCTGGAGCTATTCAAGACGGGGCAGTGAGTTGATTTTAGTTGGAATCAAAACATATTATAGTGAATCGAATATCACCAATTATCAACCATACAGGTTATATTTCTTCTAGCTTGTGTGCTGTGGCCATGGTTTTTAGTATCATTTATACCTCTTGAATCAGTCTTTCATATCACTTCTGTTAATTCAGTAAAATGCAATCCTGTCTCTGAAGGCACAGCAAAATGAGCCAGCAAATGATGACTTGTCTGTTCAGAGTTGGATGATTTCACCAGAAGTGCTATAACTGACCTTAGCATCCCCAGGCTAACGTGATGCAAAATGGCTGAGGTTTCCCTATCCTGATCAATGACACCAACCACAGCTGAAAAATGGCTTTGAGTGGGGTTACCAAGAACAAATGGATGCGGGCCTCTTGACTGGGCTACTGAATGTTACCTATGGAACTACAGCTCCACCAAGAGCACAGATATTTGGAGTATTGTACAAGATGCTGGAGAAGCCACACCTAGAGTATTGTGTTCAGTTTTGGTCACCCTGCTGTAGGAAAGATGTTAGTAAACTGGAAAGAGTGCACAAAGATTTACAAGGATGATGCTAGGACTGGAGAGACTGAGTTATAGGGAGGGGCTGGACAGGTTAGGATATTTTTCCTTGGAGCGTTGGAGACTGAGAGGTGATCTTCTAGAGGAGTATAAAATCATGAGGAGCATAGGTAGGCTGCACACAGTCTTTATCCCAGGGTTGGGGAATCAAGAACTAGAGGCCATAGGTTTAAGGAGAGAGGGGAAAGATTTAATAGGATCTTGAGGGGCAACTTTTTTTTACACAGACGGTGGTACATACATGGAATGAGCTGCCAGGGGAAGGATTGAGGCATGTACAATAACAACTTTTAAAAGGCAGTTGGACAGGTACATGGATAGGAAAGGTTTAGAAGGTTATGGGCCAAACATGGGCAAATGGGACTAGCTTGGGTGAGCATCTCGTTGGGAAATTGGTCAGTGCGGACCAGTTGGGCTGAAGGGCCTGTTTCAGTACTGTATGACTCTATGAGCAGTCAATGCCATCAGGACAGGGGGTGTTGAGTAGGGACAAAACTTGTTATTAAAGGAGGTCATTTTCCCACCACTCTATGGCATGTATGAGATGGTCCTAATGAGCCCACCTACTGCAGATAAAAATTTGTTCAGCAGCGAATAACATTTAATCTTCACCTTTGTTCCGCATGGGTCAAAATCATTCAGGAAACAATCAATAATTCAAAACTCATTCAATAAAAACAGAGTTCAAGCCATACTGACTGGGCAGAACATGGATACTTCACACAGAGTGCTGATTGGTAAAGCAAAAGTAATGGGATGACAGCTTCACAAGGGACACTTTGTCATGGACCAGTTGACTCAATCATACTGAAAGCCTCTGCTTAATGAAGTGATTTGTTGAATGAGGAAATTTGTCTAAACCATTATATCCCAGTTAACAACTTTTAACTGCATAGTCACATCCTCCTTGGTACCTTGGCAGGAAACATCAAGGTAACCGAGTGCAAGCAAAGAAGAAAAATAAGGACACAATGTGACAATTAAAAATAAATTAACTACACCTCCAGCAAATAATTTCACAACATGAAGGATGAAATGTTTCTGAGTGTTAACATGTTACTAATAGATCAATCAGACTACTGGCTGTAGTTCTGACAAAGGAAACCTATCAGCCTTTTGCATTTGTTAATGATCCAGTTCCCCCACTGCATTGAAACATCAAACCGAAAATAAAATTGCAGCTTGTATTTTCTAACCCCTACCCCCTCAATCCACCTACACCTCTGTGAATAGCTTAAAGATATTTTAATTTCCCTGAGGCAAGAACCTGTCGGAATTGCCTAAATTAAATCAATGTTATTCAATAGACATGCCAGTGTCGAAGGCACTATACAGGAAATGAGCACCCGGATTAAAATTATTACTGAAGCAAAATAATTTTATTTTTAAGTATTGTACTCATTTCTGCTTGTCCAGCTATAGAACAGATGTCATTACGCTGGAAAGGGTGCAGGAAAGATTTACAAGTATGTTACTGGGACTGGATGGCTCAAGTTATGAGGAGAGGCAAGATAGGCTGGGACTTTTTTCCTTGGAGTTTAGGAGGCTGAGGGGTGACCTTATAGAGGTTTATAAAATCTTGAGGGGCTTAGATAAAGTGGATGGTCACAGTCTTTTTACCAGGGTAGGGGAGTCTCAACCTAGAGGACATATATTTAAGGTGAGAGGGGAAAGACTGAGAAAGGGATCCGAGAGGCAACATTTTCAAACAGAGGGTGGTGGGTATGTGGAATGAGCTGGAAGAGGAAGCTGTAGAGAAGGGTGCAATTGCAGTGTTTGTAAGACATTTGGACAGGTACATGGATAGAAAAGTTTCAGAGGGATATGGGCCAAACGCAGGCAAATGGAGCTACCTCAGATAGACATCTTGGTTGTCATGGACGAGTTGGGCTGAAGGGCCTGTTTCTGTGCTGTATAACTCTATTAAAAAGAACAGTGAGACTATTGCTCAGATTTCAAGCTTAATGTAGGACATAGCAATCTCCTGAGTTGATAGGCTGTGCAAGAGCACATTTGCATTTGGAGGGCATTTCGGGCAGATTCTTCTGATAGCGGCCAAAGAACAACAGAAAAGTAAGAGAACATACTCAGGAAATGCAGAAGGCTGCAGGCCCCTTCAGGCTTCTTCTGTTATCCAATATCATTGCTGATCTTCACCCTCTACTTTCCTGCCTGACCCACCATATTCTTCCATTCCCTTTGAGCTCAAAATCTATTGAACTTAGCCACCAGAACACCAAATTACAAGCCACAACCTTCCAGGGCAAAAAATGCAAAGATTCAAATTAGATTGGATTACACTGATGAGAAATTGATGGTACTTTCATTTGCTTTATAAGTGAAATTACTATTTTCATTCATTCTTTTAGTAACCTAAATACCTCCAGCCATTCAAGCCCACCACTCGTCTCGCTGTCACAATTACAAGCTAGAGCAGTGCATTTCATTTGGTGAATGGATTTCTGTAACAGTGAATTTTCCATTTTCATTTTTCACACAAAATCAATATAAGTGATCTTCTACAAATATTACATTGTTACAGTTTCCCCAGATGGTATTGGCCATTGATTAGCACTAACTGGATTCAAGTTTGATCCCCTATCTAATTTCCAGACACTGGCTGATCTTGCAGCATCTGTGCAGGGAAAGGAACGGTCAACATTTCGGGTCGAGACTCTGCATCAGGACTGTGTAGAGGGAGGATAGCCGGTATAAAGGGGAGAAGGGGAGGGAGGGGTGAGGCGGGGCAGGCACGTGAATCCATATGCCCATCATCCCCCACTCCACCCAGGTCCACCTATCACCTTCCAGCCCCTGCTTCACCCCTCCATCTTTCCCTTTTATGTTGGCTTATACTCCTTCTACACCCCAGATCCTGATGCAGGGTCTTGACCCAAAACATCGACCATTCCTTTCCCTCCACAGATGCTGCCTGACTTGCTGAGCTCCTCCAGTAGTTTGTGTTTTGCATTGGCTGATATCAGTCATATATGGGCTTGTGTGCCCCTGGGTTAGCAAGAGCAAATTCAATGTGGGAGCCTGCGCTAATTCTTTTCAGTTACCTAATGTGCACCTGTGTGGACATCACATGGAAACAAGACCTCACTCAAGTTTGCACACTTTCTTCCCCAAGTCAAACAAACTGCTGACAGGTACTTTCAAAGCTCACAAAGGAATGATCATTAGTGTGGCAATGAATAAGAGGGAGCCAGCTCCCACAAAAGCAACACACAAGAGTATATAGCATTTTTAACAAAGTAAGACATCCCAATGTGCTTCACATGAGCATTACCAAGCAAAGCCTAATATGAAGTCTCATTAGGAGAGTAGGGCAGAAGACTAAAAGGATGGTTAAAGGAGTTAAAGGGGCCTCTTAACTGATGGAAGAAATAGAGTGGTTTCAGGAGGGATTGACAAAAGTTAGGATTTTAGCAAATGAAGCAATGGTGATTAAATTCAGGGACAATCAAGGGACCAGAATCAGAGGAGCAGAGAGATATGAGAGGGCTGTTGAGAGGTTGGATACTCCTGAGATATTTGAAAACAAGGATGAACATTTTAAAATTGAGATGTTGCTTAAATGAGTACCCCTGTAGGCCAGGAAAATGAGCATTGACACATAAGGTTTGATACAAGATAGGATATGGGTCGAACGGTTTTGTATGGCCACAAGTTAATGCAGGGTGGAAGATGGATGGCTACCCAAGTGAGGAGTGGACATATTTGGCAGATGGAGTTGAGGTGGAGAAAGCAAAATGCTATTGTAAACATGATGGTACTATCAAGATGCAGTAGGATGAGGCAGTGGTTTGGTATGCTGTGCTTTAACAACTTGAAGCAGTGTGGGCAGAGAGCTGTAAGTTATGATGTGCTGGGACACAGATGGTTGGGGTAGCAGTAATCTGTGTCATACAGAGAAGATAATTCAGGGCTTTTTCACTCAAAGTATAAAATTAGATGGTAGAAAGTGCATAAGTGTGGATGTTACTTCAAATGTGAGAAACCTGCTGGGTTAAAAGGCTAAAAGGAGAGATTTAATCAAATTAAATGAAGTTTCAAATCACATTTCTCTACCATTTTTTGTAAAGGCTTTCACTTTATTCACACACTCAGGCAACACTGACTTTTAAGAGACATTGGTATGAGTTGAAGAGGAAAGAATTCCAGTGTAAGCTTCTCAGGAAATAACCTTTTCTAAAGGTCATGGTGAAAATAGAGATGATTTTTAGCACTTTGACAAAATTGTTCAAACTTTCCTTCTTTGAACCAGCTATGACATAACCTGTAAGCCTTCACATTTTTTCATTTCTTTTTTTTGCTACTTAATTTACTTGATCAATGAAAGATTTCTGGCATAAAAGAGAATAATTACTGGGTCTCTGGAAACAAATATCATGAGAGTGAGGGAAAAAGACAGCAGAGTCTTGATATAATATGGCTTCCAAGTGGGGGATGGTTAAGAATGCACAGTGCCAAGACTTTGGTATTGGAAGTTTCTACTTGTGGGCCAGCCTCAGCTTCCAGGGTGTTCCATATTAACATTGAGCTCCATCAGAATGCTCTTATTTACTTCAGACACAACCCAATACCTTGTCTCCCAAAATTATCCTGGCATCAATGTCTTTAGTTAATGTGCTTCTCCAATACTCTGCCTTCAGTTAGGCTCCACGTCCTGATTTATGGTCAATACCAGAACACTCAGCATGACTTCATGCCAGACATTTATCTTAATTTGGCTTGTCCAATGGCAGAAGAAGAAAAAAAAATGTCAGCCTATTTCAAACTTTTGGAATAAAGAAAAGAAAAATCCTATATAATCTTAAAATGCATTTGCTACTAGTTTTCATTTATTTCCTGGGTTCTTATTTTCTTAACTTTGAATTAGTGTGGGTCTCCTGTTCATGGGTAGACATTTTGGTCATTGTGGTAAACACAATTGGAGTGAGATCAGCTGCCAGATGTGCTCATCTCCTGACTTCAACACAACTGGCTGTTGGAGGCGGCTACAACTGGCAGCCAATGCTCTTGCACGTGCTTCATGCTGGTGACCAGAAACCTATTCCTCCCTCTACACAAAGAAGGTATCCGAGTACCTGATTTTACAGGGGAGAATACTTAGTTAGGGGAGAGTCATACTGAAGTTCTAGTTTGTGGCTGTGATGAGTTTTCCATGGACATGAGAAGCAGATTAAACATCACACACCTGCATCTAATACTCTCCAAAGCCCAATGAGACTGTGTATGTGAATGAGAAACAGACCTTCCCATTATTATGCCATAGGCACCCCTGCAGCACAAAAGAGCATAAATCTTACTGCCCTCAACCAAAGGCCTACCTATGGTGCAGTGTTCGCCATTCCAGCCCTGGTTGCATTCACATTTGCCATCTTTGCAGGTTCCGTGCTCCAAGCAGCGAGGGTGGCACGCTCTCTGGTCACACGCTGTCCCCGTCCAACCTTCCTCACAGCGGCAGGCCCCAGCGAGGCACACACCATGTGTTCCACACTCCACGGGGCATATTTCTGTGGAACAGAGGTAGTCAGTGCATGTTCAGATTTCATTGATGTACAATTAATCCTTTTGCCAATCTGTACTTCCCAAGATCAGGCTTTCAATAATCTACCATTCAAGCAAAATGGAATCTCAATCTGCAAAGATAAAAAAATTGCATGTCGTATTCATCTGTCGAGAGCACCCAATTATTTTACTGTAAAAGCGCGGCTGTTTCAGAATGAGAACATAAAAAAAGGAGCGACAAACCAACTGCTGGAGGAACTTGGGTCAAGCAGCATCTGTGGAGGCAAAGGGATTGTACTACTCTGTTGCCGCCACAAATGTTGCTTGACCTGCTGAGTTCCTTCAGCAGTTTTTTGCTCCAGATTCTAGCATCTACAGTCTCTTGTGTTGTCATAAAAAAATAAGAGCAGGAGTAGACCCCACAGCCCCTCAAGTCTGTCCCTCCATTCAATATGATTATGGGTGATCTGCCCAGCCCTCATTTCCTCTTCTGTGCCAGTTCCCCTTAGAATTCAATTCCATGATCTTTCAGAAAGTCCTGACAGCTGTGTTGCAGGAAGCATAAAAGTAAACAGTGATAGAAATTTGGGTTGCTCCTCAGAAGATGTTGGTAGGCGGACTGGAGTGGGAGATACAACTTTTCCTGTGATCCCAGTGTCTACAAACCATAATCTTTATGAGAAAGAAGTCCTGGGGAGCATTTCCATAGTCTGGTTTTCACAGAGTGATTGTGATCCTTTTGTGCCCATCGACTGTGAGCAGGGGTGCAGTGGAAAGGTCTCCTGTCCTGCAGGAGACTTTAAACTGGTGCCCTGGATTCTTCCTGCAAGGAAACACTAGGCAGTGTGCAAACCAATGGGAACTTCCTTAAACATTCAAGAAGCATTTTGCCATGCAATTAATCAGCTCCAGGACATTGGATAAACCAGACTGTAACATGCAGCAGTCAGGGGGCAATATAAGTAAAATCAAAGTATAACGGAGTGATTACAAAAAAAAGAACACTTGAATAAAATCCGGTCTCATTCCCTTATCGCTACAAACTACCATCAGAAAAATCTAGCCAGCAGCTTAGGGATTAGTCACAGCTTCATCAGCTGCTGTCTGCTGCAGTGCTGAGGGAACATGTTGTCTGATTGAGCTCTTTCCAATGATCCCTTTATATATATGTATACGCGTGCGCGCGCGCGCACGCACACGCACACATATATTATATGTCCCTCTCTTCTGAATCAAGCTTGCAATTAAAGGGCCTTGGATGGGCTGATTAACCTCAGTACTTCAAAATATTAACTTGGCTTGGCAAGGGAAAGTTTTTTTTATATAACCTGAGCCTTGTTTCTCCTGTGAATCAATCTAATCAATTTTTCATTAGCACCAAGGTGTTTATCAGCCTTTAACACACCACCTTGAAGCACAGTTGTGTCAATCTTCACCACAAACTTATTAATTTAAGTTCAATTAATTGAAGTGAAATTGTGCAGCTAATTAATAGCCATTCTTCTGTGCAAAGATCAAATAATGTTTTGGCAGACTCAAATTCACTGTGGAATGCTGGAGTCCAAGCTGAGCTCTTGTTGGGGCTGGTCTGTACCGAACTGGTAGACTTAAATAGACACTCATTTGTTGTCTGAAACTCATAAAGCCCAATGAGAAATCTAACACCAAACTCACTCATTTAATGCAGGGCAATTGTCTTCCCAGAGCAATAACTAACTCGCTATCAACCCTTAAAATGGGAATGAAGATAACTGATAGTTCTATTGCTTCTGGAAAATACATCCATTAACATGTTCCTGTCATCACTTTCCTCTCATTCTAAAGGAGCCTCATAATGAAGATATTGTTGGTGAAATGCCTGTCAATTAGTCAAGTCTCCTCAATTGTTCGCATCTGACTGTAAGTAAATGCACTTATCCTCCTATTTTACGACCTTACTGTTGCATTATTACTGAATATTGAGTTCAACAACTGTTTGATTTTCCTCTTGATCAGCAAATTGTTTCCAGTGATTCCAAACTCAGGATTTAACTAGTTTGGAGCCCTGATGAGTGGCCATTCAACCCATTAGTCTTAGTCTATTATTCTGTGCACGTTCAGGCTTTGCTTAATTTACATCTCAGCTAACTCAATGATGAGTAGAGATGGGTGGTCATGAACAGGTTGTGCTGAGGGGCCTGTTTCTGTGCTGTATGACTCTATGACTTTCTGCAACTCATCAATTAATCAATATTACGTCATTCCTTAAGGTATAAACACATGGCACACAACATTCAATTCACCTCAAGAAGTAAAGCCCAGAAAATAAACTCCAGCAAATCACACGATCTAAACTCAACCACCAACCGTACAAATTGACCCTTCTGTGTAGTTTTGTCTTTGCTGGATGCATTTAATTCAGAATGTTCCTAAAGTGAAATCATACCTCTAATGTACCATTTACCTCATTACTGCCAAGAACGAGATGTACTGCAAATCAAGTGCTTAAATCCTGAAATTAAGTAATTCAACATAAAAAACAAATAAAATGCCCATCTGAGCAAGTACCACTTGAAGAACACCATAGCAACCACAGAAATTACCAATCATAATTCATGTTCAGAAGCTTTCCTTTCAAAATTTCACTGCAAAAAGCGAAATGAAAGATTTATATTTTATATGTTGGATGGAGGATCAATTCAATATGAAAATTCATATTTCACATGTTCAGTTTCTGACTTTCAATCAAACCAGTACTGAAGTTCTCCAGAGCTGAGACCTTTTGAGGACACTGCATGATCACGATTAATTGATATTCTATTAAGTGCATAGGGATCAACAAAATCTTTTTAAGCTCAGTAAATAGTTACTTTACCTGTTTCCCTTCTCCTTTTCCTACTTTTTGTATGTATGCTTTTTAAAGCATGAAATCTGACCAGATTTGAATATCTAAAACACATAATTTCACAATTCAGTTAATTTCTTTTGTGGCTTCTACTAACTTGTCAAGCCTCCAGGAGCAAGCATGACCACAAAGCTTTATTTTCCATTGACACTGCACTCAATCGATGAGAGGGATTTTACTACTTTAAACGGGGGGATTTTACTACTTTAAACTGCAAACTGTTGTGAGGAATTTTAGTGCCCATCCTTCTCAATATATTGTGGAAAATGAATTGATTTAATCATGCACATTATAAACTGCGGTCAAAATTCTGATGAAGATGTCAGGATGTGCCAGAGCACTTCACAGTCATAGAAGTACCTCTTATTGTTTAACTGTTGCAAGAATTTACACCCAGCAAGTTCTGACACATACCAATTAGATCACAACCAGACAGTCAGTTAACTGAGGGATAAAGTCTGCCCATGCCACTGCGGATAATTCATTTCCTTTTCACAAAAATAGTGCCAGAAGATTTTTTTCTCCGCTTGAGCAGGCAGAGTGGGGGCATTTTGAAGTTTCATGCTAATGATAGAACAGTCCTTCCTCAGTACTGTACAAGTGCCAGCATACTGGAGGGGGAACTTGAGTGCACAACCCTTTATTGCAGAGGTAAGAGCCCTGCTCCAGATGACAACCAACATAACATTTTTGAAGATCCACCTCAATAGAAAATTTGAAGAAAGATACTGAACCAATAAAGGGCAACCAAGATCTGGGTATCATTGCCAAGAAAACTTTTATTGTCCTTGAACTGAATGGTGTGCTAATTCAAATAGAAAATTCTCAGAGGGTTCAAGATATAGGGAGGATATTTCACCTGGCTGATGGTCTCAAAATAAGGGGCAGGCCATTTAGGACTGAACTGATGAGAAATGTCTTCACCTAGGAGTTGTATCTTTGGAATCCTCTGCCCTGGAATGCTGTGGAGTTTCAGTTACTGACTGCATTCAGAACTGAGAAAAAATGGATGTTAGAGGAATCAGAGGATATGGAGATAGAGAAGGAAAATGTATTGAGATAGATCAGCCATGACCTTGTTGATTAGCAAAGAATTTCTATAATGCCAGATAGCCTGCTTGTACTCCTCACATTCTTCCTTCAGAATCAAGCTTATTGACAATTTTTTATGTTATTTATAGCTCAGACCAGGTAAGAAATAGGAGCAGGAGTAGGCCATCTGGCCTGTCGAGCCTGCTCCACCATTCAATAAGATCATGGCTGATCTGGCCGTGGACTCAGATTCACCTACCTGCCTTTTCCCCATAACCCTTAATTCCCCTACTATGCAAAAATCTATCTAACTGTGTCTAAATATATTTAATGAGGTAGCCTCTACTGCTTCCCTGGACAGAGGATTCCACAGATTCATTACTCTCTGGAAAAAGCAGTTTCTCCTCCTCTCCATCTTAAATCTATTCCCCCAAATCTTGAGGCTATGTCCCCTAGTTCTAGTCTCACCTACCAGTGGAAACAACCTTCCTGCCTCTATCTTATCCAACCCTTTCATAATTTTATATGTTTCTACAAGATCCCCTCTCATTCTTCTGAATTCCAGTGAGTACAGTCCCAGGCGACTCAATCTCTCCTCATAAGCTAACCCCCTCATCTCCAGAATCAACCTGGTGAACCTCCTCTGCACCGCCTGCAAAGCCAGTATACCTCTCCTCAAGTAAGGAGACCAGAACTGCATGCAGTACTCCAGGTGCATCCTCACCAGTACCCTGTACAGTTGCAGCATAACCTCCCTGCTCTTAAATTCAATCACTCTAGCAATGAAGGCCAACATTCCATTTGCCTTCTTGATAACCTGTTGCACCTGCAAACCAACCTTTTGCAATTCATGCACAAGCACTCCCAAGTCCCTCTGCACAACAGCATGCTCCAATCTTTCACCATTTAAGTAATAATCTGATCTTCTATTTTTCCTTCCAAAGTGGATGACCTCACATTTACCAACATCGTACCCCATCTGACAGACCCTTACCCACTCACTTAACCTATCTATATCTCTCTTCAGACTCTTCGCATCCTCTGCACAAGGACAGCAGATTTCCTGCTTTGAACAAACTCTTGGTAGTTTTGTATCATTATTAATTACCATCTTTTAAAAAAATCCAGGTTATTAATCTGAATTTCATTGCCATTGTGGGATTTGAACAGGTTTCTGGTTTACTTGTCCTGTAATTTATCCATTGCACCATCACGCTGTTATCTGCTCTTAGTTCATCACCATCTCCTGAAGGTCAATGAAAGAAAGCTGCTTTGATATAGAATTGGGAATAGAAGAGGATTTTTTTTCCATAATGTTATTTTGATAGGTTCTGTAACACACAGAGACTTGGAAACACCAACTATGAACTTTGTTGGTTGAAAATTCACATTGTTAGGAATACTTACCTGCAAGCCATAAATATCTATACCCAAACCGTAGTCAGGATGGAGTAGTAATGTCAATAAATAGTCAAGTAAACCAGTGCCCATTTTACAATAAGGACTGCCCTTTTGTTCAAAGAATGAAACAGATCTATGAGTAGGAGCTACCTTTTTATCATAAGGCCAAGCACTTATCTGCAATATACAGACCGTGACAACAAGCCAGAGGAGACTATTCAACCCCAGTAGGAACTCTACCCGAGCCAAGTCCCATCCTCACTTCATGCCCTTGTAGGTTTCACCTGACAGTGAATAATTCAATGGTCTCTCTCAGCAGTTGGGAGATATTGAATCAATTAGCCCAGCTGAGAATGCAAAGCTGATGCCCTGTGACTCAGCACCATGCCAGGCAGTGCAGTTCCCCACTGAGCCACTGGAGGAATGATCTGTAAACAAATATTATCATTAAAAGTTGTATACCTTTGAAAAAATCCATCAGGTCTTTATTATGAACTCCACAAACTCACTTCTACTGTGAACTGGTTACTGCTTTTGATGAAGAGTTTTTCACCATAAACATATCGTCTCTAAAGAGACAAAATCTTTTAATCCAGAGGTTCTTCATTGGGCTGTATGAATGCTTTAGTGGCAGTGGTGCTTGGGGAGTTGGGGGAGCATCAACCATGATAGGGGATTCATGAGACTTTCATAACAGAGGTAATATTGTTAGAAGATTCAATAGGTAAACTAAAATAAAAAAAATGAACATATCCTTAAGCAGGATTGTGTGCAGACCCTGGGAATCCCCAAGACTCCTTAAAAGAATCATCCAGTAACCTTACCCAGCACCTCTACAGGGTTGCATGTATTTTACTGAACATGAACAAGTTGGAGTAACACACGAAATACTGGAGGAACTCAGCAGGTCAGACAGCATCTATGGAGTGAAACAGACAGTCCATGTTTGAAGGGTCTCGAGTTGAAAAAGCGACTGTCCGTTTCCCTCCATAGTTGCTGCCTGACCTGCTGAGTTCCTCCAGCGTTTTGTGTGTTGCTCCAGATTCCAGCATCTACAGTCTCTTGTGTCTCCATGAACAAGTTGGACTTTCATTTAAAATGATTGGAAACCACTGTTCAAATAAACTCAAACCATTGAAATTATATGGATCTGTTGAGGTTACTCGTCTAATGATGCTCTGGTGCCATGCACTCAGTATGGTGCTGTTGCTGCAACAGACCCTTAACATTTCCCAACTTAGAGATGATTTGCAAGACATCCTTTGTCAACTCACCCAGTGAGCAATCTGCACCTGTCCAATTTGGATCACAAGTGCAGGAATCACTCTCTTGAAGGTAGGTCCCATGGCCGGAGCACTGATCGGGACACATGGTTTTTGAATTCTCACAGTTCGCACCGCCCCATCCTGGACTGCAGTGGCATTCTCCGTGGATACAGACTCCATGGTTTGAACAGGTCGGATCAAAGCAGTCCGCTGGAAGAGAAGAAAGAAATCATCCTTTGGCCTAAGAAATGAGAAACAGCAGACACGGACAAGACCCGTGCTTCTAATTCACTTCAATGTACTTTAGATGATGAGATCTAATTTAACAATTTGACTCCATAAAATTTTACACATGTAGGGTCAACGACCTGAAAATTTAATCTCTTCAGACCTAATTGCGTTACTGTGTGAACAAAGATCAATAAAATCAATATTTCTGAGGTAGGGAAATTGGATTTTGCACTTGAAAAATGAACTGATCTTTCACAACATCCTCCTCAATACCATGATTATGACAGAAGAACAAAAAAAGTCAGCATTTGTCATCATAATCTATCAGAATCAGCTATCTTCTCAGCTCTTCCTCCTGGCTGAATGACTACAGGCCATGATAGGAGGGTGTCAATATATTTGACTGAAGCAAATCTTTGCCGCAAGGTGGAAAAAACATTGATGTCCATTCAGTGCTTTATCATCTCAAAATGAAGGACATTACTCAGAGAGGGCAATCTTTAGTACCTGGCTTCACTTCCACAAGCGTTCAGCAAACTTCTACCATTTGCAAAACCTATGTTCTGAAACATATGAGAATGGATAACACAAGAATCTGTCATCTCTGACCATATAGCTCAGGCCAAAAGGAAGATATGCTTCTGCACTTCAATTATTTGAAGCAAATGCTTGCCCTTGACTAACTTATACCTCTGCACTGGTATGCAAACTGCCTCTTTTATATTCAAGACTTTCACTTTGCCAACCAAGTACTGGGTGGCACTGCAGCACAGCAGGCATTGTTGTTGTCTCACAGCTCCAGTGACCCTGGCTCAATCCTGATCTCCAGTGCTATTGGTGTGGAGTTTGAACATTCTCCCTCTGACTGCATGGATTTTCCCCAGGTGCTTCAGTTTCTTCTGTCTCCCAAAGACGTGGTGGTTGGCGGATTAATTGACTATTGAAAATTATTCCTTGTGCAGGGGGGTGGTAGGAGAATTCATGGGGTAAGGGGGTGAGAGTTGATGGGCATACGAGAGAGAATACGTTACAGGGAAATAAGTGGGGCAATGGGATTGGCCCAGAGCCAGCATAGGTTCAATGGTCGAATGGCTTCCTTCTATGAAAAGAGGGAACATGAAAATATATGAAATCACTCAATTCTTGTCATGAAATTGAAAATCTAGTCATGCATCTATTTTGTGTTGCCAATGTATACTCATTCCCGAGCCCTACTCCCTTATGATTTGCTCACAATAACTTTTAGCAACTAAACTGCATTAAAACCCAAATATCGCCTTACTGTATATCATCGCATGCTGGTGTATCTCCAAGGATGCATGGATTTCCTTCATTTCATTTTTTTGTCCTTATATCTTTGAAGGAGGCCATTTGGCCCAATAAGTCAATGCCAGCTCTCACACCACTCCCACCAATCCCATTCTCCAACATATTTCCCTGTAACCTGTTCTCTCTCACATGCCCATCAACTCACCCATGGTTCCTCTGCCTCCCACCTGCACTAGGAGTCATTTACAGCAGGCAATTAACCAGCAAATCTTTGGGATGTGGGAGGAAACCAGACCGCCAGGAGGAACTCAATGTGGGATATATCCAGTCAAGAGATGGCAGCTAAGATTGAAGCTACAGGGTCATGTGCTGTCAACTGTGTGAGATTTCAGCTGATCTCTACAGCATGGCACTGAAACTAACGTTGTTAGTTTCAGCATGGTGTTGCACAGGAGATTCTGACAATGCCACACTCTGAAGCTTGCAACTGGAAGTTCTTGCTCTATATGCAGTTTCACAAACTGAATTAGAGTAACCTACATTACTGTTCTAATGCTGCCCAAAAAAGCCTATGTCTTTGATCGCATTGAAAATGTTAATTAGTCTCTTTCACTTTATAGATACCAATGGACTTGCTGCCTATTGCCAACTTTTCAGATTTCCATTTCCAGTCTTTTTATCTTCTCTGTTGCTGCGGTTTGTTATTAGTTTGCATGTCCGTTATTGTCAACAAGCCGTGGAGTGGTTTCCAACCACTTCCAGCTGGAAGCTATAGCTGGGATCTCTGCTAATCAGGAAGGCAACAGCCCATTCTTACCACTTATGCAAGCATTTCATCTGAATTTTCATTTTGCTCAAAAGGTTAATTGTTTTTTTTAAACGCTGGATATTAACAATGCTGCTGCCAAAAGATATGCAGAGACGTGTGTGTAGAGATCACCAGATGGTTTATTTTGAACTAATCAAATTGACAAGCAGCAAAGATAAAAAAAAGATGGCATTTACTGACTGACGCTTGATTTTAAACATGCTATAATCTCACTTTCAAGGTTGTAGTCCCTTACATATTAAATTTCTATGAAAAACTTAATCAATCTATCTTTTTGTGATAATGGAGCTAATTTATGGTTGCCAGATTTAGAAAAAGAATGTTTTTATCAGTGGACAAATGATTGCACAAGCCATAACTAACTTTTTCACCTCAAACCCAGTGTTCATTGTGTCTTCCACAGTGGCAATTTCCCTGTAATCAATTGGAGGTTATTTTTCAACAAATTGGAGCAACAATGTTCACTTCGTTTTAATCACTTTTGGATGGTTGCTCAAAGGCACATAGATTAGCAGCAATCTGCTAAACCAAGAACCACAGCTTCACAAAAATGGGCAACACAGAGTAAAATGCTACCTAAAAAAATATATGGTATGCAGACCAGAATTTAACAGGTACCCTGGGGCAATTACACTTCAGAAAACCTGATGTTCAGAAGACAATTAAAAAACACTCAAGCTTTGCTTTTTTTTTATGACATCTGAACTCCCTGATTACATTTCTGCTTTGTAATCATTCTTGGCTATCCATTAATCTTCCTATAATAGCTATCGCAATATTTCACATATACGAGCAAATGGGCTAAATAGGCAAACACACTAGTATAGAATGCGAAAACACATAGTTTTGGAGGAGGGCTTGAAAATTCTCCCTCAGTCTTGGGTAAGTTATTTCCCAGCTTTTAGCAAGCTGTAACTAAAGCATGTTAGTTCGCTGAGCTTTGGAAGCTTGTCCAGTCCCATTCTTTGGTTTCTGCTTTCTCATGAAGACCATTAAAGCCTGCTGCAGTTTATTCTACTCTGGTCACAGTTAAATATTTGTAATAAATGCACATTTATTTTCTTTGTGGGATCCGCTGTGTTGAGTTCAAGCAACAGTAGAAGAATGACTTGTCCATCTGTGAGTGAAATTACATAATCTACCTTATGGATGTTTATTCTCATTCCTTGAATGTGGCTTGTCGCCCACGTGTAAGTAACTGGAAGAAATATGGGGACTCGTGGGGCACATGAAAGAACATTGACTTGAAACCTTAACCCTTCCTTCCTCCCTGCACAATGTTCAATATTCCTCCTCACGCTCAATGTCAGTAAAACTGATTGTTGACTTCAGGAAGGGGAAGGAGGGCGAACATGTGCCAGTCTACTTTGGTGGATCAGTGGTGGAGAGGGTCAGTGGCTTTAAATTCCTGGGCATTAACATATTGGATGACCTGCCCGGGGCCCAGCATTTGGATGCAATCACAAGGAAGGTGCACCAGTGTCTTTATGTTCTTAGAAGGTTAAGGAGGTTCAGCATGTCACCGAACACTCTAACAAACTTCTGCAGATGTACTGTTGAAAGTATCCTGACTGGTTGCATCATGGTCTGGTGCAGCAATTCAAATGGGCAGGAATGTAAGAAACTGCAGAGTATCATGGACTCAGCCCAATACATCACGGACACATCCCTCCCTACCATCGGTAGTATCTACATGAGGCGCTGCCTCAAGGAGGCAACATCCATCCACAAAGATGCCCACCATCTGGGCCATGCCATCTTCTCACAGCTACCATCAGGAAGGAGGTACAGAAGCCTGAAGTCCCACACCACCAGGTTCAAGAACAGCTACTTCCCTTCAACCATTCGTTTCTTGAACCAACCTGCATAACCCTAGTCACTACTTCAGTATAGCAACACTGTGACCACTTTGTACTACAATGGTCTTTTCATCTTGTTCTAATTATGTTCTTTCTTGTATAACTTTTGTATAATTTATGTATAACTTATGTTTTTCTTGTGAATGTTGTGTATCTGATGTTATGTGCCTGTGATGCTGCTGCAAGTAAGTTTTTCATTGCACATGTGCATATGACAATAAACTCGACTTTGACTTTGATACTGTTTGATCTGCTGGGCCTTTCTGTCTTAACTTCAGGTTTGCAGCATCTGACATATTTTGCCTTTGTGGCTATTTTTAACCTTACCTACAGAAACCACAAAAATCTCAGCCAGATAGCACTGGTCTGGCTGATTCCTTCCACTGCCCTTCAAACAGAAGGAGCAGAAGTTAATCTGTTGATGTTAATTACACAGGCACAGTAATTAGATATAGAAGTTGAATGAAATTAAGATCACCCAATCACCTTCAATGGGAAGCATTGGGTCTGGGTGATCTGTGGGTGGGAACTTTGCAGATGGAAGATGAAATACATTCACAGAATGAGGAGGGCAATGCTGAATATGGGGAATCTAAATTCATATCATTCTCCTGACATGCAAATGAATGACATCTAATTGGTTCAGTCATCCCCTTTTCTTCTTAGGCAATCGCTTTGAATTGAGAATGATTTGCTTCCACTCAGTTTTGTGGGTTCTGAGGCCAATGTTGGAACCACAGCCTCTTCAACAGGAGGTGCCTGATGGGATGGACAGGTGGGTAGTTTGTGAGGTGCTGCCTCCTTAAGCGAGGCTTCTGTGTTGCTCCTGATGCATGGACTCTATGCTCTCAATGCCAGAGGGCAATGAATCACTGGAATTCTCAGTCCAAGAGGGCTGCAGAGGGTTGATCTCTGAGCATATTCAGAGTAGTGATCGGCAGATTTTTGGATGTTTAAGGAGTCAAGGGTTGCAAATTTAGTACAGGAAAGTGGTACTGAAGAACAAGGTCAGCTGTAGTCTTACTGAATGGCCAAGGAGGCTCCAGGAGCTGAATGTCCCGATCCTGTTATTTCTTATGTTATTACTGTCATAGAGTTATAAAGCACAGAAACAGGCTGATCATCTAATACCTATCCACACTAATCCCATTCACCAGCCTTCTGTACTTTGGCGATTCAAATACTTGTCCAGATGCTTATTAAATGTTGTGAGTGTACCTGTCTCCACCACTTCCTCAGGCAGTGTGTTACATGTTTGCAACCATCTTCTGGATTCTTCCTCAGATCCTCCCTAAACTTCTTACTCCTCAACTTAAACCTATGTCCTCTGGTCTTAGACACCTCCGCCACGGGAAAAAAGTTTCTTACTGTCTACCCTATCTATGCCCCTCATAACTTTGTATACCTCTTGCAGGTACCCCATCAGCCTCCACTGCTGCAGGGAAAACAAACACAGCCTATCCAGTGACTCCTCACAGGTGAAAATTTCCATCCCGGGCAACATCGCGGCAAATCTCTTCTGCAGCCTCTCTAGTGCTATCATGTCCTTCCTATAGTGTGGGGACCACAACTGCACATAATATTCCAGCTATGGTCCATAAAGTTGTACCAAGACCTCCCTGCTCTTATTCCATCCCAGGGAACATCCTGGTGAATCTCCTCGTCACCCTCTCCAATTCTAAGTGAACATTTATTACATGGAAACACGGCATGCATCTGATGTATGAGTGTGAAGCAGCCATCTATGCACTTTACTGAACAGAGATCACTCCACAACTGAGCCACTTTCACAGCTGAGTTTACTGCAGGTCTGTCTTAGCCATACCTTGCTCACATGTTTCTCCTTTGTAGCCCGAATTGCAAACACAGGAGCCCATGATGCAGATGCCGTGCGCTCCACAAAGAGGGTCGATGCACTGGGATGAGGGCACGTCACACTCTGTCCCTTTCCAGCCACTGAAACAAATGCAGCGTCCTTTGGAATACTGCCCATTGCCACTACACAATATCGGGCATGTTGCTGCAGAACAGAAGTGACAAAATCTTAGGGTGGGACCAACAAAGAAGTGAAATGTGCATACTTTTTTAAACAGTACTCTTATTGGCAACACTGTGTCAGCCATTGAACTGGAAGTAGATACAGCTCACAGTAAATGTTGAACCTACAGCAAACAAAGACAATTAGTCAATTTGAGTAAAGGACCAAAATGCCATTAACTTTTCCCAATATAAGCAGGGTAAAGTGCAGTGAGTGGAGGACGGTCACTATAAATTATGTATATCGAACTATCTCAGTCACTTACAGCTATGTAGGCAGCAGATTATGCTGGGAGCGCCTTGCTGGGCCATTTCAGAGAGCAGTAAAGGGTCAAAAATAGTGGTGGGTTTGGTGTTTCAAAAAGGTCCAACAAATTAAGTGTGAACTTCTCCAGATACATAAGAAGAAAGAAAATAACTATAAACATTGGTCCCTTGAAGGATGAGGCTGCAGAATTAATAATAGGAGATATGGAAATGGCAGAGATTCTAAATGAATATTTTGGATTGCTCTACATGGTAGTACTAAAAACATTTCCATAATAATCGATAAGTAAGGGGCTATAGGGAGAGGAACTTAAACTAATCTCCAAAACTAGATAAAAATACTAGACAAACTATTGGGACTGAAGGCCGACAAGTCCCCTGGACCTGATAACCTGCATTCTAGGGTCTTAAAGGAATTGGCTGTAGAAAAAGTGGATTCATTGGTTCTGATCTAATGACATTTCCTGGATTTTGGAGAAGTCCCAGAGGATTTTAAAATAGCAAATGAAATGCCACTATTCAGGAAACAAGGGAGACAGAAAGCAGGAAACTGTAAGTCAGTTAGCCTAACATCTGCTATTGGGAAAATGCTGGAATTCATTATTAAGGAGGTAAGGAGGACATACAGAAAATCATAAATCAATTAAGCTGTGCCAATTGGGATTTATGAAAAGGGAAGTCATGGTTGACAACTATGCTCGAGTTCATTGAGGAGGTAACAAACAGGGTGGACAAAAGGGAACCAGCAGATGTAATGTATTTGGATTTCCTGTAAATGCCAGAAGTCATTCGGAGAAGTGCCACATTAAGGATTACTGCAGTAAAGAGCACACAGGGTTGGGGGTAACGTATTGGTAGGTATAGAAAGTAGCTAATCAACAGAAAACAGAGTCATGATAAAAGGGTCATTTTCAGATTGGCAATCAGTAATTTGTGGAGTGCCACAGGGATCAGTTCTGTGGCCTCAACAACATACAATCTATATTAATAACTTTGAAGGGAATGAGTGCACTGTAGCCAAATTTGCTGATTATACAAAGATAGGTAGGTTAGTGAGTTGTGAGGACACAAAATGCCTACAAATACTGTCACATTGAGAGTTAGGGAGAATCTACTTAACCGAAAGCTAAACGTTTTGATCCATTCTTTTGAATTGTCCGCCACCTTAGATGTGGAAGGAGTGGGTTCTTATCTGTAGGATAAACAGGTTAAGTGCCTGGACAAAAAGTTGGGCAGGTACTGTGTAAGGTGGGAAAAAATGTGAGATTATTCACTTTGGAAGGAAGAATGAAAAAGCAAATGATCACTTAAACAGAGCGAGATGACAAAATATTCTGGTACAAAGGGATCAGGGGCTCTCAAATATGAAATGAAAAATGCAAGCAGGTTCAATTGTAATCAGTAAGGCTAATGGAATATAGGCCTTTATTGCAAGTGGATATGGAGCATAAGTGTAGGAACATTTTGATGCAACTTGACAGGGCGCTGGTGAAACTGCACCTGGAGAACTGTGTACTGTTTTGGTCTCCAAGTTTAAAGAAGGGTATATTTGAATTGGGGAAAAGTGAAGAGTCAGTTAACTAGGTTGATTTTTGGAATGATGGGGTTGACATATGAAGAGCAGTTGAGCAGATTGGGCTCATGCTCATAAGAGTATAGAACAATGAGAGGTGATCTCATAGATGGAGCCAGAATATTTTTCCATTACACTTGGAACACTGCTCAATGAACTTCTACAAGCTGCAGCACTTTATAAAACTCAACAGACTTTAGGCCATTTATTAACTTAGTTAGCAGTATTATTCAAATACTGTCACATTGAGAGTTAGGGAGAATCTACTAAACCGAAAGCGAAAGGTTTTGATCCATTCTTTTGAATTGTTGGCCACCTTAGATGTGGAAGGAGTGGGCTTTTATCCATATTATTACATATATGGATAAAAGACTATTACATATACAGATGATATTGCACTTGTTAAGTGATTCCTGTAAGTGAAAGATGAAGAACTTTTCAGACTTTGAGTCAGTTGTGACGTATGGTACCACCATAACACAAAACACCCCCTCAAACTATTTTTCAGCTGTTCCAGAAGTGTGTGGAGAAATCTCCTGCTCTTGTTGACAACAAAATGTTTGGAATTTAAAACAAATTTTTCTACTTGCCTCGCGCACAATCAGGCCCAAAAAATCCAGGAAAACAATGACAGGCTCCAGAAACACATTCTCCATTCCCATGACAATTTCGTGGACACTCCATCACAGACTCTGTAAACAAACCAAACATTAGAAATACACTTGATTCATTATGCCAAGTACCTTACTCTGGTGGGAAATACCTTATGGAAGGGATTTCTCCTCTTTGAGAACATTAAGGTGTATGAGAGGCCGGGACCTAATGGGATCCATCCCAGGTTATTGATGGAAGCAAGAGATGAGATTTATGGGGTCTTGACAGAGATCTTTGTATCCTATTTAGCCATAGGCAAGGTCCCAGAGGACGGGAGAATCAACAGTGTTGATCACTTAAGAAGGGCAATAGGGACAAACTAGGAAGTTATGTGCCAGAGAGCCTTACACTATCAATAGGAAAATTACTGGAGAAGATTCTTAGGGATAGGTTTTTACACATTTGGAAAAGCATGGACTTATTAGCAATACTCTGCATGGCTTTGTGCGGAGGAGGTTATATCTTACAAACTTGATTGAGTTTTCTGAGGAAATTATGAAGTTGATTGATGAGGATAGGGCAGTGGATGTTGTCTACATACACTTTAGTAAAGTATTCAACAAGATCCCTCATGGTAGGCTGATCCAGAAGATTAAGTCACAAGGGATCCATGGTGACTTGATGGATTGGATTTAAGATTAGCCTGGCCACAGAAGACAGAGTGTGGTGGTGGAGGGGCGCTATCCAGACTGGTGGCCTGTGACCAGTTGTGTTTCACAGGAATTAGTGCTGGGACCTCCGTTGTTTGTGATGATTTGGATAGTGAGGAAGGTTGTCAAAGAATACAGCAGGATATAGATCAGTTGGAAATATGGGCAGAGAAATGGCATATGGAATTTAATCTGGACAAGTGTGCAGTTTGTGGTGTCAAATGTAAGAGGAAAGTACACAGGGCTCTTAGGAGCATTAATGTACAGAGGGATCTTGGGGTCCAAGTCCATAGCTCCCTGAAAGCGGCAACGCAAGTAGATATGGTGGTGAAGACGGCGTACACCTTTATTGTTTGCCTTTACTGGTCGGGGCACAGAGCAGTGAAGTTGGCAAATCATGTTGCAGCTGTATAAAACTTTGGTTCGGCTACAATTGGAGTATTGAGTGCAGTTCTTCTTACCGCATTACAGGAATAACGTGGAGGCTTTGGAGAGGATGCAGAAGAGGTTCACCAGGATATTGCCTGAATTAGAGAGTATTAGCTTTAAGGAGAAGTTGGACAAACTTGGACTGTTTTTTCTGGAGCGTTGGAGGCTGGGGGGTGACCAGATAGAAGTATATAAAATTATAAGAGGCATATATGGGGTAGACAGTCACAGTTTTTTCCCAGGGTGGAGTCTCAAATACTAGAGGGCATAGGTTTAAGCTGAGAGGGAGAAAGTTTAAAGGAGAAATATGAGGCAAGATTTTTATACAGAGAATGGTAATTGCTTGGAACGCGCTGCCAGAGGAGGTGGTCGATGTCGAAAGAAAGGAACATGTTGCTGCACTTTATATCATCGGTCAGAAACTTCCCAAACACTGAATTACTGAAATACAACCATTGTTGTAATAAAGGTAAAACCAGGCACCGGAGATCAACACACAAAACACAGAGATGAACAGCCTACTGACATTCATATAGGAACTGGGCATGGTGAAAATCAATAGAATTTACAATAACCCCCTCAAGGACAGAATGGAGAATTCTCAATGAGCACAATCAGCATTGATTGCTGACTGCCAAGTCTGAATGACCAATGAATGGGACTTACCAGTAACTGCTCACAGACATAATTATAATCGTTGTGGTTTCTAAAATATATCTAATGCCCAGTGGTCTTTTGAATGATCGATACACAAAATTGATCATGCCCAAATTTGGCACAAAACTTGAAGCAGCACAAGAAATCAGTTGTCGCTTGAGAATGAAAGCATATGTGTCAGGCATCCAGATGCTACCTTCAACTAATTCACTCATGCTGGCTTCAATGCCTACCTATGACAATGGTATTGAAGGATACGTGCTCTGCTGTTTTCCCATCGTTGTAAAAGGCCAGGTGCCAGACTCCAGAATCGAGGTACTGGACAAAACCAGCCTCTTGCAGGCTCACTGCTCTGATGTGCCGTCTTTTGTGCTCAAGACCAACCAAGCTGCGCTTTTCTCTGGCGATCAGTCTACTGCCGTCGAGAAGCTCCACAAAGTCATACTGAAAGGCAGAGGGAAAAATGAGCAAAGCAGGCATGAACGTACAGGAAACCCATTAACGGTACACCTAAATCCTTTTAATTCACAAGTATGAGGAGAAATCAAAGTTCCCATAAAAGAAATTTTTGGAACATTTTATGCACGACTGTCAGTCCAAAAGATGATCAGTCAGAATATGGTTATGATTTACACCAGCTGGCATTATATTTGTTTTTCGGTGCTCTGTAATGAAAAGACTCATTTGGAGCTACATTCACCACTTGATGTGCCCTGAAATCTATAAATAGGGACCCCATACTTGCTGCAAAGTGTTTGCTTTCTGAAATTTATTGCAGAAAATAAAGCTCTTCCTCTGTCCTTTTGCCAAATTTGTGCTCTTTGGTTATAAATCTATCACCCGTTGGAAACGGTGAATGCCTTAAGCCTGAAGATTGATTAAACTTTAGTGTGAAGAATGAGAACTTTAAAAATATATTCACAGATCATGTTCTGTGGTTTGACTAGACTTTTGGAGATGGACCAGCACTGACTGATATGAATTATATTATGTCAATGATAAGTATCATAATTTCCTGAGCTTTACAAAGAGAGGCAAGCCAAGTCGTTATGCTGAACCAATATAAAATGTCACTTCAGCCCCAGCTGAAGTATTGTGTCCAATTCCACGCTCAGCATGATAGGAAGGACATGAAGATATTGGAGAGGGTATAGATGAGAATTGCAGGGATAGGGAGTGCAGTTACATGAGCAAATAGGAAGAACTGCAGTTGTTCTTCATGAGCAGAGAAAACTAACAGGAGATTTAATAGAGATGTTAAATATCATCAAGAGTTGAGACAGACTAAACAGAGACAAACTGTTTCCAGTGGGTGAAGGATGAATAACCATAGAGTACAAATTGGCATAAGGAAAGGAAGAGTTTTTTTTTAAGCAATAAATTGCTTAAAGTGCAGCAAGTTGATGTGGAATGCAGAGCCTGACAAGTTGGAGACAGATTCAATAATAGTCTTTAAATGAGAACTGAATAAGTATTTTACAGAGAAAAAAAAGTATGGAAAAGGGCAAAGAGTACAAGCCTGGGATGAAATGGATTAGTCATTGCAAGAACTGGCACAGATTGGATGGGCTAAGTAGCCCTCTCCGTGTCATACTGATTTATTATTCTATATTACAGCAATTACTCTCGTTGCACATCAGAGTTAGAACCAATCATTTCAGCAGCTAATAAAGTGCAAGGTTATTTCATTTGGTTATCAAATGTAGTTTTTTATTGTATGAAATTTGAATAAAATTTCTCCTTCATAGGAATTACAATTCAGACAAGCAACATGTTCAACATTGACTGGAATAGGAAGAAGGGATTCAAAATAGGCAAGAGCTCCTGGGCTCTGAATAAGATCAGAATAAAAATATTTCATACTGAGCTTTCATTAGCCACGTTCCAGGGATTGAGATAATACTGAGATGCAGATCTAACATGCCGAAAACAGGCATGATGTGACAGATGAGAAGACTTGTTATCAAGCATGTCAAATAATGCATATCAACAACAGTCAAAAAGAGATCAGTCCAATTGAGGACTGACATTTGTTGGGATTCAGCTGATTCTGCACATTTCTATAGCTGGGCTTTTCTCTCAAGTTTCTTCATTGAAGAACTTAACTTCTGCTGAGGAGTGACGTGCAGCTCCATTAGTAATACAGACTGAAACTCTGAAGTATTGCTCCCTTGGGATCAGACTGGTGCCGGACCACACAAAATCTGAACCACAGAAACTGCCCCTGATCACCTTCCTCTGAGCAGGAGAACTGTTCTTTTTAAGTACAGACAATCCTGGGTTATGTAAGGGTTCCAAGAACTGTCCATAATCCAAAGTCTCTGTAGGTTGGAAACACTCGACTGAGATGGCAAACGTGGCACTGGTAAGTTAATTAGCTACAGATTAGTCCAGATCTTAGTTAATTTTGGATTCTAATTAGATCTTAGTTAGAATTAATTAATATAGACCTGAACTGCAGATATAAAACATGCCACACTACGGGAGTTGCTGGACCACATCCTGGGAAAAGGACTCTATCTACCCTGTCTATGCCTCTCATAATTTTATATACTTCTATCAGGTCGCCTCTCAGCCTTCGACTCTCCAGAGAAAACAATACAAGTTTATCCAACCTCTCCATATAGCTTATACACTGCAATCCAGGCAATAGCCTGGTGAACCTCTTCTGCACGCTCTCCAAAGCCTCCACATCCTTCCTATAGCTTGGTGACCTGAACTGTCCAAGTGTGGTTGAACCAATGTTTGCCAACTTTTATACTCAGTTCCCTGACTGATGAAGGCAAGCATGCCATATGCCTTCTTTACCATCCTCACCACATGTGTTGTGACTTGCAGGGAAATATGGACTTGCACCCCAAGATTCCTCTGTACATCAAAGTTCCTGCCATTTACTGTATATTTTCCTCTTGCATTTGACCTCCCAAATGCATCAGCTCACAATTGTCTAGATTAAACTCCATTTGCTATTTCTCTGCCAAATTTACAACTAATATATATCCTGCTATATCCTTCGAAAACCTTTCTCACTGTCAACAACTCCATCAATTTTTGTGATGTCTGCAAACTTACTAATCAGCCTCCCTGCATTTTCATGCAAAGCACATATATATTACAAACAATAAAGGTCCCAGCACTGATCCTTGTGTAACACCACTGGTCCCAAACCTCCAGTCAGAATAACACCCCTCCACCACTACCCTCTGTCATCTATGACCAAGCTGATTTTGTGTCCAACTTACCAACTCTACTGTGGATCCCTTATGATTAAATCTTCTGGACTAGCCTGCCATGAGGGACCTTGTCAACTGCTTCACTCAAGCCTATGTAGACAACAACCACCGCCCGACTCTCATCAATCATCTTCGTCACCTCCTCAGAAAACTTATTCCATCTGCATGCCGTATCCCTCGAAACTTTTTCTATCTATGTACCTGTCCAAATGTCTTTTAAACATTGCAATTGTACTCGCCTCTACCACTCATTCCACATACTCACCACCCTCTGTGTGAAAAAGTTGCTCCTCAGGTCCCCTTTAATTCTTTCCCCCTCACCTTAAACCTATGTCCCTCTAGTTTTAGATTCTCCTATCCTGGGAAAAAGACTATGACCATTCACCTTATCTATGCCTCTCACAATTTTATAAACTTCTATAAGGTCAGTGCTCAGCCTCATGATGCTTCAAGGAAAACAGTCCCAACCTATCCAGTCTCTGGATCAGGTACAAAGTAGACCGAGATGAGATTAACTGAGTGGACAGAATTTTGGTAACCCAGACTGGGTAACCAGAAAGGACCTTGTTCCCTTAGAGAAAAGGTTGTTAACCAGGGACACAAATCTGTGGAAGGATTCCAGGTGGATTGGGGAAACTATATTTTGCACATAGAGTACTGGTGATCGAGAACCCATCTACCTGAAAAGGGGGTGGAGGTAGCAACTCTCATCATTTTTAAATGGTACCTGGAAGACCCATAAGCTACAAGTCAAAGGACCAAGAGCTAGGATTTGGGAACAACCTCATAGCTCCTCTTTATAGCAGCAAGGAGACAACAGGCTGCTTGGTCACCTCCTGTGCCATTTCTCCCATCCTCTGATCATTGGCGTTAACCACACAATAACGTAAGAAAGACAGGTTGTACTTGCCTTCTTACCTTTAGTTCCATTGACTGTGATAAGTAGAGAGTACCGATGGTGTCCATAAATTGTGCAAGCAATCAATTTGCCATAATTAAAAAATAATGCAGGGTATTAGTCAGGCAGCAATTGTTTGAGGGACAAACAGAGAGAGGGAATCGTTTTGTCTCACCCTGCCTGAGCTGCAACATTTTATTTTTATTTCAAATTCCAGCACCTACAGAGGCTTGCTCCTGTTGCAATAGATATACAAAAGAACATCGTTTCACTGCTTAGGACCCCAAACTATGATGTTAAGATTCAATACTTGTCCTAATGTTAATACAAGACTGTTCAAATTTTAATTTCCATTGTGAATTGCCAGTGGATACATGCAGACTGTTGTTTAGACACTGAGAACAATAACAGCTACAAAAACATGAATAAATGAAAATGTGAACAACATCGCCATTGCCCAGTAACTGGAACCCCGTGAGTACACATGTTTAAAGCACCTGAATTAGAGATGCATGAAAGGGACGGTACTATCAGTGACACAACACAACTGGAGGCTTGATGAATCCCACACAAAGTTCTCTAATTGCTCCCTTTCAACCTCTAAACAAGCCCATTAATGTGGTCCATTGTAGGCTTTTGACTAATAATTTGTCTGCTTACTCCTCTTTCTGCACTGTGATTGTTGATCCACAGACAGATTTCAGATTGAGAAGTGATGAAGGTTTTGGCTTAGATTTGGCTCAGGTGTACTGGTTATTATCATTCTCTGCAATATTTGTAAAAGTTGTGTATAATTGATATTTTTCTTGTGAGTGCTGCTATATGACACTATGTGACAAGTATGTTTCTCATTGCACCTGTGCATACATATACCTGTGCATATGACAATAAACTCGACTTTGACTTTATGAGAAAAATACTTGGGTGAATGCTTTAACTTTCAATGGCATTCCTGATATCAGAACAGTGAGTCTTTGTTATGGAGCTGCTTTTGGTAGTGGCAACCCAGAAGGTAGGCATCTGGCCCACTCTGCCTGTACAAACATCAGACTCTCCCCACAGCCTTTTGTCTTCATCTTCTCTGAGTATTTATCTAATTAGAGTCATAGAGTTATACGGCATGGAAATAGGCCCTTTGGCCCAACTTGTCCATGGCGACTAAGTTGCCTACCTAAACCATTCCTATCCATGTACCTGTCCAAATGTCTTTTAAACATTGTAATTGTACCGGCCTCTACCACTTCCTCTGGCAGCTCGTTTCACATACCCACTCATCACCCTCTGTGTGAAAAAGGTGCTCCTCAGGTCCCCTTTAAATCTTTCCCCTCTCATCTTAAAACCCTGCCCTTTAGTTTAAAACTCCCTACCCTGAGAAAAAGACTGTGGCCATTCACTTTATCTATGGCCCTCATGGTTTTATATACAAGGTCACCCCTCAGCGTCCCATGCCCTAGGGAGATAAAGCCCCAGCCTATCCAGTCTCTCCTTACTGTTTTCTTAAAGATGTAATGATTTGTGACTCACTACACTGAGGCAAGGTATTCCATTTGCCAACAACCTGCTGTGGAACGAAATGTTCTGAACTTCTCTTCTCCCTCATTACATTGAAAGCCCTTTGTAGCTGACCCACTTAACACTGACTCCCCAATCAGTGAGGCTTTACAATCTTACCTGGGGCACAGATCTGCTGTGACAGTGCTGGTAAGGCTTTGTCCTTATTGTCCATTACAGGATGTGCAGGATCAAAAGAGGCTGCAGAGGGTTGTAGACTCAGCCAGCTCCATTACGGTCACAACCCTCCCCGCTATCGAGGACATCTTCAAGAGGCGGTGCCTCAAGAAGGCGGCATCCATCATTAACTACCCTCACCATCCGGGACATGCCCCCTTTGTGTTACTACCATTGCGTCGAGGTACAGGAGCTTGAAGACCCACACTCAATGTTTTAGGAACAGCTTCTTCCCCTGCGCCATCAGATGTCTGAATGGTCCATGAACCCATGAACACTACCTTGTTATTCCTCTTTTGCACTATTTATTTATTTTTGTAACTTGTGGTAATTTTTCATGTCTTGCACTGTACTGCTGCTGCAAAACCACAAATTTCACGACATATGTCAGTGATAATAAACCTGATTCTGACTTGGTCCCACATACTCCTCATCTCCAACTGTGATGTCATCAGGAGGATGGATGTAAGCCCTGGAGAAATGATGTGATTGACACTTCCCTCTGCTTTTCTAACTATTCTGCTGCTCACCACCAAAGAAAAGCAGTAGAATGGAAGAAGTCTCCTTGGTACTCCACTCCACCCACCTCACTGACATGTCAGACATTTGCTTTCTTGAAACGTTTACCTTTCCACTGTTAATCAAACCTTCAAATTTATTGTCACCATAAGTTTCAAAACCATGTTCACTGTGGTCAAGTCTAAGTCCTTCATCAAAAAAATAGTGGATGTACCTTCCACTTTGGGTAGGGTTGCCAACATATATTCCAACAATAAGAGATAGGTTGTGGGCAGGGCCATAATAAAGCCCCATGGTACATCTGAAGCTGGGAACAGCACAGGCCCAATGGGCCGTGGATGTTGTATGAAATGACATCTTTATTAGTCACATGTACATCGAAACACACAGTGAAATGCATCTTTTGTGTAGAGTGTTCGGGGGGGCAGCCCGCAAGTGTCGCCACACTTCTGGCGCCAACATAGCATGCCCACAACTTCATAACCTGTATGTCTTTGGAATGTGGGAGGAAACTGGAGCACCCGGAGGAAACCCACACAGACACGGGGAGAATGTACAAACTCCTTACAGACAGTGGCTGGAATTGAACCCAGGTCACTGGTGCTGTCATAGCGTTACGCTAACTACTACACTGCCGAGCCTGCAGAAGTAAAAAAGGGAAAGGAAAATACAGGAACCGACAGTTACTCGTTCCCAAAATCTGGTCATTAAACTCTGAAGACAACACTCCAGGCCATTTAGGAAAAGATAATTGAAAGCCGACTGATTTTTTTTTCACAAAGCTAACTGTCCGCACTTCTATGCCAGAGAGCAAATGTATTCCACTCTCCTAAGGAACATAAGCATGCCAGAATAAGTAGGCCACTCAGCCCATCAAGCCTGCCCCGTCATCTAATATGACACAAAAACAGGAAAATGGATATGTTTCCTCTCCTTCTACCCATATAAACCAACATCTTTCATGGCATTAACTTTATTTGGGAATCCATCAGGTTTATGTACATTGATTGTCTCTGAAAGAATGAAATCTGGGCAGCAGACTGATGGTGATTTAAAGAATTGTATAGCTCATTAGAAGGGCTCTTTGAAACTACAAAGTAACAGCCAAAATTCAGCTTAAGAGCCAGGCTTAGATCTAGGGACTGAGCAGACTATGGGGTTACTGAGTCTTTATCTGAGTCTTCAATCGTAGCCTCCACAGCACTCCTCCCAGTCATCAGGGTAACATTATTGCTCACATATTTAATTGACTTGCCCCCACGTATTGGACTTATAGGAAAACAAGCATCTGTAATATAGGACATACAGCTCTCCCTCCAGATACAGGGCTGTTGGAAATCCTACCATTGGAGATACTGTTTTCTCTCTAAGTAACATACATTTATCTGAAAACAGATTTTCATTCACCAATCAATATTGCACTTGTGCTATATGCCTTCTAATACCATCATCCTGAAAATTTCTAATGCGTTATAAGTTACCTTACTGAACATTTAAAAAATTTCAAGTGCTCGACTTTATGTTCCTTACATTGATCCAATTGATTAGGTTTTCAGAAAGCTTCCCTAAATTTGTCAAACTGTAGCGACTCACCGCACTTGCATCGAACCGGCTCCCAACGTTGCGAACGTCGTCGGAGGTCCCGATCCAAGATGGCGCGGGGCCCTCCTTCTTCCCCATCATCGGGCTAGGAAAGCCCGCGCACGGGAAGGTCAGGTGACCCGTGTGTGACGTCAGCGCGGGAACTGTAGCGTGGGAAGTTTTCGGATATTAAAGGTGCACCGCGCCCCTGCCGTTCATTCGACTTCTGATTTTGAACCAGCAGCTCTGTGTCTTCATTTTGTAGTGTGTAGCTGGCCGCTACATTGGTGACTCCGACGGGCCCAAACGTTTTTGGACCCACGATGTCTGCACAACAAGAGGTACAGGCAGTAGCCCTTAAACTGCCCACCTTTTGGACTCTCAGGCCTTGTGTCTGGTTCGACCAGGCCGAGGCCCAGTTCCAGATTCGCCAGATCACCAGGGACGACACCAAGTACTACTACGTGGTGAGCGCCCTCGACCAAGACACCGCAGCCCAGGTCGGGGACTTCATCCAGGCGCCCCAGGAGGAGGAGAAGTATGATAAGTTCAAGACCCTCCTTCTCGAGACTTTCGGCCTTTCCCGACGTGAATGGGCCTCCCGCCTCCTCCACCTCGGTGGGTTGGGCGACAGACCCCCCTCTGCGCTCATGAATGAGATGTTGGCCCTGGCAGATGGCCACAAAACCTGCCTGATGTTTGAGCAGGCCTTCCTGGAGCAGTTAGCTGATGACATCCACCTGCTCCTGGTGGATGCCGATTTCAGCAACCCCCAGAAGGTGGCCGCCCGGGCGGATGTCCGTTGGCGGGCGAGAAAGGAGGGCAGGGCGTCCGTCGAGCGCGTTGCCACGCCACGTACCCAGCGGCCCAGCAGGCCAGACCCGGCAATCGAATGCACCCCACCCGCCACCAGGTCTGAGACACCGACCGACCAATGGTGTTTCTACCACCAGCGGTGGGGCACTGACGCCCTCAGGTGCCGGCCACCATGCAGGTTTCCGGGAAACGCCAGAGCCAGCCGCCGCTGATGGCTACGTTGGCTGGCCACCCGGATAGCCTCTTGCATGTGTAGGACAGGCGTTCCTGCCGTCGGTTCCTAGTGGACACCGGAGCCAAAGTCAGTGTCATGCCTCCCAACAGCCACGAGACTCGCAACTGTACACCAGCACCCGCCTTCAGAGCCACCAACGGCAGCGCCATTCGGACCTTTGGCACCCGTTTGGTACAACTCCAGTTCGGCACCTGCAACTTTACTTGGAAGTTCATCCTGGCCGCCGTCGTGCAACCACTCCTCGGGGCAGACTTCCTTCGCGCCAACAGTCTGCTGGTTGACCTGCAGGGTAAGCGTTTGGTACATGCCAGGACCTTCCAAATGTTCTCTTTGGGTGAGGCCAAGCTACCGGCCCCACACCTCGACTCCGTCACCATGTCGACCAATGAGTTTGCCAGGGTCCTGGCAGAGTTCCCGTCCATACTAACGCCCCAGTTCTCCACCACCTTGCCCAAGCGCGGCGTCCACCATCACATCCCCACCCAGGGCGCTCCCCTCCACGCCCACGCCCGGCGGCTACCCCCAGACAAGCTCCCCCTCGCGAAAGAGGAATTCAAAAAAATGGAGGAGTTGGGGATCATCCGCAGGTTGGACAGCCCATGGGCCTCTCCGCTACACATGGCCTCCAAGGCAGCCGGAGGCTGGCGACCCTGTGGCGATTACCGACACCTCAACGACATTACTAGCCCGGACTGGTACCCCGTGCTGCATATTCAGGATTTCGCTGCCAACCTGCACGGGCGGTCCATTTTTTCTAAGGTCGACCTCGTCCGCGGGTATCACCAGATCCCGGTGCATTGGACGACATTCCAAAGACGGCGCTGATCACACCTTTCGGTCTCTTTGAATTCGTCCGGATGCCCTTTGACCTCAAGAACTCTGCTCAGTCCTTCCAACGACTGATGGACGCGGTCGGACGCGACCTCGACTTCGCCTTCATATACCTTGACGACATCTTGATCACCAGCAGCAGCCGCCAGGAACATTTCATGCACCTCCGCCAACTCTTTTCTCGCCTGAGGGATTTCAGCCTGACCATCAACCCAGCCAAATGCCAATTCAGGCTTGAGACAATCGATTTCCTGGGTCATCGGATAGACAAACACGGCGCCACGTCCCTGCCTGCAAAGGTCGACGCCATCCACCATTTCACCAGACCCACCTCCATCAAGGGCCTGCAGGAATTCCTCGGTATGGTAAACTTTTACCACTGGTTCATACCATCTGCGGCCCGCATCATGCGCCCGTTGTTTGCTCTCCTGTCAGGCGGAAGCAAGGACATTGTTTGGTCGGAAGAGGCTCACACTGTGTTTGTCGAAACCAAGAAGGCCTTGGCAGACGCGGTCATGTTAGTGCATCCTCGTATGGACGTCCCGACTGCCCTCACGGTCGACACCTCCAGCACAGCGGTCGGAGGTGTTCTAGAGCAGCTTATCGAAGGGCGTTGGCA
The DNA here is from genome assembly GCF_009764475.1 of Pristis pectinata. NCBI lineage: Eukaryota > Metazoa > Chordata > Chondrichthyes > Rhinopristiformes > Pristidae > Pristis > Pristis pectinata. The sequence goes on along the minus strand of NC_067411.1, from coordinate 18,084,019 downwards.
ACCGCTGGCGTTCTTCAGCAGGTACCTTCGACCACCAGAGCTCAAATATAGCGCCTTCGTCTGCGAGCTGTTGGTGTTGTACCTGGCCATCAGACACTTCCGATACTTCTTGGAGGGCAAGCCGTTTACAGCTTTCACTGACCACAAGCTGTTGACCTTCACTTTCAACAAGGTCTCAGATCCCTGGTCAGCACGGCAGCAGCGGCACTTGTCTACATCTCAGAGTTCACCACTGATGTCCGCCATCTGTCTGGGAAAGAGAACGTGGTTGCGGATGCACTGTCGTGGCCCACCATCCAAGTTTTGTCCCAGGGGGTGGATTTTGGCGCCTTGGCGGAGGCACAGCGAATGGACATGGAGATGCCCAGCTATTGCACCGCAGTCTCGGGCCTGCAACTGCAAGACCTACTGGTAGGCCCCGGTGAGCGCACCCTGCTCTGTGATATCTCCAGAGGCAGACCCCGCCCCATCATCCCAGCTGCCTGGCGCCGACGGGTGTTTGATGCCATCCATGGCCTTGCACACCCATCCATCCGGACTACTGTCTGGATGGTGTCCAGCAAGTTTGTCTGGCACAGCCTGCGTAAACAGGTTTCCGAATGGGCCCGGTCCTGCACACACTGCCAGACCTCGAAAGTACAGCAGCATGTCAAGGCCCCCCTGCAGGATTTTCAACTTACCCGCTGGAGGTTCGACCATATCCATGGTGACCTGGTCGGCCCCCTCCCAGTCTCCCAAGGAGCGCGGTACCTCCTCACGATTGTCGACCATTTTACCTGCTGGCCTGAAGCCATTCCCCTCGCAGACACCTCCACCCAGTCCTGCGCATGGGCCCTCCTTCTTCCCCATTGTCGGGCTAGGAAAGCCCGCGCGGGAAGGTCAGGTGACCTGCGCGTGATGTCAGCGCGGGAACTGTAGCGCTGGAAGTTTTCGGATATTAAAGGTGCACTGCGCCCCTGTCGTTCATTCGACTTCTGATTTCGAACCAGTGACTCTGTGTCTTCATTTCGTAGTGTGTAGCTGGCCGCTACAAAACATGAGTTTCTTTTAATAGAGTCATGCTAGCAACCGTTGAATGAATAGAATTTACAGCACAGGCTACTGGTGTTAAATAGTCTCAGCTAAACATGTTTCCCCTCCTGCTACACCCCTTCTCACCACATAAGCAGATCCTTCTATTCCCTTCTTCCTTGTGTAGCTAGTAAATGCAGTTATGCAGTCTGCTTTAATTCTGTGCAGCAGTAGTTTCCCTGGTTTAACCACTTTCAAGGTCAGGTTTCTCCTGATTAACTTATTGGATACTTTCCTGACCATCTTCAAAACATAACTCTTAGTTCTGGGCTTCCAATAAAAGGAAACTTATTCAACCCAGCAAATCCTTGCATCATCTTAAAAACATCTATTTGGTCACCTTGCACCCTCCTTGCTTCCAGAGAAATAAGCTCCAGCTTGTTCCGTCTTCTCTTATTAATCAATGCATTTCAAAATTCTTACTCCCTCTCACCTAGAAATTCATGCGCTGCTGGCATTGCTAAACCTTCTATTTTGTAGCATCAGTGCTTTGTTCTCTACATCTGAAATTCATTCAACCGAAGGCAATGGAATGAACTTTGGATGTCCTTCCTTTGCCACTTGAAGATGAATTTCTCTGCATATATCCCCAATTATTGTTTTAACTGACGTTAGTCAAAATGGGCTATAGTTGCTCAGCTAAGCCTATCCAATTTCACCATTCCTTCCTTCTTATAATAAAATTGTATGATTGGTCTGTCCCAATACATAACTTGCATATTCACTGCTTTATTACATAAGCTCACACATGAAGTAAGGTTACCTGGGTAGGTTAGTGGGCAGTGGACTTTGCCCATGTTTCCATAACCAAGCAGAGGTTTGCACTTTCAGGAAAGGAGGGAATATTGGAGAGGAAGATAATTTACAAAGTACTTCGGTATTGCGGAATAAATTCAAATTCTAAATGTGTGCTGACTTCAATATTGCAAGCTAAGGTTTTGAGAACAGCATAGATAAGCTATACTTCATGAGGTGACTGTGATGGACCTGCAACTTGAACAAATAGGATGCATGCTAGAACATGCTGTAAGTGTGACCTTTATATCATTGAAGGATGTATTGAACTGGCTCGGATAAAAACAGATAAAATCATATCATGTGGTACAAGTGGTCAGCATGGATTCTCATTAAGAATTTAGGTAAGTTCTCAATAGTTTGTGTTGCTCCTTTTACTCTGAACAAAGAGAAATATTGATCTGCAAGTTACATTCAAACCAACATTTTCAGAAAGTGGTATGTAGTAGTTTAAGGCGGCTATTGATCCTCCTTGTATCAGCCTTCATTACCAGTTAGATTGACCTAATTTATTTAACAAAGCTTAAAGCAATCCCAGGCGACAAGAAAATGGCATGTGATTGATGTGCTCTCATCTCCTGACTGAATTAAGTAAGGCAATCGAAAATTTGAGGGCTGCACTTGGCTTCAGATTAGGGGTAGGCATCTCACATTCAGCAGCCCAGGGTCACGCTCTTTAAACTTGACACTCGTTGAAGCTGGAGCAGAGTGCTTATGTTTGAAGGGACTGGTGAGGCTGGGACTTTGAGGTTTTATGCACCTGGAGAGGGATGTTGGTGATACAGTAATATTGCAAAGGTTTCTCTTCCTGTATTGACAATACTTGAATGAAATTTCCAAGACCTAATAGCATCGGGGTTGGGGCTTGAGGTTGATATGGGCTGTTCTTGCTTTTGGAGAGGATGGGTTCTAAGTTTTGTTAATTGTTCAGAGGGCTATGTGAGGACAGTAACTATGAAGCATTTGCGGTCCTGTGTTTGCCAGTGTAGGACGTGACCTTATGAGAAGTGCCCTGGGTCTGGCAGTACTAGGATAGGGACCCCATGATCTGGCAGCAGTCTGGATGGGGAACCTGGATTTGTTGGCACAGGGATAAATATCCCAGTGTCTGAAAGGACTGTAAGATGAAGGTCTCAAGGTTTGGAAGCAATAGGAGAGAAAGGCAAAGCAATTTGATTAAAGGCACAATCTCAACATTATTTAAGTAAAACCAGCAATTCAAACTTTGCTACAAAAGTAAAACAATAAAGATGTTGGGAATTTGAAGGAAAAACAGAAAATGCTGTTGACATTCAGCAGGTCAGACAGCTTCCAAGGAGAGAAGTGATTTGATGATCATTAGTTCAAACATTGCTTGCACCTGGCACCTGTTTTCAGTTCCTCAATATCCTTTTTAGCATACATTTATCTTAGGAACTCCCTGTCTAGGTAGCGACTGAATCAAAAATTCTGCTCTGTATAATTCTGGCACAAGCTTGAAAGCTTGTTGAATTCATTATGTATTTATTAGGGTCTGACTACAATATTGATTAATAAAATGAGAATAAAGTCGAGCAGCTTCTCATCAGACAGATCTGAGAAGCCAAGAAAATTATCTTTTATTACTGCACCAAGGTGATGCAGAGCCACTCTGGCAGTTCTCAAGGGTTTATCGCCTGTGAAACAAATACTCTGCAGAAATCCAAAGCTAGGCTTTTAAAGAGACTACACAATAATATACTGAACAAGCTGGAGAATTTCAATCAATTCAGACTGGTCAATTTTTGAGAACTGCAAATATAATCGCAGGAATGAAAAACAAATGTCTCCAAATAAAGCCAGTGTGAATACCAATGAGAAAGGAATCAAACACAGGCTTCCTTTCAGTGTCAGTGACTGATGGCAGGAAAAAATGGGAAGCAATCTTCTGAGAGCTTCGTGTGCTGGCATTTCACTGTGCATTAACAAACAAAGTGAAGAAGTAAATTCACACAATTGACGAAACATCATCCTCCAATTAAGCAGACACTCTGCGAGGAAGTGTGACGTCAAGTGGAGTTGGTATGGGTTGCAAAAGCTTTTCAAGTCAGGAATGAAGGGGCTGGTGGAGGAATTACTGGGTGTAGTGGGATTGAAGGTACTGAGACAACTCCATTGTTAATGGTGATGGAGGTGAGGTTCCAGGGAGGGCACGTACCACCAGACTTAATGACAGCTTCACAAGATCACAAGACAAGGGAGCAGAAGTAGGCCATTCGGCCCATCGAGTCTGCTCCAAAGAAAAGGGAAAAAGGAAAAGTAATGAGAAATTTGGGGGGGGGGGGGGGGGGGAACAAAAAAAATAAAACTATTCTGTCCCCAATTTCCGGCCTTATCCCCATGTCCCTTGATACCCCGACTAATTAGATATCTATCTATCTCTTCCTTAAATGCCTCCAATGATCTGGCCTCCACTGCTGTATGTGGCAAGGAATTCCACAAATTCACCACTCTCTGGCTGAAGAAATTTCTCCTCATCTCTGTTTTAAACCTGTACCCTCTAATTCTAAGATTGTGCCCTCTGGTCCTGGACTCATCCACCAAGGGAAACAGCTTGGCCACATCTACTCTGTCCAGTCCTTTCAACATTTTAAATGTTTCTATGAGGTCATATCTCATTCTTCTGTACTCCAGTGAGTACAGTCCAAGAGCTGACAAACGCTCATCATATGTAAGTCCTTTCATTCTGGGAATCATCCTCGTAAATCTCCTCTGAACCCTCTCCAACATCAGCACATCCTTCCTAAGATATGGGGCCCAAAACTGTGCACAGTATTCCAAATGAGGCCTCACTAGTGCCCCGTAGAGCCTCATCAACACTTCCTTACTTTTATACACTATACCTCTCGAAATGAATGCCAACACAACATTCGCTTTCTTTACCACTGATCCCACCTGGTGGTTAACCTTTTAAGATATCCTGCACGAGTACCCCCAAGTCCCTTTGTACTTCTGTACTTTGAATTTTCTCTCCTTCTAGATAATAATCTGCCCATTTACTTCTGTTTCCAAAGTGTACAACTGCACATTTCTCAACATTGAATCTCATCTGCCATTTCCTTGCCCATTCTCCTAAACCATCTAGGTCTCTCTGCAACCTTCCTGTCTCCCCAATACTCTCTACTCCACCACCTATCTTGGTGTCATCCGCAAACTTAGCCACAGAACCATTTACTCCATCATCCAAATCGTTAATGTACAAGGTAAAAAGAAGCGGCCCCAACACCGACCCCTGCGGAACACCACTAGTAACCGGTAGCCAACCAGAACGAGATCCTTCTATTCCCACCCTTTGCTTCCTGCCAACCAGCCGATGCTCCACCCATTCTGTTATCCTACCTGTAATTCCATGACCTCTCACCTTATTAATCAGTCTCTTATGTGGCACCTTGTCGAAGGCCTTTTGAAAGTCTAAATACACAACATCTACCGCCTCTCCCTTATCCACCCTACCTGTGATTTCTTCAAAAAACTCCAATAGGTTGGTCAGACAGGATCTTTCCTTCACGAAACCATGTTGGCTAGGACCTATCTTGCCTTGCACCTCTAGGTATTCCATAACCTCATCCTTGAGGATCAATTCCAATAACTTTCCCACCACCGACGTCAGACTAATAGGTCTATAATTTCCTTTATGCTGCCTCCCACCTTTCTTATACAGCTTCTACCCCACTGTGATAAGACTATTGAATGGTTCCCTTATATGATGAGATGGACTCTGACCTCACAATCTACCTTGTTGTGACCTTGCATCTTATTGCGCTGTACTTTCTCTGTAGCCGTGACACTCTACTCTGTACTGTTATTGTTTTTACCTGTACTACCTCAATGCACTCTGTACTAACTCAATGTATCTGCACTGTGTAATGAATTGACCTGTACGATCGGTATACAAGACAAATTTTTCACTGTACCTTGGTACGTGACAATAATAAACCAATACCAATAATGCCACCTGGTAGGATTCAGTCTTGTTTTTCTGTGTCCCACCGCACACCACCCCAATCTCCACACATAAGCATAACTGGATGGCCAGTAGCACTTAATAGTTTGAGGTAGCGTCATAATCATGGAGTCCAAGAGCATGGAAATGGGCTCTACAGCCCCCCGAGTCTGTGCTGACTATCAACCACCCAGTTACACTAATCCTACATAATTTCATTCATTTCCATTCCCATCAACTCCTCCCTCCCACCCGCTCTCCCCCCCCAACTGCCTCCACCCCCACCAGATTCTGCCAAATACACTATAGGCAATGTACAGTGGTCAATTAATCTACCAACCCCCACATCTTCGGGATGTGGGAGTACCTCCCAGTGTGGAGTATGTGCAAGCTGCACACAGACCACAGACAGCACTGGATGTCAGAAATGAACCTTGGTGGCAGCTCTATCACCTGCACCAATGCACTTCCCCAGACATGCTAGATGCTCAAAAAGGCAGCAGGAGGAGATGGACGTAAGCAGAATTATGGAGACCGTGCGATGTAAGCATGTCATAGAGCTGTGCAGTAAATCTCATGTAGGCTCTCCAGAACACCGGAGGGATGGGAGACTATCGTATTAAGAGCGGAATGAACCACTGGCATTACTTTCAACAGAGCAGAGAAGATTAATTGACTATTTTTAATAGATTTTTAAAAATTATGTTATAGTTTGTCTGAGTGAATTGGGAAAGAACTTTTCCACTGGTTGGGGAGACTCATGGTTGAGGGAGAGCTTTAATGCCTTTAGAGAGAAAAATGGACAAACGTTGGAAATCTGGGGGAGGGGAGATCAGACTATTGGGATGGATTGGATTGGAAAAGTACTGGCACAAGCTCAAAGAACAGAATCTGATTCTTCTGTATCCTGTGCTTGCTCTGCAATTGCTTTGGGTTCTCGAGACAACAGGAAGAATTATAATGGGGCTAAGATAGGAGGTTGGAGGAAAGAATGGAAGTCAAGTAAATATAAATGGAAAATTACAGCAATTTAATTTATATTTTGCAATACATTTGAGATGGATATAGACATCAATGGCATCAGAATAAACTTGGTCGAGGAATAACCTAGGAAACAACTGGGGAAAGGAACAAATATGTTAAATAGTTTATTCAGCCTGCAATAAAATACCACTGTTTAACTCAAGGCAGACGGAATCACAGCAAAATATAGGACTACTTTGTTACGAGCCATACCTGAGTGTGTGAGGGAGGCAGTCCTTTTCTGCCGTACACACCAATCAATGCATCCTTAGGAAGGGATATGTTGAACTTCAGGAACTGGGGCTGATCAATAAAGAGTTGAGCTCTCCAGAAGACCCCCGGAGGCACCTCCTGTATCGTCCGCCGGCCCAGGTCCACCTCACCTGAATCGATGGTATTGTTTTCTTGATGAGGGAATCCAAATTTTCCTTGAATGAAAGAAAATAGTTTCAGAATGCAAAGCTTCAAGTCACAGGGTCTCTGCAGATTGATATCCTCACCATTCTTTAGGTTGAAAGTCTGGAGATGACCATCCTCGTTCAGGCTCCTACCCTTTCATTAAGACCTTTACTGATGCAGGCAGTGCACTTATGAGTAAGAAAATGCGATGCAATATTGTACTAGATTGCCAATGCTAGAGGAGAAGGTCAAATCCCATTGTAAATTTATATCTACTTAAGTTTGATGATTTGTGGATTAGCACTGGGGAAGATTGCCATAAATCTGTTGGATACATTGAAAATCCCAACCAGACTACTAATGTAACTCAAAGAATTTGATGTAGATTTGATTTGCATGCGACTCATTGCACACCATTTTGTTAACCCTTGAAGTCATGTGAAGTGATCCAGGAGATTGCTTCAAAAAGGTAGCCCAACATTAACTCTGCAGGGTATCCCAAAGGCAGTAAATGCAGACATCGCTATCATCAGTGACAACACAAGAACAAATAAAGTCCACACATCAACACTGACTTAGATTGTTTTGCTATGGAGTTGCAATTTCTTAAGAAGCATTATGATATGGCTGGGCTTGTAATTTCACTTATGCTGCAGATGAATGTGGAATTTACCACTCTAAATCTAAATCACCTGAAATAGGAAAGACTGCCAACCTTTCCAAAGGCAGTCACTGAAATGTTGCCCCACCAGTCTACTTGTATTATGGACCATGTTGAATTGTAGCTCTGAATGCCAGTCGGGTTTAAGAAAGATCTACAGATTGTCTGAAGTGCACCTATTCCAGCAGAGACTCAGTGAACCTTTAGAGCTGTTGGGGGCTGGTTCCGCATCAGTAGGTCCTCAGCTCTGAAGGCTGTGAAGCAGAATGTTCACTCATCATAACTATTTGATCCTGGTCTTTTATCCTGAAGACAAACATTCTGCACTCTTCCCAGAAGGATGGGAACCAAGTGGGAACTGAAAGCAAATAGTTATGTCTCACAGAAGATGGGAATGTCACATTAAACTGGAGTCCATTCCTTCACTTTTATTATGCCGATAACCTGAAGCACTTATTCATGCACAGCTGTTTTACAAATTGGCAATAAAGCATCTATTGTAAGGTCACTTCAGGATGCTGGATTAGGTTTTAATTCCATTGTATAAGAATGGGGTTTCCAAACAGTGGGCGAGATTCATTTTGCAACATTTTAGAGAATACTCATTGTGCCTATCATCAGTCAACCATCAGGGACCAAACAGAAAAACATGTAAAATGGAATTTCAGGGTAAACATGCCAGGAGGCTTGTTTAGTTTAAAGCCAATTGACTGAAACTTTTGTCTGAACTGCTGCAAATTAAATATGTACATTTTACCAGATTTCACTGGCACGATTCTAAAACAAGCAAACACGTAATGATCGTATAATCTGATATCTTTGTGAAAACAAGCGAGACGTAAATTCCAGTGATCCCTTTTCCAGACACTGTTGCCATTATAGAAATTTGGAAAAAAAAATCTAGCTTAAAGTCACTTTCATTTCACTAGCTTTATTTTGTTAGGTTAGCATTAGAGGCTTGGTAGCCAGGCAGACATGCGTCCTGGGACCACTGTGTGTGGTGTTGATAATGTACACAATCAGCTCCCATTCATGCATGTATCCATCACCTCTGACTCAACAAATGTTGTAAATTATATCCCACGAAGTGGGATAAATGAGCAACATGTGGGCACCTTGATGATGTGAAATGTAATATTACTTCTAGGTCCAGCAAAGAAAGCCAACAGTTCAGAAATACTAAAATCTCACGGTGAAGTCAGCTATGTCTTTGGTTCCTGACCCTCTAATCCTAAAAACAGACTTTTTCCTCTGTGTGCTTTGTTATGGCATTGAATGCAGTTTCTCTTGGAGTTATCTGCTTTTCTCCAGCACCAGATTCCCTAGCAAAAGGGATCCAATTTAAATATGTTTGTACAATCCCCATGGACAGTCATGATGGGCCAAGATACAGGACTTTACCTTCAACTGGTCAAAGTCAAAGTCGAGTTTATTGTCATATGCACAAGTACATGTCTGCACAGGTGCAATGAAAAACTTACTTGCTGAAGTTTCACAGGCACATGGCCTTTGATACACAGCATTCACAAGAAAACATACATTAAACATAAATTATACAAGAAAGAACACAATCAGAAAAAAAACAAAGTCCATTGTCATGCAAAGTGGACATAGTGTTGCTATACTGAGGTAGTGATTAGTGCTGGGCACGTTGGTTCAAGAACTGAATGATTGAAGGGAAGTAGCTGTTCATGAACCTGGTGGTGTGGGACTTCAAGCTTCTGTACCTTCTGCCCAATGGTAGCTATGAAAAGATGGCATGGCCTGGATGGTGAGGATCTTTGATGATAGATAACGGAACTGGTTTGCGCATGTTACTTGATACTCATCTTGGGCTTATCCACTACAAACACTCTCTTCCAAACTCTGGGTTACCACGTGGACAGAAGAAAAGATGCAAGCTGTGCTCTAAGCCTCCTGGAAGAAATGCAAGATCCCTTCCCCCATGACTCAAGTGCAACATCCCCACTGTTACAAGATAAAGGGCTGGAGTTACAAGTTTAGGGGTGGTCATTTAAAACTGAGGTGCATTAGAACTTCTTCTCGCAGATGACAGTTGTGCGGGCCAGATCACCGGGGGTGCTTAAAGAGGAAGTGGACAATTTTTTGAAAGATCAGGGAATTGAAGGGTATGGGGAATTGGCACTGAGGAGAAGTTGAGACCTGGGGTAGATCAGCCGTGATCAGACTGAATTGCAAGGCGGGGTTGAAAGGTTGAGTGGTCTACTCCTCCTCCTATTTTCTTATGTTGTCATGACTCCTGGGAATCTGGCCTTGGATCACCCAAAGGAACATCTGTGATGGTATTGAGAAGCTTAAGTCCATGTATCAGGAGCACATCACCTCACAAATTGACCAATTTCTGTCACATCAGCCCCCTCCTGCCCCATCCATGGAAGGGACTGGTGTTCCCACGTTGTTCTCATTAACCATTCCGGAACCCACAAAGCCAGAGTGTAAGTAAGTCATTCTTGATCCTGAGGGGCAGTCTAAGAAGAAGGAATTGCCACCAAGGGCTCGGGCTTTGGAAAGCTTACAGGCTCAACTACAATGGTGGGCATCCTCTGTTTCCTCTTGCACTCTGCTGACTTCAAACCATACATCTTCAACGTACTGGGCAATCAAATAACCCAAACAAAAGAGCAGAAATACTTCTGTCTCTATGGAATGAGGACAACCGTTGAGAAAAGTTCTGCTTCTCAGAGAATGCATAACACTGTCAAACCATGTCCATGGTTTTAAAGTTGCATGCAAAAATGCTCAAATTAATAGTTTTGGTGTTAATAATAAATCATCCAGAGGAAGATTTCATCTAAATCCAAAAAAAATTGTTTTAAATGCTGATCTGAAATTTTGTGAAGCTGAAGGGTTTTTCACTGACTCCAAAGTGATTTGAGAACTTTCATTGCTAACGCTGTAAGTGACACTAATTAACATGTCAGGAAGCAGAGAGAGCCATCTACTTAATCAATATAAATGGAACTTCACATGCCATGAAGCTGGAATCCCTCTGACCCGCCTATGGTGAGACGGCGACAGAAACCGTTGTCTATGAAATAATGCTGTCCAATTTAACTCACAATATTAATCTTGATCAATCACTCACAACGGTAGGTACCTCGTCTTCCAAAATGACCTTAAGAAAACCATCCCTGACCTCTTCATCCCCTGTGTTTTATGAACATATAAATGAAAATTTCTAGTGAAAAGGCCAACCTTAATTTCACTTAATTATGAAATTCCCCAGGATGCCCATGAAACTCTGAGATAGAGTATTTAAAATGGATCAGAATCCTTTTTGTAAAATCAAATGGACTATATCTTTCAATAAAGGCTCCAATGATAAATACAGTTGCTTTTCTCATGTAACAAAAGCCTGGAATTTCCTGGAATTCGGCGTAATTGTAGTCAAATTTCAATTCTTGTGCTTTTAGTTTTGCTGAGGTAATTTGTAGTTAACAGCATGCCAAAATATCATTGGGTGAATTTTCCCTGTGTTTTCTACCAATTCTGAGACACAAGGTCCTCTTCTCATTATCCCCTCCTGGTGTCACTTTATTGCATTTATGTTTTGTTTCAAAGGAAACTTCAGCAAAAATTGTCATGGGCAATACTGGAGCAGAAGCTGGTGTAAGATTTTGGTGTAATTCCTGCATTACTCTAATCCAGGAACATTTGATCTAAATTATCTTCCAATTATACTTTCTACCAAAAGCATTAGTGATTTATGGGTAAATACACCAGTATGCACAAGATAGAAACAAAAATATCACATTGGCTTCCACTAAGTAGGATTGGACATCTCTAATAGTTTAGGTGCCAAAGGATAGAGGTAACACCAGCAAGGTGGCTTTTATTGGCTGCCCTGAGAGTAAACCATAATTTGAATTTGTTGCATGATAGCTGAACCAAGACAAGTTTGGTACTTTGCTCCTCTAAAGAACGTGAGTAAACTTCTTAGATTCTGACAACAATTCTGTGGTCTTATTGATCATTTGTTGGCTACAGGCCATAATTTAACAGGATTGAATTAAATATTCTGATTTGCTTTGGTGAGAATGTGAAGCTGACGTAACTTGTTAAGCAATGTAACCAATAGTAATTACACCTCAGATTAAAGTAGCAATGAAAGTCCCCACCTTGGATTCACAGACCTTGAAAATGATTGACAACAGCCTCCTTAGCTATTGATGATTATCCTGTTAGTGTTATAGAATCACTGAATGGTTATGGTACAGAAGGAGGCCATTTGGCCCTTCATGTAAACATTGGCTCTCTACCAGAGCAATTCTCTAGTTTCACCCATCAACCTTTTCTCTGCAGCCTTTCATCTTTTTCTCCGAAATCGATTTATCCAATTCCCCTTGAGGGTCACAAGGAACCTGCCTCCTCCATATCTGAAGGCAGTGCATTCCAGATTCCAAACACACACTGTGTAAAAAGGTTTTACCTCGTGTCACTTATCATTCTCTTTCCTTTTACTTTATCCCTGTGATTTCTAGTCCATCACTCCTTCACCAACAGTGACAGCATGCTACTATCAATTCTGCCCGAACCCCTCATCACTTCATGTACTTCTATCAGATCTCTCCTCAGCCTTCTGTTCTGCAAAGAAAACAGTCATGGCCGCTCTAATCTGTTCTTATAACTGAAAGGTCTTCAACTTGAAACACTCTTTTTCTTTCAACAGAATCTGAAAATATTCAGCGGTCAGGCAGGATTTTGTTTTATTTTCAGATTCCCAGCACCTGCAGTTTTCCGATTTTCATCTGCCGTTTTCAATGATTTGTACATCCCATATCCCAGGTTACTCTGCTTCTGCACCCCTTTCAGAAAAACATTCTTTATTTTGTACTGCCTCGAGTCATTCTTCCTACCAAGTACATGACCAAAGAGTTATTGAATCGTAGAATCGTGCAGCACAGAAATGGGCCCTTTTAGCCCACGTCATCCATGCTGACTGTGATGCCTATCTATCTATGCTAATCCCATTTGCCTGCATTAGACCTGTATTCATGGAACATAGATGCTGTGCCGAATTAATTAAACAAGTAATTAAACACCTAACTAAACTAATCCCTTCTGCCTACACAATGTCCATATCCCTCCATTCTCTGCACATTCATGTTCCTATCTAAGAGCCTCTTGAATTCCTCAATCCTATTTGCCTCCACTACCACCCCTGGCAGCGCACTCCAGGCACCGACCACTCTCTGTGTAAAAAACTTGCCCTGCACATCTCCTTTGAACTTACCCCCTCTCACCTTAAATGCAGGCCCTCTAGTATTACACATTTTAACCCTGGGGAAAAGATATTGGCTGTCTACTCTCTCTCTGCCTCTGGAGGTATTCCTCTCTTTCCTATCTAATATGTGTCCAAATGATTTGACAACTGGGGAATTCAAGTTCAAGTAATTAAAAATAAAAACTGGTAACCATGAAACTACTAGATTGTAACATCTCACCTGGACCAAGATTTTGGTCTATATTTGCCCAGCACCCATTCCCGCACAGCATGCTCAATCACTTGTGTTGTGGCAACAATGTGTGGAAGGATGGCAATTAGCTCAGAGTTCAGAGTTCTTTGGAAGGACAATCCGATAGTGCCACTGTCTATCTCCTGATTTCATTCTATATTTTTCTCCTTCAAAGATACATCAATTCCCCTTTGAAAGTCACTACTCAATCGGGTTTCATCGCCCAAGCAATCAGCACATTCCAAATCCCAATCAGTGGTGCAAAAAAACCTCTTCCTCGTGTCACCTCTGTTTCCTTTGTCAGTCGACCTGCTGTGATTGAATTGATGCCAGGACAAGTGATAAGCTGTTCTGTTTGTAGAGAGTAAGAGGTTAAAGAACAGTAACATGGGGATGGATATCATGGTCTATAGCTTCTACTATAATCTCCAGTTCTGTTCCCTGTCGATATTTAACCAACCTCTTCTCAAAAAGGGTTTATGTGACATGATATCAATTAATTTTATGCAGGGTCAGTTCAATCGCTGAACAAGTCAGGGGAACATTTTTCAACCTCTAGCTTTACTTGTGGCGTGGTGATTGTGCCCAGCATATGTGAATGGGTTGATGAGTCATAGGTGGAAAACAATGATGACTATTAAAATCCTCTGGCAAATGTTTTAAACCATTGCAACTGTGCAGAAATCCACAAGAGATTTCTTTTCCCCAAAATTAATCCTTCCTTTCACTTTGGCCATGCCATTACTTCACCAAGTGGTAGACTTTGACAAAAGCCGGAAACTATATCAATGCATGGTTGATAAGACTACAGTGCTTTTCGGAAATCCGAGGTTCACACTGAGAAGTATTACTTCCTTTGCTTTTTGTATGTTGAAATGTAACCCAGATGAAGGCTAATGGGAACATTCTTTGACCACACAGCAGTCAAGGAGTATGGGAGGATAGTTGCAACTCTCAGATATTTCTCAGTGCAACACTCGCAGTTGCACTGCACCACACCCCAGGGCTGAAAAGTCCTGGCAGAAGTCGATGATTTTACTCATAAAAGGCAGTCACCATCCAAATTTCAATGGCCCTGCTGTCCTGGCAAAAGTCAGACTGTTCTTGGTCACCAAGGTTTGTTGTTTGTACTGGAGTTTGCATGTTATCCTGCAAGGGTTTCCTCTAGGTGCACTGGTTTCTTCCCACATTCCAAAAGTGAGCAGGTTGCTAGGTTAATTGGCCACTGTAAATTGTCCCTCGTGCATAGATGAGTGATAGAATCTGGGAGGTGAGTAAGAGGGGACGATGAGGAGAAAAAAATGGGAGGGTTAGGGTTATCAGTGCAAATGGATATTTGATAGTTGGTGTGGACTCAACTATCAAAGTTGAAGGATCTGGTTCTGCGTGTAGAACTGTGAATGCGCACAGCAACAGAAGCAGGCTGCAGTTAATTACAAGCTATTATTATGGCTAGTAAAGTACCAAAATAGCAAATCAAAAATATTTTGCTTGAAACATCCTAAAATAATTGGATGAAATAATTTAAAGGGGAAGGAAAATTTAAGAATAAAAATTTTGCCCCAAAGTTTAATCCTTCCATAACAGAATAGTAAATTTCTTGGATCTTTCCATTCAAATTATCAATCTACTCGCCTACCAGGGAGTTCCTTCTTGTTAGATTCCCCACTCCAATAGCTAAAGTGTTATATATCTGTACATCCTGGATTGCTGCCATGGGAACAGCACTAATCATGGCTTCCAACCGCTCTGAGGTTTAGTTGCACTGGAATAGCCTCGGAAACCACGCCTCACCCTAGGATGTGGTTTGTTGGAGCCAGGCAGCTCGGATATTACTCATATCATTGGAGACAGAAGTTGACAAGATCTCCACGCAGGCAAGAAAGCTGACCCTTAGTGGAGGAAATGAAATGATTATTCTCTCTCATAAATTGAAGAAAGATCTTAAACAAAAGGAACTAACATCAAATTCCTTTCCTTTATGTCTTCACCATTTATGTGGGGAGGTTTCAGTGATGGCAGAAGTCACATTTGCAAGTCATTATCTTCAGCAACAATCAGTGTGATACTGGACCAAAAATTGTTAATGGAGAGCAGAGAAGAATGTGAGGAAATCTCTTTTGCATGGTGAAGCCATGAAGTACACCTAACATCTCACACAATAAAAACAACTTCACAAATAGCCTCCTCTAAGATTAAACATTTGGGCTGCAACGTTTTCCTGTTGACTTCTGTATCCTAAAGACCTCTGAGCTCAGAATGGTTAAATCTCTCATAAATGCAGCGCAGCAATTGTTTCTGACTGAGAAAGATTTATTTACAAGTAAAATCTGTTCCAAAAATTAAATCACAACCTAGACAAATTTCCTTCTGTCAACTGTTAGTTGTTGCTCCAGCTTTTTTTTTGTTAAAACTGTTGATAGAAGAAATTTTGCCTCCAATCACTGTTTGTCACAGTCAACCCTTATCTTTGAGTAACAAAAGCAGTTGTATACTTGCATTGTCCCTTTCTGAAGAAGCTTTATTAAGAATTATTCAAATATTAGATTAAATCAAATTTAAAGCACCATCATTTTGTCTGTTAATAGGAAACATTTTCGGTATTACAGGCACACCTGTTTTGTCTTTAGTTCTGCCAAGTCAAATGATGTGCTGTTTATAATAACAGAAATATAGGATGGTGCATTATTCTACTGCCTGGTTGAAGCTGCCTTTCAGGGCCTGTCCCTTTAATGCCTTCTTGCCTTGGAATTCTAGTGCATGCAAATGATGCACTGATGCCCCATTGTAAACTTCACTTGTGCCTGAGGCTAATGACAAGGCACTGCATGCCTTTGGAGTTGAGAATGTGCTGGCTGGCCACTGGCCAAGTCCAGGCCACTCCATTGGAATCTGGCTGCAACAAGAGTAAACCAGTGGCAATTCCAGGAGAGGCAGTGGGTGAAAGAAAGCAGCAGGTGTTGCTATTCCAGCCAAACTGGGGCAAGTCAGGAGAGGAAATCCCCCCTGGGATGTCTGAAGTGATGTAGCTGAATGTTAAAGTTAGATTTTTTCTCACACACACTTACACACACACACACACACACACGTATTTATGTATGTAATACCATATCTTTTCACATAAATTAATTTTACAGTTTGATACAAGCACTAGCAACCAAGCATCAAATTTTACATTGCTATTAGTGCAAAAACATTTCATTACACAGTAGGCTTTTAGCATAATAAAATGTCAACAAGGCTAATTGATGAGTAAAATATCACTGATGCCAAAATGTTCAGCTCAATAGCCTACTATTTAAGGACACTAGGATTGATTTGACTGCAATGAGCTGGCTTGTTTGGGGACAAAATGCACACCTTTAGGCTGGCTTTCAAATATGGGGTTAGATAATTGACACTGCTTGTAAAAACTAACAAGAGGAAAATGTCAAGGATCAAATGTAACAATAAAGCGGTGTAATCACGGATTTATTTAATGGGGGGAAGATCAAGATGGAATGTCACAAATTGCTCATTCAACAGAGAAAAATCTGATGATATCATGCCCTATGATCTAAGGGCCTAATTTATATTCCAAGCTCTAATTTCTAAATTTTAAAAACCTTTCATTCTACAGCAGATAGTGCACAAGGTGACATTTAAGACTTCCCAGGCATTGAAAGTGGTGTCTTTGCAACACAATTTGTAGTGTTGACATGCCCTGATTGATACAGCAGAAGAGGAAGCTGTTTAACACCTTTTTCCTTGTTCAGCCTTTTCCAAGAGCTAGCTAGTTTGGGGCATTTCCCTGTTCTAACCTTAAAGCCATGCAGAGCGTCTGAACATCCCTAAGTAAAATCTTAAATACATTTAGAAAACTCTCTGCCACTATCAAAAATAAATCACTGTGTTATGTCGTGTATTGTAATCTGTGATTACAGAGATTCAATTCCTTTCCCCTTCTAGAAGCTCTTGTTGATATTGGCTGGTACAGAGTGTGTTTAATGCTGGGCACTTTCAGCTCATAAGCTCCCGACACAGGGTCTCAGCCTGAAACATCGACCGCCCCTTCTTCCTCCACAGATGCTGCCTGACCTGCTGAGTTCCTCCAGCAGTTTGGTTTTTGCTACAGATTGCAGCATTTGCAGTCTCTCGTGTCTATCTGATATAATTCAGTTCCTATCCATCGATCACTCCTCTATAGTTAACAGTGAAAATGGAGACAAGGGGAAACTAACAGTAGGATATTTCTGATGCGACTGGTGGCTTTCACAATGGACATCTACGCAGACCAAGTACCAATAATAAGATCTTTCAGGCCTAAAAATCATACTAGACAATACTTTCACTGCCCAGGCAATGAGAGGAACATTATGCAGATCTTAACATGTCTCTATCATGTATTAAACTCTTGCAGTTTCTAATTCCATTACAAGTTAGTTCTTCCACTCCACCCCAACGCACCTATGCTGCTTACTTTTCATATCATCTGCATTGCTTATGAAAGTAATAAATTTCTTACCCCCATCGGCTGAAGTCGCAGTCACGACATTGGTAGGTGAGGTCTCAGTCTTCACTTTGCCATTTTCAAATGTGTAATTATCAATCTGCTGTAGCTGCCAATTCAGGCCGAGGAGATGCATTGCTGATGAAACAGAAAGCAAGGAGAAAGTTCAGGGTCTGGCAATACCTCAAAGTAAGGCAGCCTGGATCAAAACAGTACCTGAAGTTCTGGTGACTTTCTGCCAAGTTAACATGGAACATCGAACATTACAGCACAGTACAGGCCCTTTGGCCCACGATGTTGTGCTGACATTTTATCCTGCTCTAATATCTATCTAACCATTCCCTCCCACATAGGTATCCACTTCTCTATCATTCATGTGGCTACCTAAGAGTCTCTTAAGTGTCCCTAATGTATCTGCCCCCACAACCTCTGCCAGCAGTGCGTTCCACGCACCCACCACGCTGTGTAAAAAACTTACCTCTGACATCCTCCTAAGTAAATCTTAAATTCAATTAAATGTGATTATAACTCATCTAAAGAACACGACACAATGGTTAGAAGAAATGCTCAGTTAGCTCTTCCATTTCCTCCTCATCCCCTTCAAGAAAAATATCTGTCTTAAGTTCATACCAACATGTCTGGTATGAAATGTACAGTAGACTGGGTTTGTTTCCTTGTAGGCTGAGGGGGGTACTTGTTAAGGGTACAAAATTATGAGGGGCATGATAGGATAGACAGTAGGATATTCTTTGCCTTAGCAGATGTATCTGAAGCAAGAGGGCACAGATTTAGAGTAAAGGGTAGGAGGTTCAGAAGGGATCCGAGGTAGTTGGACACTGGGTGGGTGGTGGAGGCTGGTACTCTCACAATATTAGATAAGTATCTGGATGAGCAATTGAATCGTCATCAATGCATAGAAGGCTACAGATCAAGTGCTAGTAAATGCGATTAGTATACTGTAGCTAGTGCTGATGTCAGCATGAATACGATGGGCTGAAGGACATGTTTCTGCGCTGCATAACCCAGGTTTAACCAAATGGGAAGAAATGTCATTTATCTGCTTTCCTAACTGTACGTAGTCTTCCTGAATGAAACCTAATTGTGTCAAAGAGTAATACAGCCTGGAAATAGGCCATTTGGCCCACCAGGTCCATGCTGACCATCAACCACCCCTTTACAATATTCCTACACTATTTCCATTTCTTATCCTCCCCACATTCTTATCATTTCCCCCAAGATTCTACACTTCACTTACCCACTATGGACAATTAACCTACCAATCCGCACATCTTTGGGTTATGGGAAGAAACCGGAGCACCCAGAGGAAACCCATACAGTCACAGGGAGAACATGCAAACTCCACACAGACAGCACCCGTGGCCAGGATTGAACCCGGGTGTCTGGTGCTGTGAGCCAGTAGCTCTACTAACTATACCACTGTGCTACCTAACAAGTTTTAAGACGCAGGGAATGTGGGAGAGGGGAGGCAAGAATAAAAGATAACGTGTGTGTTTGAGTTAAAGACAGAGAGATTCAATACAGAGAGGTTGATAGGGCAAAATAGAACAGAAACTAGGCAAATAAAAAACAGAAGATGGATATAAAGAGGGTGAAACTAGCAGAGGCATTATCTGAGATGCTTGAATTCAGTGTTGAATCTGTAATATATGCAGTCAAAAAATAAAGTGCTTTCCCGTAGTCTTCCTGAGGTTTATTGGGATAGTGTAGGGAAGGCAGAGGGAGAGGAGCAAAGAAGGAAAAGAATTAGAGACAGACAGCTGGAAGCCTGGGGCCAGTCTTGCTGATTGAATGGGGGTACTCTACAAAATGGTCATCCAATCTATATTTGGTCTCCTCTGTGTCAACGAGACCACATTGTGAACAGCGAATGCAGTATAAACCACAAATGGAATCACATCTCTGTGTCTGGGAAAAATACACTCAAAAAAACACCAAGTGGCACATTGCCAAATGATCTTCAGCCAAGTCATTTGCATGTTGATGACAGATAAATGCGGCATCTGATGAAAAGATTTAGTATCAAGCACAAAAGGGTCAAATTAATTTAATGCTAAATGACACACTAGGATTTTTTTTGTTGTGCAACAGTCTGTGTGCATATTTGGAGCTTATGAATAACTAACATACGGTTACAGGTTTACTTTCATGTCCCATATTAAATCTGACAGGATTTCATACAAAGCACAACATGTGGCTTATAAAGCTTTGAGCAAAGCAGGAAGCAAGACTTGCAAAATATTCGGAATGCTATAATCAAAACAAGAAATGAAGATGAAGCACACAGAAGCGAAGATGCATAGTCATGTTCACCCCTTCTGGGGCTTTTGTGTGATTATGCATGCATAATTCTCCATAAATTAGCCTTTATCTCAAGCCTCCTGCTGAGTTCATATGCTTCCTGACTGATAGCAAGCAAGTCATGGAGCAAGTTTTCAGACTATTACTGCATACTGTGCTGTTTCCAAGAAACAGGATCCTTGCATGAGCCCACTGAGTTTGAACCACAAATAAAGAGACTTCTGAACTACATGTAATGCATTATGGATCTGGTCTGGATGCACTATTATCTAAAAATGCGGCACAAGAGATTTCAAGTTTTTGTTTATATATTATATACCTTTATCATATTTTTATTGCGCCCGAAGGAAAGTTAAACTCAGAGAAACACTAGACATCTTTAAATGAGGAAAAAGATGAAGATGAAGAGCTGTCAGTTCTGTCATGGTGACTGTTATTAATGCTGCATTATCAATTAGTGCAGACAAAGGCAAAAGAAATATCACTTGGCTTGTAAGAGAAAATGCTCTGTTAATCCAGGGCCTGGGCACTTTACCAAGCTAAGAGGATCCAGGGAATATCACGGGCACTGCTTCAGGTACTCACTTCAGTTAATCAACATCATTCTCAGGCTCTGCTGCTCATAACTAGTGGCAAAGCTCAAAAAATTATTGTGGGCAAGGTGCAGCTGGGAGGTTTAGCAAAGAAGCAATCTTGTGCACACTGGCTGTTTCATTCAGAATTCGTTTTCATTATCATTCTACTCCTATTTTCCTCCTCCCCAAATTCCACATCCCTGCCTGCTTGGATCCTCGTTTGCAGCAGGAATATTTATAGCACAGACTTGACATGCGAGTCAGCACTTCTTTCTGGGGTAACCACTGCTCCCTTTCTGCGGACTGGCTCTCTCCATCACAGTGCTTCTCAGCCAAGCATTGCCCCTCCTACTGGCTGGCAGGAGAATGACGTGATATTTGCCTGTGGGCAAGTTTGAACATAAATCAAAGATTTTGATTTTAAAGCTGGTAAGCTGGTGGAGAGTGGCTTTAACATACAGATGTGATATTTGCTGCTTTAAAAACTGCTTGACTGAGGTCAGACCACAGACACTAGAGCTCAACAGTTCTCTTTAATGGAGCATCCAAAAAGACCGAAGGTTGGGGTCAAAGGATCATACAGAACGGAAACTGGCCCTTCGGCCCACTGTATCTATACTAGCTATCAAGTAGTCGTCTGTGCCTTGGTGTTTCAAATGCTCATCTAAGTACCTACCTCCATCAGACCCTCAGGCAGTGCATTCCAGATTTCAATTGCACTCTAGATGAACAAATTCTTCTTCAAATTCTCTCTAAATCTCCTACCTGTTACATTACACTTATTCTGTCTGGTCATAGACACCCCTGTTAAAGGACAATGTTTCTAATTATCTACCCCATCTATGCCCCTCGTAATTTTGTATACCTCAATCAGGTCTCCCATCAGCCTCTTCCACTCCAAAGGAAACAAACTCAGTCAAACAAGCCTGGGTTCAATTCCGGCCGCTGTCTGTAAGGAGTTTGTACATTCTCCCCCTGTGTGTCTGTGTGGGTTTCCTCCGGGTGCTCCGGTTTCCTCCCACATTCCAAAGACGTACGGGTTAGGAAGTTGTGGGCATGCTATGTTGGTGCCAGAAGCGTGGCGATGCTTGCGGGCTGCCCCCAGCCAACACTCGACGCAAAAGATGTATTTCACTGTGTGTTTCGGTGTACATGTGACTAACAAAGAAATCTTACAGCTGAAATGCTCCATCCCAGATAACATTCTCTTCACCTTCTCCAGTGCAATCATAGTGTGGTGGCCAGAACAGCACACAATAATCCAGCTGTGGCTTAACTGATGTTTTATATAGTTGTACCTTACCCTCCCAGCTCTTATATTTGACACTCTGGCTGATAAAGTATCCTGTATACCTTCTTAACCACCTTATCTGCATGTATTTTTGCCTTTGGGATCCTTGCACATACACATGAAGGTCCCTCTGTTCCTCAGTACTTCCTCGGGTCCTCCCATTCATTGTGTGTACTCTGGTCTTATTATTCCTCCTAAAATGCATCACCTCACATTTTTTCAGGATTAAGTTCCATCTGCCATTGCTCTGCCTATCTTACTAACTCATCAATAGCATTCTGTAGCCGAAGATTATGTTCCTCACTATCAACAACAAGTGTAGATTAATCCTGTCTCACGCAATTCCTTCCCAATAATTGCCCTACCACTGATATTAGACTCAGGAAGATGAAGATTCTTCAGGAATAAGAGGAAATCTTGAGGAAAACCTTTAAAGAAGGCTCCCTAACATTTCCAGTTCACTAACAAACACTGGGGATATCTGCACATTTTACAAGCACTCCAGCTGAGCATGAGAAACTGCAGCGGTTGGACAGCAGACCACAGCGACGCTGCTAACCAGTTGAAAGCTGACAAGCATCAAGATGCAACAACACCCGATAAGTGCTGCACTCTCCAAACAGTTCATTACAAAAATGAAAATGGAGGAAAGAAGGTGTATTTATATAGCATTCTTGATGATCAAAGCACTCACAGCCAATAAAGAACTATCGAAGTGTAGTCACTCTTGCAATCTAGAATTTGCAAGGTTCAGATTCAGATTAGTTTGTTGTCTATACACCAGGGTGCAATGGAATTTCTTGCTCGTGTGAAGATCACAGGGTAAACAGTATACATGGTAATAATAAATACAATAATAAATACAGTGATGAGTGTAAAACAAGAGAATGGTGCAAAAATAGTAGTGCAATCTGAAATAGTGCAAAAAGAGCTGAGAGGGTGGGGTTGGAGAATGCCCATTCTTCTGAAGATCCTGAACTTCTACAGATTCCCATGGAAGAGGGAAAGCAACATATATGCAGTTGGAAACTCAGTTGTTTTTGAGAGGAGTGGTTAATGTTGCAGCCCAGTTCACAGGGTTCAATGGCCAGTAATTCTGTTGGGTTGCTGAAGATGGTAAAAGAACATACATGTCCAGAAATTGGATTTCACCTTATTTTACTGCACCAAACTGGTGCTGCATAAAGCACTAACAGCCATTCTGTGTTCTGACAACAAATCATGGCATTAGGCTAAAAGAGATCACTTCTGGGTGAGCTGGCTAAAAGATGTTTAAACAGCGTTAAGTTGCTTTACATCCAGAAAGATGCTAAAGCAGGGTCTCTGTTGATAGGGCAACCCTTCAACAATTTATCCTGTGCCAATTTCCGAAGGGCATCATCTCTTAAAGGTACACTGTCCATGGCAACCAGAAACCAACAGCACACAATATGGCAGCCAATGGAGGAGAGAGAGGTTGCAAGGGAGAAGGAAAGAACCTTTAGTTTTATTGAAAGAGTTCAGTGCATTAAGTGCCAGAAGGGAGGTGCAATGTGGCGGGATCTTGACAGGAGGACGCTCCAACTGTCTTCTCCAAGTGTGAGAAAATCCACTCAATGGAGCAATGTGGACATTTATGGAATACAGACATTCCAGGGGGAGCCACCTACTACTTAAATAGTTATAGCAAGTTAGTTCAATAAGTGGATAAGCAATTCATTCATTGATCCATTAGGATCAGAATAAGTGGTCCTGCAAAGGAGAATGAGAGCGATTGTAAAGTGACCATTGACAAACCATGTCAGTCTTAATGATTGGAGTGTGGACAGGATCACTTTGTCGGCATTGGAGACTATACTTCAGCAAGCTCCTTGAGAAAAACATCTATGAAAGTGTCCTTCATTCCCTTGCCTCCTCCTCTGCTCTGCTGGGTGATGAGGCTGGTGGTGTTCTTCTGCAACTTGCCCCTGGTAGCCATCCTCATTTTCCTGCTCCACAGCCTGGCTCTGCATGCTGCTCTTCTTCTGACAATGGCTGCCAGGTGAGCAGCAGACAATGAGGAAATGTTTGTATTCTATGGGCTTACACTGCAAGGCAACATGGCCTGAGACAGGTGCCAGAAACCCACCTTCAGAAGAGCAGTGATGTTTTCCACAGTAAGTCTGGTGCTTGTGTGGCTTTGATTGTGCTGGCATTCAGCAGCTGAGGTTAGGCTGTGAATTGGTGTCAGGAGCCAGGGCAGCCCTTGTGCCCCAGAAGCTATCCTGCTGAACTTGGAAAATGTATGGCAGTTCAGTCTTCCTGAGGATGAATGGCGTTCATCAACTGGAAGATCATCTGATCATCCACAACCAACTGCCTCTTTAGAGAGTGGAAACCCTTTGGTTTGACAAATGTTTTGGATCATTAGTGGGAGCCCTTATGACACATGAGTGCAATCATCGACTGCACGTGTTCATGGGAAGCTACCACTGCAACCAATCCCTTACAAAAACTGAAGAAGATGAAAGAATTCCTTTGCAAATGCAGTGCCCAGGGGGTCCTCTCTGGTGCCCGCAGATATTAAGGCATGGCAGATATCTGCTGCTACCAGTAGAAAAGATCCTGTAGCAAGGAATTTGAGCATCAAGGTGACCCCTATAGAGAGTGCAGCCCAGGAACGTTAGCGAGGCTGAAGGCCTTCTCAAAGCAGTTTGTGTATCTCTTGGACACCCTGAAGCTGTGATTAAATTGTTCAACAGAGATGTTGAGGTGGGACGTGGGATGTCTGAGGTCTACTGGAGCAGGCTCTTTGCAGATTGGCAGGTCTTTGCCTCCTGCCCCCAAATTACTGACTGACCCTGCACTGTTGCCTGTGGTGTCACCACTGAGATACCCATTGAGAGAGTACTGCAGTAGAAGAATGCTGGAGGAAACATTCGCTGTTAGTGGAAGCACAGCCCGAAAGGTGCCTGAGCAGCTTTCAGTCAGTTCCGAAGCTGCCCAATCCGAGGTCCTGACGTCAGCGAGGGGAAAAGCAACAAAGCAATGTGATGCACAAAAAATAAAGACTGCAGATGCTGGAAATCTGAAATAAAAATAGCTGGAAACAGGTCAGATAGTTTCTCTGAAAAGAGAAACAGAATTGATGTTTCAGGTTGAAGACTTGTGTTTATGAATACAATGCATCCCTAGTTATACAGATGTTGTTCAAGTTCGGTGGTAATTTGGACACAAAAGCTCAAATTTAATCCAATAAATGTGGAGAAGGACATTGTGGGAACAGTGATATAATTACGTACGTATCCGATGCCAGACAATCATCGGATGTGAATTTTACATGGAGAGCCCATTTGAATTTCCAACAGGAGCCATTTCACCCAGAAATAATTGCTTGAGCAACCTACTCTGGGTTAACTTGACAGGGGGCAGTGCAGTGGCACACTTAGCACAGCTGCTGCCTCACAGGTCCAGCAACCTACATTCAATTCTGATCTCTGGTGCTGTCTGTGAGGAGTTTGCACGTTCTCCCTCTGACCACATGAGTTTCCTCCGGGTGCTCCAGTTTCTCCCCACATCCCAAAGACATGCGGGTGGGGAGGTTAACTGGCTACTGTAACTTGCCCCTAGTGTGAAGGCGAGTGGTAGAACCTGGGGGCGGGGGGGGGGCATGGGGTTGATGGGAATGTAGGGAGAATAAAATGGGATTAGTGTAGGATTATTATAAACAGGTGGTTGATGGTCAGAAGGGGCTTTGTGGGCTGAAAGGCCTGTTTCCGTGCTGTGTGACTTCATGAAATACATAAAAAACATACATTATAAGATCTAATTTCTAGACAACAGAATAAATACAAGGTGATTTGTTTTGCCACGTAGTGTAATCAGAAACACAGATGCCAATGCAGCTGAGGATGTCAAAGAAGGCACAGCATGGCAACATTTTCAAAATGCAAATAGGGCCGATGTGTGACAGAGTCTCTTTATAAATAATAATTGGTTAGATGTCTGACGTTGACTTGTTAGAGGAAGGTTCAGCTGGGTCGTGTTCCTGGGCAACTAAATGATGTTCTTATGCTAATGCCCAGCTATTTTGCAAATGTCAAACATGACAAAACTTCCAGAAGATGAGGCTCTGGAGATCTGAGGCAACTGCAGGTTGTGCTCAGCAGAGCATTAAAGTGAACAGTTCCACTTAGAGAGAAAAATGACCATGCCTTATGGTCAGCAGATCAGCCAAGCCACTGCAGCGGAGATAATGGAGTGTAGATTGTCAATTATGGTGCATAGTTACTGGCAAAACGGTAAATTGCAACCGCCTGCTCTGTTTCCAAGCTTGGAATTATGAGCATAATATCAGATTTCATTGCTTTGTTATGAGCACCCACCACATCCAGGTTCCAAGGGGATGGAGCAGGGCCACCCAAAATGCTGTGGTCTGAAAGTTATTTCATATGTTGCTGTGGGCAGTGTGTACAAGAGCTCCCTCGGACAAGTCTGACTCACCAGCTAAGTTGTATTCCTCAGAGGGCTTTCTGTTTACAAGGACAATGCTTTCCTAATGCTTTGGCTGGCAATATTAAGCTGGTCCGTTGTGGTTAGATGAAGAACAGCCAGTAGGTAGCACTGAGGTTTTTAAAGTCTAAATGTGGGATGGGGAAAGGAATCAACACAGTTCTGCTCCAGGCAGATGCTCAGTGAGAAGGTCAATGGTTTAAATCCCATTCCAGAGCCTCAAGTACATTTTCTAGGCTTAACTTCCAGTGCACTACTGAGAGAGTGATGGACAGTCAAGGATGCCGTCTTTTGATGAAAAGTTGAACTAAGGGCAGACTCTGCCCTCTCAAGCAAACAAAGCAGAGCTTAGTATGCTGAGCTTTAATAGTGGCCCAAAACAGCAAGTTACAGCTGTGAAACAAATGGGTAGAAAGTGCAAATTTCAGCATCTTTTGGTCACAATGAACAAAGTGACCAAATGCAGGGAGGCACGGAAATAAAATGGGACCAGCATTTTGAGTCTCGACCACTGATCCTGAGAGATAAGTTCAAACCCCATCACAGCAGCAAGCAGATTTAAGTTCAAGTAATTAAATAAATCTAGTAATAACCACAAAAATTCATCTGGTTCACAGATACTTTCAGGGAAGGAAATCTGGTCTACTTGACAGAGTCAGTGCTTCTATGTGGTTGACTCTTAATTACTTCCTTGGTTTAGGGGCTATGCAGAGTGGACAATACACAATGACAATGCTAGCTATGTCCACATCCTGTGAAAAATAACCCTGCCTCACTTTCTCCCCAAGTTAACTTCCTGTACAGAGCAAATAAGTGGCTCAGAAGAACAAATCTCATTATAGGACCTAACTATGCATGTGGAAAATAAAGCTGCTTGTTGTTTTGTCTTCAGTTGCAAGAAGAATGCTCAATACTGGTAATGTATAAACTCAAGATAAAGGATATAAAATTCACTGGAGTAAAGCAAAAATCAAAAACTGATATTGGTATTGATGCAGCTACAGTAGAAGGAAAGGGTCATTCAATACTTGGACCTCTTAAGGAAGAAAACATGGAGGTTCATTGAAGAACAAGTCTAAAAATTCACTAAAAATGCTTGAATCACAGAACCACAAGGGAGTAAACTGGACCTCTAATGAAAAAAGGATTTATACTGCTCCAGTTATCCGTAAATACCTATTGAGAATCTGAGGCTTGAAAGATACACCAATCTCCTTGTAAAATTCCAAAACAGATCATTGACACGTTGTTGAGCGCTATCATTCCAGAGGTAAAAATCTAGCTCAGATTTTGACAAACGATGATATGCTGTGATCACTCATCAGTGAGTTAAAGCACTTTTACACTAAAAAAATGAAAATGAGAGCAGACCAAGTGGGCTGAGAATTTTCTCAGCCTAACTCTGTGGCAACATAGAACAGTACAGCACAAGAACAGGCCCTTCGGCCCACAATATCTGTGTCGACCATGATGCCAATTTAAACTGCACATCTGCCTGCACATGGTCTGTATCCCTCCACTCCCTGCCTGTTCATGTGCCTGTCCAAATGCCTCTTAAACAATGCTAATGTATCTGCTTCCACCACCTCCCATAGCATTGTATTCCAGGCACCTACCACTCTCTGTGTAAAAAAACTAATCTCGTAAATCTCTTTTAAACTTTTCCCCCTCTCACCTTAAAGTTACGCCCCCCAGTATTTGATATTTCCACGCTGGGGAAAAAAGACTATGACTATCTACCCTGTATACATCTCAAATGATTTTATATAGTTCTATCAAGTTACCCCCTCAGCCTCTGACACTCCAGAGAAAACAATCCATGCTTCTCCAATCTCTCCTTATAGCTAATACTCTCTAATCCGGGCAACATCCTGTTGAACTTCTTCTTCACCCTCCCCAAAACCTGCACATCCCTTCTGCTATGTAGTGACCTTATTCCAAATGTGGCCTAACCAAAGCTTTATGCAGCTGCCATATAACTTTCTGACTTTAATACTCAATGCCCCAACCAATGAAGGCAGGTATGCCATAGGTCTTCTTTACCACCCTATCTTCTTATTTTTCCACTTTCAGGGAGCTATGGACTTGCACCCCAAAATCCCTCCGTACCTAAGTATCCGGTCATTTACAGTACACTTTCCTCTTATATTTAATCTCCCAAACTGCAGTGCCTCAAAGTTGTTTGGATTAAGCTCCATCTGCTATTTCTCTGCCAATATTTCCAACTGGTCGATATCCGACTTTATCCTCAGACAACCTTCCTCACTATCCACAACTCTGCCAATTTTTGTGTCATCTGCAAACTTATCAGTCCACCTACATTTTCGCCCAAATCATTTCTACATACATCACACACAACAGAGGCCCCAGCGCCGATCCCTGCGGAAAACCACCGGTCATAGATCTCCTGTTAGAATAACTCCCCTCCACCACTGCCCTCTGTCTCTTATGGCCAAGCCAATTTTGAATCCAATCCACCAAAGCAGTGCAGATCCCATGTGCCTTAATCTGTAACTGTCTTAGAATCATAAGATCATTGGGTACAAAAGGCTCCCATTCAGTCCCTCTTGTTCTTTTAACTCCTTCTAGCACATTTCATTGGGTTCTATACCTGGCCCTAACCCTGTAAATTATTTTAACTCCTGCCTATTCAATACCTCTTTGAAAACTCTACTGTCTATTAGGTTATGTTGTATCTCCTGATTTTACATGCCAAAATGCATCAAGAAAATATCTTGTAATTTTGCAGTGAAAAATTCTGGTGAGATAATGGCTCCAAAGCTGAATACCCAGTTCATAGTTTTTCAACCATAAACTGCCATTTGCAATTGAGTGCCGTTGCTTTACAGAGAAAATCCAAGTTTTGGTCTGCACCGCACCCACCCTCCCCAACCTCACATTAAGTCCCCCTTAAAGCTAATCTTTTTCTCTTCACTGTAGGTATCATCAGCATTTGGGTTTGATGAGGGCTATTAAAATTAATGAAAGTAAATGGGGAAGGGAGGCACACAGAGGCTGTGAGACTCTGCTGAATAGGTGGGATGCTGGTGAAGATATATAAATGTTGCTTTGAGAATTCCATAGTGAACAGTGAGCTGTGACTAGAAGTGAGATACATCAATCAATGAAAAATGGTGTCTGCTACATCCCTGAAGCAGGATTTAGGGAGTGCTGCACATGTATTCAAAATCATTTACACCAAATCTCTGCAAACACCAACACAGGCATGAATGATGCACAAAACAACAAGAATGTGAAATGTGAGATCATGGTCTATTGCCTCATTTGATGTAGCTTTGCGGAGTTTCCCCATGTCCCAGCCAACGTTCACTCACAACTCACCGCCCTATAAAGGAAAAGCTTGCTGTTCATTTATGTATGTCTGCTTTATTACCTTAAAGGTATATTTCTGGTCCAATATAAATGAAAATTCATATTTTGTTCTCTCACTAATTCTTTACACAACTCATTTGACCAGATTCTGGCTTCACAAACATCAGCCAAATAGCATGGTAATTACTTGGAAAGGCTCTCATTCCACTGGTGAGCAGGTCAGTGCTTCAAGGATGGGGAAGCGAATTTGTTTTTTTCTATTTCACTTCTTCATGTTTTTATATTTCACACTTAGGGTGGTGAAACGTCAGCTTTTGTATTGGGTTTCTGGGGCTATTTTCCCTGTTAATAAGAGCTTCTAATTGGATGAAATCTGGGATTTGGTGATCAGAGAGACTGTATTCAGATTGTGTTATAACTCACTGGAATCTCTCAGTGGGGAGCAGAGAGAGAGAGAAACAAAAGCAAGGCTCAAATATAAAATGGGCAAATAACAGAAGGCTGTAAAGGAATACATATTTTTCCCTCAAATGTCCAGTCGACCTACTCTAATGGTGCTAGCCAATTCTGGAGTGCGTTTCACAACAGTCAGTTGTTCTCTGGTGCTGCAATCAAATGACCATTCTGTAAGTATGCAACAAGGCAATGATAGGAGTAGAGAGTTCATCCCTGGGAGCATTAGCTAAGCCAGCTCCATTTCTCATATGAACATTGTTCAGCATGTGTCACTAACCAGCAATCAGGGGCAAAAAGCCGAACTCATTTTCACCAACACCAGTCAGCAGCAATGACACCAAGTGTTGCCATCTTACTGTCTGCCTTGCAAATAGTGTAATGTCCTTATAAAAAGTACATAGTTGAACATTTTATGCGCAATTAGACAGGGTGATCAATATATGATATCCATCATTTTCATTTTTAAAATTATATTTTTCTTTGAAAATGTACACTACGGCAATAATAAATATAACTTGATCCAGGCAGGATTATTTATTTTGTATTCTCTTTGTGATTTGTATTGCATCCGGAGTATACTTTGACGTAATGTTTCAAATCCATAATAACTTGATTCATTCTGGCCTCTGATATTAAAATATACTGACTGGACCATTTTTGTTTCAAAACAATGCTTTCTTCCCATTTCTACCTGAACTGACAAATGTTCATCAACTCAATAAGTGCAAAACTTCAAAAGCAGCTAAGTTCACGAGGGAGCCCATCAACATGAACCGCGAGTGGAGAACTGCCTTCCCCCAAGTGGGCAAAGGCATCCCGTCAGATTGCTACTGTCAAACCTTTTGGAAACAAAATAATTACTTCTCTCTCATTACAGCAACAACAAACCGTTCAGAAATGATGTGCGCATCCAACAGAAACAATAGAAATCCATAGCTGAGCTAATGATTTTTACACTTACCTATGAAATAAGACAGCAGAACTGCCAGAATGACTGACACGCCAACTGCACATAGGGCTGTGCACTTCCAACTGCAGTACTTGGATGATTTCTTGAACTTAAAAGCACTTCTGGAAAGAGTGTTCCTTGGCAGTGGGCGCGGCGGCGGTGAATAGACAGCACTCGAAGCCATGGTGTAACCAGGCGAGGCTGTGCTGAACAATGGTGTAGTCCCTGTTCCCGTCTTGAAAAGGAAATGCCTGAGGGAAAAAAGAGCGAGAGGAGGATCAGGAAGGTGTGCGGACAAAGTGAGGCAGAACAACAAACGCGGCTTCTGACAGATGTCAAGGTCGCTGGCAGGAGGGTTGAGAGCACAGACATGCTGAGGAGCAGTGGGTGAACAATGGTTGAACTTAAGATGGCCAAAGGCAAAAGGAAGTGGCACTAAAAGACTCATTCCAAGAATATGGCGCTGTTCAAATAAAAGACATGATTCGACAGACTGAAATAGTCAACAACAACTTGCCTTCAGTGGGTAAATGGGACAAGATAAGTACAATGGTTGGCATGGTCATGGTTGCTTGAAGGTCCTGTTTCCGTGCTGTATGGCTCTATGACTCTAGTCTATAAGGAATCTCCTACACTGAGATAAAGGAAACACTCATTCAACACCTTTAGAGCGCTTGCTGAATAAGGTTGGTGGGAAAGGCACTCAGGGTAATCATTTGAAACTCTCGTGCTGCATTAGAGTCCATATCACATTTGCTCTAGTTTTACACATTATTTTTTTAGCTGCTGGCATTGAATAGGTTTTAATGATAAAGATGAGCAGATCTCTGTGAGATTAACAATTTATGAAGTTATTCTGCAGGGTTCAGTTACACAACCATGACACACAGTGTCAGACTGACCCATCAGCTGCACTGAGACAAGTTCCCTTTTAGTCCTCCTATAAACATCAACCTCTCTTTCTTTGGGTAACATGGTGTGATCCCGCAGGTGTGGTTAAGGCAGGACTTTTTGCATTGCATTTCTCCACAGTGCTGAAAGACACAATGGAGCACTCTTTAGGGAAGGTACTTGCTGAGGGTTGTTCAAACTGGGACTTTATGGTGGTAAGAAGATTCAAACAGCCAAGTTGAAAACACAGTGTTGAACTCCAGATCACATGTGAAGGCAGTTACCATCCACTCAAAGATCTGCTTTACACACACCAAACAGTTTTGTTTCCCACTATGTCTGTATGGTCTGCACCAGATTTTCCCTTGATATTTCACAATTTATTGCTATCTGCCAGAACATGGGTTTAAGGCATTTTTCATTAAAATAGGCAAGACATTTACAGTGGGCTAAAACTAGTGAAGAAATATGCTATGATAGAATGCCTGAGATGAACACCAGTTCTTGAGCTGCTAAATTCTGTACTCAAGAAATCTTAACAAGTGCTATGTTCTGCAAAGCACTGGACAATATCATATTACTTGGCATTACTTCATTGCAACCTTTGCCCCTCCTCTCCCCAGTCTGCTGTTGGCTAAATGCCGGTGGGTCGACCCACCGTAAATTCGATGTTTGTGTTTCCCAGCCAGCCACTTCAAGTTAAATGTGGGTTATGAATGGAAGGCAGAATTACTCTGTCCAGTGATCCCATGTTGGTGGTGACGAGATTGAACTTGGGCTGACGTGTCCACAGTCAAATACTCTGTCAGAACTCACTGCCTTGGTTTGAAGGTGTGCCAGGAGTGATTCGACCTGGAACGTCGACTGTCCATTTCCCTCCACAGATGCTGCCTGACCCGCTGAGTTCCTCCAGCAGTTTGTTTTTTGGCTGATAGCGAAGCTGCTATCCCCAACCCAATTTTAACTTTTATTGCACTAAATGTGAAGGAAAACCTGGTGAGATGTAAAATGGGCAGACAAAAACCTACAGCCTGGGTGAGCAGAACTCTTCCCTAGTGGTATAGTTATCTGGAGAGAGCGGCAATGCTTTTTTAGTGTCGGTAGAAGTACCATTCAGCAGGAGTCACAAAACTTAGTGGAAGAAAGCAGATGAGGGACCCCAATGCTTTCATCAAAAGACTGAGGCAAAATCCGATGGAGAACTTCAAAACTGAGTAGGCGTTGGGTAGGGTTAATACTGTGAAGATGTTCCCCATACTAGGGAAAATATGAAACGACCAACACGAGGGATAGAGCCAGAAACCCTCAACATATTGTAAAGCCACTTGGATGCACATTTGAAGAAGTTGTAACCTGCAGAGCCTGAATGCTGGACAGTGGTTCTTGGTAGGATATTTTTGACCAGTATGGACACAATGGGCTGAAGGGCCCCGGACCTGAAGTGATAACAGTTTCTCTTTCCAACAAGCGTTTCCAGCAATGACTGTTTTTCTTTCAGATTTCCAGCAGCTGCAGTTATTTGATTTTCATGGGCTGAATGACCTCCTTCTGTGCAGTAAATTTTCTGGTTCTTAGCTCTTTAGAGGGGGGGGCACTGTGCCCCCCTGTATGTATGTGGCCATACTGTCATTTGAGGCAGTAAAATAGATGCCTTATCAGTGGGGAGGAATGAAGATAAAGATATGCTGATAGGGTGAGATGAAGAATGGTGGGAGGGAAAAGAAAGACTGGAGTAGATCTATCGGGCCCAATGACCTGTTTCAATGTTGAAAATTCTTCCCAATGCAACAGCAGTGGTTCAGCAGGTAGTGCATCTCTGTCACCACTGTTCAATTCTGACCTCTGGTGCTGCTGTGTAGAGTTTGCACATTCTCCTTGTGACCATGTGGGTTCCCCCTGGGTGCTCCAGTTTCCTCCCACATTCCAAAGGGATGCTGGTTGGAAGGATAAAGGGCCAACGTAAACTGTCCCAGGTGCAAGTGGGTGGGGAGGAGAGTGAGGGGGCTGTTAATGGACACTTAAGAATAGATGGCAGGAAAACAAGTAGGAGAATGGGATTGTTCTGGGTTCCAGCATATACTTGATGGGCTGTATGGCCTCCTTTTGTATCACAAGAAAATGTAAGAGGAAAAAAAGAGAAATGATGTGCAGGTTGATGCCACAGACAAAAATCTCTGACCAACCTCTATTCAAGAGATCCTGTCATTAACCATAAACCATTACGAGAAGAATGCCATCGCAGTGCCTGGGGATTGTAGAGCTGTTATCCACATCGCTGAGCTTGCGAGGCCATCAAAATAAATTTGCTTAAATATGTTTGTGTGGTTTTAAGCAGAAGGTTTGGTGGAAAGTGAAAAAGTATGATAAATATCTCTGCTCATGAGGTGATCCTGAGCCTCCTTGTTACCTCTGTGCCAGTGAACAATCCCGACAGCTTCACAAAGATATCTGTGAAATCCCACAGCTTACGTAGGACTAAGTTTCTCTATATCTTTCTTCATCAAAATTCCTGGTCTCCCAATGTTTCCTTCCTAAATGTCCCATGGATAAGTTACTCAAGCGACATTCTCTTTATGCCTAAAGTCAGGCAGAGAGCATCAGGAGACAAAATCAACCTGTTAAAAGAGGCAACCAAAAGGCCATGAGTTTCCCCTGGGTAAAGGAATATTCCTCCCTGCATTGACTCGAACAAACCCAGGTGAAATACAGGATGAAAGCAACTTCAATTTTTTAATTGGTATATTTCTATCACTAACACTACTGATTGAATTAATTTGCACTCATTGTTTTGGCAACTTTCTTACTGGTACACCTATGCCAACTTACGTTCACCTCTGATTGGGGTGGGAGTGGGAAGATCACATGAGCGGCTTTCCTGATCTAGAGCTCATTTTCATTCTAGATTCACCTTCACTCTGATTTTTATGCACCATTTTATGCAGGTGCTATGCACAAGTCCCAGCTGACTTTGTCTATATCAAGTTAACAACACACGCACAATGAGAGTTAAAGCATACGGCACAGCAATTATACATGAAAGACTGCAGCACAGCAGATAACCACGAAGAAGCAGCTTTAACCTTCATGCAGTTGGCATAATAGCATATGTACACCACACAATATCGGGGTTCATTTGCTGCTGGAAATTAAAAGTAACGGACAAAAGAAGCAAAAAAAAATTAGCAAAGTTAAGCAATTCTCAACTGCAGTTTTCTTTACTTTGATACATTAATGCAAACAAATGCTACATTTAGGACAGGGAATTAAAAAGTAACAATAGAAAATGATGCAAGCTGAGACACAAGCTATGAGCAAGGTTAAGATCAAATCTGCTTCAGGGTAAAACCAGGTTGCAATTTAACCAAATATATTCATTTCTAAAGGACATATGTTGGCATATATTCCAATTAGCTTTCACTTCAATTTCCAGTGTAATCAGTCTACAACCTTAAAATTGCTTTGCCATTACAATCATAATATTTGGGCAGTATTAATGAATAAATCAGTCTCAAAATCACTTGTCTGCTAGCCTGGGAAATTAGATTTTTGGGTAAATGTACAATTCCAGCAACTTGGGGCACTGATGTTTAGGTTTTTGAGGTATTGCCAGTGGCTGTTACTTTCTCCTGTCAGAATCTACATGCGTTTGGGTCAGTTTTAAATGGTGGTATTGCACAAACACTGCTTTGTTATCAGGGGCAGTCATTATATTTCCTTTTTGCCAAAATTTTGCATTTTTGTCCCTATTCAAGGGGCTCCTTAAAAGCTCACTCTTTAATCAAACCCACAGCCATCTCCAGCATCTCCTCAATCTTCTCCTGTATAGTACTTGCATTTATGTAGTGCCTTTAATGTAATAAACTACTAATGAATATTCTTCTGAAGAACATGAATGATGATTCCTAAAGGGGGGAAAAAAGGGCAGGAAGGTTTACTAAAATCTAAGTTACAGATCTGTCTTACAGAGGGTCTTTAAGAAAGAGAGAAAGTTGGAGAAGCAAATTGTTTTTTTACCGATGTCTCATTTCTTTTAGAGATGCTTTTTAAAGTGTTTTCAAAGTTAGAGGTGTTAGTTAAGTACAAGCTTTTATCATGTAGGTTGCATGCAAAGATCTATCATGAAAAGCAGCACTATTATCAGTCAAGGTATGTGAGTAAATGCCTGAATGTAAGCATCTAGTTGGAAGGGTATATATAAAGAATGGTTAGTGTCAGCTTGGTTAGACCACACTTGGAGTATTGTGTGAAGTTCTGGTGACCACACTGTTGGCAGGATGTGATTAAGCGGGAGAGGCTGCAGAAAAGATTCACAAGGATGTTGCCTGGACTAGAGGCCGTGAGTTATAAGGAGAGTCTGGGTAGGCTGTTTACCTTGGAGCGAAGGAGGCTGAGTGATAACCTATAGAGGTTTATAAAATTATGAGGGGAGGTCACAGATAGGGTAAACAGTCACGGTCTTTTTCTCAAGATAGGAAAGTCTAAAATTAGAGGACATAAGTTGAGAGGGAAAAGATTTAAAGGGATCTGAGAAGCAGTTTTTCACACAGAAGATGGTGGGTATATGGAACGAGTTGCCAGGGGAGATGGTGGAGGCAGGTACAATTAAAATGTTTAAAAAACATTTGAACAGGTACATGGACAGGAAAGGTTTAGAGAGAGATGGGCCAAACACAGGCAAATGGGATTTGCGTAGATAGGCATTTTGCTCGGAATGGACGAGCTGGGCCAAAGGGCCTGTTTCCGTGCTGTGTAACTCTACAACTCTATGGTTCAGCTGGTAGCTCTGAAGCAATAAGTTATGGGTTAAGTTCCAATCCCAGGCCTGAATGCACTATGCAGGCTGAAATCCCAGCATTGTTCCAGATGTTTTTTTCTCCTCAACAAGCGACTTTGCCTATCTGAAAGCCCCTAGAGACAGGAGAAGGCTCATTCGATGTCCTAGCCAACATTCTTCCCAAATCTAATCAGGTTCTGTGTGAGACCTCACTGCGTGCTGCCACATTAGTTCATGTGCAATCACGGGTGACCATGAAGCCACTGGTAAAACCTATCTCCTTCACTGAAGTCCTTCAGGGATGGAAATCTGCCATTCTTACCTGGTCTGGGCTTCATGTGACTCCACACTCCCCAGTGTGGATGGTTCATAACTGGTCTCCAAAACAGCCCAGCAAGCCACTAAATTGTATCAAATATTTACCATAAGGTTTGCAGTGGCTTCTCAACGGATGAGTAATAAATGCTGGCATTGTCAGTGATAGCCACATCCATTAAATGAACACATAAAGACAATAATAGAGCTGTACAGTTCAAGTCATCTGCAGTCATAAAAGGCACTACATAAATGTGATTTATTGTCTTCTTTTCTTGTCTTCCCTGTTGTGAGATGTGGCGGTGTCACAGTTTGATGACTAGATGGAACAATGAAGTAGCAACTTCCCCATTGGCACAGCTCTGAATGCAATGTGAACTGAGGAACTGCATCATACAGAGCTGAGATATGACAGGTTTTGTGCTGATTCCTGTCATCTGTACAGGAACAGCAACACAGACAGAACTCACACTGTGGTGGCAGTAGGCTGGGATGTGGGGAGCAGCACAGAGGCCGAAGGGTCAGTGCTTTCAGATGATGAGGAGGAGAATCAGCAAGGCCATTCTCTCTATGATCACGGTGTTGGAAGACTGGTGCCTGAACGTCAGGTAGAGACATGTTTAGGCATGGCTGGGAGGTAGGAAATGTTAAAGACTGTCACTGCCTCTTTAAAAAACCTCAGGGTTAATAGTGTGCGGTCCCTGCAGCCGTAGAGCAAGTTTCAACAGGATCGCTTGTTCACCTCTCAAAAGTACTGGGTTGATTGTAGTTTACAAATAGTGAACACATTGCCCAAGAGCTTCATTCATCCTGGAACTTTAATTTGGTGATGAGGAGAACAGGAAAATTTGACCCCTGGTTGAAACCCCTACAATTAAATATGCGGCTATTAAGCCATCCAATTAGATGGGTTGAGGACAAGCAAGTGGGATCGCTGTTAGCACAGTAGAAAATCTCACTAGCTTTCTTTCCAGTGGCTTAGAACTTAGCGATGAAACACCAAATGATGCTGTGTTGCATCACATATAAAAAAAATCTCCCATGAATGACACCTATGCTACTTTAAGAATATTTAGTTTTGAAGAATCATGTCAGGTCTGGACGTAACCTATCGCTCAGACCTATCCTGATTCAAAAGGTTCACGGTGACCTAGTTACAAAACAAAATCCTAAGAATGGTCACAGTGTTTAATGTGAAATCATGAAGAGGAAAGGGGGAAGGAGAAAAATAAAACATTTCAGTTGGAATTTAATGCTCTGAAAGTTGATGATAGTAATTAAAATTAAAAGGCTTGAATTGTCTAAGCAGTTCCAATTGTTGTGGCACAGTGGCAGGCTGGATTGTCTGAATGGGAAATGAGTTGTTGCTAGGCTGTCAGACGAGTGATTTTGCTTTATAGCCTTGTAAGAGAATGCTGCTATGAATAGAAATTTAGATTGGTTGTACTTAAATCAGAGAAAGGGCCTCTTGGCCTCGAAATGTCATAAATTTCATCAATAAAAGAAATAGCATTTACTATTGGTCCCCTTTTTATGCTACAAGATTCTGTGTTGGCAGCTCGCATCACTTTTTTTGTTTTATTTTGCTTCTCGGAATGACATACCCGTCCCCGTAACTCCCATCGTGACATGGTGGAGTAAATACATCCATCTCTATTAGGTTGTCATGCCCATTTTCAAGAACTGCCTGCTTTGCTAATTTTCTATGTGCAGAAATGAGATATAAAAATGTTAAAGGAGTCCGGGGAAGCATTTACTATCAGCATCGTAAACAGCAATCAGGGAACAAGATATATATGTAAAAGCAAGTAACAGGTAAACTACATTTGAATGAGGTATATTCCGATAACGCCAGCAAAGATGCAACCTTCTGTAACACAGGATAAAAAGATCAACACCTACCCCCTATGGCAACACATTCTCATGTGAGGTCATTAAGAAAGAAACTTGCTGTTTATTTTAAACAGAATATGCTGAGCTGTGGTAATTGCCAAGACAAGCCACAACTTATCCTGACTTAGTTACTCCTGAGACACCTGGTCAGCTTTGTTACTGGAGGTAAATGTCCGAGAAGTACTCAGTTACTTATAGATTTCACATGGTTTCAGGAAAGAAAGCTTACTTTTTCACTCAAGTGAAACACCGAGGCAGTGATGATCCCTATCAGTTTATTGTGACGTCCCAGACATGCAACTAAATATCTGGCCATGAGAGATGGACTCATTATTAAATGGCATGCCACAACCCAACACATCTTTTCCTTTCACTCATTACCCAACATAGATGACGACACTTATCAAAATAAAATCCACAATGCCTTTCTGCTTTGCATTCTCATCAGTTTGGAATTGTTTACAAGTTTTAGCAGTGAATGTGAATGCACGGCGGACATCATCTGCCAATTCTACAGACACAGAAATATCCTCTTGGGTAAGTATGACATAAATAGCTAAGCCAGTGATTAATCCTTTTTCAATCCTGATTACATCAAAGCAAAGGAACAACTACAAGGAAGATTTTAGTTTTTCCTTATTATCTTGATGGCAATATTTTGCTTTGTTTTTTCTCCTCAGCACAATCAATAGCATTTTCACTTTTGAATCCCAAAGTTGTGCATTAAATTCATTTAGCATTTAACATATAATCAGCTTTGATGCCCCAGTACTGCATAAAGGCAGTGCAGCAGTTCCAAAGATGTCAACCTTCAACTGAGAAACAAATAACAGCCTTGTCTGCCATTCATGTGGATTTAAAAAAATGCTTTGGGAGTATTCAGAGAAAAGCGATGTATTTTCCTAACTCATATTTACCTTTAGTTTGTCAGCGATTATATAATAATCAAGCCATGCAGCAGCTCAATAGCCTTGCAAAGTAGTTGCAGTCCAACAATCAACCTGGACAGTCATCAGCAGTATGTGACTGTCTGTATTTTAACCTGGCTACAGTCTAGGTGGTTGCAAAGACCCCAGTGGTGGAGGTTAACTGCACACAGATATTGATTATTGATCCCTTAAACATTATCACTAGAAACAAATGAATCAGTCACTTCATTTGTTAGTCATAAGAACTCACTGTGAGCAGTTTGGCAACTATGTCTGCCAGTGTGATGACAGTGACTACACTTCAAAAGTAACCAATTCTTATTAAGTCATCCTTAATATGTGAAATATGCAGTATAGATCCAAGTTTCTTCTTCATGCCATCAAATCAATGAGTAATTTATGCTGGTGTTACAGGTTGAATTCATATGTTGTGAATCTCAGATTGCGAGTCAATCAAATAGGGTAAATTTCATGGAACACAAGCAGATGACCTACATTGGTTACTAGCTAGAAATCAGAAGAGTGGTGGGGATATGCAGAACAGTAGTGAGGAGTAATGGAACTAATTCTCAGAAATACAGTTAAGCTCAGTGGTCTTCAAAGATCTTCAAGGAATCTTGTACCAATATTGTTAGTGACAAATGAATGAATTACATTGAAATGTTTGTTGGAAGGTTTTTCAAAATAAAAGTATTACAATTTCTGCACTCTCATTTTAAATGTAAGTTGTTAAGGAGTGCTATTAATGTATCAGAAATTAAATCTATTGGAGAAACAAGTGCATTCATGATCTCAAGCCGTTCTAAAGCACTTTACAGCTAATGAAATATTTTTGAAGTGTAGTTACTGCTGTTGTAGAAGAATAATCACCTACTGATTATCAGCTGTATACATGCATCATTAAGAATGGGAAATAAATGCTTGCCAGTCCTTGCATCCTATAATCCAATGAAAAAGTAGATATTTATTCTTCGTTGTTGCTGTGAAGTGGATCACATGATATAAATTTTTTACAAAATCCAATTAAGAGGTAAGAGTTAGAGGGGAAATTTTTCATGATATCATAAGATATTGCACACAAACAAAATTTTGAAAGCCACTTGTTGGCTAATGTGTTGTGAAATTAGAAGACCATAACACAGATGGAGTGTACGTGGCTCACTGTTGGCTCTTTGGAAGAGCTATGCATTTAGATCCAATGTGAAGGCAAAGCATGAATTTGTTTATCTTTGCTTATCATTAGTATTTAATGGTCAAAGCCCTTACAGCCCAATCGGTGTATGCCAGCATCTAAGCTCCATAACCACAACTCCAACCCCCTCTTTAAGCAATCTTATCAGTATGAATGTCTAATTGTTTCTCCTTCAGACCCTTATTTTGCTGCAGAGAAGAAAACAATTTAAGATAAGGAAATTGAACATCATCCTTAATCACAATATGCTTAAGGAAACCCTGGTTGACAGGAGATATTGAGATTCTGGTCAGGAAAAAGGAGGTATACACTAGGTTTAGGAAATTGGGAACAAGCGAATACCTCAATGTACATAGAAAGTGTAGGAGTACCCTTAAGAGGGAAATCAGGAGGTCAAAAAGAGGGCATGAGACGGATCTGGCAGGCAAGATTAAGGAAGATCTCAAGAGATTTTAAGAGTAAAAGGGTGGCTTGGGAGAGAATAGGTCCCCATAAAGATCAGCATGGGTGTTTGTGTGGAGCAACAGGAGATGGGAGAGATTTTTAATGAGTATTACTGCAGAGCAGATCACGGATGCTCGGGAGTTGAGGCAAATGAGTTATGATATCTTGGACCACATATGAATTATCAAGGAGGAGTTTTTGGTGGCCTTAAAGCACATTAAGGTGAATAAATCTCCAAGGCAACCTTCGACCTTGTGGGAGGCTAAGGCAGAAATTGCAGAGGCCCTTGCAGAGATATTTGCTTCATCTTTTGCCACAGGTGAAGTTGGAGGGTGGCTAATGTTGTTAAGATTATTTAGAAACGGCAGCAAAGTCAAGCCAGGGAACTACAGGCCAGTTAGTCTGACATCAGTGGTGGGTTACTGTTGGGGATTCTGAGGGACAGGGTCTACCAGCATTTGGATAGGTCTGATTAGGAAGTCAGCATGGCTTTGTGCATGGGAAATCATGTCTACTAAATCTGTTATTTTTCAAAGAGGCAACTAGGAAGATAGATGAGGCAGAGCAGAGGTAACCGACAGGATAGATGACAAGGTCTCGCACGGTAGACTAGTCTGGAAGGTTAAATTGCATGGGATCCAGGGAGAGCTAACTAACTGGATTCATAATTGGCTTGATGGTAGGAAGCAAAGGGTGATAGGGGATGGTTGTTTCTTAGACTGGAGGCCTGTGACTAGTGGGGTTCCACAGGGGCAGGTGCTGGGACCTTTGTTGTTCGTCATTGATATAAATGATGTGGATGAGAATGTGCAAGGCATGGTTAGTAAGTTTGCAGATGATACTAAAATAGGCGTATCACAGACAGTGAAGAAGGTTATCAAAAATTACAGGGAAATCTTGATCAGCTGGATAACTGGGCTGAGGATTGGCAAATGGCATTCAGTCCAGATAAGTGCAAGGTGTTGCACTTTGGGAAGTCAAACCAGGGTAGGGCTTATACAGTGAACGTTAGTGCCCTGGGGAGTGTTGTGGAACAGAGGGGCTTTGGAGTACGAGTACATAGTTCCCTGAAAGTGGCGTCACAGGAAGACAGGGTGGTGAAAAAGATGTTTGGCATGCTGGCATTCATGAGTCAGGGCATCGAGTATTAGAGTTTGGACGTTATGTTGTAGTCGTACAACACGTTGGTGAGGCCACACTTGGAGTATTATGCACAGTTTTGGTCATCCTGTTGTAGGAAAGACGTCATTAAGCTGGAAAGAGTGCAAAGAAGATTTACAAGAATGTTGCCACAACTCAAGGGCCTGAGTTATGAGAGGTTGGGCAGGTTAGGACTTTATTCCTTGGAGTGCTGGAGACTGAGGGGTGACCTTATAGAGGTGTATAAAATCATGAGAAGCGCAGATAGGGTGAATGCACAAAGTCTTTTTCCCACAGAATGGGAATCAAAAACTAGAGGCCTGAGGTTTAAGGTGGGGGGGGGGGGGGGATATTTAAAAGGGACCTGAGGGGCAACTTCTTCAGGCAGAGGGTGGTGTGTTCATGGAACAAGCTGCCAGAGAAAGTAGTTGAGGCAGGTACAATCATGAAATTTAAAAGACATTTGGACAGGTACATGGATAGGAGGGGTTTAGAAGGATATAAACCAAACAGCAAATGGGACTAGCTTAGGTGGGCACCTTGGTCAGCATGTACGAGTTGAGCAACAGGGCCTGTTTTCATGTTATATTATTCTATGTAATGAAAGCAGAAAATGCCGCGAACTTCCAGCACGTCAGGTAACGCTTTATTGGTTCCAGTTGATGACCTCTCATCATCAATGTTCATGAACTTGAAACATTAACTTTTTCTCTCTGCACAGATGCTGCCTGACTTTGTGTTTTTCCACATTTTTTGTTTTATTTCAGGTCTCTAGCATCCTGAGTATTCAGATTTTCCATTGTCTCCTTCTTTCTTAGCCAGCACTAAAGAATAAGCAGTGTGTACCATGCTTAGTGACTCCACTTCCATTCCACGAAACCCATCAAGCAGTTTAAAGAAAAGTACCAATTTTAGGCTTTGCACACACCAGCAGTGGTTACAGGAACAACTCCTTCCCGTCTTCTTTCAGTTCATTACAGCAGATACCCCTCCCACACCCCCCCGATCCCTTGCACTACCAACATGTTTACATGAGTTTACTAATTGAGTAGATAAATTACCAAATGAAGGTTGACCCAATGTTTTTAATGAAAGAGAGTCTGAACAGAATCAGCACAAAGTGGGAATAGAGGCCAAGTAGCATAGTGGTTAAATTACAAAGTAGTATCCAGATCTCTCTACTGATCGAGAAATATGATTTCAAATCCTGCCAAGCCAGCTGGGGAATTCAAGGAAAACAAAAGCTTGCAAAACTAATGGTAATTATGGATCAATTGGACTGTTGCAAAAACCTATCTGGTTCACTAAGGTCCTTCAGGAGAGGAGATCTGCCATCCTTGCCCAGTCTGTCCGATACGCAACTACAGATGTACCAATATGGTTGATTCTTAACTAACTCCTGAAAAGAACTGGCAAGGTAGTCTGCTCACGAAGCAGGAAGGGATGGATAATACATACCAGTCTTGCCAGTGTTATTCCTGTCCCGTCAACAAACGAACAAGGTAATAAAAGGCAAAGATGGAGAAAGAACTACAAGCAGGAACGTAACTGGCCAATGTGAGGGAAGGAAAGGCTAATAGAGACCAGACTGGTGAATGGGTAGGTGAGAATATTGACTGAGAAACCAGTTTGAAATAGAACTGAAAATAACACTAAAAAAAACAAAGAATCGATAAAATGAAGACACTACTGTCTCTTTCAATTCAGTACCATGGAAAATTAGTTTTAATCTGGTGGGTTTTCAATTAATTTATCACAGTTGACCTACATTTGGTAGGACTGATAGCCCATGTGTAGGTTTATGATTTATTGCACTGGTTCATAATTAATCTAATTTTCTATTAGAGGTGCAATATTCATATAGACTTTATCAGATGAGTTATGAACAGAGTAAATTTGTTCTTTCTGTGAAAAATAAAGTCAATACTCATAGATTTTACACTAATGAAAAATTAACTTTGGAAATGTCTATGAAATGAATCCATTTGCATCT
Source organism: Pristis pectinata (assembly GCF_009764475.1). NCBI lineage: Eukaryota > Metazoa > Chordata > Chondrichthyes > Rhinopristiformes > Pristidae > Pristis > Pristis pectinata. Next base: position 18,039,179 of record NC_067411.1, on the reverse strand, counting down.
CACAGGTGTCCTAAATCCCCCTCTAATGTTGTGTATATGGACCTTTCAAAAGATGTCTTACAAGACTCCATATCATAGACCTATTAGCACACTTGAAACTCATGGGAATAAAGTGATAGTGGCAGCATGGAAATTAAACTAGCATTTAAATAGTTCTTTTCCACATTGTAATGATGTACAAAAGTGCTCTCTTGACATAGTATTTGGATCACTGCTTTCATAATACATACTAATAACTTGGGTAAATATGGCATTGCTTCAAAGTTTCAAATGACAAGAATCTCAGAAACGTCATAAACAATGAAGATGGTAATGGACCCCACGGGAATGTTGCAAGATCGTGACCTCATTGAAATATATAAGGTTCTGAGTGGGTGTATCTGGATTAGTGCTGAAATATTTCCCTTTGTCGAGAATTCAAAATAGGGGTTGCCCATATAAGTCAGAGATGAAGAGGAATTTCCTCTCTCAGAGAATTGCGAAGCAATGAGCTACAGAGGCTGAGTTATTGAATATATCCAAGGCTGAGCCAGAGTGGGTTTTAAATTCAAGTCTCTACATCAATAACCATGGCCTCTGTTACCCGTCTTTGTACATTACCTGGATCTCTTGGTCAAATTATTATCTTACGATCTCTCTTGGGCATCAACTTTCTCCTCTTAAGAACATTTTTAATACAACAATCGAGGGTTCATTTGGCCAAGGATACATTTACAATGAACATTCTTGAATGGAACTCTTGTACATTAAAGATGAACTCTTGGTCTCTCAATCTACCTCATTGTCTACCTGTATTGCACTTTCTCTGCCACTGTCGCAGTATATTCTGCATTCTGTTATTGCTTTTCCTTTTGTACTACCTCAACGTACTTATGTTTGGAATGATCAAAATGAATGGCATGCAAAACAACGTGTTTCACTGTGTCTCTGTACACGGGACAATAATAAACCAAATACCACTTTTTATATGCCAGCTCCTAAGTGGTATGGTGGTGTAGCAGTTAGTGCTGCTGCCCTACAGCTCAGGTAGTACAAGTTCATCCTAACTTCTGTTGCTGTCTCAGTAGAATTTGCACATTCTCCTGTGATTGAGTGGGTTTCCCAGGGTGCTCCGGTTTCCTCTCACATGCTAAAGATATGCTGGTATATTAATTGGCCACTGATGTAAGTAAGTGGCTAAAAGAATCAAAAGAGGGGAACTGATGATTGTGTGAGAGAGAATGAGTGGCAAGGTTTCAGCGAACAGGAAGGGAAATAGGACTGATGGGGATGGTCTGCTGGGAGCTGGCATGGACTCAACAGGCCAAATGGCCTCCTTCTTTGTTGTAATAAAAATGTTGAAAAGCAGTACTTTAATTGTTGCCTACAATGCTTGGCAAGGTTTTGAGCTTCAGAAAGACATTCTCTGTGGGGAGTTTTATGATACTCCCTGAAAGCATGCCACTCTAAGTTTTGTAAAGCATTGGCTGGTAGATTCCCAATCAAATCCAATATTTATCTTAAACACTATGGCTAGATCATCCTTTAATATTTTGTCACCAATGTAAAACAAGCCTCACTTCAGCCACCTTTCCCCATAATTTAAATCCACTGGTTGCTCGACCAAGATGGCGGCAGAGTGTGGCAACTCTTTGCAAGCTGTGGCCAGCAGAGCCTCTCATTATATTTATCATAATCATTCTCAATCTCAATTCCAAGACTGTCAGAATCACTAAAATGCTCTCTTATATAGCTGCGCTGCACTTTCTTGGTAGCTGCTACACTATATTCTGTGTTCTGCTTTCTATTTACTACCTTGATGTACTTATGTATGGCATGATCTGTCTGGATGACACACAAACAAATGTTTTTCACTGTATGTCAGTACACATGACAATAATAAACAAATACCAAGGTATTGTCTGGTCAATTTGCTATGAGACTGCCACAGCGTTCCTGAGGTGCTCAATTAAAAGTTTAGTCAAATTCCTTTTTATTAAATTTACTCACTTGCAGGACTCATGGGAAGATGGCATTTAGCATCCATCAATAACTGTTGCTTGATTTAAGCAGCTTTCCTCAACGCTGTTAAAAATCATGTATAGGCCAGACTGATGGCAAATTTCTTCTCCTGAGGAAAATTAGTGTACAAGATGGGTTTTTACAACCATCTGATCATTCCATGGTCATCAGTATAGATAGTAGCTTTTTAATTCCAGAATTATTCAGTTACTTTCATTTATGTTCACCAACTGCCACAGTTGGACTTTAGCTTATGTCCACAAATCGATAGTCCAGGTCTCTGGATCCTGGTCTAGTAAATTAACAACAATGCTACCTTACACAAAGTTGTAGAGTAACTTCAGTCCTTTTGTGTTCCAGCTCCACTGAGATAAAGGCTAATTTTCCGGTATCTACTCAATATTTTTATCTTGTTTCCAAAAAATTGCCTTTAATAGCTGACATACTTGGGCCCCTAATCTCTCTGCTCTGCAATAGTTCTTTGCTTTTTCACCATGAGAATATCCTCAGTTCTCTCTTCCTAAGGACAAAAACAGAGGACCTCACACTTCCCACAATTAACTCCATCTGCTGCAGATTTGAATAAACACTTTATTATCCTGGCTAGCTGAAGCCATTTCGAATGGACAGGGATGATTGCACATCCTGATTTTATGTTTAATTTAAATCTTCCTCAGTCCTTCCTAGCGGCGACTTGTAGAACTTGTGTTTTACCACCATGAAGCAGAAAGGGCCTCTCGTTCATCCATTCTTGATTTTACGCTAACTGGTCTACAGATACCAAATTTATCCCTTTCCTCTCTTATCCCTGGTTGGTCTCCAACCTCCTCATAAACTTCCCTTTGAAGTACTGGAAGTACTTCCCTTTGAAGTGATTTGAAGTACTTCATGTGACGCTCTGGAATTCCTCCAGATTTCAAACATGAAGAGATCCACAGGAAGAACAATGGCTCAGCACCTTCTTAATACACAAAGCAATAAAGAATCAATTTAGCAATGTTAAGTTTCCTCCAGCTTTGGGTCAGAAGGTAGTGTGATGGATGAGGGGCGGGTGGTGGGGGATTTTGTAGAGAAGAGGTTAAGTAGGGTTGAACAGTCATTATATCCTGTCAAGATAAATTCCTTGAGGGCTTGAGGGAGATCTTAGTCCAGGACTGCTTTGATGTGACATTGCTATCTTTGGACTTTGGAATTCTGTATTCCTGATTTTGAAGCGGCTGCACTCAAATAACATGGCAGAGGGGTGAGGGGCAGTATTAACCTCACCTACTCAGTGTCACCAGCCTAGTGGAAATAAGGAAGAGGAGCAAGCACAAAACAAAGCATGAATGATCTGTATTTTTTACTTTACCTATTGTGTCCCTTTCAACACAACCAAAGAGCTCTACAGCTGCTGAGCACAGATGGATAGTTGCTATGGCTGCAATGGAGCAGCCATCATGATCCTGTGATTTCAAGGCCTTTAAGTTGTAAAGGGAGTGATCATCTCTCATTCAGCTCTGGACTTTGCAGCTGAAAGGGGCGTGTGGTGAAGAGAGTTTCAGTTTTGGCTGTGATGCTTCCCTCAGAGAGTTAGTCTGTCGTCACACATTGGAACAGTTCTCAAGTGAGTAAAATCTGTTTGATTTATGTCAACAAGGTCACTTGGTGCCGTGGAGATCAGATCCCAGGAGAGACTCAATGACCTCAAGAGGGGATGGAATGGGTAGAAAGAAAATAGAAATAGCTCTGCAATGAGGAACTTCCACATTTTAAGATTTCAGTTAAATTGCGTCAGATACAAAGCAATGCTCAATGTGTGAGAACAATCTGGATTTCTACTTCTGTGCAAATATATAACTAGTGAGAAACAACTGCTAACTGAAGGTTAGCCAGGTGTCACACATGCAAGGTAATTACCATCCCCTACTTCACTAAACCCCAACTGAAGACTCTATTGGCGAAAGCCCGAGTCTGCGTCTGGGGCCACCAGCAGGGCAAATGTCTTTTCAGTCATGTAGTGACAAACTGTGATTCTCTGTTGGACATGACTACAAGTGCCTCATTTGCAGGACATGTGAGAAAATGCTGGGTATACTTGCTGAGCTTGAATGTTTGTTGCATGTAAAATGGAGGGTAGGAGAGACCTAGTGTAGATTTCAATAAGCACATTTTGAACTGGATTTTATCTGCATATTCAATGCCACACACTGCATGTTAGTGGCAGAATAGGGAGCGTTGCCTCTTGAGCAATTACAATTTATATCTCAAGCACAGAAAGGGAGCATGTACATGTCAAAAGGATGTCAAACCTTCACTGAAAACGTTGTTATATTATTAAATGACTTGGAAGCATTTCTGAGTGTTGATTGTTCTCAGGATAATTTAGGCATCATGGAATGAAACCCATTTCTCCTTTTGGACTTGATGCCAGCCTCAAGCACTCCTGGGGTCAGGTTCAGTTCATATTCACAAAGTAATTCCTTCAGCTTCCATTAACTGTGCTCTAACCACCAGAGTCAAGCTAACAACTTGCCTATTTCTATGCCTTACACAAAACATCTCAGCAAGATGACCCATCCAGTGTTTAAATTGACAAAGGACTTATTTCCACTTGGTTGAGTCAATCTGTTATCATTGGCAAAGGGAGAAGATTTCCACGCAGGCCTGATCCTTTCAATAAAGGAAATTCTAATAAGTTCATTGTTGGACACACTTCCCACTCATTTTAGGCAAACACAGATTTCACACCCTGACACTGAAGACTTACACAGAACACAATGACCACAATGTCATGGTGACAAATCACGAAAAGGCAAACTAATAATTGTACATACCAACGTATGAATTAAGAGCAGGCTACTCAGCCCCTTGAGGTTGTCATTCAATAAGATTGTGGCTGATTGGATCACACAGGTAGTACTGTGCCAGTAACATCTGGCACTGTCTGTGAAGAGTTTGCATCTTCTCCCTGTGACCAGGTGGGTTTCCCCCAGAAGCACTGGTTTTCTCCCACGTCCCTAAGACATACCATTCGGTAGGTTAGTTGGCAAGTGAGAGGTGTTACCCCACGTGTAGGTGGGTGAGAGGAGAATCAGTGGGACGTTGATATGTATGTAAGAAGGAATAGGTTAGAGGGTAAAATGTGGTGAAATGGGATTGCTCTGAGAGCTGGCAGAGACTCAATGGGCCAAATGGCACCCTCGTATGTCATATGGAAATATGCAAAATGAGAAATGTTTGCAACCTCAGCTCTGCAATCCTGCCTTCCCCAGTAACCTTACACCCTCTTACAATTCAAGAATATTCAGACTCTGCTTCCACTGCCCTCTGAGGAAGAGTTCCAAAGACTCACGACCTTCTGAAAGCAAAAAGTTATGTCTCATCTCGGTCTTAGATGGGCAACCGCATCTTTTTAAACAGTGACCATGTAATTGTTATACTCAAATCAAAGGACATTGTGAACTTCTTAAGGATGTTAGCATTAATCTTATATGCCCAGAATAAGCCCTGTCAAAATAAGTCTGAACTGTAAATCAGTAAGATTCATCAGTTGAAGAATCTTAACATGTTTCTAAATATTAAAACAAATCAATGCTAATTGAGATTGTCTCACTAACCACAGCAATTTCAACCAGCTGTGGCAATCAGTAACTAAACAGCAAGAGTATTGTGTGATGTCTTCCTTAATATAAAAAAATACTGTAAACCAGCCCATATAAACGAGTATTTGAAAACTGATCAGTTGTACAGTGCAGATGATCTGTCAAAAATACTAAAGACAAATTGTGGTTGAATAATTTCTCCTTTAACACTGCAGTCAGTGTCCAATCAACTATCGGTCAAGTTCATCAAAGTTGAAATCAATGCAATCCTCTGTGAACTCAGGCTGATTTAAAAGCATGACTGATTAGTGAAGCCTGGAAAAAAAGCCAAGTTGTTTATTGAGAGGGATTTGCTTCATTTCCTTTTTCTTCTTCTCAGTGGGAGTCATCGGAATACATTGGTTTCAGTTTTATTCTCAGGATGTGGCAAGGATGCATTTATTGGCCGTCTCTAATTGCCTTGACAAGAAGACATTGAGAAGAAGTTACAAGTTTATTTGCATGGATAGACCAGGGGGCCCGTAAAGCACTAGCGTACACCTGTGAAAATGCAAGGACCATCCCACAGGCCATCACGTAACAAATTCAGAATACATCACATAACAAACTCAGAATCAGCCACACTCTCTCTCAAGAGGAGTTAGCAACTAGAGCAAATGAACCCACGGACATCAAAAAGGGAAATATCAGAAAACGAGTCAATACTAGCTCCAATTTAGGTACTTTCTGGCCCTGCTTAGAAAGCCTTTTGCATTGTGCCTTTCTTGAATTCTAGACAATGTAAAGCCCTTTTATTTTGAGTAGTCAGTGGTGTGATGTTTGAAGCACAGCAGGTAATCTGCAAGAAGCAAGATTGCACAAATCATGAAACAATGATGCAGTAAGCCATTTTACTGATGCTTTCGGGATAAATGCTGGCCAGGATGTTGCAGAGAACTCCCTTCTCCTCAAAATAGTGTTCAAGTCATCTTTTAAGTCCTTCAAATATGGAAGACAGGACCTCTGTTTAGCAAGTTATCCAAAAACCTTTTTTAGAGATCATCACTGGAATTATTGCCTGCAGTCTCCTACTTAATACCATAAAAAAAGACTGTACTTATAAAAAGGCCTGTGTTGCAATGACATGTTCCAAAGTATTCACAAACTAAAATTTGACACTGGGTGATTAAATGAGATATGGCAAGTGAGAATGAATGCAACTTATAGCATGGCATTCAGCCATTGTGCCTCTGTAAAATGTGTCACGTGGAGGAAGTGGAGCCGTTATAACACCTATATTCTGGAAGGGAGAGGCAGAATGTTAAAATATCTCTGACAATAACAGTTTAAGGTACTCCTGACAGTAAAGCTCACCAAGATATAATGAATATGACTGCATCCCAAGAAGTGCCTGTTAAACCACCTTCAAATAGCTCCACCTGAGCACATAGGTATGTGTGCGTGTGGCTGTATGTGGTTATGCATTTGCTTGAATGTACATGTATGCATGTCTGTCAGTGTGCGCACGTGCACACACACACACAACCAAGATGATCTTAGGGTATATTCCCATCCATATGCTTACTTCCTTTTTGTCACATGCATCCCACCACCCCCCCCCCCTGCCCCCGCCACCAGCCCCCCCCCCCCCCCCCCCCCCCGCAATCTTCACTTAACTTAGAGCTCATTTGGGGTCAAGTACAACTGCCAGGTTGGGAACAGCTTGATTCAGTTTCAGACAGTTGCCATGGAGAGAGATGGTGTTGAGGATAGTTATTGAAGATTGTGGCAGAGATTGTGCAGCTCTTCCTTTCAGCTGCAGGAAATTTCTGGCCAATTGGATATGTCACAGACAGATGAACACAGGTAAATGGAGATGCAAGAGACTGCAGTTGCTGTAAACTGGAGCAACACACAAAATGCTGGAGGAACATTGACTGTCCATTGCCCTCCATAGATGCTACATGACCTGCTCCTTTCCTCCACTGTTTTGTGTGCTACACACAGAAAAGGCTCTTTGGCCCACTAAGTCCATGCCAACTATCATCCACCCATTCAGGAGTTTGCACAATGCGAAGGAAGTCTAGTGGCAATTCTCCAATGAACACCGGGCCTCTCTGGGTGGCGATGGTAGTGGCCGCCATGTCGGGAAGGCTGTGCGGGTCCTGGTGGCTCAGGTTTCCACGTTTGTCCTACATTAAGCCCATTTTTCATTCTACTCACATTCTCATCAACTGCACCCAAATTCTATCACTCATCTACAAACTAGGAGCTATTTACAGTGGTCAATAAACTTACCATGTCTTTGGAATGAGACAGGAAACCACAGCACATGGAGGAAACCACACGGTCACAAGGGCAACTTGCAAACTCCCGGCCAGCTTCCCTTGATCTACCCTCCATACAGACGGCACCAGAGGTCAGGATTGAACCTGACGCTGTGAGGCAGTGTCTCTACTACCTGTGACACTGTGCTGTCCTGTCAGATGACCAGTCTACTAATTTAAAGACAAGGATTGAGGGAACTCTTGGTCAGGTGAGGCTATTTCAGAAGTGGAATAATGGAAACTGATAGTGTGCTAGTGGACGGTGTTATCGAGGGTTGATGTATATTTGAGAAACAGGAATAGGGTCCTGAGGTAATGGTGGAGAAGCAGGAAGAGAAGCCATTGCAACATGGCACTGGGGGAGGGAAGTTAGTAAACAGATTGGGATGGGCGAAGAGAGCTGGAGGACCACTGCTGCATGGCTTTTATGCAGACATTTCCTTGTGCTATTACCATGTGTGCTTCAGAAGCTGGCATGTGTGCACCACAATTACTTTCAATGTTCCAAATATAGACATTTGCTATTCCAAGTCTGAGAGTTTTTACCCAGAGCTCACCTAGCCGGTCACTTTTAACCAATGGGTTTATGAGAATGAAAGTGGCGTGCTTTTATTAAAGGGTTGTAAAACCCAGGAAGCACGGCACACAAAACAGACACGCAGGCAACGTGATACAAAGCTGATCTTGCAAGGTAGGCTGCCACCAGAAGTGTTGTGTTCTATTTTGGCTTGCCTATAGATCTATTTACCGTAAAAGTACGCTTTGTCATCTGAACAATAAACTGAAATAAAAAATAGATATTTTGGAGGTCACCGTAGATGTGAAATAATGATTTAATCAGAAAGTTTGGATAATGAAGATAAGCTAACCACATCTTATTTTTTAAATGAATACCTGCTGTAGAGCAGAAGTGTTTTGTATCTGCACCATAGAATATATGTACTATTGTTGGTGAATTGTACTTTAATTTTACTCTGAGATTTTACTTTACAATTCCAATGGATCGATAATTTCTATTTAAGTTGATAATGGGAGGATAACAGTAAGAATGATTGCACCTTCTAAGGATGCATGTATCCCAGCCTGTTGCCCAGATGGTGGCAGGCGACTTCTTCCCAGATTTCTGTGGATTCAGGCAGGCAAGGAGCGAGCTAGACTTATTTGCCTTTTTGATCCCATTCTTTCAGTGCAATACTCTTAGAATTCTTTTTCAGACACCACCGTGATAGTCAGTAATTTGTGCATGGTTTTGACACTAAGGTGTAGTCCCTATCATTGATCTTTGTTTGATGTTTATTCATTGGATCCACATTTCTCTGAAAAAAAATGAACAATGTTGGAGTGCACACCCAGGATTACCACTTGATCCTGTTGGTACTGGCAAACTATTGATTGGAAGGGATTGGAAAAAGAACTAAAGGGGGGAGAATTTGCAATGATGCGAAGGAAGAGCGGGAGAGGGAGACTGCCAACTCATTCAAACAGCTGCCTGGGCTTAATGGGCTGAATAGCCTCCCTGCATTCTATATGGTGCTATAACAATCAGTAGATTCCTGTTGGTTTTTTAAAAACTCCCCCTGGTACAATGTTATTGCAGGATATGCAGCATTTTTGCAGTGTTGATCTGATGGGCCAGAATGATCTCTGGTTCTGTACAATCCAACTTCCAAATGTAGCTCTATTCTATTTCAATGCAATCTTTCCTGCTACTGTTGAGATTGGCCTATCTCAACAATGAATAATCTTGGAGGTTCCTTATCTAGATAGCATCCCACATGACAGATAGTATCCCACATGGCGTTCAATCCAGATAAGTGCGAGGTGTTGCACTTTGGGAAGTCAAACCAGAGAGGGACTTTCACAGCGAATGGTAGGACCCTGGGGGGTGTTGTAGAATAGAGGGACCTAGGAGCACAAGCACAGAGTTCCATGAAAGTGGTGTCACAGATAGACAGGTGGTGAAGAAGGCATTTGGCATGCTGGCCTTCATCAGTCAGGGCACTCGACTGATGGGTCTCAACCCGAAACGTGGATTGTTTATTTCTCTCCACAGATGCTGCCTGACCTGCTGAGTTCCTCCAGCATTTTGTGTGTGATGCTAAGAGGAGATGGGACTTTATGTTACAGTTGTACAAGACGTTGGTGAGGTCATGCCTGGAGTATTATGTATAGTTTTGGCCACCCTGTTATAGGAAAGACATCACTACATTGGAAGGAGTGCAAAGAGTGTTGCCAAGACTTAAGGGCTTGATTTATAGGGAGAGGTTGGGCAGGCTAAGATTTTATTACTTGGAGACTGAGGGGTGACCTTACAAAGATACATAAAATCATGAGGGACATAGATAGGGTGAATGCACACAGTCTTTTTCCCAGGGATAGGGAACCAATAACTAGAAGGCATTGGTTTAAGGTGAAAGATGAAAGATTTAAAAGGTAGCTGAGGGGCAACTTCTTCATGCTGAGGTTGTTGCGCATATGGTATGACTTGCCAGAGGAGGTGGTTCAGGCAGGTACAATAACAACATTTAAAAGACATTTGGGCAGGTACATTGATAGGAAAGATTTATACGGATATGGGCCAAATGTGGGCAAATGGGTCTAGCTTAGATGTTGGTTGACATGGACGAGTTAGGCCGAAGGGTCTGTTTCCGTGATGTATAACTTTACGACTCTATTACTGTAATAATGCCAGAATTTCAGAAGCAAAGTTCAAATTGGGTTAGTTCGCAAAGGATAAAAAAGATACAAGTTTATATCAGCATTGTATTGTCAATTTAAGGCCAGATTTGCCTCTGGTTTCCAGGGGTATATTTTCCATTTATTCAATACACATACAAATGTTTATCATTCCCAGCACTGAGGGCTGAGTTGCACTTAGTCGGTTACATTGGGCAAGCCACAACATTTCGATGCCCAGCACCAAACTCCCAAAACAAACACTGTATTCTGAGCTCTGTAATTAGAAGAGATTACCAGGCAGACAGAGGTTATGGAAGGCACTGCTCTAGAAGTTCTTCAATGCCTGAAAAAGCATGTTAAACTGGCACTGGGCAGGGACTCGTGTAAGGTCCCTGGCAGCAATAGGTGATTATATGTGAGGCCCAAAGCAATTAAATTAACCTTGCACAGGTGAAAATGCTCCACCAGCTCTGCCACTGCAGACCTAACAAAGGAATCGGGTAGGCCATAGATTGTGGGGATAGGTGAGGAGGATTGAGAGTGACTGGTGGGGAGGGGGGTGTAATGTTGGGGTGGCCTTGAGTCAGAAGGGGGAAAAGAGGATTTTGAAGGAAGGAACACTGAGGATTGGCCACATGATTAGAGAAGGACAAGTGACCGGGTCTAGAATTCAGAGAGGGAAGAATTCAGAGATGTAATTGGGATAACTCACTCCTGAAAGAGACAATCTATTCCTGGCTTTGTCATAGAAATAGATTACCAGGCAGATAGAGAAGAATATTCAAAGATGCTTTCAAAACCTTCTTGGAAAAAATTGCAGCAGCCCCACTAACTCCTGGGAACCTCTGGCCCATCACCGCTCAAAGTGGAGAAGAAGCATTCCAGATGGTATTGAGAATGAAGCCATGAATTGCACACACACAGAGGTCTTGCATGAGGGCAGAGGGAGCACTCAGCCTCACATACTATCCGCCTGCCCGCCCTGTCCGGCACCTCCTGCCCCATCTGTGGAAAAGTCTGCGGTTCCCATATTAACCTCATCAGCCACCTCAGAATCAACGAGAACAGAGTGGAAGCAAGTTATCCTCAGTCCCAAAGGACTGCCTAAGAACAAGATGATTTACCAGTCATCAACAACTGCTGAAAATAGCACACAAAAAAATGTATTATGAGCAATTTGGGGTGAATTTTTGCTTTAACTGACCAGGCAGTAATCTGGGAGAGAGTGCTGACTATTGTAGAATATACCTGCTACTAAAAATGAAAATTAAACAGGTTACTCAAAGGACAGATTTGCTTTATTTTTATTCCCTGGAAATGAGGATGAGAAACTACATAAAAAGGCCACACGCAAACTTTAGTAGTCCTAAGTGTACTCCTCGATATTTTAGGCCAGAGATGACTTCATCGCTCAGAGAGTGGCGAGAAGGTGGAATTGACCGGCATGAATACTGGAGATGTATTGAAGGAGAAGTTAGATTACATGACAAAGAAGAGAAATGTACGTTGATAATGTGCAGTTGATTGGTAGGAGACAACATAAACTATTGGGCTGAATGACACATTTCTGTGTTGTAAAATTCTAATGTTGTAAAAGCAGCAACTTGCATTAAAGATCAGTAATTCAGTTCACCCCTTAATGAGCATTTGAAGTGCGAGAGCATTGAGAAAAGGATTTACTGGCCTTATCAAATAATACATGGTGTATTTGTGGAATAGGAATGGAATTAAATGGTGAAATGGGAAGATTAATACAATAAAAATAAAATTTTATTTGGAAACATATCTGTTTGTACAAAATGAAAAGGATACCTCACCCTTGTTGGCCTGATGGACTTGCAGGTTGATTACCAGATGAAAATTCCAACCACTGACGTTTTTTATATAAGATTACACAAGCAATATGTACACGTGATGTACATTTTAATTTCACTTTAATTTTGTTTTGCAATGGCTAAATAATTACAATAAATGCAAGGCGCTTAATTTCCCTGTAATTGTACCTGAGAACTTCTAAATAATTCTATTCCCTCGGTGAATCTTATTGAACAGTAATATCATCAGAATATATTCTAAATATTCCAGAAGCATGTAATTTTGGCCATATTAATGTGGGTATTATTTCATCGAGCCCATAGGATATGTTTAAATCTGCTTCTTTAAAAGTAAATTGGCACTTAATCTTTGGGTCCAGGGAATGCAAAAAACCAGATGATTTCAACAAATTTCACGACATGTAAGTCAATGATAATAAACTTGATTCTGCTTCGATTTTTGCAATGAGTGTTTAATATTCCATCTAAAACTTCAAGATTGAACTCCACCACCCTGCCCTCCTCAACCCGTCACACCCACCATTCCTACTCCCAGCTGCTTCTATTTACATGTGCAAAATGGGGCGGACACTGCTCATGTGGGCCTATGAGGGAAGGAGGACCAGCTAGGAGAGGGATTCAATGGCCTTGTCCACGACATTGCATATCTGTTCTCTACTTCCTCATTGAATCTGAAAAACAGAGCTGATGGAAGAAACCCATACCATTGTCGGTTACCAATAAGATGGAAGAAGTGGTTGAATATTTCAGAAATGAGCATCCACTCTCCTTATCTCGGTCCTAAAATGGCCATTCCTTTCTCCTGTGATCTTTCCGTATGCCACATAAAATGCACAATGCCAAATGGCATTAGATATCTGGAGTCTCCAGCCTGACATAACACTAGTTGGTTCTTCCCAGAAAGGAGCACATCTCAATGAGATCACATCTCATCCTTTTAAATTCCAATCTAAGTCAATCTCCCCTCACGGGACAGCCTGCTTACCTCAATTGGATTTTGTGAAAGTTGGAGAAGAATGAAAAGTGGCAGGCTGCTTTAAAGACATTTTCTATCTCCATCGATCCTCTTGCATCTTGCACAGGTCAGGGTAAGTATTCCCCTTCTGTGCTTAGTCATAAAAAAATCACATAGCAGAAGAGTTGGTGGGGAGGATACTGGGTTTGTACAGGAACATTTAAATTAGTGAATTCAAAATCAAGCAGGTTGCACTACAACTTTGAAATCTTCCTTGGCTGATCTTGTTCTTTGTTTTCTACCCTGGGGATTATTTAATACAAGGTATTAAATTGAAAAATTTGCCCTGACAAGCATCTTTCAGGGCTTTTACAGGAAATCAATTATTCACACATTAACTTGCTGGTCTTCACAATGCATCATCGAAACAGGCTTAAAAAATTGCAGGGTCTTCTTGAAGGTGACCAAGGAAATGTGATGCTTGGTGTGGTCCTGGGTTAATCATGGGCATGTTGTAAACAGGAATATCTAAAGAGAAGCTGAAAGGTCTGAAGATGGATAAGCCACCTGGACCAGATGGACCACACCCCAGGGTTCTGAAAGAGGTAGCAGAAGAGATTGTGGAGGGATTAGTAGTGACCTTTCAAGAATCACTAGATTCAGGAATGGTTCCAGAGAACTGCAAAATCGCAAATGTCACTCCACTCTTTAAGAAGGGAGGCAAAAGACAGGAAATTATTGGCCAGTTAGCCTGACTTCAGTGGTTGGTAAGATGTTAGAGTCCATTATTAAGGATGAGGTTTCAGGGTACTTGGAAGCACATGATAAAATAGGCCAAAGTCAGCATGGTTTTCTTAAGGGTAAATCTTGCCTGACAAATCTATTGGAATTCTTTAAGGAAGTAACAGGCAGGATAGACAAAGGAGAGTCAGTGGATGTTGTTTACTTGGATTTTCAGAAGCCCATTGACAAGGTGCCACACATGAGGCTGCTAAACAAGATAGGAGCCCATGATATTACAGGAAAGGTACAAGCGTGGATAGAAGATTGGCTGACTGGCAGAAGGCGAAGAGTGGGAATAAAGAGGGCCTTTCCTGGTTGGCTGCCGGTGACTAGTGGTGTTCTGCAGGGGTCAGTGTTGGGACCACTACTTTTCACGTTACATGTTAATGATCTGAATGACAGAACTGATGGCTTTGTGGCCAAGTTTGCAGAAGATACAAAGATAGGTGGAGGGGCAAGTAGTGTTGAGAAAGCAGGGAGTCTGCAGGAGGACTTGGATAGGTTGGGAGAATGGACAAAGAAGTGGCAGAAGGAATACAGTGTAGGGAAGTGTACGGTCATGCACTTTGGTAGGAGGAATAAAGGCAGAGATTATTTTCCAAGCAGGGATAGAATTCAGAAATCAGAGGTGCAAAGGGACTTGGGAGACCTAGTGCAGGATTCCCTAAAGGTTAACTTGCAGGTTGAGTTGGTAGATAGGAAGGCAAATGCAATGTTAGCATTCATTTCGAGAGGACTAGAATATAAAAGCAAGGATGTAATGCTGAGGCTTTATAAGGCATTGGTCAGGCCACATTTGGAGTATTGTGAGCAGTTTTAGGCCCCATATCTAAGGAAGGAGGTGCTGGCATTGGAGAGGGTCCAAAGGAGGTTTACAAGAATGATCCCAGGAATGAAAGGGTTAAGGTGTGAGGAGTGTTTGATGGCTCTGGGCCTGTACTCGCTGGAGTTTAGAAGGATGAGGGGGGATCTCATTGAAACCTACTGAATATTGAAAGGCCTGGATAGAGTGGACAAGGAGAGGATGTTTCAGTAGCGGCAGAGTCTAGGATCAGAGGGCGGAGCCTCAGAATAAAAGGATGTCCCTTTTAAAACAAAGATGAGGAGGAATTTCTTTAGCCAGAGGGTGGTGAATCAGTGGAATTCATTGCCACAGATGGCTGTGGAGGCCAAGTCATTGGGTATATTTAAAGTGGAGGTTGATAGGTTCTTGATTAGTAAGGGCATCGAAGATTACAGGGAGAGGGCACGAGAATGGGGTTGAGATGGAAAAATAAATCAATGATCGAATGACGGAGCAGACTCAATGGGCTGAATGGCCTATTTCTGCTCCTATGTCTTAGGGTCTTACGGGTGACACAATCAATGTCAGCAAATGTACTGTATAGAGAGGTTGAATGGGGAATCAACGTCTCAGTGAGTGAGCTGGGGAGGGGAGCGGAGAGAGAAAGAGAGAGAGAAAACAAAAAGACAAACAGAAAGACACACAGTGAAATAAATGAGTGCGTGTATGTGTGTGTGCACGAGAGTGAAAATGTGAGTGAGATGTCTACCATGTCCTTCTCAAAGTAAAATACTCTTTTCATAGATGCTGATTGGGACCACTTATGAAGCACACTTTGTCAGCTTCCTGACAATGCTGAACCCCAGAAAGCCACGCCTCATTGTGAGTCAACAGAAAAGATGAAAAGTACAAGTGGGTGAGTGGGGTGGGGGATGGGGTTGGCAAAAGGAGGTTGAGTTATAAACCAAAAAGTAATCTTCCAGAAATCTTAAAATCAACCCATTCCGAAAGCTCAGCATCTGAACTGGAATATTAACTGAGTCTGCCTAGATTCTGTCAGTAACTGACAACATTCCAGAATGAAAAATGTATTGGGAAAGTCTGTTCTGCATTGAATGTCTGGAATTCAATTGACAGCTGGGTACAACTTCAGCCACAAAGTGCTGGCATTTGGTTCATTACGGAACCCCATTTAATGCCAAAATTTCAGCCAGCCCAATACTCACTTTATTATGTATTGAACAATATTCACCATGGGCCCAAAATTATGTACATTGAAAACTTACATCCAGTCCAAGTTCCAACACTGGCCATAAATTGCATCCAGTTTAGTTTAGCCCATTGTTCTTTTCGACAAGGAACCCTAAATTATTGCAAACAGTCCATTTTTCAGGTGCTGAGTACATTGTGACTGAATTTTGTTATTGCTTAGATGCACGGTTCTTTACCAATTTCTCAACAAAATGCCTCAACTTCCTTTTGAAAAAGAGCAGGGACTACCACCAGCTTTATCGAGGCACTTGAAATCCAAAGTGTTCACTGGAGATTGACCTTCCTGCCTCCTTCTTTTTCATGACCCACCTCATTGAGTATAATCAGAAAGATTCATCTTGAAAAGACTGATGAGATAGGACAAGCAGTCATGAATATGTAATTATTAAACAGCACTCAGCAGAACTGAAATAAAATAAATTCCCAACCTTGTCATTTTCTGCGTAATTATGTGACTATAATGTTCACTGAGGTCCATAAAAGGCTATAATACAAAGAGTGCCATTGCAGGAATCTATCCCTTGTGGATGTGTGGAAATAATTCCATGATATAAACTTAATTAAATTGGGAATGGCAATTCTGTTGGGCAAGTGAATTAAGGCATCTAGAACTAAGGTGGGCAAGGGTACAGTTGAGCCAAAATTTAATTGAATGGCAGAACAAGCTCGAGCAGCTGAATACCTTCAATCTGTTTTTATGATTTTACTACACAATAGAGAAGTGTAAAAAATAAATCTTATCACAAGGTTGTTGATCCATTTAACAAAGCCACTATCATATGGTGGAACTCATTCGGTTTAGAAAGAAGGGAGCCTTTGAGCAGCATGCACACATCCCATCCATATCGACAAAATAAATCTAATTCTCCTGATGCAGTAATGGAATTGCAAGGGCGCAGAGAATCTGGGTACGCCATCCAGTCCCTGCAGAAAGGGAAGTCTACTCAGAATCACAGTGGAAGAGTTAGGAGGTTCTCCCACAATCTCAATTAAAAGTGGAGCTTTAACAAACAGTCCTGGTCAGAATGTTGCATTCTTGCCGTTTTGTCCTGTTTGTGATGACAGGTTCCCACGTGTGGCATAGTGAAGTTTTTTTTTGCGCTAGGTTTACGCGATGTACCTGGTCTCCAGTGGCACATTGCTCCCAAGGACCCAGCTGTCCTGCAGCTGGACAGATTCCGGTGTGGTGGGCAGCTCGCTGGGCAAGACGGCCGCTGGGGCCGGACTCTGGTTCCTCCGCTGGCTCAGTGAGTTCCTGTTGAGTGAGGTGACAGCAGGTTGCTGCTGAGTCAGGTGCTGCTTGTGCACAGGGGGCAGTGGTTGCAATGTTGACTGGCTCTGGTGGTTGGCTGGTTGCTCTGAAAGGGAAACAGATGGAGGAGAGGGGATGGGAAGGAAAAAAAGAGATAACAAAAATGTCAGTTTGCTCCAAACTTGTGTTGGTAAGAATCCTGGAATGAAAGAGGGAGTTCCCCTGGACTGATTTGCCGTTTCATCCCAATTTCACACTGTTAATTTTTATTCTGATTCGGAGCAGCAAATGTACATTGGAACCCAATGATTTCCTAACTACACCACTTCTGAATGTCAATCCATTGTGAGTAAGTGGCGAAAAATCTACGTACAAAATGAGTGAATTAAAAATAGGCTCACTTATAGAACAAAGCAGCATCAGATGCCATTCAACCCAATGAGCTTGTGTTCACTCTTGAACAGTAACTGCAATAGGCCCACTCTTTCCCTATATCCCGCAACATTTTCCTTTCAAATCTCTTTTTAAAGTTACTATTTAATCTGCTTCCACCACATTGCCAACAAGGACATTCCAAGTCACATCTTGCTACGCAAAAAACATTCCCATCTCCCCTCACCCTAAACCCAGTCCCTTAAATATGGCAGCTCCTTTCTCTGGTTCCTTTGGCTGACTTAGGAATATGAAAGGCATAATTCACTTCACTTGATGGACAACAGAGACAATGTGCTTTTGTGTGTGTGTGTGTGTGTGTGTGTGTGTGTGTGTGTGTGTGTGTGCGCGCGCGTGTGTGTGCGCGCGTGTGTGTGCGCGCGCGTGTGTGCGCGTGTGCGCGTGTGTGCGTGCGCGTGTGTGTGTGCGCGTGTGTGTGCGCGTGTGTGTGTGTGTACGCGCGCGTGCGTGTGTGTACGCGCGCGTGCGTGTGTGTGTGCGCCCGTGTGAATATATATAGGCATCTTTCTTTCTATCTATCATTTACTATGCTTCTTCCCAGCACATAGTGAATAGTACTGTTCCATTTTCTGAAACTTGTCCAGCGAACCTTTCAGAGACGATACAGAGTCCTGGTCCTTGGAGCTTGATGAAACTCACAACTGCAATGAGAAACGCTGCACCTCCCCTGACTTCAATTAAATTCTTTGGCTCTGTGTATACTCTCAGACACTACCTCCAATGAGATTCATCCAGCATTTACTTCTGAGAAAAAAATATAAAATTAATAACTAAAGGAAAGACTTGGTGGGCCGAAGGGCCTGTTTCCTTGCTGCATCTCTTGAAAAAAATGAATGTCAAAAACATATGCCCTGTGATGGCTTGATGGGTAGACTCACTACTGTAGTACTGAGCCAGGAAGGGGAGGGGTAAGAATGTCATAGACTTGCTAATACCCCAGTGTGCACTGTGGAAGAAAACAGACTTCTATTTACTTTGCACTGGGAACTTGTAGGGACATCTTTTGTTCAGTGCGTGAGTGTGCTTGCTACATTATTTCAGCAACACTACAATGGTCCCTTGAACAAGAACACACACACACACACACACACACACACACACACACACACACACACACACACACACACACACACACACACAGTTTGCATTTGGCAAAATCCCATTCTGCAGAGCAGATGTTCCTTCATGCCGATTTTGCAGATTGTAGCACAGCTGATTATAGCACTTGGAGCATCATGTACGTAATGACCATTAAATCCATTAGGCTGCCCACTTCCTCTGCTCACACTGCACATTGTTCCGACTTTGCAGGAGGCCCATGCTGGGATACTCGTCACTGAGCTGGGGAACTTCCTCAGCCCAGTTGGTACCAGCTTGATTACTTAAACGGCTCAGTTGTGATTAATATACAACCAGTCTGCCAAGAGAGACTGCAGTTGGGGAGTGCTTTCTATACACAGCTTTTAAAGGGCATTACCATCTCAATTAGGGGGATGGTATGTTACTGTATAATTTGGCATCTCTTCCCGAAATAGCTGGCTCCAAACCTTCTGTTGCCAAGCTAAGTTTGTATTGCGTTAGAAACTCCACTTATAGCACAGCATCTTACAATCCAGCAATTCTCAGTTTTACTCACAGTTCAGCAAGCACTAAGACCAACATCAGAAATCACTCCATAATATTATTTCATAGTACAGTACTAATATATGGATTTGTAAAGCAAGTGTTTATATACCCCCTGCCTCAGTACAGCAGCCAACATAATCAAAGACCCCTTGCACCCTAGACATTCTCTCTTCTCCTCTCTCTCATCGGGCAGAAGATACAAAAGCCTGAAAGCATTTGAATGGACTTCTTGTACGATAAGATGGACTCTTGACCTCACAATCTACCTCATTATGGCCTTGCACCTTATTGCCTGCCTACACTGCATTTTCTCTGTAATTGTAGAGCTATATTCTGCATTTTATTGTTGCTTTGCTCTTGTACTACCTCAATGTACTGATGTGATGAAATGATCTATATGGATGGCATGCAAAACGAAGTTTTGCACTGTACCTCGGTACGTGTGACAATAATAAACCAAGTTACAATTTACCTTGGGTGCTGTAAATTGAGCGTTATGAATAGTGGAATCTAGGGGGAGGTGCTAAAAGGTTGTGATCTACAAAAACTCATCTTGAACTAACACCAGAGCAAAATGTCCCCCATCACACAAGCTCTGTGCTTCACACAATGGAGCACAGTCGTTACCGACCTCTCAGTCAGAGTTAAAATGCTAAAAATATCTTACAAGTTTCCATATTTCCACACAACATAGAAAGAGACCTTCTGGCTCATCATGTGCATGTTGGGTCACAGAAACATTTTATTCCTCCACTAATTTTCCCTGCAACCTATCCCCAGATCTACTCTTCTAATTTCCCCAGACACCACCACCCGACACTGGGAACAATTTACACTGGCCACTTAACCTATCAATCTGCATGTTTTTGGGATGTGGGACGATACCGAAGTATGTGCAGAAGACTCATGTGTTCACAGGGAGAACATGCATACTCTGCAGAGATATCACCAAGGACCAGAATTGAACCCAGGTTGTTAGAGTTGTGAGGCACAGCTCTGTGAGCAGATCAAAATATCTGATGAAGGCCAACTTTTGCATGCCAAGTGTTTGATGTAAACACACATTCTTGGATGAATTTTGATCTCTTTCCAATAGATTTTAATGAATTAATTTTGGACAATAAACGATCATATTCGACTGCAGTAGTTCAAACATTTTGCAAAATGTAGATTTTACATTTTGGTGAACGTTTAAGTTGGTAAGGAGATGGTGAGTGAAAGTGGGTGCTGTGGATGTGAGTGGAAAGGAAAACAACAGTGTATGTCTTTCCCCAGTCAGATTGAAGGATTATGAAATTAGCAGTGCAAGGACTGAGAAGCAGCTGTCAATCACAACGGTGAATTCAATGTCAAATAAGTTACTGAAAGAGAAATAAAGAGAGTGAAAGGACATAACATTGAATGATGAGGGAAAAAATGACAGGCAGCTAATACTTAAAACATTATTTCTACATTTTCATATCTTCAAAAACAATGAATGGCAGTTCCACATCTGTTATGATTAAATTTCAGTGGTAGAGAGATTGACTGGCAGTAATTAATACCCATTTTGTATCCTGCAATAGACAGGACTTGATTCAGACAAGTTTATTTCCTAACTACCTTACAAACTGAGCAATCCACATCATTCAACTAAATTTCAGTGCCAGGGAAATCGACTGGTAATAATTACTACACCACACCAATCAATGAGCGCTTGGAATGAATAGATGAATCTGAACTTTCTGCAGCATTTAGTTCATATTTACCCTGTTAAAACAGCAAGCTCATGCCATTCAATGCATCTCAATGTTGAGCTAGTTACTGAGATACTGCTTGCTTGAAGCTCTTCTTCATAGTTCCTAGAGCTTGATGGTGTGCTCCTTCTGTTCTAATTCTAATAAGTGATACGTGTCTCTGAATGATATCTTTTAATGCAGGGTAGTCATTGCACACCAGCTAGTTCACAAACTTGACAGAGCAAGGTCTTGCTTCATTGACAAGGAGGTCTGAGGTGACTGGAGACCAGGCTCTGCTCTACTGGATTAACAAACAAATGTATCTTCACATGTAAACATACACACGCATGAATGTACACGAACACCCTTGCCTTTTCAGTGGCCCCACATCCACCCCAATCCCCTCCTCTCACTGCTCAGATACCCAGCTATCTGCCCCCCCTTCAGGAAACTCCCTCTCTCAGCTTCACCCCTCCACCCAGCACCTCCTTCTCAATTCCCTTACACTTCACTTGCCCCTCTTCTTCCAGCTGCTTTCCTGTCACTCATCACTCCTAACCCTTCAGCTTCCTTCCCTTCACTCACCACCTTACCCTCAACTCTCTGCCTCCATCTCATCTCCACACCTCTCCACCTCAGCTCCTTCCCTCTCCACGCCTTTTTCACCTCAGCTTCCTCTCCCTTAATCCCCTCCACCTCAGCTCCCTCTCCCTTAATCTCCGCCACCTCAGCTCCCTCTCCCTCCATCTCAGCTCCCTCTCGCTCCATCTCAGCTCCCTCTCCCTTAATCTCTGCCACCTCAGCTCCCTGTCCCTCCATCTCAGCTCCCTCTCCCTTAATCCCCTCCACCTCAGCTCTCTCTCCCTTAATCTCCGCCACCTCAGCTCCCTCTCCCTCCATCTCAGCTCCCTCTCGCTCCATCTCAGCTCCCTCTCCCTTAATCTCTGCCACCTCAGCTCCCTGTCCCTCCATCTCAGCTCCCTCTCCCTTAATCCCCTCCACCTCAGCTCTCTCTCCCTTAATCTCCGCCACCTCAGCTCCCTCTCCCTCCATCTCAGCTCCCTCTCGCTCCATCTCAGCTCCCTCTCCCTTAATCTCTGCCACCTCAGCTCCCTGTCCCTCCATCTCAGCTCCCTCTCCCTTAATCCCCTCCACCTCAGCTCCCTCTCCCTTAATCTCCGCCACCTCAGCTCCCTCTCCCTCCATCTCAGCTCCCTCTCGCTCCATCTCAGCTCCCTCTCCCTTAATCTCTGCCACCTCAGCTCCCTGTCCCTCCATCTCAGCTCCCTCTCCCTTAATCCCCTCCACCTCAGCTCCCTCTCCCTTAATCCCCTCCACCTCAGCTCCCTCTCCCTTAATCTCCGCCACCTCAGCTCCCGCTCCCTCCATCTCAGCTCCCTCTCGCTCCATCCCCTCCATCAGCTCCCTCTCCCTCCATCATCCCAGCTCCCTGTCCCTCCACACCCTCCCTATCTGAGCTCCCTTTCCATTCGCTTACCATCCCCTTCCCTCTCAGCTCTCTTCCCCAACCCAGCTCCCCTCCTTCAAAACCTCTCTCAGCTCCTTCTCCTTCCTTCACTCTCTTCCATTCATCTCCCCCTTTTTCGTGCAGTTCCACTCAGCTCTATCCCATCGTTCCACCCTCCCTCTCTTCTTCTTCCCCCATTCATTCCCTCTCTTTCACAACCCCCCTAGCTCCCTCCCTCTTAGTCCCCTCCCCTCATTCACTCCACTACTCTGCTTACACTACCTCACTCCCCTCTCCCACTAAGCCAATAGTAAGGCAGCACAACTCCAAGGGGACTTTACCTGCACAGCCGCTCCTTCCCTGGGAGTTGCTACTCATTTGTCCACAAATAACAGTGTCATTTGTTTGCAAATTCCAGGCCATTAACCAAGCAGACGAATGTTTAAGTGACTTCCTTTCACAAAAACACTTCTCCAAGGTAAAATATCAGAATATGATTCTTTTCATCAAATGCTTCCATTCTTCATATTTCACCCCCTCAATATTCCTCTAAGTCCACCATGTCCCAGCCACACAGTTCCCCAAGCCACAGTCTCTGCGGGCTGATTCATAGTTAACACGACAGTGTAAAGGAGAGCAAGACTGTTTTCCGTGGTGAGTGGAAGGACTGCAAGAATGTTTTATTTCTGCTTGCCGACATGATTCCCTCCCCTTGGAATCTCCTCCCCAAAGACAGTGAAGACATAACCACAAGGGGGTGTTCAAAGGCTCTCTGACATGTGGTCCTTGCACAGTCTGGTTTGAAGGACACCTTGGTTACACTTTTATGGTTACCCATTCAAAACTGGAAGTACAACATTAAACATCTTTTAAAAGTGCAAAATACCACATGAAATTCAAAAATGCTACACGAACCATCTTTTCCTCATTGCCTCTCTCTGTTATTTCAATAAAAAAAACTCCATCAGATTAGCTGGACATGATTTAACTTTAACAGATGCATGCTGTCTTTCTCTAATCAATCCACACTTGTCCAAATGACTATCCTGTCCCCAGCTATGGTTTCTGGAACTTTCCTCACTGCTAATGTTAAATTGAAAGGTCAGATCCAGCAAATGTTTGGAACACCACCACCTGCAGGTTCCTCTCCGAGTCATATTCTATTTTGATTTGGAAATATGTCAATATTAGTCCAGTGTCATTGGATCAAACTTCCAACCCAAGAGCTGCATTTCAGGGGCCACGCAACTTATAGTGCACGGGCCATCAAAATTATTCTCAAGGGCAAATAAATCTTCCAGCTCCTCTTGATCAGGAAACTTATCCTGAGACTAGATCTGAGTATTTAATCAGAATTGTTGTCATTTTAGCACATAGACTCCAGCCATTCAAGAAAGTGAGCGACCACCAGCTTCACAACAACAACTTGGTCAGTGTGGACGTGTTGGGCCCAAGGGCCTGTTTCCGTGCTGTATTACTCTATGACTCTATAAACACCTTGCGAAGGATGCTGACATTCCTCAGAATAATAAAAAGCTCATTAATGGGAGGTCTAACAGGGGTAAGACATGCACAACAAACTGTAGGTACTGAGTCACAGAAAGACCTTGGTGTACGAGTCTATAGATCTCTAAAGGTGGCAGCAAAGGTAGATAAGATAGTTCACTTACAGGATACTTGGCTACATGAGCTGGGGCATTGAATATGAGAGCATGGAGTTCATGCTGCAACTTTATAAAACTTTGGTTAGAGTTAGAGGACCTCACCCGGCCCAGACATGGAATGGATTGACAGATTGATAGCTCTTTCTTGATTCACAGCTAGAGGACTACGTACAGTTCATGTCGTCTTACTATAGGAGGAACGTGATTACATTGGAGAGGGTGCAGAGGAGATTTGCCAAGATGTTGTGTGCAAAGGAATATTTCAGTCATGAGGAAAGACTGGGTAAGTTGGGTTTGTTTTCTTTGGAGTGGAGGAGGCTGAGTAGGTTGGGGAGTGATACAGATACACAGAATTTTGAGGGGAGTAGATGGACAATGAGAAACTCTTCCCCATAATGGAGGTGTCTAAAACCAAGGGCATATGTCTAAAGTAAGAGAGTCAGAGGGGATCTGAGGAAATTTTCTTCATCAAGATGGTGGCTTCAATCTTGAACACACTGCCTGAGAAGACAGCTGAGAGAGGTACTCTCATAACATTTAAAAAGTCTTTGGTTGAGCACTTGAATTGCCAAGTCACAGAAGACTATGGACAAAGTGCTGGTAATTGGTCAGTATAGATATGGTGGGCCGAAGGGCCTGCTTCTGTGCTGTGTGATTTTATTATCTCCATTTGCATGCTCTCTAGGTGTCTTACAACTTACAATGCATGGGCTATGAAAATGATCAGGAAACCAATCCTATAACTGAATGTAAGTACATGCTCAGAGCTGGAGTCATATCTGTGAGACTGAATATCTTAACACAATGGAGACAGAAATCATTCTGCATTATTTTTATTGTAAATGGAGAGCTTCATTCCATGCAAATCCATGCAAGTATCTCCCTTTCTTCTGATGAGGTTGTGTTCTTAAGCTGTTTCTTAAAAGATTACATTTTTGGGGTCATTCACATGAGTGGGTGGGCCAAAACTACATTCACCCAACAGATTCGCAATAGGCTTCACCATTCAATGCCATCACTTAGCACCTTTACATAAAAAGAGCAGTGTGGTGTACAAGTTTGAGAGTGAAAAGGAATGTGGTTGTCATGGGGCACAGTATAGTCAGATTTTCTGCAGTTCTGAGCATGGGTCTAGAGCGCTGTTGCAGCAGAAACACAAAGCTAATGATCTCAGGATTACTACCTGAGTCACATGCAAATTGGCATTGGATCTATAAGATCAGAGAGCTGAACATGTAAGTCAAAGACTGATGTGGATGAAAAGGCTTTTAATTCACGGGACGTTGGAACCAATATTGGGCAAAAAAGGAGTTGTTTTATCGAGATGAGCTTCATTTGAATTTGGCTGGGATCATTATCCTGGCCAATTAAAAAACTAGTGCTGTGTATAAATAGTTTGGGGGATAGGGGTTAGTTTTCTTCTGAGGGGAATTTAGAAAGTTAAGCAGAAAGAATAAAGTGAAAGTGCAGCATAGCAAAATAGGTAAGAGTAACCAGTGTCCTCCAGGAAGAGACAGGTGGGTAGAGTCATATATCCATACAGCACAGAAACAGGCCCTTCGATCCAACTAGTCCATGCTGACCAAGATGCTCATCTAAGTTAGTCCCATTGCCCATAAGCTTCTCAACCCTTCTGATACATGTACCTGTCCAAGTGTCTTTTAAAAGTTGTTATTGTAGACATTACAGTATACTTCCAATTTATGTCAGAGCAGGGAAAAATAGTGAAGATAAAATCTAAAGCTCTTTCTCGGAATGTGTACAGAATTTGAAACAAGACAGCTGAATCAATGACACAAATAGAAATAAATGGGTGTGATCTAAAGCCACGGTTGTGAAGTTACCAAATGTTCCACAATACTTAACTATTCAAAGAACTAGAAATGACAAAGGGGGTAGGATGGTCCTGACAATAAACAACAGGATACAGGTGATAGAGAGGAAAGATCAGAGCTCATATACAGGTGATAGAGAGGAAAGATCAGAGCTCATAAAATCAAGTGGGAAAATCAGTATGGGTGGAGCTAAGAAACAGCAGTTGCAATGTAGCACACATCAGGAAATTAGTGACGGAGTCAGCAACGTCAATACAAGAATCACAGAGCATTAGAATGGACATAAAGAGTGCAGATATCAAATAAACAATAATAGTGTGGATGACAAATCCACGGAACGTAAAAGAGATGACTTTCTAGATCTGTATGTTGAGGAACCAATGAGGAGACAGGCTCTTTTAGATCAAGTAGTGTGCAATGGGAAAGGGTTAATTAATCATCTGACAGTTAAGGAGGTTTTAGGGAAGAGTGACCATTATATAATAGAATTTTAAGTAAAGACTGAAAATTATGCTGTTTAATCTGAAACAAGGGTCTTAAATCTAAATACAGGAAACTATGTAGTATTACGTATGAATCATCTGTGATAGATTGGGAAATGACATTAAAAGGTCTGAAAATAAACAAGCATTACCTAACTTTTAAGCTTAGAACAGGGATAGTGGTCCAGCCATGGCGAACAAGCTAACTTAAAATTAGCATTAGATCAAAGTAAAAGGCTTATAATGTTGCCAAAAAGATTAGCAAGCCTAAGGATAAGAAAACTTCAGATTTAAGCAATGAAGGTACAAGGCACCGACGATAAAACGGAAAGTAGGACATGACAGTAATCCAGAGAGAACCATGAAATCAGACTATAAAAGATATGGAAAAGGAAAAACAACAAGGAAATGTTAACGTGGTTCTCTTACTGACTGAGACAGGAGACACTTTATTGGAGAATAAATGAAATGGTAGAGACACTTCACAAATGTTTTGTGTCTACTTCACAAGAAAAGATGCTGAAACATGCAGGAAATAGTGGAGAACAACAGGGTCACAGTGAATGAGAAGCTCAAAGAAATTAGCATGAGCTTAAAAAAAATTATAAGAGAAATTAATGGAAGTCAAAGCCACTGAATCCCCTGGACCTGATTTTCTACACCCAAAAATTTCCAAACAGGCAGATATGGAGATAGCAGATGCCCTGGTTGTTATCTTCCAAAGATGCTATAATGGTTCCCAAAGATATGAAGACAGTAAAACGAACCCCGCGATACAAGAAAGTAAGACGAAAGACAACAGGGAAATAGTGGATGTGGTGTATCTACAACCAGTTAGTCTGACATCAATAATGGAGATGAATCAAGGTACTTCGAAAACAAGGCAAACTCAACATGAATTTGTGACTTACAAATGTTTGTTGAACCTATTATGTGCATTTGTGAGGTTGTAATTAGCAGAATAGATATAGGTGAAACAGTAGATGAAGTGTATTTGAATTTTCAGAAGTCTTTCAATAAGGTGCCCCGCAAGAGATTATTAAACAAAATTGGAGTACAAGATATTGGGGTTAATATACTGTCATGGAGTGAGGTTGATTAAATGGAAGGAAAACTGAGGGGAAATAAACAGATCGCTTTGGTGTTGGAGTGTCACAGAAATTAGTGCTGGGACTCCAGCTAGTTGCAATCTACATCAATGAATTGGATGAAGGGATCAAGTTTAATATATCCAAGTTTGCTAATACAAAGATGGGGGGAACTGTGTGTTCTAAGGATGATGTAGTGAGGCTTCGGGGGGATATAGGCAGGTTAAGTGAATGTGCAAGGAGAAGGTAGATGGAATGCAATGTGGACAAATCTGAGGTCACCTCCTACAGTAGAAAGAGTAGAAAACTAGAATGTCTTTTAAGTAGTGAGAGATTGAAAGAGGGACCCGGATATTCTTTCTGAATCACTGAAAGTCAATGTGTATGTAGAGCAGGCAATTAGAAATGAAGCAGTATGTTGGCCTTAGTGAATGAATATTCCAGTAGAATAAAAACCATCTTGCTGCAATACATAGGGTCTGGTGAGACCCCAGCTGCTTGCTCCCTCAACCTCAGGAAGGATATTCTTGCAATAATGGAAGTGCATCAGTGACTTGTGGGAAACAGACTTTCTCCTCGGCAGAAAGATTGAATAGGTTTCACAAAAATGTATAAAATTATTATGAGGCCCAACAGGGTAGTTGCAGAGATGATAATTCCCTTGGCAGTGATTTCTAGAACACAAGGTCACAGTCCATAGAACAGTACAGCACAGCAAAAAGCCCTTCAGCCCACAATGTCTGCACCAACCATGATGCCAATTTAAACTGCACACCTGCCTGCACAAGATCCATATCCCTCCATTCCCTGCCTGTTCTTCTGCCTGCCTAACTACCTTTTGAACATTACTATTGTATCTGCTTCCACCACATCCCCTGGCAGCAACTTCCAGGCACCCACCACTCTCTGAGTAAACAAACTTGCCTTATACAGCAGCAACATGACTTCCCAACTTTTGTACTCCATGCCCTGACCCATGAAGATAAGTATGCCATACACTTTCTTTACCAGCCTATCTACTTGTGTTGTCACTTTCAAGGAGCAATGGACTTGCAACCCAAGATCCCTCCATACAGCAATGCTCCTAAGGGTCCCGCCATTTACTGTATACTTCCCTCTTACATTGGGCCTCCCAAAGTGCAACACCTCACACTTGTCTGGAGTATAACGGTTAGCGTAATGCTACTACAGTGCCAGAGGCCTGGGTTCAATTCCGACTGCTGTTGTAAGGAGTTTGTACATTCTCCCTGTGTCTGCGTGGGTTTCCTCCGGGTGCTCTGGTTTCCTCCCACATTCCAAAGACGTACAGGTTAGGAAGTTGTGGGAATGCTATGTTGGCGCCAGAAGTGTGGCGACACTTGTGGGTTGCCCCCAGAACACTCTACGCAAAAGATGCATTTCACTGTGTGTTTCGATATACATGTGACTAAGAAAGATATCTTATCTTACAAACTCCAAGGAGTCATCCATTCAGTAGAGAAGGTCACTAATCTTTCAATTCTCTTCCTAAGAAACAGTGACTGAGTATATTTAAAACAATGATGGAAAGACTTCTTGGATATTATAGGAGTTATGGTTTGTGCAGGAAAGTAGCACTGAAGTAAAAGATCAGCCATGGTTTTATTGAATGGTGGGACAAGAGGGGGTGAATGGCCTGCAACTGCTTCTGTTTCTTATTTTCTTATGAACAAGAACAGTTTTATTTTTAATTTCTGAATGTACCCACTCTCAGCACGGAACAATGCAATGGTAAAGTGGAGGACCTGGAATAAATGGATTTGCAATTATGATCCACTCCAGCATTTAATGGATTAGATACAGATGCCAAAATATCCAGCAAACCACAGCAAGACCCTTTAAGGATTACAAAGTGAAATTTATGGAACAGCTAAAAGATTTTGGCTTTCCATGGACAGCAGAAATTCAGGTACAAAGCATGTATTTTTGCTTGCTATTTTTCAATGTCACACTGTTGTGGGGTCCCTGTCAGTGCACTGTTATTTCCAAAGCCTTTGATTAATATTGCATGGCAGAACTGAAATTACATCCTTTGTAGTTTGCTTTTTCAATGGGCTGAGTGGTATCTAGCAAATATCTTTTTACCACAGCTGTGCCTGATTTAATTTGAGGCTATTCCACAAATCTGGTTTGTCAGAGGGCTGTCCAGGCTTTGCTGTCTACAACTCAGATAAGGTAAAGGAAGTGATGTGCAGGATTACTGCCATAACATTACACTGGACCTGCTCCAGTCTGAGAAGGCATTATAAAGGACGAAGAAAAAATGCAACTTAAAACCTATTTTCAAAACTAATCCAAAGAAATTTTTCTTTGGTATAATCTTGATAAACATCAAAAAGAGAAATGTAAGATATGTTATGCAGAAACATCTATCACTGGGGCAGTTTTAACCCTGCACTACCCTACACTATGGACAGGCAGTTAAAATGATTCCTTACTGAACTGCTTTGGTCTCACCATCTGGGATTTTAACCTGGTTGGGTGGGAAGGTCACAGCCCTAAGGATGACAGGATCATTCTTTAAATATGCGGATGTGGGTGGTTTCAGCAGGTGTGGCCTTTTCCTCAAGGGAAGGCAGTGGTATGAGGCTCTGTGGAGGCTGCAGGTACAGGTCCTCCAGTCATGATGGTGAATGTTCTTGTCTCCCCTCCTACTGTACCTTCCCTTCCTGAAGGCAAGAATCTTCTGTAGTCCATTTCCCCCACATTTACCAATGGCACCTCTGGGTGATATTTGGCATAATGATGTTTCATTCAGTTTCCATGGCCACCAAGCAGCCTGCATCGAGGGTAATGTCACCAGCCACATGCTGCTACGCTCGGTGGGTTTGTTCTTAGGACCTCAGCCCAGCCAGATTCTGCTCCTGGTCAAAACTGCATCCATTGAATTTGTCTATGGATAGGAAAGGTTTATAGAGGGATATGGGTCAAATGTGGGAAAATGGGAACAGCCTCGAGGGGCATCTTGGTCGGCATGGATGAGTTGGGCTGAAGGGCCTGTTCCCGTGCTGTATGACTCGATAACTCTAATTCCGGTTGCTTGAAACTCTATTTCAAAGATTTGTTACTGGTTAAAAATCATAAGCCATGGATCAGGAAGGAGTAACAACTGAAAAAAAAATGATTTTTGTGGACTTTGATGGAAGATCATTGAGCTAAAATGATAACTTTTCTTCTATCTTCACAGAGGCTGCCTGACCTGTTGAGTACTGTTGACCTGCTGCTTGGGAGGGCACAGTGGCGCAGCAAGTAAAGCCGCTGCCTCACAGCGCCAGAGACCCCGGTTCAATCCTGACTTTGGGTGCTGTCTGTGTGGAGTTTACACATTCTTCCTGAGACCACATGGGTTTTCTCTGGGTGTTCTGGTAACCTCAATATCCCAAAGGCAAGCAAGTTAGCAGGTTGATTGACTGCTGTAAATTGCCCCCGCTGTGTAGGTGAGTGCTAGAATCTGGGTGGGGGTTGCGGTTGAGAATATAAGGAGAATAAAAAATATGGGATGAGTGTGGGATGAGTGTAAGTGGATGGTCGGTGGCCGGTTTGGATTTGCTGGGCCTCGGGGCTTGTTTTTATGTTGTAGCTTTTGATGAGTATCTCCAGCATTTTCTGCTTTTTATTTGTTTGTTTGTGTTGGGCACTGGAGCCACCAACAGTACATTCCAGGAAACCATAACTCCATGACATGTCTATGACATTCTGCCCATCAAAAGGAATAGTGCAGAATTCATGTGCCCCAGTCACACAATTGTTGAAAACATCCACTGGCTGTTGGGGTCAGAGTGAAGGGAAAGATTTGTCCTCACAGCTGGGAATTCACAGATGAAGACTTCCAATTTTTAAGACATTTCTCTATCAGCTTATTTAATTCTTTCACAGAGTAATTCACCTTGAGGTGCAAGCCCTACATTGAACCAGATTAAGAAAAGTTAAACACAGGATTACAGGAAATCTGAGAAGGATAAGGCTATTTGGCTCCTCGATCTTGCTCGCCAGTCAATAAGATCATGGCTGGTCGTCTGCCTCGGAACCAATTTCCTGCCTTGTCCCCGTAAGTCTTGTATCCTCCAACGTTCCAGAAATCTATCAAAAAAAATCTGTAGATGCTGCAAACCTGAAATAAAAGCAATCTTTGTAATTTGTTGGTCTTTAGTGATTCAGTCTTTGATTGCATTCAAACAGAGATCGATAGATTTCTGAAATGAAAATGGGAATCGCTGGAAACACAGAACAGGTCAGGCAGCATTTGTGGAAGTAGAAACAGTGAACATTTCAGGTCTAAGATCCCTTATCAGAACTGGGGAAGAGAGAAAACAAGTTTTCAATAGCAGGGAAGGTGGAGAAGGTAGAAGAAAGGGAATTGCCTGATACGGTGAGATCAATGTAGCAGCTAGAATCAGATTTTGCAGAAGTTCTTATCATTGTTCTACTCATCCCTCTCTTATGTTCTCTATTACTTTCTCTCTTTTGCAGTTCTGATGAAGGGCCTCAAACCTGAAATATCAATTGTTTCCCTATCCACAGATGCTGTCCGACTTGCTGGGTGTTTCCAGCACTTCCTGTTTTTATTCTAGAAATCTATGGCTCTCTGTTTGAATGCAATCAATGACTGAGTCTCTACAGCCCACAGAATTCCAAAGATTCACCGCCTTCTCACTTCTGTCTGAAATGACCAAGCCCTTGTTCTAAGACTGTGGCACCCTAATTTCAGTTTCCTCAGCTGGGGAAAACATCTTGCTCACATCTATCTTGTGGAGCCATTTAAGAATGTTGTATGTTTCAAAGAGGTCAATACATTCTTCTCAACTTCAGGGAATAGCATAGCCTAACAATCTCTCCTCATGTGACAGGACCTGTCATCCTGGAATCACGCTGGTGCAGCTTCACTGCAGTGCCCCGATAGCAAGTATATCCCCTTTTAGGTAAGTTGACCAAGAATGTACGCAAGACCCTCGATGGGTTTCATCAAGGTCCTTTAGAGTGGAAGTAAAAGATGTACTGAAATCTTCTAGTGATAAAGGCCAACATACCATTTCTTGTCTTAACTGCCTACGTTAGCTTTCAGTGTACAAGGGCACTGAAGTCCTTTTGAACATCATCATTCTCCAAATGCTCCTTGTTTAGATTTAAATGAGTTGAGGTGTTTACAGATGAGTTTACAGAGAGTAGGTGAGTTGACCATGTGGTGACATCACACGAGTACTAAAGTTTGGATCGATCAGTCCCTTCACATTAACCCCCTGAAAAGTCTTCAGATATTACCACATAAACATTTAACTTGTCAAAAATAAACAAACTAACAATTAATATTTAAAACAGGGGAAAGGAGAATTTTATGCAACAAAGAGGTCTGCTAAGCATCTCATGGACATGTCTACATTGGACAAACATATCCATTAAACAGAGCATTTGTATTCATCCATTCACAAGGTACTCAGAGTCAGAAAATATTCATAAGCTGTCAGGAGAATTTAGTGCCCAGGGGGTTTAATATTCCTTACTACCTTGCCACTCTCCTCTATGCTCTAAGGATATCAGGTGTCCTAATTTCAATTTTCACTCTATTAAATTCTCCCCGTTTGATGGGGAATGCAATATATTTCCAGGTTATTGTTAAACTACTATCACCAAGTAAATAATCATGGAAATCTTTACATATATCTTCATGTCATTGCATTGATTGGAGGCATTAATGGCTTTATTGGCAAACTTTCAATATTTCTGAGGAAGGGGCAAAAATGGTTTATGTTAATTTATATTTGAAGTGCATGCTTGGGAGATGTTACCTCAACATCACTCTGTGCAATTTGTTAAATCCACCTTGAATGATTTAATCTGCAAGAATCAGTTCATAATCTAGCATGTGCTCACTGTGTGACACACTTTGAATTTCAGGGGTAAATCTATTCCTTTTAACATTTAGCCTGGGATTATAAAGAACATGGAAAACAAGTTCACTGCAAGGATAGGTTCTACAAGTTCCAGTTCATAGTGCGTGAGTATCAGAGACTTGGTTCCTGTATCAACAAACCTCACAGGATTTATCACCTATCGGTTTGTAAAATTCGTGCACACAGTGCAATAGAGGAATTTTTTCCTCACCCATACAGAAAGCAGAGTTTCTTATTTTATAACATTAATTGCGCCTCACTTGGATACAGATGCCTCGCTCTGTTGTCTCCCATTTCACTCGCGACTGAAAATGCAGCATTCTGACAGATACATAATTAAACAGCACGAGGTGGATAAAATAAAGAAACCAAGACAGGGCTGCACAAGGAATACATCACTGAAATTTGACCTCAATCCACACAAAAACTCTTCAAAAGCATTACCACACATTCCAATAGAGTGGTGTGCCTGTGTTAGTACTATTTCCTTAAGGATGATATTCTGTTGAAGTTCAGAACCTCATGTCCCAGATAATTCTTTATTCATTCTCTCTCTTCAAATCCTTCTCCTTCCCATCTGTGTGTTTCCTCAGGCCCAAGCCACTCATCAGTGACTCCCTGTGACTCTCCCTCATGCGCCAGTTGAGATGGACAGCATCAGTAGGCACCTTAACTATGGAAGGAGCAACAGCACCTCATCAATCCTGTCATCGCTTGCTCAAGAACAGGGTAGATGTTGAGACTAGTGAGTTTTGAACGAGGAGACATTGTTTCAAGATAAGGCGCCAGTCATTTACAACAGATATGCGTAGAAATTTCTGCTCTCAGAGGGTAGTGAATCACCAGAATTCTCTACCCAAGAAAGTAGAGGTAGATAAATGTTTGAAAGATTGGGGGATTGAGGGCTTTAGGATCTGCCACAGTGGAGTTGAGAGCTGAGGCACAGCAGTCATGATTATAATGAATGATGGAGAAGGTTTGAGGGGCCATGTTGCCTAATCCTGCTCCTATCTTCTTGTGCTCTTGTGTTTTGAAAGCAGATAATTCGGACATCGAGGATTGAACTAATTAGGTGAGATTGCGGAGATGTTTGAAAACATGGATGAAAATTTCAAAATTGTGCCTTGCTTTATTGGGAACAATGCAGGTCAGTGAGCCCGAGAGTGCTGGTCAAACAGGACCATTTGAAACCATGTTACAACAGCGCTGTCCTTCATATTCCCACACACATAACTCACAGCAATTTTTTGAAGATAGGTTCTGCATGTTACCGAGAATTTTAACAACTGTAAAAGTGATGTGGCCATGACCCTTGCCCAACCTTTGGTGCTCCAGGAGTTCTTCAATTTACTCAGAAAAACAAAGAGCACAAAATGTCAGCAATACTGTCTGGTATGGGTTATTTGTCTACATAAATATACATGGAATGTCAGCTCTTGACACTTATCAGTATAACAATGTGCCTTCAGAGCACTTTGAAATAGGAGGACAAGCCCGAAATGGTATCTAAGGCACGGCTGAACTCTTTACCTGGCCTGATTGTGGTGTTCTGATCCCACAGGGGTGAGGAGTGTGATTATTTCACAGAGGAAAGGCATCAAGGCTCGAGAGAAGAACAGACAAAATGCCCAAGGTGGACATGGAAGTTGAATCCGTTTTGCTTTCAGTTTAGAAACTGCGAATAAATCAATGGCCAATCTGGACCCGAGCCAGGAACAAGGATTTGAAATTATTTTGGCATCCAACCATCGCCATCCAGAACTTAGGTCCATTCAGAACATGTGACTCACTCAACCAGCATTATAGGGCCTCCGCTAAAGCGCAACACTGAATTTATTTATAGCTCGGACCATCAGTGCATTTATTAAAAAGCGTTGTTCTGAACTGCTGACCTGATCTGTGCTAGGCAGATGTAGTGGAAGCCAGATTCTACATCCCATTTAAGAGGCATTTAGGCAGACATATCAACTTTGCCTCCAACTTCCACCCTGCCCTCAAATTTACTTGGTCCATCTCTGACACCTCTCCCCCCTTTCTGGATGTCTGTCTCCATCTCTGGAGACAGATTATCCACCGAACCTTTCACAGACCCAATGACTCACACAGTTGCCTTGACTACACCTCTTCCCACCTTGTCACTTGTAAGGATGTTATTCCCTTCTCTCAGGTCCTTCGCCTCCCTCGCATCTGTTCCCATGATGAGGCTTTCCATTTCAGGATATTGAGATGTCATCTTTTTTCAGTAAAACGGGGTTTTCCTTCCACCACGATTAACGCAACCCTCACCTGCATCTC
This sequence comes from Pristis pectinata, assembly GCF_009764475.1. NCBI lineage: Eukaryota > Metazoa > Chordata > Chondrichthyes > Rhinopristiformes > Pristidae > Pristis > Pristis pectinata. The sequence continues at coordinate 18,003,193 of NC_067411.1, read as the reverse complement.
CTCCATTTCCCACACGTCTGCCCTCACCCCATCCCCCCCCCCAGCACAACAGGGACAGGGTACCCCTTGTCCTCACCTACCACCCCATGAGCCTCTGCATCCAACACATCATTCTCTGCAAATTCCACCATCTCCAATGGGATCCCACCACGAGGCACATCTTTCCCTACCCTCCCCCTTCCACTTTCCAAGGGATCTCTCTCTCCGTGACTCCCTTGTCCACGCATCCCTCCCCACTGATCACCCTCCCGGCACTTATCCCTGCAACGGCACTAAGTGCTACACCTGTCCCTACACCTCCTCCCTCACCACCATTCAGAGCCCTAGACAGTCCTTCCAGGTGAGGCAGCGCTTCACCTGTGAATCCGAGGGTGTCAGTTATTGCACCTGGTGCTCCGGTATGGCCTCCTCTACATTGGTGAGACCCAATGCAGACTGGGTGACCGCTTCGTTGAGCACCTTCGCTCTGTCTGCTGCAACAGGCAGGGTCTCCCGATGGCCACCCACTTCAATTCCACATCCCACTCCCATACTGACATGTCTATCCATAGCCTCCTCTACTGCCATGTTGAGGCCAGGTGCAGGTTGGAGGAACAACACTTCATACTCCGCCTTGGGAGTCTCCAACCTGACAGCCTCAGCATCGATTTCTCTAACTTCCGGTAATTACTTCCCTCTGTTTTCCCCACTGCTCCCCCTCCTTTGTTTTCTCTCATTCCTGTGGCCCCCTCACCCTTTCTCTTTCCCCTCCCCTGCCCTCATGACCTGCCCATCACCTCCCTCTGGTTCCCCACCTCCTTCCCTTTGTTCCATGGTTTACTGTCTTCTCCTATCTGATTCCTTCTTCTTCAGCCCTTTGCCTCTTCCACCTATCACCTCCCAGCTTCTCACATCATTCCCCCTCCCCCACCCACCTATCCTCCCCCTCTCACCTGGACTCGCCGATCACCTGCCAGCCTGTGCTCCTCCCCCTCCCCCTACCTTTTTATTCTGGCTTCTGCCCTCTTCCTTTCCAGTCCTGATGAAGGGTCTCGACCCGAAACATTGACTGTTTACTTCCCTCCATAGATGCTGCCTGACCTGCTGAGCTCCTCCAGTATTTTGAGTGTGTTGCTCCAGATTCCAGCATCTGCAGAATCTCTTGTACCTACCACTCTCTAGATGGGAAAAATATCTTCTGCCTATTAATCCTTTTTCAACTTTTTAACTTCCTGAACCCCATGTTGTTGCCTCAAATAATTTTACACACCTTGTTCAGATCTACCCTTTGCCTTCTTCGTTCCAAGGAAAACAACACATACAGCCAATCTCTCATCTTCTTGCCAGTCTAAATAAATGTATGTCTCCTTCTTAAACTCCTCAAAGAACCTCACTTATTTTCTCTGGATTAATATTTGCTTCCAATGATTTTATCTTCCCAGTAAAAAGTGGAACGTAGAACCTGTGATGGGTTGCAAGGGGGAAGGAAGATAGCAAAACAAATGGGAGGAACACAATACATTGCCCTAAATTTGACTGAGCCACTGTGGTGCATTCCTAGTGGAATGAGAGTGGCTGAGAGTGTGGAGATATGCCCAGTTAGTCTGGAGCCTTAGTGTGGGACTGTCAGTCTGTCAATGCTCAAGCAATTAATAAAATAAAACAGTGCAATGTGAGGTGGAGTTTTGATGGACAGACCCTCACATTCTCTCCATCTGATCCAAGGCCTCTGAATGGACCGTCATAGCCCAGCTCATGGTTACTTTGCTTGTAATACATTTAATGAACTTCTTTGAAGTTTTTAGCAAAACTGCCAGACATATCCTCATCGTCTCTCAAACCCTCTGCAAATTTTGACAGACCATTAATTTTCTTGTACTGCACTCTCTGTTTCTGAGCTTCATTCAGCATTTTCATTTATCCCCACATCAACAAACAGATACTTAGCATTACAGGCAGGTAAAGGACTCAACATTATTGATATTTCACCCATGAAGGCTTTGTTTTTAGTCCCTACATGGTTATCTCCAAAGCACCTCAAGGTTCTATTCATGATTCCTCATTCTCATGTTGAAGGTATCACTGACAGGCATGGAGCTGCCTTTTGCTGGCCAGATGGATATTCAAGATGCCTAGATCCACCTCCTTCTCAACTTTGACCCGCTCTCAATTGTCGAATTGCGTGGACAACAACAAGCTGTGAATAGAAAAGAACTTCCTCAACTCCTACATAAGAAAGACCAAAGTAATCCCATTGTGGGGTCCTGTCAAAATATCACCCCTAATTCCAATGGTTTCAGGCTGTGCTATTTGATTACAGCCCAAGTATACAATCGGATCCTCAGCTGTGCCTTGAATTCAATGTCACGTCAACAACTGATGCAGTTAAAGTCTGACAATATCTCTTTCCTTTCTGCTGTTGAGGCCTTGCATTTATGTCTTGTTACATCTCAAGATCTGTCCTTTGCAAATGCCAGCCTATCAAGAACTGCCATCTGCATTCTGTTGTAAATTAAGTCTAGCGCACAGAAATTCTATGTTTGCTCTTAGTTGGTACCTAGTCCACAACTCCATTTCAAAATCCTCACCTCCCTTACTAAATCTCTTCATTGGCCTTTGCTTCTCAGTCCAGCTGGTCCCTCTGCACCTACAGCCCTATATATCCTTTGGTCCTCCTTTAAGTCCACCGTTGGTGGTACACTAACTGGGTTGGCCCTACCTTTGGAACTCGCTGCCCAAAGTTCTTCACTATGGCTTTAGGAAAATCTTGAAAGCCAACTGTCTCAACCACATTTCTGGCCTATATTTTTTACTTTGCTTTCCTGAATGGCCCTCATTCCCTGGAGCACTATAAATTACAGCTAAGGAACTACGTAACTCTAATCTACCATTATTTTCATACTGTTTATGAATAGCATCTGTCAAAAGTCATTTGATCCTGTAAGTCTACATTTTACTGCAAAACTAAAATACAATTCAATCTACAAAGACAAACCCTGAACGTAATAATTTTTCTCAAAATCTGTCATTTAATTGACAATCTGCACTATTCAAAGATCATTGTACAATAGATACATAAAAACTCATCAAACTTCCTTTCATCAAACTGAGTAATTTCTTATCAACGCCCTAAAACGTATATGGTTCACAAATATGCAGGCATATTTCTCCTTCATTTAAATGCTCTCATAAATACTATGAACTGAGAAATATCTTGAAGGATTCCTCCATTTATGTTGGATTTTTCATGACCTCGACTTGTCTTTAAGAACATTGGCCAATGACATGCACTGGAGATGTAAATTAAACCACTGCTGGTTTATTTTTTGGCAGGCCATCAGGGTCGAAGATAACTTGCTTCTGTAGATTCCTGACTGACTAATGATCCCATGTGAGATCTACAGATTTTGATTCACATGGGGCAGATGAGGCTGAATGGGGTGGGTTGTTGACGAATTGAGGGGATTGGAGCCAGGGTTTGGCATGTTACCTGCTCCTTTTAATGCCTTCATTTGAATTTCATACACTCCTATCAGTGCCTGATGTCTTGCTGTACACTTCTCTGCCAATTTAAGCAGTCATGGGCCAGGGATTTCCATGAGCTGTGAGGATTTTTCATCAAGGATGCTTTGAGGACATCCTTGAAGCTTTTACTTTGTCCTTTTGGGGAATGTTTGCTGTGACTGAGACTGAGTTTTACTTCAGGAAAATGGTATTGGTTTGTGGATGATGTAGCCTGTCCATTGGAGCTAGTTCAGTGTGGACAATGTTTTGATGCTGAGGTTGATTTTAAGGTTCTTTCAAATGTTCTTTTCCTCAGGTAGCACACTGGAGGCTGTGGAGAATGTCATCATTAATATCTGTCCTCACTGAGAGATGCCTTCCAAGACATGGGAAGTAATCTATGCTTTCTGGGATGCATCATGGATCCTGATTGTTGGGGGAGGGTGATGTGTGCAGTAGTGGTAGCTTGGTGAAGGACCCATATCTTCCAGGTGTTTACTGTAAGATTCATCCTTCTGTGGACCTCAGAAGGAATCAACAATGATTTGGAGATCACCCTTTGAGTATGCATGTACCAGCTGAGTACTGTAACTCGATGACTGAGATTGGAGTGATTTTGGTTCCATGTTAGAGGCAACAAAGATACAATATTTTCCCCATTTGTCATGTAGATCAGCTCCACTCCAGTGGGGAGCTTGTTAAGAGATGAAGTGAGGTGCAGTGAGGAAGGTTGGAGCAATGACTCAGCCTTACTTGATCCAAGTCTGCACTGGGATTGGGTCTACAGTGCATCAGCTGGTGAGGATCATGGCTTCCACACGGTCCCTGGAGTAGCGAGAGGATTGTGGAAAATTTAAGGACATGAAAATTTGAGGATCCTTTCTTAATTTTTCTTGATTGACAGAGAAGATGACTTTTGCGATGTTGAGAAAGGCTATGCATGGTGGTTGGTGCTACTCCCTGCATTTTTTTTGTATTTGCCATGTGGTGAACATCACATCCATTGTGTTCTAACATTCGATGCAATGGAATATACAAGGCAGCCAATGTGCACACAGCGAGGTCTCACAATCACCAATGTCATAACAGTCAGATCATCTGTTGTTAACTACTGCTTGAGGGATAAATATTGGCCAACCATCAGTGAGGAATACAGGCTCTTTATTGTCACTCCCTTCAGATTGTTCCCTCAATTCCTTTTGAAATTGTGCAGTACTTCAAAAGAACCTTGCTGTATGTTCCACATTTGCCAACTGCAATGGCAGAGCGGTTGGGAATACTTAGAACTATCGTGGTAGGATTCTTCCATTGTTCAAGGTTACTTCTTTAGAAGACACACTTCTGATTTATTGGGACACCTTATTGAAACTTTCTTTGACATTGGGGGAATAACTGTGGCAGTACATTTAGAGCAGTAACATTGAACTGGGCTCACTTGGTGCAAGACTGAAAGGGCCTGAGTTTGGAGGTTTCAGACAGGCTGTTAACATAAAAGTGGTGTGAATATTTTGTCTAGTAAAGAGAGTGAATGCTGTAAACTATTTGCAGCTTTGCTGTATGTATATTGGTTTGTGGCCTATCACCTGTACTAGCTGTTAAGTGCAACAGTTATTTAAAAGTCAGCAGCATTATTTTAATTGTGCCATGCAATTAACCTAGCCACATTGTAATGGACAATGCTGTAGTCAGCTATCGAGAGCTGACAACCACACGAAAGGTACGTTCTCTTGATGCTCCAGATCCAACTAAATTTCTGTTACACTCCATAGTTAGTTACAAAAGATTCAAGTACAAAAGCAAAGAAATATTACAAGCATATAGCGCCTTGGTGAGACCACAACTGGAGATGTGTACAAATTTGGACACCTCAGCTTAGAAAGGACATAGTTGCTTGGAGGGAATGCAGCGAAGATTTTCCAGACTGGTTCCTGAGATGCCAAGTCTGTTAAATGAGGAGAGATTGAGTAGGCTCAGTCTCTATCCTCTAGAGTTTAGAAGAATGAGAGGTGACTTTATTGAATCACACAATATCTTTAAGAGGGCTCAGCAGGATTGATGCAGGGAGGATGTTTCCCGGACTACAAAATCTAGAATGGGGATCAACATTAGAGGTAGACACAAGAGACTTCAAATGCTGGAATCTGGAGCAACAAACTACCTGCCGGAGGAACTTAATGGGTCGAGCAGCATCTGTCAGTGGAAAGGAACGGTCGACATTTCGGGTTGAAGTCCCGATGCAAGGTTTTAACCTGAAACGTCAACAATTCTTTTTCTCCCACAGATGTTGCTCGATCCACTGAGTTCTTCCAGCAGATTGTTCGATATCTCCAAAATAAGAGGTAGACCATTTAGAATTGAAAGGAGGGAAAAAAGTGGTGGTGAATCTGGGGAATTCTGAACCCAAATGAGCTGTAGAGGTCTGGTCAATGACTGCATTGAAAACAGATGGATAGGCTAATAGATATTAGTAGAATCAATTGATACTGGGAAAGGGCAAGAAAATAGTGCTGTGGTAGGTTAGCCATGATTTTGCTGACTGGTGGAGCAGGCTAAGGAAACAACCCAATGTAATACAGAGGGAAAATTATAACTGCCTGCAATGACAGATAAAATAATTGCTGTATTTTTGTTATGTATACATTACTTGATTTTATTTAACATGAATGAAACCCACTATTAGAAGCTGTCACAGCTGCCAATGCAATGATGTCATTGTGTTGCCTGCTGCATCACTGCTTTGCTCTATTAACCTGTTAATTGTCTTTCAGTACCAGCTGCCAGACAATGAGGCCCTTTCAAGTGCAAAGTAAATGCAACGAACCAGTCCAACCAGTTGCCCAGATTATTCTAACTGAGCTGGCATTTAGATTAGCTGATGACTTTTCTCGTGAATTGGGCAGAAATAGCTGTCAACGTTTTGTTTCCCTTATTAATATTCTATCATGCATCCCCTCCCCCCACCCTGGTCTTTGATGAAAGTAGTTATCAGCCCTTTGGCAGAAGAGAACCACTGAGTCAGTGAGTCGGTAGATCTGTTACAGGTTGCTGGTTCCCTGCCCCTAGCCATTGGTGGCTATTTACCATATTTTTATATTAGTTAGGGCACATTCCTGTTCAATTTAAATACTCATTGCTTTGCATTTTTATTACATTTTCACCTAAAAATTTGTAGTAATGTTAAATGTTATTTGGTTATCAGGTGGATTTAGACCATAATCTGCCTACAAATCACAAGAACAGAGAAGAGTAACTCTATTCAGCTCATTCAACCCATCCTTCTATAAAATACATGATTTGGATTTTAATTGCTTGAGTGGCTGAGCAGTCATTCTCTTCTTCACAGAGGAAGGGTTCAGAGGAACCAGGGTGATCGTGTGTGCAAATCACTGAAAGTTTGTGTGCTCGTGCAGTAGGAAGGCACACAGTTGTTGGCCTTTATTGCAAGAGGATTAAAGTACAAGAGTAAAGATGCCTTACTACAATTTATGGGATCCTGGTGAGACTGCTCCTGGAACATTGCATGTCGGATTGGTCTACGAACTCAAGTATATACAGTATTTGCAATAGAGGGAATGCTGGAAAGGTTTTGCAGACTGATGCCAGGTATGGGGTGGTATTGTCCTATCAGGAGGGATTAAGCAGACTGGGCCTATACTCTCTTGAGTTGAGGTGGGGTGATCTCACTGAAATGAGCAACAAATAGAGGGATATGGAATTAATGCAGGCAATGGATTGGTATAGGTAGGTATGATAGCTGGCACAGGCACGCTGGGCTGAAGGCCCAGTTTCTCTGCTGGATTACTCTATGGCTCTTGCACAGCTTGCAGGAGGTGTCAAGTCTCCTTGCTATATTGGAAATGGGCGCTGTGTCAGCCTGTTAGTGAATGAGTGGACAAGAGATAGTGCCTCCATTCATAAAAGAATGAAAATTTCTGAAGTAGTATCCATCAGCTGCTAATGCATAAAATTCAAAAGTGTCTTAAGGTACGAGCAGCTGGAAGGAAAATTACAGACTTTGTACAATGGCAGTATTGTTTCCATTTTCCTTTTGTATTTTATGTTGTGTTGAGATTGAATTATGTAGTGCACCAAAACATGGTGCATTGTATTCCATTTCCCAGTTCCTTGTGGTCTTTCCCTGTAAGTGTTGTCCTGGAAGGGTAAATGGATAGAAATGAGAACAGCACCAATGTTGATCTTTCCCGGTACCATATCTTGCTTCAATAACAACTACCATTATTCTAACTGGAATCAGCTACTTCACTACAGACCTGGGGTCTTTCTTCTAGAAAGGGCAAGGAATTCCATTCAATACATTTACTATCAAAGGAGCAAATAGCTACTTACCGCTTATGGCTTGACTTTCCCTTCCCTGCCCCCTTACCTCTGCCACCCCCTAAATTAACTGCTGGGGAGGAAGCTGTATGAGCCTTCTTCAGACATTCTCTGAAAGCTGCCAAACTGAAAGGACAGTGGAATTCACTACTTCATTCATCTCTGTGAACTGGCATAGTCGGGTGTAAGGAAGAGAAAGCTAGGAAACAGATCCTTCAAGCCTATCTGGAGTATATATAAAAAGAGATTGCCATGGAAACCAACCACAGTTGAATGAAATGAGAAGTTTATGAAAGGTGCAGTTCATTTATCATCAAACAACTACAAAAATTCCAATTTGGTTAATATTTAAACGGCCGTATCTCTCCGACTGCCTCAGGTACTGCTACTTGTTTAGTTCAGATTCCATGATCCAGCTCCTAAAGGCATTGCCAAATCATTTAATCTCAGTCAGAATTGGTGGATCCATGATTCTGCCGCAGGCAACATGGACCAGGATTAACAGTCAAATGCAGAGAGCTGGCTCACATAATGATCCCAAAGAATGTAAATTAATTGGGCATTAGTTTAAATATAGTTTCAGACGTTACTGCTGTCTTCTCTTCTCATTGCTATTATCTGAAATTAATCTTCACATTCCACTTATATTTTTGTGATTATCACATTAAGCTTCCAAAAATATAGCAGAGCTCCTTCTCCTCTGCTGATCCTGCTGCCAACTGTAGGGGATGTTAAGGGGGTCCCTGGCTGGAATTAATCAGTGACTGTATAAATGTCTTTTTAATCAGTCACTGGAAATAAGAAAGAGAAATCTTAATGAATGTACTTACAATGTCATTGCACAAAGGGACCTAAGCCTTGTGCGCTTTAAACCCTGCATCAGTATAACATCACCTTCAGTAAGATTTGATTTTTTTGTGTTAAATTGAAATACTGTTGTGTGCTGCTGACTCATAATCATTTGTATTGGATTCAGACTGTTCAAACATTTAATTAAGCACTTTCACAACTTACCAAGAGTTTAGATTGGATTCTAAAGCTACCTGGCTCAGCTAGTTAATGCTATCTCTTAGGCAGTCTCTTATCTTCCACTGTCTGTAAATTTGAGGATGCCCAAAGCTCTTTTAACCATATCCTATCCCATTCTAAGTCACCATCACACATTGTCTTCTGTCCTTGCTGACTGACCGTGGTTCTCACTATTTCCAATAAAATCAAAAGAAAAATAAAATCATCATCTTTTAATCTCTGTGATCTTGTTCCATTCCCTATAGGTAACTTCTGTCACCCCATACAGCACTGTTTTCCCACACAAACTTTGTGATTCAAGTTCCTTGATGTTGTATATTGATACCCTGCCCCCTCAGATTGGGCCTCCAAATTTAACCTTTTCACCTTATAGTGAGCCCCTGCAGTGTCTGATATTGTGGTTATGAGGCCTTTTGATGGCTCTGGGTTGAAGTTGTACACTAATGAGGACCCTGTTCTCGAGACAGATAAGGCACGCTGCAGGTTGGTGGGTCAAAAATAGCATGGTGGGAAAATCAACCCTACAGTGAGCTTAACATACCCTGCCACTCACTTCCAAAATTACTATCACCTAACTGCTCTTAATACTCCAGCATTCATCAAACAACCTCAAAAAGAACACACCAGTCATTTGCAAAGAAATCAGATTGCAACACAAAAGGGGGATCACTGCCATAGAAACAAAATGCAATCCACTTGGGGTCAGCCTGACAACCTCTTCAGACAATCTCTTAAGAGGCTTTAGCAGAAGCAGCCTAAAGGATTACAAGCCTGTTGTAATCCTGTTTGGCTGGATTTCGTTTTGGTGCTGAAACGTAATTCAGGGTTAAAGACTACACTAATTAATTTTCAAATATCACCATTATGTTCATTTATAATGGTTCAGCAAGTATTGGGACCCTCCTCATAAGTACACTCACATGTCTTGCTGTTTAGGTTATGTTGCATTACACATCGTTACAACTGGCCACCAATATTCAATGGGGTCTCTCGGCTGATTTACAGTATATTCTGCAGTACCAATTACCGGGAAACAGTACTTATACAGTCCATATCCCATTTAAGAGATGTAGTGCTCTGCACATTTCTCCTTTCTTTTCCCTTAGGCACAAGCAGTATGCAGTTTTAAAGCTTTGTTTGACAAAGATCAAGGCTTTAGCAACGTTAGTACGTTAGGTAATTTGATTTTCCTTCCCTGGACTGGTTTGGCTGGAGAATGACAAACACTAGGATGGATTTAGATTTCAAATTGCTGCTGCCTAAAATTCAGTTTATTTAAATCCATATAAATAGCCAGATCTATTTTGTTAATATATTGAAGAGGCTGACAGCTCATGGACTATTTCAGGCTAGTTAGTAGCGAGAACTATCGATAACACTTCCCGTAGCTTTCCATATCATTGCCGCAGAGAGCAACATAGGCAATCCCCTACCCTGAGCAGCCAGATCAACACCAGGCAACAGGAATTTGGAGCAGTCCTGGGTGTGAACAGACAGGCTACCCTCAGTAAATCAGAACAGCCAGACCAGGAAATGGGAATACTAACCACTGGCGAGAAATAGGAACAGAGACCAATACAAGGGAACAATTAATCCACTGTTTTAAAACAGAACATTGGCTGCTGCTGAGGATAGATTTGCTGACCAAAGGCAAAGGGGAAAGTTACGTGTAAATAATCATCTTAAAACTACTATAGATAGACAGGTAGATGTAGCTGCCAAATATGCTTTCTTGTCTGCAAGTTGGCTATTTAGCTGAATTATAATTACTTGCCTGTGAAGTACTTTGGCATGTCTTAGGGACATTGAAGCAACTTAATACATGCAAAATCTTGCTTCCTTTATTTCATGGGTGCCAATCAGTTTACCAGTAAACTGGACAGTTGTGGTCACTGGGGCTCTACCTACTCACCCATGGTGAAGGGTAATCTTTATGGCGGGCAATCTAAAACATTTTATCTATTCTCTTGACTCCTTCATGCAATCGCAATCAGAAGGCAGCTATATTGAGCTCACAGGTTTGTCAGTCACTGCAGCTGATCTGTGGGGAACTTGAAACAGCTGGGCTCCAACTGCACCAAACAATTCGAACAAAACAAAACAATTAACAGTAATTGCTTGAAGTGGTATTCTCCAGCGAGATTGGGGTACAACACGCCCTCAATAACAAAGAAATGTAAAACGAAGCTCCTTCACGTCATCTCCTTTATCTACATTATATTAAACACTAAAGAAAACAGTTTGTATTCAGACAAATATCTTCAAGGCACTTAAGAGTATCTCTTTGGCAAAGAAATATTTTGAAGAGAATCCCATTGGTAACTTTGGCAGGCAATTTCAGCACAAGATCCTACATGAGAAAGAGGCAACTGTCGTAACATTGGGAAGGCTCCTTTCATTTTTTTGAGAGTATCTATTGCGGCTGAGCGATTGTGCTGGATTTTAACATCTCACACAAAGGACATCACATCCAAAAATGGCACAGCACCACTGGCCTTGGACAAGTGCTTGGGTCTGCAGCTAGACTGAAACTTTCACCTGAAAAGTTAAGATTTGCACTTACAGAGATGGTCAGAAAGCCGATCATCAACAAATTATCTATACTAATCCCATAATCATGGCTTTGGATCATCCCACAGTGCCTTACAGCTTGAAGTACTTTTGAAGTGTATTACCGTTATAATGTTGGAAACACAACAGCCAATATGTGCCCAACAAGATCCCACAAACACAGAAGTGATAATAACCAGATTATCTAGATGGAGACAAGGTAAAATCCTTTACTCTTTTTCAGACACCCAACATTTCACTTCCACTTGAGGGTGCTCAATCCAAAAGACAACACCTCTGGTAGTGCAGCTCTCCCTTAGCAGTGCAGTGATGTATCAGTAGAAGTCCATGAGCTCAAGGCTATGGAGTGGGAGTTGAACCTACAATGCTCTGATTCAGGGGTAAGAGTGCCACCCACTGATGCACACCGATCTATTCTTTGACTCTAGTGTCCATGTTGCTGTTTGATGTGGCTGATCAGTATTTAAGTTGGCCCACTCTGGAGCCTCATTAAATTGTGGGTGGAGTTTCAACTAGTGAAATTGGGAATGGTGACAAAAGAAATCGGAAATGTTGACTGGATGCACATGAGAGAGATGGAGTGGCTTTATTCCAGACCACTGAGGTTCAAAGTGTAGCTGCTGTATTTTTACAGAAGGCGTAGTTTCATGGAGGTGCATGATGGCCATTAACAGGAGTCAAGTCTAAGGCTTGAGTTACTTCAGAGCGGGGAACCTTCAATCATTTCTGCCACACACGACCATCCAACCCAATCTTAGTTGCTGATTGGAAGGAATATGTGTGGAAATACATGCATCTTAGCACCACAAAGACAAAGAACTATATTTTTAACATTTGGTACATTCCCAAATCCCCATGGTACATCCCCATGGCAGGGATTCTACTGACTGGTCATTCTTCATACCATACATAAACAATGTACATATTTAGTTTTATTACAAACAACCTACTAGGTCTCCTCTGGCACTTGCTACGTGACTGGAAGGATAGAGTCCCCATAAAAGGTCATCGCCCTGACATTTAAACCCTGTAATTCTCTCTCCAACAATGCTGCCTGATCAGACCCAGTAACAGCAGCATTGCTTCCGAGTCAGGGATTGCGGGTTCAAATTCCTGTCCAGAGCATTGAGCACAGAAATCGTGGTTGACAATCCTGTGACAGCGCTGATCAAAATCATTGAAAGGATGGGCTTGAAACCTGGGATTTCTCAAATGTTAATTGTTTTAGTTGGTCTGTTGTAGATAACAAAAATGAGGTCTTCAGCTTGGCTGAGTGGTAACATGGACCTCTGCATAGGAGCCTGGGGCTTCATGCTTAATCGACGCTGATATTTCAGTGCAGTAATGAGGATGCCTTTTGGGTGCACTGTTGCAGTGTGGTTGTGCTGTCTGTTCAAATGCATGTAAAATGACATTATTTGAAGGGAAAGGGAGTTTGCCTGGTGTGGTGCCTGGTATTTATTCCTTCACCAACACAGACTAAAACAGATTATGGTTCTTTAGCACCTTTGCTATTTGTGTGCATTGTTAACTGCCTATAAAACACCAGTGATTACACATTAATTGTAATTCAATGGCTGTAAAGCATTTTCACATATCCCAGCATATTAAAGGAGCTATATAAATGCAAATGCTTCCTCTCTTTTCTTTTACTTTTTTTAAATGAAAGGGTCATTTCAAGCTTGAATGAAGAGACTGAAATCACATTAGTACTAAACTCATTATCACATTTGTCTAAAATTAATTTGTTAAGATTTTAACAAAAAAAACCCACTTTCTTTAAATGGGTTAATGCTGTCATTAAAACAGCAGACTGAGCACTTACAAAGACCGCTGAAATACTTTAGCTACATTTTTTACACCATGCCAAGTTAACTCTTGAGAATTTCAAACCATGAAAGGCAAATCACAACACCAAAACTTGAATTGCTGGCTTGAATGCAATGTGATATCCCAAGATGCATTCTCAAACACAAGATACCACTTACCCACATAAGATACAAGAGAAAGATGTCCAAACACTTTGTACAGGGGTTAGATGTTAAAGGTGGCACAGTGGCACAGACAGTAGCGCCAGAGACTCGGATTCATTCCTGACCTTGGATACTGTCTGTGTGGAGTTTGCATATTCTCCCTGTGACTGTGTGGAGTTTTCTCTGGATGCTCCGGATTCCTCCCATATCCAAAGATGTGCAGGTTGGTTGATTAATTGGCCAATTTAGTTCGTAGGTGAGTGGTAGAATCTGGAGGGAATTGATGGGAATGTCGGAAGAATAAACTGGGCTGGAAAAGGATTAGTGTAAAGGAGGGTTAAACTAGTGTAGTTAGTTGGCATGGACTTGGTGGGTCAAAGCACCTGATTCTGTGACCTCTCTGTGACTAGGAGCATTCAAATGGAAGAAAAAGGGTTAAGAAGACCAGAAAGGAAATTCTGGAGTTTAGCAAAGCCAGCGGAACATATAGCAAATTAGAGAGATTAAATTCAAGGGTGTTTCAAGAGGTCAGACTTGGAGAAATATAGATATTGGAATTGGAATATTATTGTCACATGTACAGTGAAAAACTTGTCTTGCATCCTGTCCATACAGATCAATTCAGTACACAGTGCATTGAAGTAGTATAAAGTAAAGCAATAACAGAATGCAGAATAAAGTGTAACAGCTACAGACAAAGTGCAGAGCAATAAGGTGCAAGGTCTTAACAAGGAAGATTGTGAGGTCAAGAGTCGGCTGGTGGAGATAGGAAGGAATGAAGCCATGGAAGGGCGGGGGGTGGAATGCAGCCCATTAAATACTGCAAATTCTACTACAACTATAATGCAACAGTCACCATTATATCTATGACTAACAGTACTAACTAATATACTCTTCTTTTTTTTATTTACAGCGTGGTAACAGGCCCTTCCGGCCCAACGAGTCCGCGCCGCCCATTTTAAACCCAAATTAACCTACCCGTATGTCTTTGCAATGTGGGAGGAAACCGGAGCACCCGGAGGAAACCCACGCAGACACGGGAGAACGTACAAACTCCTTACAGACAGCGACGGGAATCGAACCCCGATCGCTGGCGCTGTAATAGCGTCGCGCTAACTGCTACGCTACCGTGCCTCACTTCTGAGGCAGTCCCTCAGAATTGAGGATGACTTGCTTCCATTCTGGTTCTCTGGGTTCCATGATTACCAATTCGACCAGTGTATGAACTGCAGACTCTGCCACAGGTTGAGCAAATGGCGGCTGAAGGGGAAGCTGGGTCAGCAGTTTGTGAGGCGGTGCGCTCCCTCTGCTACTTATGCCCCTGCTGCAATGCCTCATTCTCAATACCATCTGCAGTGCTCTTTCTCCAATCTGAGTGGCCGTGGGCCAGAGATTTCCAGAGTCAGTGGAGATGTTGCAATTCTTCCAAGGAGGTTTTGACAACAGACTTTGAATGTTTTCCTCTGTCCATCTAGTTATCCCATTCTGTGACAGAGCTCAGACCGGTGTGCCTATTTTCAGAGAATGGAGACAGTGGCAGACAAGATGGCATCATACCCCAAACTTCACCTTCTTTTGGAACAGTGTAGGGGGGTTTGTCATAGGGCTGTCCAAAGCTGGGAGTTCCTGGGACAATATTATCTGATCTTCACAGTGCCACAGTCAGATGCTTGATACATTATGAATAACCCAGCTTCATCTGGGGCAACTGCTGCCCCATGCCACCGACCTCCGTATCACCCCTTCATCCCCAGCTACATCCTAACACCATAAACTACCTGTGCTCCCATCCTCCCACCAGCCTTACAAGCTTCCCCACTGAAAGTGACGGCCTCTAACACTAAGAAGTTTCCCAATCCCCTCCCCATTCTCTGACACGTTAAGTTTCCTGATTACTTTCCCCAACCCCCACCCAACCTTCTTTATACACAGGTCTCTCAATCCCCCTTCCTGCCGTGAAATGCCGATGCTCACCTTCAAGAGACAGGGTGGCACATTTGATGCACCCCTTACAGTATTCTAGAATGTTTAGGCTGATATCCCCATCCTTTACTTTGAACTGATTATGCAGCTGATTCAGAGAAATCTGTAAAACATGAGTCACTTCCTGAAGTGAGATGAAAAGTATTATTTGCGAGGTGACAGTTCAGACACCTCAATTAGGATGTGACAATCTCCACGGCCGATGTTGGTGGCCACATCAGCTAATTCTCATCTTGGATGAATTGACTACAAATGCAAGCAAAGAAATTGGTTCTGTGACTATAATTGGTTTGTAATTGTGCAGCTAAAGATGTCTAAGGTCACTAGCTGTCAATACAAAGTAAGACCTTCAGAAACTGGTGTAGATTTTCAGTCAAGCTCTTTGAAGATTTTCCCCCAAATAGTACAGTGTTGCATGGAACTGCAGCAAATGCTTGGGGTGAACGGGGAGTGGTACTGATCCCTTTCCCTGGCACAAGTTTACTTCCTTCTCTCCAATGTATTGATGGAAGTATCTCAATCTTTTACACTACTCAAGTTATAAAGCAGATAATGGGTTCAAGGTGTAACTAGTTCCCAAACTGAATGGATAATGCTGGTTCAGGTGATCAGGACATTCTCTGGCTTTCTCAAACCCTCCACTTTTACCAAAATGGAACTGATTTCCTCTCACTAGAACTTTCATCTGCTCTAACTTGTGACAGATCATTTATCATTTGCCTCCCTCACCTGTAGCACTATTGAACTTCATGACACTTTAAGGTGATTGGAGGAAGGTATAAGGGGGATGTCAGAGGTAAGATGACAGAGAGTGGTGGGTGCGTGAAACGCACTGCCGGCAGAGGCTGTGGGGACAGGTACATTAAGGACATTTAAGAGACTCTTAAATAGATAGATAAATCTATCTATTAGATAAATTAGTCACATGATATTAAATAGCCACATGAATGATAGAGAAATGTGGGGCTATGTGGGAAGGAAGGGTTAGATAGATATTAGAGCAGGATAAAATGTCGGCACAACATTGTGGGCCAAAGGGGTTGTACTGTGCTGTGATGCTCTATGTTCTAATGACACTGAATGGGGGTCAAAATTGGCTTGAGCCACAATAGTTATTCAGGTGGATGCAAAGAGTTAGGTGTGGTACAGTCTGCACCTAACCAAGCAGGCTTTGATTTCATTTCGGGGCCCATGGTTTACATCAGCTGTTAATCCCTCGGTAGTAAATTAAGAGGCTCAACCACTTTGGAAGGTCTCAATTACAGAAATTCTCATTGAAGATCAGGTTTGGCATTAAGCCCAGAGATCTTCAGCAAGCCCTGTGCCTGGCACCACCTCCCCAGTATTAACCTGAACTCCACAGCCTTTGAGTCATACTGGACGTGGATGGGGAACATCAACAGATCTTCCAACAGGCATTTGGGGAGAGTGGATGTTTATGACCCTTGGGTCTCTAGTTTTAAAATGCCTTACATGCAAAAAAGAGAAACAAACCTACTAAGGTAACACTGCAAAAAAATCTTTGACTGACATTGACTGTGGTTAATGGTAATCTTGTGGAAATAGAAACACTTTGGAAAGGATTTCAGAAAGAAACTCCAGTTTTACAAGGAAAATGTACATGTAATGGTCCTAGGTTTTTGTGTAGGGGCCATGAGAGGAATAAGTTCCAGCAGTCACCATCAATGCCCACTCTATTCCCCATTGCTGGCGTTGTCTCTTCAAATTGATGCCAGAAGATGTTTAAACTTCTTTTAGTGATTCACAGGATGTGACATGACCGACAAACTAGTCTTAACTGTACAGCTCTAATTGCCAGAGAGTGGGTTCTGACCTTCACAACTCTTCAGGTGAGAAAAGTTTCTACCTATTTCCTGAAGTTTATGGCCACTGTTTACTGACATCTCCCTGCTAGGGGAAAGAAGTGTTCTTTGTTCACCCTGCTCAGGCAGGGTGTACAAATGAAAAAAGGTGCCGAAAATACTCAGAAAGTCAGGCAGCATCTGTGGGGAGAGATTCAGAGTTCCATCAGAACTGGATTTTAAGATGCAGAGAAAATGGGGGAGGGGAGCAGGGAAAGTTGCATAATTAGAAGCTAATCTTCCCTTGCTGCTGATGAGGGCTTGCTGGATGAAGCTGTATGGTTTGAGGTTCTCCTAATTTCAGACCACAGGCAGATCATTCACCTGATGATAACCTCAGCTAATGTCTGCCACCCAGCAAGAGTCAGGAGTCATGTGCTGACGTCCAGAGAGTGATGTTGGGTTTCACCCTGAAACATCAACCATTACTTTCCCTCCACTGTTGCTGCCTGACCTGCTGAGTTTCTCCAGAAGTTTGTACTTTGCTCCAGATTCCAGCATTTGCAGTCTCTTGTATCTCCAAAGCTTACTAAGCTTGCTCTCCTGAACGTTGTTGGTTGGGTTTTGGGAGATTGATTCAAATACCTGCTTCCCATTATCTGTGCCTCAACAGTGCATCAGGCTTGGAGTAAAATGGTTGCTGACTCCATCACAATTTTCAATGCATGTGTTCAGTCCTTGAGTGCCTGCATAGTATTGGCCTCGTAGTATTGGCAATAACGGACTGAGAAATCAGCGCACTGGGACAGATAAATATATCTGCCTTATCTAGAGCTGAAAGGTCAGAGTGTGGTGAGGTGCTGAGCATGGAACTGGCACTTAACATTTTGTTGTTTCTAATCTACATTAATGAGCTGGATACCAAAAGCAAATGGGATTTGCCCGATTTTCTGATAACATTAAAACAGTGAGAGCAGTCCAGTCAGAGGATGCAGCAAACATCTGCAGAAGGATTTGGTCCATTTATGTAACCGGCCAAGTGGCAAATTAAATTACACACTTTAAGTTGTAAAGCATTGCACAAAGGTCACAAAATGTGGAGTGTAAGTGGACGATAATCAGTAGTGAATTAGCACAGGGAGATGTGAAAAGGGAATAATCAGAGATGCGTCACTTTCAATTTCTCCACAATGTGATAACATGATTAAAAATGCTAATTGATTGCAGAAATATATTGCGAGAGCGGTATATTACAGTCCTGTAATAGTGATACTGAGACTTCTCAGTGCACCAGTAAGTCCAGAGAATGGTGTCAATCCCTAACACTACATGACAATAAAGGTCACCTGAATTGGTGAGGATGTAGCCAAGGCTGAAGAAATTGATCAACACAGAATGCTTGAGTTCTACAGCCTTAGAGAGAAGTTGGTTAAGGTGATGGATCTTACTTAGAAACCTATTACATATTAAATTCTAAACATTATTTCAAAGTAAGTTAGGAGAGCTGAACCAGGGGATTTTGTTGAGCAATATGATATTAAATGGTGCAGGGGCAGTTGGTAAACTGAAACATTTTCAAAGTACATCAAGAAAATGGACTTGGAAGACTTGAATTTCAAATGAGTGAAGAGTAAATTTGAAACACATTGTTGAAAACTTATGAAGATTTTTTTTCTTTTACCACTTCCACTGCCCTATACCCTCAATGCCAACCACTCCAGTTGGTCCCAACCAGAAGTCTAAACTGCACCCCACCTGGTATGTCATGAATCTGCCTGTACTTCTGGTTACAAGTTGCTTTAATGTGCTCTCCTTAAGCCCTGAAGCTCCACTGCAGGGTGTATCAAGGGACATTTGATAGACCCTGCATTGGCCAAATGTGAGGTGCTACACTTTGGGAGATCAAATATCATTAACAGTACATTGTTAATGGTAAGACCCTTAACAGTGTTGATGTACAGCAGATCTTGGACCCCAAGATCCTTACCTCCCTGAAAGTGGCTGCATGGGTTGATAGGGTGGTAAAGAAGGCATATGGCCTGTTTGACTTTATTAGTCAAGGCACTGAGTTCAAGAGTCAACAATTCCTTTCCTCCCACAGACGCTGCTCGACTCACTGAGTTCCTCCAGCAGGTTGTTTCTTGCTCCAGCTTCTAGTATTTGCAGTCTCTTCTGTCTCCAGAGTTACGATGGGTGTCACTTCAGGACCTTTCTGCCTGTTTTATGAAGATGCCAGGGAAGATCAGTGCTAAAAGACTCCTGACCGATTTGTTTTAAAAAGTCTTGATGTTCCAGTAATTCAGAATATATTTTACCCTCAACCAAAGGAGAAGGCATTCATGTAAAGCTCTCTTATCCCTGAGTCAGCAGGCTGTGGATTCATGTCTCACTCTCCGTGCTCAAACATGTTGTTCAGACTGACAATGAAGCGGGATGCTGAGGGCATGCTGTACTGCCAGAGGTGCCATCTTCCAGATGAACTATTAATCCAAAGCCCAACCAGCCCATTCAAGTGAATGTAAAAGATGTTATGACATTATTTGAAGCAACTCTGGGGAGTTTTCCTGGCTATTATTTATGTTGCAATGAATAACTTGACTGTCCTGTTTCTCCTCATTAAAACAGTAACTAGCCTTCAAAAGTGCTTAATTAGCTGTAAAAGTACAATGAAACCTCCCAAGGACACAAAAAGCCTGATGTTATTTCTGCCTATATTATGGAAAACCAGCGTGACCACTGTGGATTCCTAAAATTATCCCAACATCCCCGTAGTTGTCTCTGTGCATGTAGGAATTCCTGGCTTCCAACATCAATTTCTAATGGCATAGTCCCTTAAAATCAAATATTACAGATGGAAATCAGAATTCATGCTGGATAACAGGAACTGCAGGGTGACAGTGCATACATTCACAATCCACAGCTGTGTCAGTCAATGACTGCATTTCTGTCAGCTTTTTACAAAGTGGGTTCCCAGAATAAACAGACTGTGAATCTGCAGCTGAACAGCTAAAACACTGGACAACTGTTCAAATGCTTAGCCTTATGACTGGAGGATGTGAGTTTAAGTAACCTAACCACCCCCAAGCAGATGGGGATTTTAAATAATTAAGTAAATCGGAACTAAAATACTGGTATAAGTAATACTAACCATGGGACTACCTTGTCACAAAAATTTCTCTGGTTCACTAATGGCCTTCAGGGAAGGAAATCTGCCGTCATTGCATGGTCTGACCTATATATGATTCCAGACTCTCAAACTTCTCTCTAAAATTGCCACTTGGTTACAGAGTCATACAGTGTGGAATCTAGCCCTTTGTCCCATATAGTGTGTGCTAACCACCAATTTACACTAATCTCATTTTATTCTCCCCAAAGTCAAGAACACAACAACATGAGAAATTAGGAACAGGAGTAGGCTGCCTTGCTCCTCAAATCTGCCCATCAAATCTACAATGTGATCATGGCTGATCTACCCCAGGCTTCAACTTCTCCTCTGTGCCAGATCCCCAGAGCACTTCAATCCCCTGACCTTTCAAAACTTTATCTCCCTCCACTTCTAATGATCTAGCAACTCTCTGGGGTGGAAAATTCCAGAGATTCATCACCCTCCATGAAAAGAAATCTCTACACATCACTGTTTTAAATAACTGGCCCCTACCCCGTAGATATGTCCCTATGTTAGAGACTCCTTTACTAGTGAAAACATCTCAACATCTACCTTGCCAAGCCCCCTCAGGATCTGATTCATCTGAATAAGGTCACCCTTCATTCTTCTAAACTCCAAAGGCTACAGACCCAAACTGTCAAGCCTTTGTTGACAGGACAACCCTCTTATCCCATCAATTAGCCTGGTGAATCTCTTTTGGGCTGCCTCCAATACTATTATATCCATTCTTAGGTCAGGTGATCAAAACGGTAATCCTCTAGGTGTCAGCTAACAACACCCAGTACAATTGTATTTCTAAACTCTAACCCCTTTGCAATAAATGGGTGATTTGCCCTCTTAACAACTTGCTACACCTGACAGCTTTTCGTGATTCATGCACAAGAACACATAGATTCTCTCTGGACTTCACTCACATGCAGTCTCTTTCCATTTAGGTAACAAAGTCCTCTTCCGTTTAACTCCCCCAAATTCTACCACTCACCTACACACTCGGGGCAAACTGCAGCAGCCAACTAAACTACCAGCCTCCACATCTTTAGGATGTAGGAGGAAACCAGAGCACCCAAGGAAAACCCACACAGTCAGAGGGAGAACATGTAAACTCTAGACAGAAGGCATCAGAGGTTCAAGATTGAATCTTGATCGCTAGAGATGAGAGGCAGCAGCTGTACTAAGTACACCACTGTGCTGGACTGGTTTGGGGCAGTTAAAATCAACAATAAATGATGCTGGCAACACTCACATCCTGTGAACAAACAGATTAAAAGGGAGCTTGTCTTCCAGTGAGAACAGTCAGCAAACATCTGGCCATCGGAAACCAAAAGCCACACACTTAAACAGCACCAAATGCATATCATATATCAGCAATCTAATCCAAAGTTTTAGTCAAAACATTGAATCACCCTCTGTTAGCGAACCAAAACTTTAATAAAGTACAAAGCTTCTCATTTATTGTGTCTTGCATTTACATTCTAAATAAAAAAAATCTTTCCAAGCTCCCAGTGCTGTGGTTAAACATAATAATCACACAGTAAAATATGTAATTGCTGCATTCCCGGAAGAAAATTAGATTGTGAAGAAAGAGAAAATAGCTAAGACAGCCCCAACTGGGGTTATTATTGTGAGCGCCATTCAGATCAAACATATCCTATGGTGTTGCATTAAAGTATGCTTCAATCGTCTGTTTCCCCAAACAGCAAGCCAATAGCCGTATAAGAAATTCTTGATATTTTTGAAGAACCTTATTCAGATGCAAAAGCTGGGAAACTGCCAACAGAGCAGCCGCTTAAGCACAAGGCTCTGATGAGGTAGTCCCTGCATGCATTTTCATCACTGCACCCCAAAGACAATGTGACTGGAATTTCTTTACAGTGCTGAGAAAATTGCTGCTTTCACACCCATTTTATCTGGCAATTGCAATACTCAGTTAAATAGAAGGCAACCTGACCTGCCTGAGACTCAGATCTGAATGTGCTTTAACAAAGTGGGGTTAGTGCTTGACCCAGCCGGTAATGGGCAAGTGACAACTAGATGTGTATCCATCGTGCATTCAGATAAAGAAAAAAAGTTTGTCGTGCAGTAAAGCTTCTTGCTAAGAGTTAGTGCAGAGAAGGGTGGTTTAGTGAGAGGCTGGGAGGTAAATTGTCACTCTGAAACCTCTTCCAGCTAAATGAATTGCTCAGAAGTTAGAAAGTGCCAATTCAAGAGGAGATGATAGATGCAGGCAATTTCTTACCATTATCGGGCACACAGGCAGTGCCTGAACTGGCCTGAGCTAGATATGAATTTGCATTGCTTTCCTCATCATCTGTGTCAGAGTCATGAACCGGCTGCGTGCCGCTGTTGCCCAGCAACCGCCTTTGGTTGCCATTGGCACTGGGCGACGAAAGTGGGGAACCAGACTGCTCAATGGCTGATGGACTGGACGAGGAGGAGGAGGATGGCATGGGAGGACCTGAGGAGAGACAAGATGAGGATTTTGGTGTGTGATGGCAAAAGCAAAGCATTAAATAGCACTGTCAAAACAAAGCACTGCACAAGTCAGGCACACAAAAGCCAAATGGATAGAAGTGGATTCAAACACCAGAGGACAAAGAGAGCAATTTGCTGCCGTTATCTTCTGTCATGTAGAGTAAAAAAGCAATGAACAGTACATGTCTTTTGAAAGTCAATCCTTTACATTTGAATACCGTAACACAATTAATTAATGAGTGTGTCCACTTGTTTGATCCAATGGACATATAAATAATTCCAGTGCATTGCTTCCAGTTAAAACACAGACCCAACATTCTTCATAGGCTCAATGAACATAAGATTAAGATCAAGGCAGATTTGCATTTAAGACACTTTTGGTTTAAAACAATGCTTTACTCTCCCACTTCTGGACAGTGATAGCTGTGAGCTGCCCCACGGTTTATCTCCACATGAGTCTTTGAGGGTCAATCCCCATGCTGTGTGGGGCCCTGATGTCAAATGTTGAGACCTGATTACTGAGGAGTACAAAGACACTGCACACTCTACTCCTGCATTCCTGTGGGCTTGTGGTGCAGTTGGTTCCCCGCCAGTCAATTCCTTGACACCAAGTAATACAGTCAACAACAGCAATACCTGTGACAGCAATCAGATACTACAATATCAGGGAGTGATTCATCACATCATCATTTCATGCAATCCTTTGAAGTGTACCAAGGCTGCATTTGCTTTGCTCAAGTCTTTGTTTCAGGACTAATTAGTGAAAATCAATAAGGCTTTTAACAACCAACAAATATTGCCCTGTTAAATATGGATAGGATGGTTATACTTCTGTAGACTCGTTCGATGTGACACTTTCACTCAGAGGGAAGTCTCAAGAGGAATTCTTCCTATGCACTTTAAATAGGTGACCCATACTCTTGGCATGCAGTCTCAGAATGTGTCAGTTGTTCCTGCCATGTTTTCCTGATATTCCTTTTGGAGTCCGGAGTCTGCACACTTTTCTCTGTTATGTTGGCCAAATCGTTTTAAATTACATATTACACTTAAATGGCGAAGACAACTGCAGAAATCTGCTAAGGTCTAGGATAGCATCAAAGCTGAAATAACAGAAGCTGCACTGTACTTATACAGAGTGCAAAGTTCAGAATAAAAAAGGATTTTGACAGGTTTGATGCAGTGCCATGCATAGGGATCGTGTCCCTTGAGTAAAGGCAGTCAGTATGGATGAACACTAAATCCAAACATGTCACTCCCCTTCAATTCAATCAGTCTGATATTTTCACACCATGAACTCTCCTTACCTAGCTTCATAAATTACCTTCAAATCACCAAAATATTATAACATACTTAGAATAAATAATGCAATTTGAGCTTGAGTGACATGACCTACAATTCACAAGAGAGAAGGGCTCGAACACTGCTCTTTAAATCAGAAGCAAGATTGAAGTACCTTGGTTTGTCCCAGCTCAGCTGTCAAGCCCTTCCTCTTCAAGAGAGCAGCGGAGTAAAAGGGGCTCTCTTTCTTTCCGGAACAGGAAATGGTTGTTGTGGGAGTTTTACAGTCACAGTAAATTGCTTTCCATTTGTTTTGTGAATTAATAATTCTGAGTTTGAATTGATTACCCTTGTGGCTGATTACTGCATCACCTCACTTTGCAAAATTCAACTGTGCGATTGCCAGGTGTGTTGTCATTCCCTACTTGGGAGCACCTAAGCCACCTCTGCTTTTCTATTGGTGTCTCCAAGCTGCTCCGATTACCTGTGTAGGAATGGTTCCCCTGTGTGGTGACCAACTTTCTGGCAACTTGGTCACGTTGTCATTTGTTAAGAGTGTGAGCGCAGTGACTAAAGTCCTGGTTTAGAGCTCAGGACAGGCACCAATCTCTGGCTCCTTCACCCACCTCACCCTGCTTCATCCATGCCCCTCTCCCAACCTCCCATGGAGAGGTTAGAAATAATTCATAGATGGAGTAGACTTAAACAGTGCTCATATGTCTCCTCTCTGAAGCTGACAAGAATGAAATCAATGCCAGTGGTTTCAGAGAATCATACAGTACAGAAACAGATCCTTCAGCCCACTGAGTCCATGCAGATCATCAAGCACCTATTAACATAATCCTATTTTATGCTCCTCACACAAAGCCAACAGAAATGAAGTTAAACACAAGAGACAGCAGATGCTAGAATCTCGAGCAACAAACAATCTGCTGTAGGAAGTCAGCAGGTTGAGCAGCATCTATGGGAGGAAAGGAACTGTCGACGTTTTGAGTCAAAACCCTGCATCAGGACCACTAAGAAAGAAAGGAATTTACCGTGGCTGTAAAACTTGCAAGTTTGGAATGAGAACTGAAGTGGGAGAATAATGCTGATGATCATGGGGTAAATCCCGGGAATTCAGTGATGAAGACTGGGATACTCCCAATTAGAGAAGGCCCAAAGATTTCCTGTCGAATCACAGGGGAGAAGGAGAACATCTTTCTCTTTCTGGAGAACTAGAGTTCTGGAGTTCCTGTCCTGAAGAAGGGCCCTGACCCAAAACATTGACCACCTGCTTTTCTCCACGGATGCTGCCTGGCCTGCTGAGTTCCAGCATCATAGTGTTTTTCATCCAGATTCCAGCATCTGTTTCTCTTTCTCTTTCTGGGCCTCACCAAATATCTTTAAAATAAAACAATTATTTGAGCCTCCTCTGGTGTACTCATGAATACCATTCAGCACTGGAGACCTGACGTTCCAGTATCTCTGAGTCTCCTCCGGCCTCCAATTCCAAACACTCATTAACATCTGAAACGGTGAAATCATGCAAGGCAGTGCACATCATGGGAAAAACAGCTGGTTGCATTAGATGCTATTTTAACATATTAGTTCTAACACACAGGCAGGGTTAAAAATCAGAGCTTCTCGTGTTAGTGTGAAGCTAACTGCAAGAGGAATCACAGCAATGTCCAAAGCTGTTCTGATCAAATATTCTCACGGGAGTACATTAAAGCAGAAGGCAGTGAATATTAATGGAAACTGGGTTTCCTGGCTGAGTAATATTTGCATTTCTGCAGTGCTGCCCCAAAAGCTCGAGAAGCTGTGGCTAACTGTACTGTTTCACTGTACTACCACTCTACCGTGACCCTGATCAATGCCGTCCACATCAGAGGAGCCGTAATACTGCAGTTACATCCATCTAGCATCGGCTTACAAAGCAACCAGTGCTTTTATCTGTTGCCAAGTCTAAGAAGCTCTTTTTTTTCTTTTAACAGGTTGGGTTAAAACAAAACCCAGCTCCACGTCTGATGCTATCGTCTGCATGACAAGTTATCTGTCACTGTGCAATATCCTGTGAATTTCTGCACCTTTCTCTCAAAATTAATTCTGGGCTATGGGCCAATTTGGTGTGCCTGGATTTTTTGCCCCTCCCTGGTTACCCCCCTGAGAAGGTGTTGTGATTTCCTCCCTGGATCCTGCAGTGTTACATTCAGAGTTGGTGAACATACTGTTTTCAGAACAGATGGCAGTGGTAACAAATTATTTGCCATAATCATCTGCTACTCTCATTTTTAGAAAGCACTTCCTTGGCAAAATGTATTCTCTGTTTAGCAAATTTTAATATGATGCAACTGTTGTCCCTGGCTGGTTTATAATAGAAATATGTCGACATTGAATTGGCTTGCCATTTCATCACCTAATCTGAGCTGTTATTTCTCATCCAGAGTGAAATGGTTGAATTATTGCAGTCAACCCAAGAGTCATAGAGAGATTCAATATGGAAACAGGCCCTTCAGCCCACTGAGTCCATATCAACCATCAACCACCCATTGACACTAATTCATTCATCCAAGTTTTTATTCTCACGTTCTCTCCCACACTAACCCCTCCCCTCCCTCCCCCGCCCCATCCCCTAGATTCTACCGCTCACCAACACACTAGGGGCAACTTACAGTGGCCAGTTAATCTACTAGCCCACATGCCTTTGGGATGTGGGAGGAAACTAGAACACCCAGAGGAATCCCACATGGTCACAGGGAGAGCATGCAGACTCCCCACAGACAGCACTGGAGGTCAGGATTGAACCTGGAACTTTGGCATTGGGAAGCAGCTGCTCCACCATGCCAAGAAACACTTTTCTCTCTTTAGTTTTAAGGAAATGCTATCCCATAATAACTTCCCTATACGAAATCCAACAGTGTTGCAACAGATACGCGGCCAAAGATAAAATGCTGTTCTGCTTTAATTAATTTGCATATTGTTAATTAATGAAATAAGGTTTTCACTTTAACTGCTTTAAAACAGCCTGTGCTAAAACAAGTCAACAATAGTTGTCTGTCTTGTAAACACAGCAATTTGTCTGGCATTTAGTTTGCAATAATGAATGCACAGCAAAAAATATGCAGATAAAAAGATGTGTTTAATTTCTCTGTGATAAATGCTTCACAAGTTTATCCTAAGCTCACAACATTTAGATGCAAATAATGCAGAGATGATTTGGCATCTGTGCTTTGTTCTGAGGTTGTGTGTTTCATCTTCAGTGTATGTCTCCAAAAGAATTGTAGGGGTGTTTGTAAAAGGAGGGATTGAGTTTAACTTGAATGGTAGGGTACAGGAGCATAACTGTTCA
Organism: Pristis pectinata; assembly: GCF_009764475.1. Taxonomy (NCBI): domain Eukaryota; kingdom Metazoa; phylum Chordata; class Chondrichthyes; order Rhinopristiformes; family Pristidae; genus Pristis; species Pristis pectinata. Next base: position 17,975,770 of record NC_067411.1, on the reverse strand, counting down.
TACTGGTCTAATAATCGAGTAATGGTGACCACAAAACAAACAGATTATTGCAAAATAACAATCTGATCCATTAATTTCATTTGGGGGATGATACCTGCCATCACTATCTGCTCTGGCCTTGATGTGACTCCAGACCCACCTGGGTGGTTGACTCTTAACTGGGTCATCAGTTCAGGGCCAATTTGGGATAGACAATAAATTCAAGCAATGTCGGTGATGTCCACATCTTGTGGATGAATAAATAAAAAATTCTAGAGGTCTAAACATGACAGGGACACAAGTTCAAATCCCACCATGACAGCTGGGGAATTTAAGTATAATTCATGAGGTAAATCTACAATTATAAAAAAGTTTAATGCAGACTGAGAAAGTATCAAGTTAGGATGAGAATCATTGTCCCAGCATCATACAGCACAGAAACGGGTCCTTTAGTCCAGCAGGTCCAACCATTTTGCCCCTTTTGCCTGTATTAGGACCGTATCCTTCTAAGCCTTGCCTATTTAAAGTCTGTCTACATGCCTCTTAAATGTAGTGATTATATCTGATTCCACACCTTTTTTTTAGATATCAACCACCTTTTTTAAAAAAACTTCCCCCTCAGATTCCCTTTAAAACTCCTTCTTCTCACCTTAAAACTATGCCCTTGTTTTTGATACCCCTATCATGGGAAGAAAGATTCTGACTCTATATCTCTCATAACCTTATAAACTTCTATCAGCCTCTTTCACTCCAGGGGAAACAAGCCTATTCAATCTCTCCCCATACTAATGTCCTCCAATCCAGGCAACATCATGATGAACCTCCTCTGTACGCCCTCCAGCGTAAGCACAGCTTTCTTATAGTGTGGCGACCAGAACTGCACACAATACTCCAAGTGTGGCCTAGCCAGTGTTTTGTAAAGTTGTGACATAATGTCCCAACTCTCATATGGAATAGATGGGGTAGACTGCAGGAAACCTTTCCCCATATCAGAGGTAGATAAAACTAGTGTAAGGGAAAAGAGATTCAGAGGGGATATGAGGGGGACCTTCTTCAGCCAGAATCAGAATCAGGTTTATTACACTGATATGTATTGTGAAATTTGTTGTTTTGTGGCAGCAGTACAGTGCAAGACATAAAAGTTACAAAAATAAATAAATGGTGCAAAAGAGGAATAACAAGGTAGTGTTCATGGGTTCATGGATCATTCAGAGATCTGATGGTGGAGGGGAAGAAGCTGTTCCTGAAACATTGATTGTGGTTCTTCAGGCTCCTGTACCTTCTCCTCGATGGTAGTACCGTGAAGAGGGCATGTCCTGGATGGTGAGGGAAAGTACCTGGAATGCTCTGCCTGAGAGGGTGGTTGAAGTTGGGTAGCTGGCAGCATTTCCACTGCGGTGAGATGAAGATTTGAATCGATTAGACATAGAGGGCTATGAACCAAGTGCTGGAAGATGGAGTTAGTATGGAAGGATGCCCACTAGTTGGCATGGACCAGTTGGGCCAAGTGGTCTGTTTCCATACAGTATGATTCCATGATTCATGTTACTGCACATCACATGCTTAAATCCCCTTTTTTATTCGCCAGTGATTTTCTATGCCAATATTCTCTCAATTGCTTAGACAGGATGTGTACAACGACACTGGACTTTGCAAAAACCTATAACTGCAAATTGCTGTTGCATACATTCACAATTGCTAAAGTCTTGTTGAGACTTCAAGAGGAAGGGGTGTTTTGCAAGGGGTTGAGCATCCAGTACTGTGAGTGCAGAAATCTTCCATGCACAAGCCTCCAAGCTGTTCATAGAAGAATTCTTTTCTTATTGGGAAGGAGCCTTCTGCAGCACAATCTTTTCCCTAGTGGATTAATCACACAAACATCTTCATTTTATTTATAGCTTCAAGAGGGACAAGTGGCAGTGTATAATGTGTGGAGAATGCATCATTTTGCTCTGAGTGATGGCTGAGTGTCATGAAGCACCTCAAGACTCTTCTGCTGCAGGATTATTGCCAACAGCGTGGTTTACTGTTGATGGTCAACCAGTCATGTAATGGAGACTGACGGCAGAGATAATTGACCCCACCAAAACAGATTATAAAAAGAATTATGTTACTGAAGCTTCAGCCCATGTGGTCTCTTCTGGCACTTGCACTCCACAGAAATATTTTCCCATTCCATCTGCCTCACCTAAGTCTCTCGACATATCTTTCTATTCCCTTTTCTCGTATCTACACTCAAATAAGCTGTAAAGAGAGTGGAAGAGTAAATTACCAGCTGCATTCTTTACAATGCACATTCACCCAGCAAGATGCCAGAAACTGATGAGAGATGATGACTCTCAACAAAGCATATTGCATGCACCTTAGCCACTTTCACGTTCTCATGACATGCATTCCTGGTTGAATTAATCAGGAATGCACATGGCATCTGGCTTTGGAGCCCACTGGTTGCGATTAAAATGAATGCTACTCTTAGATTCCAAACTTTGTACAAAACAATGCATATTGCTCCAGATTTCTCCACTCTGGCATCCTTATGAAACTTCAGGGTCACAGAGGGGCACGTCTTGCTGGGATACAGTAGGGGGCTCAGATCATAAATGACAATTAACATTTCATTCAGTCTCTTTCCTCTGTGTATGTGTTATCAAACACGCAAGCCCACATCCGTCACAGCACCACCTCTGGATTCCATATGGAGTCCAACGATGGAGCCCAGTCTGCATGAATTTTCTGGCATTGTGCCAGAGAAACACCTCCCCAATCCTATGGGAGGGGCGGGAGGCCAGACCTGGTGTAGGATCGGAGAGCATTGAGTTCAATGGAGAAGTCCAAAACTGCAGATTAGGAAACAAAGGGTCAGGTGTCATAATTTTGAAAAAATTACTTTACTTTATGTTAATATTCTTTATTATTTTGAAATGATTTTAGATTTTAAATTATTATTTAACTCATAGTAAATATTTTAATAATTAGTTATTTCACAATTAAACCCGTAACGAGAACATATGAACTGGAATCAACAGTAGGGCATTCTGTCCCTCGTGTCTCCTTCACTATTCAGTCAGATTATGGCTGATCTTTTGCTTCAGCATCACTTTCCTGCCCTAACCCCAATTCCCTTGAAGATAAATTTCTTCCCCTTGGCACTGCCTTCTGCCCAAGCTTATCAAAGCCTCAGCACTATTTTGGCTCTGTGCCCTCATTGTCTGACTTGAGGGTGAGGAGTGGCAGCGGGGTTGGACCCCAGATCTAGAGCATGGGAGAGGTTGCAGTTCCCGTGGGTAACTGGTTTATTATTGTCGCATGTACCAAGGTACAGTGAAAAACTTCGTTTTGCATGCCATCCACACAGATCATTTCACCACATCAATACATCGAGGTAGATCCAGCCCATATTTATCTGTCCTCTTCCAAGTGAGACCATGAATCTGAACTAATATTAATGTTTTGTTACAAAAGTTTGTGGACTGTTGGGCAATGGTGGCTTATGTACATGAAACTTTGAGATTTAATGAATAATATTCACGCTTTTACTGTCACTATTTTAACAATATTTTCTGGCAGAAGTAAAATTATTAACATTTGTAAATGTGCCACACAAATATGAAATAAAACCTGGAAGTTTCTGCACTACCATTAATCCTTACCTTTTAGCGAAGTATTAATTATATTGGCATTTGAAATTTATCAGGATGTGAAGATCCTTTCTGACACAGTTGAAGTGTTCCTCGGTGTAAAGTGAGTTCTGACTCACACACTCGCTCTCAGGTTAAAAAGTTAACTGCACAACCTGTTTCCAAAGTCACTTTACAACAGTGTAAAACAAAACTGCATTGTAAATGCCAACTTGAAAAATGCCATTTTTATTGAAAAGAACACTACAATTAAGATTCAAATCAAACCCTACACTTGTCAAAATTCACAGGCACTTACCCACACTGACAAGACCAATCTCAGAAACTCCCATTTCCTTCAATTACATAACAGAAGAGCAGGTCAGAAACTGCCATGATAGCTAATCGATTTGGGCAACAGTGTTAAATATTGATTCTGTTTCAATTATAAGTACTCTAATTCAATTTCAAAGCAGAATAGACTTGTTTATGGGAGACACATGTTCCCTTTCAGATATATATCATGGTCCTTGCATACACTACAAAAAAACAACATTTGAATCTCCCTGACTTTGAACAACATCCCCAACTAACAATAAGTAATTTCTATCCAGTTTAAATGCTGATTGCTTGCCATGAGTGTAAAATGCCACCCTCCCAAATCACTGTGGCACTGGTTTGGGTCAAGCTGCAGTCACTGCTGGACCCTATTTTGGGTGCTATGTCCATGATACTACAATGGTATTTGTTTCCTAGCTTCTTTCTTCATCATTAGTTGGCAGTACACTTGCCTCTAAGTCAATAGGTCCTGGGTTCAAGTCCCACTCTAGAGATCTGAACGAAAAAAATCTAAGCTGTCACTCCAGTGCAGTACCAAGGGAGTGCTAGACTGTCAGAGATGCTGTCTTTTGAATGTGAAGTTAAAATGAGGTTTCATTTTCTCTCTCAGGCAAACGTAAAAGAATTCATAGCACTACAAGAAGAGCAGGGGAACTTCTTCTGGTGTTCTGGTCGATATTTATCCCTCATTAGTATTTCAATACTAGCGAAAGGCAAATTATTTGGCCATTATCCCATAACCATATATTGGAGCTTTGTGAAGTACTTTGTAAAGAGGTGCTACATTACAGCTGTTAATATAGTTCAGAAAGTGCACCACTGGCTCTAAAGCATTTTAGAATGTGCTAAAAAGCACCATATAAATTAAACTCTTTCTCTACCTGACAAGTCCTCATCTTGTGCCAGGCACTCAAGGGGAGTTCAGCATAGATGCAAATCGGGCAGGCATGCTGGATTTAGCAGTTCTGAGTTTCAGCTCTGTTTTCAGTGGATTTGTTAACTGGTTGTATTCCAAGGCACAGAAGATGTGAAAAACATACCTTAACTACTTACTGTTGATCAACTAAACTACTTACTAATCTTTATGGGGATCTGTTTCCAAATATTCCACTCTTAACATTTTGGGAAGAACCTCAGAAAAAAAGTGGCAAATCATGGAAAAAATTGCTATTTTCCCTCTCCTTTAAATGAATCATTTTTAAAGGAATCATATTTTCCTAAGCATCGAGGGGAGAAAAGATCATTTCACCTGCACATCAAACTGTAATGTTTTCACAGCTGCCCCTACCTTCTCCTGATTAAACTAGCCACTGAGTTATTCAGTAATTCCACATCACAACAATTTTTTATCCATTTCATCCAATTTCTTTACTATCCTCAAAGGGACAGTTTCTGACAAACCATAAATAGCTTTCAGCAGCAATTCATCAGGAGAAAACATGCCCAAATAAATGAAGTCTGACTGGTTGAAAAGAGCAAAGTGCTCACCTAAAACATGCCCATGGCAAGTCAGATGAGGGCATGTACCTTGAACAAGCCAAATTAATAAAGACCTGCATTTATTGACAGCAAGTGTCTTTTTTTATAAGCAATTTTTTGACCACTATGACATCCAAGATTCTCATATACAAAAACAGATCAGTTAAGGCTAACTGATCAAAAGACAAAAACAGCCAAAGAGTCACTAGGATACTTGTTTTTTGTATAACCTGTGATGTTCCATGATGGCTCTAAGTGTTAGCCCTGCAAAATTTTCAATTTCATTCATTTTGCTTTAAGAATGCTGTATGTAGCTTTCAAAATACTCCAACAGACTGTGACCACTGCCATTTGTTTGTCGGATTCATTGGTCAATTGTGGCAAAAAAGGCCAAAAGAGCAAAAGTAAAACCAACAAAGTGCTCATGGATCCCAAAAGAAAATGAAGATTTGGTCGAACTAATAACTAACAAAAAGGTTGGACTAGTCTGTAATTGATTTTAATAGTGAGTTCAATTTATAGAGAAAGAAATTTAATGCATTTTTTGAAACACCTAATATTTCCAAACATGAATAAAAACCTAGAAAACACCTGCAAAATGAACTTTCTTTTTCAGAAAATGAGAAATTTAAGCCATAATTATAATTATTCCTGTGATTAGCCCTCAAGTGCTGTTTGGAGCCTCAGGAAAAATTATCAATTACCCTCCCCTTAGATCTGTCTGTATTGGGATTCACTGTTGATGAGTGGGTATGCACTTTGATACAGTCAGGCACATGTACACTGATACCTCAACCCCAATGCTCTGTTCAGACTGTGGGAGTGTTTGTTTCCACTCAAATGGCACAAACACGGAACACAGCCAGGGGAAGGGAGAATTAAAAGAAGCACGTTGTTGCTGGCAGGTAGAAGAGTCGCATAACATTAACAGAGATAATTAAAATTAAACAAGCACTACTGTAAGAAGTTCGTGCAGCATGGAACGGGGGGAACGGTATGTTACTGACATGGGAATGACAAGCAATTTCCAGCATCAATAAAGCAGATCCACATAGTCAGTGTGGAACAATTAGGACAACTGGGAGAAGAATCTCTGCAACTCACCGGGCTGACAGTCCATAGCTTTGCCACTGCTAACATCCGTGCAGAAAACAACAGAGAAAGTTTTGCCCCTGTGCTGTGCGCGGTTTGCTGCTCACCTACTCCCGGTGTGTCCCCAGGGAAGAAGGACTGCTACAGTTTAAATCCTCAGTTAGCGGCCAGGCTGGGTATCACCTTGTCTTCTCAACATAGTTTGGGGTTGCTTCGACCGCAAGGCCAGGGGAGGGCAGAGAAGTAAAATGAATGAAGCGGCAGCTGCAGGGGTAGCTGCAAGAGAGCATTCTCCAGGTAGAAAGTTATCCAGCCGCTACCATAACTGCCACTTGCAGCCCCCTATGGCAACTCACAAACTTCCCCGCAAACCCTCAGCACTTTACAGACCTTCGTTGGAGCTGTCCTTCTGCATTTCTGAGCCTCTTCAATTAAGCTGTTTCCTAAAAAGAGAGAACAGAAACCTTTCTGCCCTGCCAAGTACAAGGCCTGTCATAATTCATTAATAACAGCGCTTCGCTCAGGCTACTAGCAAGCGTGCAGCCTGCAACAAGACTGCTGAGTACAGAGAAAGCCTCTCCCGAGACATAGGGAGCACTCTGCTGTGACTCGCCAGCATCTGTGTAGCCAACTGTGACTGACTGAGTTACATCAGTGACCTCTGACACATGCCTGAAGTGGAGGTGGGTGGGCACTGTGTTTGGGGAGATGGGGGAGGTGGTGGTGAATGGGTGGGCAAACCTTAGAAGGAGAAAGAGGGAATGTTGACCTCCTTCACTGTTGCATCTGATTTCTAACTGCAACTATCTGAACATTGGAACATAAGAAACAGAGGCCCTCTGAACTTGCTCGTTGTACCTGCTCTGCCATTCATTAAGAATATGGCTGATTCTGGTCCACCATCCTGCTCAATCACCATTCTGCTAATCACCTTCCTGTTCAAAAATCTATTCATTTCAATGTCCAAGCATCTATAGCCCCCTTAAGTATAACATAGGTTCAGGATACCACAGGAAAAGGATATATTCCCCATCAAATCCATGTAAAGTAATCCAGACAGTCCCATCCCCAACTCCTCTCCAGAAGCCCTGCAAATTAGTTTCCCCCAAATGACTATCCAATTCCATTTTGAAAGCCCTGTTAGCTATTTCCAACAGCAGTGAGCTCCAGGTCAACAGCACTGTCTGTGTAAAGAAGTTTCGCCTTGCACCCTTTCTGTATCTCATGCATGTTACTTTGAATCTGTGTCCCTTGGTCTTTGAACGATTCAGGATAGCAAATTCCCAAGATTTACAACCCTCTTCAGAAGAAGTTACTTGTTGTCTCAATACCAAATAACCATCTCCTTATCCCTAATCTCTGTCACCACTCTATACCAAGAAGATACAGGCCTTCAGCTTCTACTCTGACAATCCCTCTCAGAATCTGGTTACATCCGATTACCCTCCCCGTGCCCACATAAAGAATGAAAATTTATATACAGGGACAATATCTAAAAAAGCCTATTGATATTGAATACAACATCAGAAATAAAATTTGGAGAGACGTCGAGCAGTTAACATTCTGAGATGTCCATACACCCTTGCTATTATTTTGCTTGACATTCAGACTTCACACAATATGATTAGGCTGTGATACAACTTAGAAATGTTTAAACTCACTCTAGATTCATTAGTCTCTCAATATGTCCTGCCACCTTCAAAGATCTATGCACAGGACCCACTCTTGCTGCTTTGGATTTGTGCCATTAGGTTTACGTTGTCTCTCATTACTCCTGCAAAACGTGTCACCTCCCACTTCTGTGCATTAAATTCCATCTGCCACTTGCTGCTCATTCTGAATGTCTATCCATATCCTGTTGCAGTTGAATTGCTGCACCTCCATCTTTGGTATCATTGGCAAATTTTGAAACTTTAGAAGTTTAGTCTGTACCTAATACCCAAGTTATTTGTACATAGCTATAAAAACGTCCATGCTAGGTCTGACCCTCAGCCTCTCTACCAACATCCAGTCTGAAAAAGTGCTATTTACCACCTCATTTTCTATCTTTCAGTTAAGATGTTCATCCAAGCTGACTCCTCATCTTCTGGTCAATGAGCCTCAATTTTGTTAACCGGATTTGTACACGTTACTTTGTCAAACATTTTCTTAAGATTCATGTAGACAACGTCCACTACATTCCCTTCATCAACCTTCTCTGCTACCTCCATCAAAAAATTCAATTAGATGAGTCAGACATGATCTGCATTTCACAGATCCATGTTGGCTCTCCTTAATTAACTCAAACCTCTCCAAATGCCAGTTAATTTGTTTCCCTGGTTACGGTTTCTAATACCCATCCAACTGCTTTCAACTGGGATGCATTCTTCCATTGCCTGGAATAACCTGATACAGGGCTCTGATCATGTGACTCCAGCCGGCATTAATCTATATTTGAAGAGTTATTGGCTGTCCTGTGGGAGAGTTGAGTAATTGAAATAATATCTAAAACTTCCCTGGTGAAAGAGGCCTGTCACCTTTAATAAAGCTATTTAAAGATTTATACTATTTGTTTCCATCCACACCCACACATTCCGTACTGAAGACTCCTTCTCAAGGGTGACCTCCATTACCCCATACACTATAATCACTATCAGCTCCATAGCGAATGTCGAAGGAGCACTCATCCCCAGCCAGTGTGTTCTGTGTTTAATCAACGTTTACAGGCCTCCTGCTTCCCAGCCCCATTTCCTGAATACTGATCATAAGCAAGAGTCCTGGATAACTATTTACTCTTTCACTGGGTACCTGCACATGACTGTGCCTGCCACCTAGTTCACGTGGGTTCCTCAGCCACTCTAGGGAGGCGGTTTAATGTTGACCTGAAGGGGATTCATTGGTGCGAGCCAGAGCAAGTTCAGCAGATGCAAAGGTCCTCAACCTGAAGTTAACAAAACTATGCGAACGTGAAGAGACATCTCGATGGGTAATAATAGGTAGGCAGTCAGTGGAGTGACCTCAGCCAGAGTCGCCACTCCAAGCCGAACACCTTTCAGTTAGGGAGAGGGAAACTATGCTCAATAGCCTTCATAAAGCACACACTTTCAGCTTGAATATGCAAAGTAAATTGCCGTGCTTATATACAAATCACTTATATATAAACAAATAAAGATTTGCGTTTATGTATTCGTCTTCTTATACCCTCAGGACACACCAAAGCACTACACAATCAACAAAGTTCTCGACTAATGTAGGAAGTGTGGAAACCCTGTCCCAACACTCTGCTGGACTGTCAGCCAAGACATTTTCCCCAGGTCCCGGGGGGAAATTCGAATCCATATCCTGCTGACTTGGAGGCCGAGAGCTCCTAACCAATAACACCTGATGCTTTAAATGGACAGTGATCCATGCATGTTATGTCCATACATATTGGGTTGCCAGGCTTAAGTGTGATGACCTTTATAGTTAATCAGCTTGCTTCTGTGCCCATCTCATGGAGGGCCAGCAACTTCAAAATCATGCTCAAGCTTGACCCTGTGGTGACAGTGCAAGGATAAATATTCAGATGACTCCAGGTAAACAGACAACACAGTACCATAACCTACAAACCAGATCAATTCACTCCCATTTTCCGGGATTTGTGTAACTGATCCAAACAAAAAATCTTCCCCAGTTAACTGCTTTTAATACTCAGAAAACGAGCAATGAATCAGCTGCCAAACTACACAAAGAGACACTGAAACATTTAAAGGTCTCATTGCTTTTTGTGCTCGCTATTTCCCTTTAGTCATCCCTGCACATCCTTCCCTGATTAACTTGCTGAATGAATGATTAAATGGATAATATTGGAAAAAGATTTCCAAACTTGGGATGCACTGCCTGACTGAGTGATGGAGGCAGAGACTCTCACAACATATAAGCAATATCCAGATGAGCACTCGAATCACCAAGGCATAGAAGGTTACAGACCAAGTGGTGGTAAATGAGATTAGTATAGATGGCTGCTTGATGGTGAGCATGGACATGGTGGGCCAAAGTACCTGCTTCTAGGCTTGATGACCCTCTAACCTACTTAAAAATAAAGTTTTCAAACCATTTTCTTCTGCAAGTGCCATTCACTCTTCAATGTTTTTCGTCAGCTGTGGCTTTGTGCTCTTGCCCTCACCTCTAAGTCTGTGGGTTTAAGACTCCATCACATAATTTAGGCTGACTCTTTAGTGCGCTGCCAAGAAATTGCAGCACTGATGGTGCTTTTGCCTCTTCGATGAGATGTCAAATTGAGAATCTACCTGTGCTCAGCTGGACAGAGAAGAACCTATAGTACTATGTGAATTAGAGTAGGGGAATTTTCCTGGGGATGCCCTGGTGAACTGCCTCTTTTGCTAACTGAAATTAAAAAGATAACTGCAGATCAGAAGTACAAGCAGAAATTATTAGAAACACTGAGCTGGTTAAGCAGGGTCTGTAGAGAGTTAAAGGTCATTCATTATCTCTGTTACTCTTTCCGTAGATGCTGTCATACAGTAAAACGTGAACTCTTTATCTCTCAAGTTACCTCGTCATAGCCCTTGCACTTTATTTGTCCACTTGCACTGTACTTTCTCTATAACTATAACACTAGATTCTGCATTGTCTTCCTTTTTGCTACCTCGATGTACTGTACTTATGTGTGGAATGATCTGTCTGGATGGCATGCAAACAAACGTTTTCCACTGTATCTCGGTATATGTGACAATAATAAACCAATACCAATGAGTGTTTCCAGCATTTTCTGCTTTTATATCTTGCTTGCTGTTTGTGGGACCACACTGAGTAAGGGATGATCACCATATGTATCTACATGGCTGCAGAGACAATGCATAAGAAAACAATTCATCAAAACATGCCAGGGATGTGACAGACAGTGGAAGGTTTGTTGTATGACAGGTCAATAGAATATTTCAGAAGTATTAAATGCCTTTTAAGCCATCCAAAAGTGAAATTTCAGAAGCGAAATTCAGAGCTATTTGTCAGGCAATGACGTTAAACGTTACTGAAACAAGCCGAGTTCATACAATAGATTCATAGAACCTTGCATGTGCCTGTTCTTTGAAAGGGGCATCCTCTAAATCTCATTTGACTGGTCTTTTTAACCCTAGTATTTTCTTCCCTTCAAGAATACACCCAGTTTCTTTTCCAATGTTATTATTAAATCTATTTCCATTCAAGTCTCAGGCATCACAACTGCTAAGTGAATAAAAAAAACTGTCCTCATCTCAGCTCTGGCCGCTTTGCTAATTATTTTGTTAGCCCGTCTTTCCCTTGCTTTTGCTTACTCGCTCATCAAAGCCAAACATGACTTTGAGACCTCTGTTAAATCCCCTAAACCTTCTCGAGCTGGGATAACAGCCTCAGCTTCTCCACTTAACCCCTTCTCTGCCTTGTCCCTAAAAATCTTAAGAAGAAACTTACCTTTTGGGAGAAGCCTCCAATCGTCCTTTCAAGACTCTCAGCACCTGGATAGAATGGGTCTGGCATGCATCCCACATGCTTTGCCCACTTCTCATTGAACGTTGTTATCAGGATCGTACAACATGTGTGGGAGCATGGTTTGTATATTAAAGTCTCCTGTCTGTTTTGGGCAGGATTGTCCCACACCTTTTTAAAGGCCTGCCCAAAATAGATTCAGAGGGACATTTGGAAAGACAATGTCCTCACCAAATTTTCAATTCCAGCTGCCTGTCTCTCAGGAAGAAAGCAAGTGAACGTCAGTCGAGGGTCTCCCTGTTGACAAAGATCAATGGGAAACCGATCGAGGCACAAGGAAACTCTCAATAGTTAAGAAAGTATTTAAATATCAGTGCAGCTAAGATTGACAAATCCAATAAATCACTACTACTTTGTCATTCAGTCCAACTTCATTCAGGTGGCCAAAATAATAAAAGGGTTAAAGCCCAGCTTACACTGGGAAATGCTTCTTGCAGCAAAGGTCCCGTGATGCATTCCAATGAAGGAGTGTATAGGGCAGCTTCCCATTAACCTCTAAGCCTTTGTTTGCATTGCAGATACTAATACACTTGTACAGCTAAGGAAGTCAGAGTGATTGGAGAGCTTAATCAGCAGTTTTGGCTTGACATGCCCCTTTAAGGGAAGAAGACCTTTGATCACCTCCTTTGTTTGGATCATTACAATACAGATGGGCTGTTCTCTTCTTCAATGTTCCTAAGCTTACGGCTTGCCAGCCTTTGAATCAAAAATCTGGAAGCAGTGTACTGCGAACAGCGAGCAATTAATCTTACTTTAAATAAACATAAAAATTGGGAGAGAATAATTTCCAGGGCTACGGGAAACAGGAGGGGATTGGGACTCACTAGAGTGCTCTACTGGGAGCAAGCATTCACATGATAGGCTGAATAGTATCCTCTATGAAATCAACAGCTCAATTCAAAGGCATCAACATCGGACGACAACTGATCAAATGTTACTTTTTCTTCAACCCACCTATTATGCCTCCACCAGTCTTATTCAGGGAGTTGAAGAGACAACATGAGGAAATCCCCTTGGCAATTTTACCTCCTTATAACAATCACATAGCTTTGAAGGAGATCTTGTGTTTACTCCATGAGGAAATAAAGAATTGAAAGGCAAACTGGTAGGAAGAGAAGTTGATGTGAAACGCTGCAAGTGGAACAGCGATACCCATAAAGGCCTTGAGGTCAAATGGCCTGTGTATGTGCAGTAATTTCTGTGTAACTTTACCCAACATTAGCAAATGTGTTCATTATCCCACATTCTAGGGTAATGCAGTAATTAACTTAATGTGGCATTAATATCAATTGTCTGAGTTCAATTACCAGATCTCAGCCCAGACTGTAATTGAGGTGGGTGAACTGGCCTGTAGACTTTTGAGTTATAGAGAGAAACATGAGAAGAAATTCAGTCAGGGTGTCCTGGGTCTAAATGCTTCTCCGATTTAGTGTTAATAATAGGATTGCCAATCATGTCTTCAGACAGTGAAGATACTGATTGGATATTCTTCTGAATAAAAAGAAAAAAATCAAAAGGTGATTAACAATTATCACATTATTTTGTCATTTGTTTTGTTTACAGGTTGCAAGAACATTGTAAATGGAGTAACTGACAGTTAAGAATGATCCAATCCAGCGATGAAGAAACAAACTGCTTTCTGATTGGCATGGGAAGATGATGGTGCCATGAGGGGGAACATCTTGACTAACCAATAAGAGTTAGTGTGGGGAGTGTGGGACAGTTCAAGGTTGGAAGCCAATAAGGCAAAAAAATCTCGTAGTACATCCCCCAGATCTGGCTATCCTTATTGGTTAGTTCGCCAAAGGATAGGTAAGGCATTGGCTTTGCTGGATTCTGCGGATGAATAATTTGCCCAATCTGATGAAGGTCAACCAATTGGTAAGCTCCAGCACACAACCCAGCATGGATTGAGAAGAAGCAGCAAAAAGTGGAGAGAAAATTGGAAAGCTGATCTTTCTCAATGATTTTAAATAATGTTCTCTCTAGGGCTTCTAACCTCTCTAATAACCTGTGATATAGAATTTACAGTTTCTGTTTAACAGTTTCTTCCAATTTGCCCATCAGTACTTTTGGCCTACCTTGAACAATTCATACAGGATCAAAATTCCTCATGCAATTTAATTCCCCCTGGAGAGGCAGGAATAATTCTGATAAAGTTACAATGCGGGAAGCTGTGGGTCACCATGATACAATGTTCCCACACTTCCACAGGCTCTCCCAGGGTTTCCTCTTACCCCAAAGCTGTGCCTAACCTGGAGACCTTGCTTTCAGTGCCATGTCCCCTTGCTCTGGCTTCCTCTTGGTGCTGCCAAGGATCTAAATGGGCCAGCATCGGCATCCATCACTTGACAGGTCCCTGGTGCAATCTTGCAATGTTTTCTTGAAGGCACTCCTCCAAAATCACTCATCACTGTACAAAAGTGTTTGGATTGCACTTGGTCTTTTTTTTATTTTCTCCCAATTTAATTCAACCCATTTCTATTTTAAGTACACCTAAAGCCCTGCAGCAGTAACTTAATTCACTTTTTGTGGAGGAGGGTATTACAGTTGAGTGTGATAATCTCTTCACCTAATGTCAACACATACTTCTTTCCATTAATGACGGCTAGATGACAATCAATAGCAGGAACTTTGGCTGACACGTGCTGCCTCTGAGTCTGGCGGTTACTGGTAGCCAAGTACATCCCACACTAGCTCCAGGTAACCAGTGACCCAAAGCACAATTTACCAAGAGAGCTAATCCGCAGCATCTATCAGCATCGCTGTAGAATCAGAATGCAACATCAGTGAAATGTGTGCAAAGCTCTCAACTTCATAGTTGGAATAAATAAATAATGAGATTAACTTCCATTAAACCATCAACAACTACATTGCAGTGAAGCCACTGGATGCAACCTGGGTTCTAGTGCAATGCCATCATTTAAATCCGATGGCGCCACTGTGTTTAATGACCTGGAGATCCACCTCAATGTCGAATCTGCTAAAAGTTATCAGTCAATCCACACACCAAAGGAGTTCTTCTCTACAGACACCAATTTACGACAGTTCTTGGGTTAGGCTCCTTGCAATGGCACCCTGACGTGCTTGCTGTTAAAGCAAAGGAGGCAGGCTGATTGCCAGCCTGTGATCTGCATCTATAATAAATCAGCTGACTCAAAAGAAATTAACTTGAGAGATATTGCTGGCAAATAATTGAACTGCAAAAAATTAACACTTTGAAAATGACAACCTGGAAAATTACTGATGGTGGTGTTATGTTAAAATGCTTAATGAGCTCCCCTTGAATTCCTGTCTCAGCTATTTTCTAAGAGACATTAACCTGTTGATAAGATTATCTTGGTGCGAGTTCATGAAAGTTTCAGCCATGTGATGTTCAGGGTACAAGTTAAACAATTATCCAAAAAAGAAAAGCCAAACTCTAAACCATGCACTCCAAAAGATGACAATTAAATTGGAAGACAAAAGAAACAGTACACGGCACACTGTAACTGATGGAAATCTGAAATAAAACAGAAAACCCTGTAAACACCATGAAGAGAGAGATAGAGATAGAATTGGTACTTCAGGTTCACTACCTTTCATCCAGAACTAGGAAACGTTAGAGATAAAAAACTAGTTTTAAAACGTTGAGAAAGGGGGGAAAGGGGTATGAACACATGGGCAAGAGTACTGATGGAAGGTTTTTGAATGAAATCATTAACTCTGGTCTCTCTCCACAGATGCTGACTGACGTCCTGAATATTTCTGGAACACAAGGTCTGTGGTAGGGTGGAAGGCAGAAAAGATTAAATGATAGATGGATTGATAGTGCAAGGGCAAAAAAAGGTTGTAATTGGACAGGAAAAGAACAAGAGAAGGTGTTGAGGCAGAATAATTGTCTAAAATTACCAGAGGAAGGTGGAGTGAATGATGGAAATCTGAAATAAAAATGCTGGAAATGCTGATTGTCTGAAATTGTTGAATTCAGTATTTTGAGCCCATAAATTGTGCTGTGCTGTGCCTTGTCAGGTGATGAGGTGCTACTGAGCAAAGTCTCTGAGACAGAGTGGGGTAAACTCTGGGGGGTGTCTAAGAGTTCACCAAAGTATTTTAGAATGAATAAAAGAACTTAGCAGATGAAGTAAAGGAAAAGATGCCCAACACTAAAAGTAAACCATAACAAACTGAGATGAAAATGAACTCTGACAAGATGTGAGAGAGATTGAAGACTCACTGTACATTTTGGCTGGAAGGGATACTGCAAAACCGTCTAATTTCAGTATCCATCAAAATTTTAATTCAATGTGGCAGCGGTATTGGCCCTAATTGCCCATGACGCATAGGCATACTGGGTGAAGACAGCAGATTAGGGTATCATTGAACCAGATGGTTTTCACTGGTTTCATGGTTACTGTTGCTGAGACTACATTGTTTTTTTTAATAAATTCCAGATTTATTTAATATCTGAATTTTAACTCCACAGCTGCTGGGGTTGGATCCAAACACATCTCTGCATCAGTGTTCAAAGTTCTGGTCGCTGGTCCAGCAGCTAAACCACTATGCTACTGTACACTCAGTGATTCAAGACTAAAAAATCTCTTGGACCTGTTAGCATCGTAAAGGCTCTATCAGAAGCCAGTGAGGATATCTGTTGTATTATGCTATCAAGAAGGATCCATTTGAGTGTGGACACAAATCCACAAGGCTGGAAGCAAACCAACACGGCTTCTGTTGAACTAACTTGACCTTGGTAATGATAGAACCATCTGACTGGCTTCAAATACAGGACTGAAGCTGTACTAAAGGGTATAGGTCGGAGAATGACCTGATAGCATTAGCGTAAAAAAACATAATATTAAAAGAGAAACAATCTGGCTGAAAAGCTCCTTCTTATTGGCTGGACCTTGGAAAAATGTACTAAAGGCAGGGTGGGCAGAGGTTGTGATGGGATTCAACACTGCTGAGCTCACTTTGGGAGTGTTAGATTGACGTTGAGAAGACGATTTTTGACGCATGGCCATCCACGCACATCTAGGACTGTGCCAGCTGCCAATCCAAATAACCAGATGCCTTCAAGCTACTCAGAATGCAGAGCACCAGCTTGAAACAGTCATTGGGGGCCTTCCAGGACACTGGTTCCTCTTGTAGGAGGACAATGACAACTAGTCAGCAAATGAGCAGAGCTTGTGCCACAGAAATTTAAGGGTGTGGTAACACTGGAGGGTGTGCAGAGGAGAGTCGCCAGGATGTTGCCTTTAATGCAGCATTTCAGTTACGAGGAGAGACTGGAGAGGCTGGGTCTGTTCTTCTTAGAATGGAGGAGGTTAAGAGTGGGTGTGATTGAGGTATATAAAATTATGAGGGGTATCTCTGAAATTATGAAGATTTTAAATAGGGTTGATGACAGGAAACTTTACTCTTCCCCATATCAGGGGCAGAGGACGTAGATTCAGGGTAAGGGGTAAGGGATTTAGAGGGGAACTGAGGGGGACCTTTTTCACCCCAGAGAATGGTGAGTACCTGGAATACGCTGCCTGGGAGACTGGTGGAAATAGAGTCACTTAAATCGCACAGGCATAGATGGCTATGGGCCAACTGCTGGAAGATGGGATTCATATGGATGGGTGCCCACAGGTCAGCGTGGACCTGGACGGCCGAATGGCCTGTTATCATGCTGTATGAGTATATGAGATGTTCCACCCATGTGTTGCAGGTTTGAACAGCTGAATCAAAGCTCCTTGAAGAGTAGGATAGCCAAAAAAAAGAACAGTTTTCTTTCAATGGAGCCAGGAGAGGCAGGAGTTCTGTGCTGCGCTCCACTGAAATACAGTGGGCCACTGATGCCCCGAATCCAGCAACCACTGCCTTGATTTCCTTCACCACCAGTGTATTGCCAGTATCAGTGATAGATGTGTTTAGGCCTCAAATGGATCAGTGAAGTGGCATCCATGCTCTGCCGGTTTTACACAAACGCTGCCTGACATTGGTCCCTTCACCTGAGAAAGGCTATAGTAGCATTGGAAGTAGTCCAAAAAAAATTCATCATGCTAATTCCTCAGATGAGAGGATTGTCCGATCAAGTGAGGCTAAACGAGTTGGGTCTGTGTTATTTTGTGTTTAGAAGAATGAGAAGTGACTTTACTGAGACATAAGATCCTGAGGGGGCATGCCAGGGTAGATGTTTTCACACATGGGAGAGTCGCGAACAAGGGGACAGAGTTTCAAGATAAGGGCCAGTCATTTGAACAGAGATGAGCAGAAATTTCTTTTCGCAGGAGGTGGTGAATTTCTGGAATTTTCCACGCCAGTAGTTTGCAGAGGTTAGATCATTAGAAGTATTTGAGGTGGAGGTAAGTAACAATTTTTGAAAGGTTGGGGAACTGATGCCTATGAGGAACTGGCAGAGAAGAGGAGTTGAGTTCAGCATAGATCCGCCATGATCATATTTAATGGTGGGCAGGCTTGAGAGACCAGGTGGCTTACTCCTGCTCCTATTTTCTTGTGTTATGAGACCACACTTTGATGAGGTATTGGGTGATATTTCTGGGTGCACCTTTAGAATTGCAACGGCTATTGACACAAATGACTTAAAAGGGGATAACATATTTAATGGGTGTCAAAAGGAGTGGAATTTTCTTGTCCCGCTATCCCACCTAACTCCCATCAAAAATAATGCTTGTGTTGTGAAGCAAGGGGAGGGTTTCATTTTCACTGGCTGGGTAGCAACTTGCTAGAGCAAATGTTGCCCCCGTTATAGATTCTGGTCGATTTACAATCTATTCTGGGATATGTCAAAAGTTTGGACCTTTTAGTCTTTAGAATTTGACACACAGGATCACTGTGTATGAGCCTGTTGATATTTAACTACTGAGTTCAGTTAGGGGCATCACATCACCAAACACGTACGTAGACATTGGAGAATATATGGGATACGGCAACAAGCATGATCCTAAGAGTAAAAAGGGATGAGTGACGAGGAAAGATTAAAGAAACTCAAGCTGCATAGTCTGGAAGGAAGGCACTTAACACAGGGATAAGATACATCAAGTATATTACTTCAAAGTTAGACCAAAAGACATAACAATTAAATGAATGACAAGAAACTTAAAACACACATTGAAAAGAACATCTTTGTTCTGAATATATTTCATTCTTTGAATGATCTGTCTCTCAGGGCTGTGGAGACAAAAACACTGAAACCATTTAAAATGAGTGTTCAATGAGATAGTGGGATAGCAGAGGAATGAGCTTCAATGAACCACACAGCTTTCAATTAATCTTAAGTTTTGGTATGTTCAAAGACATGTCACTTTTAAGATTTGCAAAAACAAACATAAGATATCTTTGTACTGGTGCAAGTCAAAATTGGAGAGAGCAAACAATGAAACATTCATATTTCTCACCAGCTTCTCAGAGGCCAATTCATCATAACTATAATGCACTTTGCTGTGCATAGTTTTGATCATTGTTTAAAAAAAACTATTGAGGCACATTTAAAATTGGATTCCACTGGAGATCTGAAAATGATGGTTTGGATTTTCGAAGAATTTGCAAGTTTCCATCCTCACATCTTGGTTGTGGTTCTCATTTGCCAGGGATCTCACTGGCTGTAACCTGTTTTCAATGGAAATGTTTCACAATCACAAGGGACTTGGGTCACTCAAGTTTGGATGCATTCCTTCCAAATCTTTCCTATACCTGCTTTTGTGTTTATTTGTGGGACAATTACCAACTTCAAAGCACAAATCCCAAAATGAATTCTCCCTCCCTTTCAGAGGGGACTCCTTATTCCAAGGATCAGTCATTCAAAGTAACAACGGTACTTGTGTCCAAGACAGGTATCACCTCAAGCAATCTGTCATACCTGACTGTTAAAATAGCCACCTTTAAGAAATATGATGGCATCTGTGGTCCATATCATGTCTAGCACTGAGTATTATTGCGATTATCAGCTTCCAGTAATAACACATCTTGTTACAGGGAGGGGATGCTGATTAACATTCAATTTTCTTCACTGTGCTGTGCAACAATTTAGCTGTTACCATCTGCAACTTAGCCCACAGCCACACCGGCATCACCCTGTCAGAGATAGTCCCTTTGTCCTATCCATCCACCCTCACCCTCTCTGCAATTTAAAACTACAGGAACTTGTTTTCTCCCTTTCCCTGTTTTGCCAAAGGGTCTTTGATCGTAACTGTTAATTCTGTTTCTCTTCACAGAGATGCTGCCTGACCTTCTGAGTGTTTCCAGTGTTTTCTGTTTTTATTTCAGATTTTCAGTATTTTGATTTACACTAGCTGTTTACAATTTTTGCATAGAGAGCAAATACAAACTCGGGACAAAGCTGTCAGTTCTACACAGCAAATCGTGTACCTGTCAAAGTGCCAGCCGGACGTTGCCATCACCCAGAGGATTTACAAGCCCTGCTATTAAGAGAACCTCAGAATCGACTCTGAGAAAATTTTGCTGTTGGAGCCAAGATAGTTTGCCCAAAGCCCCGAGTTTTGCTGTGTTAGCTGGAGAAAATTGATTGTTGACAGATACTCACGAACATAAATACCGACACAGACCAGCACTGAGATGCAGTGGCAAAGCAATGGCGTGTTAACGTTAAATATCTTCAATATTGCACGAGGGGTTGTTCCAAAAGATGTTATCCTCCACACAAGAATTCATTTGTGCATGGAGTTATTGGACCCAAACCCTTAAGAAACCTTGCTCAGTATATCACCCTCTCTTGGGCTACAGCAGTTCATGATGGCAGCTCACCTCCACCTTCTCAAGGGCAATAATTGCTGGCCTGACCTACGACACACAGATTCCAAAAAATGAATAAATAAATCGCATAAAGCTCACCACTCAGTTTTATACTCGCACTAGAAACAACATCATGGTTGTACAAGAGAAATCTGGGTTGCAACTCAAATTTAAAGGCATCTGTAGCTTAAAATGCACATAATTAGGGGCAAGTATAATTGAAGTTTTTATGAAGATTCAAATCACGTGAGCCACCTTCTTGAACCACTGCTGTCCAATAGAGGCTGGTCTGGTGAGCAAGGTTTCTCAAGGTGCTAGGTCCAATAACTACATGCACAGATGCACCTTTGTATGGATGATTGCCTGCAGGGGTTATGGAAAAAAGCCCTTCGTAAGGGAACAGGATTGGTCCTTGATACGCAAGGCTATGGAGGGGAATGGAACTATCAGGATTGCTCAATTAGGAGCTGGGCTGAATGGTCTGACTCTGTACTGCAACAATTCCATGGTTCAATATGAGATGCCAAATGGGTACAGATACTTTCAGTTATGTGACATCACTAACTTACCCTGATAAGTCAACTCTCCCGGGAAAGTTCACAACATTTTAAAGTTCTAATCTTTTCATGAAGTAAAATAATAACACATCATTTCAGGTTCCTCTCCAAAGCAATAAATTCACCCAGAAAACAAAGTTTTCTTTTCCTTGCTCTATTGATCACACTGATGATTTAAATGGTTTTAATGCCAAGACGTAGCATGCTTCGACTAGCAGGGTCTGCATATCAAATTCCAGTGTACATTTTCTCCTCTTGAGTCCATCACGGACATCATTAGAAGACATATTATATTTCAAGCAATTGCACAACTGATCAAATACTGGTCAAACTTAAGTGTCCTGCTGCCATTCAACAAGTGACTGTGCCACTGGACTTTGGAAAGTCATATTTTGACAGTTACAGGTGTTTCAATGAAGAATGATAACCACATCTCAGTTGTGATAGCTTGACGAAGGTCTCATTCTTCCTCTGTTCATGTTACTGTCTTTTGTTCTTTCTTCACTTTTGCTGATGCGGTTGTTGGGGGGGGGGAAGGGTGCTGATTCAATCAGAATGAATCAACTTTTCTGCAGTCTCCCTCTGAAGAAGGAGTGAACTCTCTCCCCTCCCCCCACTGCAATTAGCCTCACACGGACTTCAACAGCACTGGTGGAGAGGACGTGGTATGGATTGAGCACTTTGAAAAGACCAATCAGTTCTGATAACCACAAAAAAATGACCCGTTTAACTACTACAAAACCGTAATTAAACCAGAGAACGATAGAAGTACTCAGCAGGTCAGACAACATCAATGGAAACAGAGCTAATGTAGGGTAATGAGGGAGGGGTGTTATTCTGACTGGAGGTTTGGAACAGTGGTGTTCTGCAAAGATCAGTGCCGGAAACTCTGTTATTTGTCTTGGTTGGCTGATTAGTAAGTTTGCAGATGACACAAAAATTGGTGGCATTGTGGCTAGTGATGAAGTTTGTCAAAGAATACAGCAGACCACTTGGAAATATGGGCAGAGAAATAGCAGATGGAGTTTAATCCGGACAAGTGTGTTGCACTTTGGGAGGTCAAATGTAAGAGGAAAGTATACAGTAAATGGCAGGACTGTTAGGAGCATTGATGTACAGAGGGATTTTGGGGTGTAAGTCCTTAGCTCCTTGAAAGTGGCAACACAAGTAGATAGGGTGGTAAAGAAGACGTACGGCATGCTTGTCTTCATCGGTTGGGGTGATGGATATAAAAGTTGGGAAGTCATGTTGCAGCTGTATAAAACTTAGGTCAGGCCACATTTGGAGTACTGTGTGCAGTTCTGGTTGCTGCATTACAGGAAGGATGCGAAAGCTTTGGAGAGGGTGCAGAAGAGGTTTACCAGAATGTTGCCTGCATCACAGAGTATTTGCTATAAGGAAAGGTTCGATAAACTTCGACTGTTTTATCTGGAACGTCAGAGGCGGAGAGGTGACTCGATAGAAGTATATGAAATTATGAGACGCATAGATAGGGTAGACAGTCAGAATCTTTATCCCAGGGTGCAAATGACAAATACTAGAGGGCATAGCTTTACGATAAGAAGGGGAAAGTTTAAAGGAGATTTACTTGCCACGTTCATTACGCAGAGAGTTGTAGGTGCCTGGAACGTGCTGCCAAGGGAAGAGGTGGAAGCAGATACGATGGCAACATTTAAGAGGCATTTAGATGGACACATGAACAGGCAGGAAATTAGGGATATAGACCACGTGCAGGCAGACAAGCAGTTTCAATTGGCATCATGTAACAAGTTTCAAGTTTGCAGAGATTTGTTTACGATTACTGGCCTGAAACATTAACTCAGTTTCTCCCTCCACAGATACTGCCCAACCAGCTGAATATTTCCAGCATTTGTTAGTTTTAGGTCTCGAGTCTCAGTATCCACAGTATTTTACTTTTGAATTGCACAAAACCACGTCTGAAAAATACACAAGTTGTTGTCAAGTCCATTTCACTGCCATGACAACCACCTGGACACTGTGGATGATATTCAGCCCTTGATGTCCCTTGATATCCAGGGCCCCTTAGAATTGTTGGCCTTGTCTTTCACCGTCATGAGAACACATTGTCCCTGAACTCTCGCTGTTTTATTTTTGACAGTATTGTCTTTGAAGGACAGCAGAACAGTTTCCTTCATGGCACAACTTCTAACAACAGTGTATAGGTTTGAATTCCCTGAATGATATGCTGCCTTTCACACTCAACAGATTGTTTGGGAAACAGGGAAGTGGTGCAGCCTGAATGGCTGTGAAAGTAAAGACCGATTCACCATCTGATTTCTGTCAGATTTTTTCCCAGTCTCCACACCTGCCTCTCACTCAATGTCCCCACTTTATGTCAGCAATTTCTGTTTCCTTTTGCTCCTGCTCCCCAATAATTTCCAGCACTATTTTTTTGTCATTTTTGAAGGTGTTTGCACCATTGTCTCATGGTTTCAGAAAGTAGCCAGTGGCTAGAGGAAGCACCACTTCTATTCCTCTCTCTACATCCCAGCACAGTACAGATGGAATGCCATGTGCAGCAGCCCTGTGGAGAAGTGTTGAAATTGAGTTGCTCGAGAGACAAAGCAAGCTCAAATTATCAACCGCCCTAGGACTCAATCCCAACCTTTCCAAGAGTACAATGAGCAACTTTGTTCAGAGAACCGCGCACATTTTTTTCTGAAATTACACTGGATTGGGACCGTGAGTGAAGCAAACTGATAGCAGAATTTCTGCTGACTAGGAGGTAAATAGAGGGCGGTAGCAAAAGACACAACACTACCTTAAACTAAATCAACTTGCCTTTCATCTTCCATTAGAGAGCCCGGAATCATACAAGTCCGTGCTTCTTGTTTACATTTTTCCTGATAGCACCATGTGAATTCCTGGAAAGCTTTCCAATTTATACTGGCTGCATTATTGATTTTCTCAGCAAATTGAGGAACAATGGGTAAAATGTGACTAATTGAATAATAATCGATTTGGTCTCATAACCAATCAATCAATGAAATAAATAACCTTCACACCCTTAATGGATTATACTGGGCTCTGAGGAACAAAGCAGCACATAATGCCGATGGTAAGCCTCTTGCATTGGTTTCAGGTTTCACGTAAGTGCCTCCTAATATGTTTTATCGGGAAAAATTATTCTCAAATGTTATTTCGGAAGATGTCATAGTCATGAGAGGAAATAAAAAGGCTCATCAAATTCATTTCTATTTCTCCGACCAATCGAGTGGATAAATAAATCAACAGGTGCAGACAATATAAAGGAAAAGCATGCTGTTATTTTATAGATTCTCAAAACACTTAAAGCTAATGCAGTCCATGTCCAATGATTGTCAATATGATAGTTAAAAGCAGCAGCTGTTCTGTACACAGAAAGATCCCAAATTCGACAATGGAATGCATGACTTAACCAACTCCATCATACAGAGTTTGACAAGGGAGAACTGTGAGCAAAAGAACTCCAAAAACCATCTGGCTTTCAAATAAGGGTATGATGGAGCGACGGAGGATGAGGGAGACCTGATAGAGGTACATAAGATGATGAGAGGCATTGATCGGGTAGATAGTCAGAGGCTTTTCCCCAGGGCTGAAATGGTTGCCACAAGAAGACATAGGTTTAAGGTGCTGGGGAGTAGGTATAGAGGAGATGTCAGGGGTAAATTTTTTACTCACAGAGTGGTGAGTGCGTGGAATGGGCTGCCGGCAACGGTGGTGGAGGTGGATACAATAGGGTCCTTTAAGAGACTGTTGGATGGGTACATGGAGCTGAGAAAAATAGAAGACTATGGGAAAGCCTAGAAATTTCTAAGGTAGGGACATGTTCGGCACAGCTTTGTGGGCCGAAGGGCCTGAATTGTGCTGTAGGTTTTCTATGTTTCTAACATAGTAGTCATATTATTGAACTGGTAATCCAGAGGCCTTGACCACTGATAAAAAGCCATGAGGTTGAATCCCACCATGGTTGCTAGGAATGGCAGCAAGGAAATCCAAAGTCCATTAATTAAGTAACATTGGAAAAAAAGTGGTATCAGTAAAGGATCATGAATCTCCCAGATTGTGGCAAAACCCCATCTGATTCAGGAGAAATTCTATTGCTCTCATCCAGCCTGGTTAAGGATATCAATAAGCTTGTAAGAGTGCAGAGAAAATTTACAAGGATGTTGCTTGGACTTGAGGACCTGAGTTATAGTGAAGGTCGAATAGGTTAGGACTTTATTCCCTGGAGTGCAGGAGAATGAGGGTAGATTTATGGAGGTATACAAATTTATGAGGGGTATAGATAGGGTGAATGCATGCAGGCTTTTGCCCCTAAGGTTGGGTGAGACTAGAACTAGAGGTCATAGGTTTAGGGTGAAAGGTGAAATATTTAAGGGGAATCTGAGGGGAAACTTCTTCACTCAGAGGGCGGTGAGAGTGTGGAAAGAGCTGCCAGCAGAAGTGGTAGATGTGGGTTCAACTGCAACACTTAAGAGAGGTTTGGATAGGTACATGGATGGGAGGGGTTTGGAGAGAGAGAGAGTCTGGGTGCAGGTAGATGGGACTAGGCAGAAGATCAGGTAGCATGGACTAGATGGGCCGAAGAGCCTGTTTCTGTGCTGTAGTGCTCTATGACTCTATGGTTTCTATGTGCTGTCTGACCCTGAGCGCCCCTCTGAAAGTCATAGCCACTCATGGATATCACGGGCAAGTTCACGTGGTTAATAAATTCCAACTTTGACTTTGGAAGCAATGTACCAGATACAATTGCACTAATATCCCATTTTTAGCACCTTCTTGAATCATGAAATTAACCTTCTTGAATCTGAGAAAGACAAGCATAATTGGTTCAAGATGGCTCCACCAGACACCAAGGGAATAGTCTTTTCTTCTTCCCATTGGTTAAATTATTGGGCAAATGATGTTAAGTTGGTTTTTTTTAGTGGGAGCAGATTTATTCATTTTTGACAGTTATTGAATACAGAAAGAGAGTAAATTTGCTGCAGTCACCAACTTTCTAAAATTAAGTAATGATTTGCCATTTATTCTGGGCATGCTTCATAGAGGTGCCTCAGTGCTTATTGAACAGGTAACTCGCTAGCAAAACTTCTAATCACAGAATGGGAATTTCATTTAGTTCACTGGAGGGCTTGGGAATGGTCAAAGGGATATGATAAGACATTCCAGAAATGCAACGGCTTTCGATTCCTTTTGTTTTCGATGAGTATGAATAATTGTTTCATTGTCTTTTGCACAGAAAATACACACATGGAAAAATGTCATCGAGTCAGATAAATACAGAATGAAACAGGCCTATCGGTCCACTGACTGTGCGCTGTCATCAAGCACCCACCTACACTCATCCTATTGTATTCTCATCAACTTCCCTTGCTCACCGACACATCAGGTGCAATTTACATTTGAAAATTAACTTATCAACCCACACATCATTAGGACGTGACAAGAAACTGGAGCATGTGGGAAACCCATATGGTCACAGGGAAAACATGCAAACTACACAAGGACAGTACCAGAGGGTCACTAGGACTGGGAGGAGCAGTTCTACTTGTGGTGCCATTGTCCTGCACTTTGTGTGTGTGTGTGTGTGTGTGTGTGTGTGTGTGTGTGTGTGTGTGTGTGTGTGTGTGTGTGTGTGTGTGTGTGTGTGTGCGCGCGCGCGCACACAATCATTCTCACAAACACGCCTATCTTTTTACATGTAGCAAATACTTCAATACTTTTTTTAAACAGAGAACCTATTTTATTGCAAGGAACAATAGGATGTGTATTGTGCAAGGCACAATGTACATTTGGTCCATATTGTACCACATCATCATTAGTGCACAATATTCGGTGCAGAAATCACATTTTGTATCTCTTGGCAACACATGACATTCAATTGAAAATAAACACAATTTAAGCTGCAGATCTGAGTCAAAGCATAATTAAAAAAATCAGAGCTCTGGGAACAAGACATGAAGCCACCTGTAAATTTGTTGCACCTCATTCTAATGTCTGAAACAAAACAGACATTTAAGTGCAGGTGGCAATGAAGAGCTGCAAGACTGGGCCCTCATTGGAGGGCAGAACTGAGAAGAATGTTTGAATTAATCTTTTAAGACTGAAATTAGATTACTGATGTCTCTGATAGATAGATACAAGCTATGGAGAACAAAGGACTGGGACTCTGCTTCACAGAGAACCATTCTTTGGCATTTAGAAGTTGTGCTTGATCAAAATTTCCAAGATGTTAAGGAGAAGTGACAGGATAGATAAAAAGCCCATCTCCTCTGATGAGAGCCTAACATCAATTGGTATCATCTAAAATTTCAAGCCAGATGTTTCATGGGTGAAATTAGGAAACACTTCTGCTCGAGAGTTGTGACCAAACTCTCTTCAAAAGACAATAAATGATCAGAAAGCACATCCACCTTGTCTTTTCTTCCTCAGCAGTTAATGTTAAAAACTAAGAGGGATGGACTTCTGTTAACCAAAGTTATAATGCAATATGGAAGAAAGAAGGGCATACAGTTAGATCTTAGACCAGTCATAATCTCAGTGAACAACAGAGCAGGCACCTCCCCCTGTTTATATATTCCTGAGGATAGAAGAGGGTGCAGATGTTCAAACTGATTGTTCATTTTCACACCAAGAATCTGCAGTTTATCCTGAGTCAAGAAATGGAGATAAAATTTTAAGGAATTGTTGAGATGTTGTAGCGAAAACAATTTTAGCTTCTTTCATGGACGAGTATATGAAAATAGACTGAATTCACATATTAATCAGAATTAATCGTATTATGTTTGAACAATAAAGTTATTAGTCTGAATGTCAGCTGTGGCTTAATGCTTTTCACTCCTGTTTCTGAGTCAGATGTTTGCAGGTTCAAACCTTATGAAGACTTCAGCAGTAAAATCTACTGCAGTACTAAGGAGGTGCAGCAATGTCAGAAGTGCTCTCTTTCAAAGTCTGCCTGGCTCTCAGGTGGCGGTAAAAGATCCCATTGTATTCAGAAGCATCAAGATCAAGCATCAGGCAAAAGCATCCTCACAAATATTTATCCTTCAGCCAATGTTGCCGAAACAGATTGCTTGGTCCCAAATGCATAGTTAATAATGGGAGCTTGCTGTGCAAACATTGGCTGCCAGATATCCTGTGTTATAATAATGACTACACTTCAGAAGTACTTTATTGACCGTAAAGGGCTTTCAGCTGACCAGAGGCTGCAAAAAAATCTTACATAATTGCAAGCCTTTGTTTTATTATCTTGCAATTGATTACTGGTGTCCCATTTACATTACAGCTGTGCCTCTGATGGCAGCTTGAGTGCTTCTGGAGACACAAGGTTCATTTAGAGTGGTGGCTGTTTTTGCTGGTGCTTTACATGGAAATATTGATACTGGGGTCCATTGTATAAATGCTGGATCCAAAGCCAGCAATTTTACTGCCACTGGGATTCTGAGGAGCTGAGGGCTGTGACACCCATTCTTAGAGCCATGGGTCTGGATATACCCATTTAGAAGGAATCATGACCAGAAAGGCAGTCTCAGAGAGCAATTCAGAATTGTTTCTCCACAAGTCATGGTACTTGGAACTGAGGTACAAGTGTAGAGCATGTTCCACAATCATTATAAATAGGTTTTAAGCATAATCTGAGCTAACCTGACTAAAAGATTGAAACACAGTTTTTATTTATGCCACAAATTAAACAATTAGCCTATGTGAGCATAGAACAGTACATCACAGGAACAGGCCCTTTGGCCCATGATGTTGTGCCAAACTAATTGAGCTAATGACACCTAATCCCTTCTGCCTGCACATGGTCCATATCCTTCCGTTCTCTACATATTCACGTGCCTAAGAGCCTCTTAAATGTCTCTATCATATTTGCCTCCACCACCACCCCTGGCAATGCCACTAGGCATCCACCACTGTGTAAAAAATCTTGCCCTGGACATCTCCTTTGAAATCTAACCCCCCTTCCCCACACCCCCCCCCCCCACCGCCTCACTTTAAATAGAAAATATTTCAACATTTAGTCCTCAAGTCTTCAGCATTTGACATAGTCTTCTCACAGTCTGGTACCATAGCCCCAGCCCCTCACACTTTCTTAAGCAGGTCCAGTGCTTTGGTTTGAATGAAGGATCGGCAGAACAAAAGAGAAACCCTGAAACTAAGAGAACCTGACTTTTTGCTTCATCATAACCGTGTGCTCCCTTTATGTCCCTAAATAATTGTTGTATGATCCTCAAGGTTATTTCCATCTTTGTTCCTCGGGTTTTCCTTGTTTTGATGCTGCCTCAGTTTGTGCAGCTGAAGCCTGAAATTGTGTTGTGCACACAGAAGTAAACTGCCCAGAAATGTTGCACATTGTGTACTTGAGTCAGTATGTTGCCCTCTGTCTCTGAATTTCACTCCATCAAGAATTTGAAGAGTTAAAATTTGAAATTCCTCTAAAGTTCTTTCAAACTCTTACATAACTGCTTGCCAAAATTCCTCTCCAATATTTGAAGCAGAATCTACTGCTTCCAAAAATTATCCCTTGGTAGCATTTCTATTAATTGCATTCTGAATCTTACTTTTTATTAAACAGTGTGTTTGCCTGAGTAGTAGATGCAATTGTCATTTTAGTGAGACCAAGCCGACAGAGTCATGAAACCAGCGAACAGAACTACTCAACAGACAACAATGGATCTGTTCCCATGTAATGAAGATTCAGAGAAACATCTACAGAGAATGTGTGGTGCTCCCCACATAGAGTGAGACTGCAGTGTTCTGTGCAGTAGTATTTGCTACCGGTTCCAAGCTCCTATAACAGCTTGATGTTGGAAAACATTCAGATCAGAAAACAAGCTTAGTTCGCATCTCAGACTGAAGCTTTCATTGATCAATTGATTGATCAATGGAAATAAACTGGACATGAGCAAACTTTAATCAGAGAGATTCAAGAGGGCAGATGCCTGTATATATGAAGTCTTCACATATATCCCACTATTAATACCTGATGCTAAGGGGGGGGGGGGGGGGAACCCAATCTTTTCACATCATGACATGTCTACTGTTTCTTTATTTGTTTCCATCAATCTTCTGCTGAGGACAACTCAGGCAATTAGGAGAATTCATGCCTGATTTATATCTCATTGCCACTGCAGTAACATTAAAAATAAACTTCTCTGCACCAGAGATTTTCCAGTGCTCACACCCTGCGGTGGGTGTACACTATAGAATTCAATCTGCATCAGCAAAACATTACTACTTCCCTACTTAGGATGAGCCACTTCAGTCAGCTAACTATACGATGACCTACTGAGTACCTATGAAACAATTTTCTTGCTAATTGAAACTGCAGCAAGCACATGTCTTGCAAATGAGCATGTGAACTGAGCATATTTGAATAGAAAATGGGCGACCCAAGGAAATAAGAAGAGCCTCCACAAAGTCCTTGGGAAATCCTGAATGGACAGGTAGGGAACAATAACCTCTCGACACTATATTTACTCATGAGTTTTCTGTCTTTACGTACATATATCAGAATCAGCACACAGTGGATGTTGAGAATGTACAGATGCAGCGCCTTGTGTAATACAGGGAAGGCATATGATCATATGTGAGTTTTATTTCAAGGATTCAAACCTCTTGTATTTGTTTAAAGATCTCACATTTTTGAAAAATCTAACAGTAGACTGATAATATCCCTTCAATATTTTTAATGAACTTCAATTATCAGTTCCTTCTTACAACCTATGATAATTAGGGATTCTCCCCCCACCATCTCAATCCACCACCTCACATCCCTTCACAATTTACAGAAGATGGACGAAGCAGACATGACAGTGGCATTTAAGAGGCATTGAGACAGGCATGTGAACATGCAGGGAATGGAGGGACATGGATCATATACAGGCAGGTAGGTTTAGTTTAATTCGGCAGTGTGGTCAGCACAGACATCATGGGATGAGGGGTCTGTTACCGTGCTGTTCTGTTCTACGTTCTATGGGGCCTGACTGAATTGCTCTCTGTCTCAGTGTTCAAGGGTAATAATCTACGTTTCCTCCCCTTTTCCTGCCTCTCCACCGTGCCCGAGCAATTGAAGCTGGCGTCTTGTGCTGAGATCTAGTTCCAGAAGTTAACAGTGTATCATCAGGCCCGAATGTAGGCAATGAATAACAGATAGCACGTGGTTAAGATTAATTAAAGGGAGTAATGAGGGTAAATTCTGGGACTGGGACAGATTATTTAGGTCTATCTGGTCAGACCAGAGATCAAAAATAGAATACATAGTCAACTAACTGCATCCACCTTATTACCAGATGTCCAACTCTGCCTTCAAATTACAGAGTTCATAAGTCTCAACCACATCCTGGGCATTCCACTGTAATGTTGTTGCATCTGATCTGTCTATTCACCAAGTACTGTATTCACCTTGGAGAGAGCAAAATGTTTTCCTGCTAACAAGAATATGATCGCAATCCTTTGCTCTAATGCTGGGAGCTTTTTGTTGCACTCTTAAACACCGCCTGAAGACCACATTTAAATATTGTCAGCACATTTGCAGATGGAATTCCAGTTGGAAACTCACCAGAGTTTGTGCAATGCAGGATCTCTCTCTCTCTGTGACGTGTGCTGTCCAGCATGAGGGGTGCAATCCAACATCCTAACAGCCTTATTCACCAAAGCTGCACAGAGAAGATAGCTCCAACATTGATCAGCACCTGGTGTGCACCTGGGCTTGTAAAAGGGCCAAGGAATAATAAATGGACTGCTCCTTACCTCAGATACTGACATGGAAAAGTAAATTGATGGATATCTCACAAACGTCTTAAAAACTGCAACCCCCATCTATTTGATTATTGGTCTCAGAAGGAATGTAGCAATGCTATTGATCTGCAGAGAAGGTGAGTTCCCATGTTAAGCAGGGCTCTCATTTTGTAAAGGAAAATAGCAGCATTTCAGGCACTGAACCAAGCGGGAACTAATCCCAAGAACACAAGAAACAGAAGTTGGAATAAGTCATAAGGCACGTCTCCTCCGCTATTCAATGCCATGGATGTTCCTATGCCTCAGTTAAACCAATACGCCTATTCTCTCTTTCCATTAAAGGCCAAAAATCAATCAATTGCAACCTTGAACACACTCAACAATGGAATATCCAGTCCTCTGAGGCAAAGAATCCACCATTGAGCTGGTGCAATAAATGGTGAGTAAATTCATTCTCTGCTGCCATACCTTACAGTGAATTAAAACTGATTTGTTATGAGTTTTATTTGGAGTTGCCACATAAGTCAGTGAGAACTTTTTTGTCCTTGAAGGGATATTTCAATTATGAAGGCCCTGTTTTTAGAGGTACATTGCTGGAAGCCCTGTCAAAATACTGCAAGCTGGCCCACCTTAGTCCAAGGTCAAAGTGAATCAGAAACCAAATCTTTTATTTCCACCAATGGTGTACAAAATTGTTTTGAATTGGCAGTTTAAGTTTCTGGAAAAATAAAGGAAAAATCTTACAGAACAAAACAAGGTTTGGGACACAAGGATGCAGTAAGAAGTAAAAGGAAAGTATAAAACAAGTATCTGTATCAGGAAAAAAGCACCACAAGAATGCTTACAAAGGAAGAACATAAAAGTTCCGAGTTCTGATGAAAGTCATCAATCAGAAACATTAACTCTATTTTCCTGCCTGACCCACTGAGTCCTTCCAGAATTTTCCACTTTTATTTCAGATTTCAAGCATCCTTTGAGTACCCTTTCTCATTTTAACAGAACATAACTGTGAAAATTCAAGGACTATTTTGACAGATGAACAATAGTGTATATATTAAAGTGATGGTAACACAATCAGACTATTTCATTGGTCCACTTCCTATTTAAATTCTCCACGCTACAACAAACTCACGGACAGATTGGCCTCCTGATAGTGAAGTCAACAAAAATAATGTTGGACATGGTTTATGGTGAGTTACTGATTAACTATTATGCACCCACAAAGTTGACTTCAGTCACTAGAAGGAAGTGCATTTTACTTGTCAGTAAACAACTCATCTTAGAAAGCAAAATGGGAAAATCTGATTAGGTGATTAGAAATTCAGATCCAAGCTTTAACCTATCAATTATCAGCTTAATCTAATTTAGTTGATTGGATTATCTAAATTTAAGCAAAGGGAATCTATCACCGTATTGAGCTTTGCATGCGTGGCTATCCTTGGATGTTTTAAGAGGGTCTCTCTGCAGTGCTAGTCCTCATATGTTTCCTGACTAACCCTGAAAGATTCAACTGACTGTAATGCTCATCTGTTTATAACATATTCATATTCTTAATCCCTGATTCTTAAAGACCACGCTTTTTCTCTTTTCATGGATGGCATGTTCAATGCAATTGCCATACATTTGGTGCAAGTTACTCTTCTGCACTAGGTACTTTCTTTGTAACTACACCCAGGGCAGCTAACTTGAGATACTCAAAAGGCAGTTAACTTGAGATACTCAAAAGGCAGTTGACACCCAAAAAAGCACGATGTGTAAACACCAGAAGTCCATGTTTATGTTGAACGTTCCTGAAATGCATAAATAAACTGCACTCAACCACCTAGGGTCAAATCTCATTGTTTTACAGACTGAACTGAAGGAATACAGTCTTCCTATTAGGGACAAAAATAAACTCTGAACCCATACATGGGAGTCTTAGATTTTAAGTGAAGTGACTATGTTTGGACAATCACTTGTGCTGCCAGACCACAATCAGTCATTATGTAGAACTTGAACTTGAGATGATCTTTCAGAGAAAATGCCGGGGCCAGGAATTTGGTTAGAGCATTTTACAATCTTTTTCCTGAAAGACTTTACAAAAGATCTTTAAAAAAAACCTTGAAGCAGAGGACAAGACAACCTCAAAATGATTGTATCTGTCACAAAGCATTAATGGCAAATCTGATAACATTTTCAATTAATTTGACAATTAATCAGAAGTGCGCAATGAGGAGGCAGGAACCATTAAAAAGAGATTGAAAAGTCTCCAGTGTTACATGATGGAGAAGCTTTTGCTTTGATTAATAATAGAAACACGTATATAAAATGAATAATTTCGATACAGTTCTTTTGACCTCGGATAATAATCCTGTCTCATATTTAAATAATGTTAGTTCACGCTTTGCCAGTTGGACTTAAATCGGATCATGTTTTATGAATGCATATTTTCCTCTGTCATTCCTGCACATTGGAATCTCTGTTGAACAAGATGTATTTTGTCTTTCTGGCTGAGTGTCAATATAGAGAAATCCATTCAATGGAGACAGAAATACTGTATTACGGATTTATAAAAAGTCACAAGTAAGCAAAGTACCAATTCCATTTTCAGTTCAGCTTAATTCATTGAAGCAAAAACCTCCACTCCCTCCCTACCAGATCACTATCTCTTTCCTGCATCTACCTATCACCATCTTGCGCCCACCCCACCTCCCCTCTTTTGTCCACCTATCACTGCTCTGCTTTTCCCTCCTATATATTGGGCTTCCCCTTTTCCTATCTTCAGTCCTGAAGAAGGGTCCTGACCCAAAACGTTGACCTCCTGCTTTTCTCCACAGATGCTGCCTGGCCTGCTGACTTCCTCCAGCGTCACAGTGTGTTTCATCAAAGTTCAGAACCCTGTTTGAAACTGAGAATTAATAATCTTTGAACTACCTTATCCACTGGGGAATGAGAAAGAGTTCTAATAGATCTGTTTGAAAAAATAAGGGTGCTAAAGTACTTTTATGTCACGCCACTCAGTCCACTTTATATCTGCTTTATCTTGCCACATCAAATTTTTCTTTGCAGTTTTGACGTAACAGTGAATTAATTCACTTGCTAAAGATTACTAATGGACTTCTCTTGAAAGTTACACCTACACTTTCCCACTGTGATTAAATCATGTGTAGGCCATGTTTACAATTGCCATCAAGAGCAATATAGGCAGCTTGGCTCGACCAGCTGAAAGTGGCAAGCAGAGGGAAATGGGCAGGAACAATCACACATGCAGTAAATAGTGGGGGAGAGGTTGAATGCCCTCCACTCAGAATGTACCCAAGTTTCCTCTCTGTGCTCTGCTCAGCTGCACGAATCACAACAGCAACCAGTTGCATTAATGCAGTTAAGCGCCCGAGGCACTTCACACAAGGAGTATTATCTAACAAAATTTAATATTCAGCCACAGTTAGGGATATTAGCATAAGGTTTTGTTATAGCAGCCGGTGAGAGCAACTTGGGAGGTGAGGTTCAGGGAGGAAATTCCAGAGTTTAGGGTCCTAGCAGCTGAAAGCATGGCTGTTAGTTGTGGAGCAAAAGAACCGAAAGATGCCTGAGAGGCCAGAACTGAAAGGGAAAAAAGGGGGAAAAAGAAGCACGCCCCTGTAAGAGACCAGTAAGGTAAGACATCATAGTCATAACTGCACAGCTGAAAGTAACCTCCGTGAGCTGGAGTCCAGTCGAGACTTCTGGTACAATTTCATTGGGTTGATCATTCACTTCTGTGTGTGCGTTGTGAATAACATTTCAGAAATTGTACTATAATGTCGACATAGGATGTTCTTATTTGTCAGCTCAGTGCATATAATAAACCAGTGCTGAATATTATAATTTTAAGAATCCTGCTGTGAGCCTTTGACTTAAATTATCCATATCCTTGACAATTAACACTGTAACTGAAGAGTTTATGCAGGCCTGTCATGTCTCATGCTTTTAAGTGTGAGGCTGTACCTTACATTGCGGTTAATCTCTCAAACAGACTCAAAATCTCACTGTAAACCACTACCATTGAATTGTTGATAATTCCCTTTATAACACTTAGGTTTAAACAGTCTCCCATTCTTCTGCGAATCTGGGGCTGTTCATTGAAGCTACATATAGTAGACTGCAGCCTATCATCAGCATGAGGCTGGAAATCCCCAAAGCAGTACGATTTGGTGCACCTTTGTTCCCATGCCCAGTGTGTCTGAGTTACTGAGCTCTGGAAACTGTGGCCAGGGAGCCCCCTGAAGTCCCAGATGCCTCACATAAATGTATAGAAATTAGACACCTTTCAGGAACTTTCGATACATTAAAAGCACCATGTGAATGCACTTGTTCCCATAATGTGATTGAACACTTCTGGTAAAGAGTATGTACCATTGCATAATGGTTGTAGTGCTGGATGAGTAATGTAGAGTTCACAAATGATCTAAAAACCTGAATTTGAATCCTACCAGGATGGCCAGGAACTAACTAAATTGGAATTGCGAAATTACCTGATTGTCATAAAAGCCCATCTGGCTCATTAATGCCCTCCTTTCCCCACGTGTGATTCCACGGTAGTGGGGTGGACTCTTATCTGTCCTCTGAAATGGCCCAGAGGTCCATCTTGTTCAAAGACATTTGGGTATGAGCTCTATATTACAGTTTAGTGTTGGGCATGGCAGTAATTGTTGGAGGGATACTATTATATCACTGTACGCCACGGAGAAGAACCAGTCTGTCAATGAGAATGTTGTGCTCTGTGATTGGACATTGTCTCATGTAGTATTGCCACTTGCTAACTGTGTCCCATACACTAATCTGAAAAGGTAATGCTCATTGATTGTACACTGCATGACAGAAGCAATATTGAAAAACTAATTGACCCTATCATATATCTAAAATCATTTCAATTTGTTCTGAATGACCACTAGTTCTATACCAGCTGTCCTTCACGGTTTTCATGAAGTTGACCAAGACTGAGCAGATGGATCCGCACCTCCTATCCTCTTGCACTATTTAATGTTACACTATTGGTCTGAAGAAATGCATCTTGCAAATTTGATGTTACACCACACTCTTGACTGCTTTCAAGAGATTGCTTCAGCACCCTTGAAGATGAACTGTTTTTCATCATGCACTTATTTTACTTCAAGTCAAGTTTATTGAAGATTTCAGTGCTTCTGATCTGGTGGGGAGGGAGTGGAGGTTTTTGCTTCAATGAATTAAGCTGAACTGAAAATGGAATTGGTACTTTGCTTACTTGTAACTTTTTATAAATCCGTAATACAGTATTTCTGTCTCCATTGAACGGATTTCTCTATATTGACACTCAACCAGAAAGACAAAATACACCTTGTTCAACAGAGATTCCAATGTGCAGGAATGACAGAGGAAACGTTGACCGCCTGCTTTTCTCCACGGATGCTGCCTGGCCTGCTGAGTTCCTTCAGCATCATCGTGTTTTTCATCTAGATTCCAACATCTGCAGTCCTTTGTTTCTCTTCTGAACTTTGATGATTTGAAATGATCAAATCCTGAAACTGATTTATCCTTAAACAATAGGAAGTTCATGTCCAACAGTTTAATATCTGTCTCTCAAGTATGAAAAACCCATCTCTGTCTCAGAACTGTAAAGTACTGCATTAATTGCACAGCATTTCAGTATATCCATTTAGGAATAAGGCACCATATTAATTTTAAAAATGATCATACGTTCTTCAGTTTGTTTGTACATCACTCTGACCATTATTTCAGAAGCAAAGAACTCTCCCATACTCCAGCATGGTGTCATTTTCAATCTTGGAAGTGATATTTAATTAGAGCTAACAATTAAAAAGAAATTGTTGCTCACGGACTGATTCACGCCTCACCTGAAAGGACTGAACAAAGCATTGGTTGACAAATTGAACCATCCCCTTTGCCTATTTCAAAGCAACATTTTGTTGGTTTTTCAAAATGAACATGGTTTGTTGCACAAATGGCCAAGATTTGCAGTGAAACAGGAATAATTGGAATGACCTCAAGCAGACAACTGCAAACTCGGTGACATTACATCTGTCAATCGAGGCCCAAATATCTAATTCTTTACAACATAACATTTCAGTCAAGGAGGTCACGCATTGATGCAGGAGCTTCACCCAGTCAAAGATTTGTTTCAGTTTTGTTCAGTGTAAGAAAAAAAATGATAAACCAGACAAGTAAATAGACAGGAGCATGCATCTCTACATGCAGACAACCGGATGTGGAAAGAAGTCATTAACTTGACAGAAGTACAAGTATCAGCCTAGCTCCCAACTGTGAGCATCGAACAGGATCCAACAACCATTGAAAAATCACTAAAACTGGTTGCTGCATCCGAATCAATCACATCATTTACCCTAACAAGGGAGGTAGAGCCTTGTTTTATTCTTCTGCAGATAACGTTGATTAGTACAATGCTGCTGGGATGGGGTGTAGTTCTTCTGCTGTGTTACAAGCAGTGATACTGTAAACCTGTTCTTTTTGAGAAACTTGCACAGAGGAATCCCTCCCCCTCTGTCTCCTATCATGTTTGTCAGACAAATATTCAGTTGAAATCCAAGCTCAGGCCCAGAAGCTTCACTGGAGTGCAGTAAACACAATCAAGACCTGACACCAGGAAGCTGAGTACATGAACTTGTTCCACCAAAGAGATTGGCCTTGATAACACAGGAACACAGCTCTTTCTTGCTAAGGCTGTAGCCACGTCCCTGGCTCATCTCTACTAACTGCCCCCATCAATCACTGCTGTTCAACTTTGCTTAAAAGTAGTGAAGACTGAAGGAAGCAGGCGAGGACCAATGTCAATCCTTGACACTGATAAGCCAGATGATAAGGCCCCAAACTCTTAGAAATGATGGGAACTCAGACATTATTGCAGCATTGCATGTTTTGGTTTAGCTTTCCAGTGGTTCTCCTGATGCCCAAAAATATATATACAGCAACTGACTGGATTCTTGAGCCATGTCTCAACGACTGTTAAACATGATGAAAAATTTGTTTTCGTGAGGACACAGACAATACAGTTTAGGTTAAAAGGTCATTCACCACCTCATCACAAGACTGGACTGGCAAGGGGATTCCACTAGACCACCAGACATCCCAACTATTTTCATTAATTCTCTCAGGCAAGCCATAGTGACAGCATCAATCACGAGTCAGAGATGTTCTTGCAGGTTTAGGTGCTTCTAGCAACCACAGTATTTTGATTTTTATTGTGTGCTTTAAGAGTTAGCTTGCCATTGCATTCGAGGCATGAATGAGTTGGGAAAGCAGCCATGAGGAGAGCCTCCACTTCAGCCAAAAGTCTGTGAAATGAGCATTGAAAGGAGGAAGTGTAACATGTCAAATTAGGTAAAAAAAAAGGAAATAAAGAGAGGGAAAGAAAGAGTCTATTAACAAAAAATAACAAAATAAGGAAAGGTAAAAGAAAATGATGACTACATGGGAGAAGGCATAATGGCTGTTGAGTCCCTGTTGGCTCTATGTAATAGCAATCCAGACAATCCAACTCATGCATACTCTCCTCTTTGGCCTGCAAATCCTTTCCTTTCAAATACTTGTCTAGCTCCCTTCTGAAGGCTACTGTTGAATCTGAAGTTGAATCAAAGCCTGGCAGTTCATTCTGGGCCCGAAACACTCTCCATGTAAAAGCATACCTCATACCTCATTATATCACTTTTGGCTTTTTAGTTAATCACCTTCATTCTCAGTCTCGTAATTCATCACCCTTCCACCAATAGCAAAATTCCTCGTTACCTTCTCTGCCTATACTCTTCATGATTTTAAACAGCTCCAGTAGATCTCAACCTCCTCTGCTCCAAGGAGAAGAACCCAGCTTTTCTAGTCTGT
Source organism: Pristis pectinata (assembly GCF_009764475.1). Lineage (NCBI taxonomy): Eukaryota > Metazoa > Chordata > Chondrichthyes > Rhinopristiformes > Pristidae > Pristis > Pristis pectinata. Next base: position 17,935,869 of record NC_067411.1, on the reverse strand, counting down.
CCACACAACTGAAGACCCTGTTCCCTGGAATCATTCTGTTAAATCTCCTCTGCACTCGCTCTAAAATCTTTACATCTTTTCTGAAGGCTACTAACATGGTTAAAATCTATCACATCAATTTAAACCTGAAGAAACAAAATTCCACACTTGGAAAGGTTAATTTTCAGTGGAAAATGGTTGATAAGAGGCAACTAATGGCTTTTATGTATGTTTCTGTGGCGAGATCAGTTTCTATCTAACAGAGAGGGTCAGAAGAGGTGCAAATCAGAAAGAACCTTCTGAATATCCTCATTTAACCCTTGGCTGGATATCACTATACCCTTTACTTGTATATAGTACTGAGCCCCATTAGCAATGTTAAACTGCCAGCAAATTTTGACCCACTGCTTTTGCAGAACATCCTCTACAGAGATCAATATTCTGTGTGCAAACAAAACAGCAACCAATCACTGCAGCCTGGCAGAGAAGGATTGGACGACTGGCAGGTATACGATAAATCAACTTCAGGTGGAAAACCTGGCCCAGAAAGATGGATGAGCAACAATTGCTCATTTGTCTCTGTCCCACGAGCATATCAATCTTTTGAATTCAAAACTTTCTGCACCTTGACTTAGTTATTATACCTGAGGCATGCCTAGGATAAACAAGTGACAGATACTATGGGGAGAGTGCTAACAGAACAATAATCATTTCGAATGGTTGCTATATGAGTTGCTTTAAGCAGCCAGTGTTGCACAAGCTCACACCTGTCCTGTGCTGCAATCCTGTAGCCTTGTCCAGCAAGTTATCGAACAGTGTTACACACTGGAACTTGCTAACTAAACAAAGCTGACTCAACAGTGACCTATTTTAGCTATATTCCCTAAAATTAGTTGCAAACACCTTATATCATTGAATATATACCCAAAATACTGTACTTGTGCACTTTTACATCAATCGTTCTCCAGAGAACCAAAGCACGCACAGCAATTGTAAACACTTGCACAGCCTCGCTTTACATCTTACATTTTGCCAACAATTAAGTGAGAAAAAAGGCAATTGTGGCTCACACTGTGTCTGCTGATGAGTTGGAGGTAGGGTGGGAAAACCACCCACAGTCACAGCTTATTGTTTAGCAAAGAGAATAAATTTACTCAAAAAATTAAGTCTAAAGCAATAGAAACTCGGCAACTTCTCCCAGTAGAAGGCAGCTAATTTCTCCAGTAGGTGGAGGATGTACTAAATCAACTATGATCACATAAAACAAGCCTGATGGATAGAGAAATTACCCTATCATCTCCACTCGGGCAGCCCTGGCACTGTTACCAAATGCAGTAAAAAAAAATGGAAATTCACTTCCATACCCTATTGAAAAGTGAAATTGTGATCACATGGATAATGACTGTGGTTAACATTTATCCCTTAATTACTTGGCAGAAAACTGGTCTCATCTTGATGCCCATTGTTGTTTGTAGCCAATTGGGTAATGTACTGGATAACACTATTAGAAACTAGTTTTTCATGCAGAGGGTGGTGTGTATGTGGAATGAGCTACCAGAGGAAGTGGTAGATGTGGGTACAATTACATTGTTTAAATGACATTTGGACATAGCTACATGGATAGGTAATTTTAGATGGCGGTGGGCCAAAAATGGCCAAAAAAAGCCAAAAATGGCAAAGGGGATTTGCTCAGATAGGCAATTTGTTTGGCATGGATGTGTTGGTCCGAAGGGCCTGTTTCTGTGCTGTATAACTCTGTGATTCAAAAGCAACCCAAACTCCTCTGGCTCTCACTGTATCCTGGAAATACCACTGACCAGAAACTGAACTGGAGTAGCCACATATGCATACCTACAAGAGCAGGTCAGAGGCTGGGAATCCTGTGGCGAGTAACTCACCTCCTAAGCCTGGCCACCATCTACAAGGCTCAAGAGTGTGATGGAACACTATCCACTTAGCTGGATGAGCGCCGCTTCAACAACACTCAAGAAGCTCGACATTATGCAGGACACAGCAGCTTGCTTGGTAGGCACCCAATCCACAACCATTCACTCACTTTACCACCGCCACATAGCAGCTGCAGCAACTCACCAAGACTCCTAAGACAGCACCTTCCAAACCCAGGACCTCTACCAGCTACAAGGACAAAGGGAGCAAACGCATGGGAACACTACCACTGGGAAGTTGCCTTCCAAGCCACACACTATCCTGACTTGGAGATGTGTTGCCATTCCTTCACCGTTGCTAGGTCAAAATCCTGGAATTCCCTCCCTAACAGCATTGTGGGTATACCCACACCTCAAGGACTGCAGCGGTTCAAGAAGGCAGCTCACCACCACCTCCCCAAGGGCAACTGGGGATGGGCAATTAAATGTGAGCTCAACCTGCCAAGGCCACATCCCTTGAATGACTAAATAAAATAGTCCAGACCCACTCATGTCTGTGAACCACTTGGAGTCAGGCAAGTACATGCACATTATCAGAAAGTGGAAGTATAATACTAACCTCCACAGAATATCAGCCTCGCTAATTGTTCCCTTGGTGGTGTGATTCTCAAGCATGTTTAGGCTCTATAATGCGGGGAGAGGATATCATCAGTGCTCCTTTGCAGGAAATTGAAGAGGAAATCAATGATAAAAGTGGATGGACGAGAGAAGAGAAGCCACCAGCATGTTTCTGCAGCAGCTCTGAGAAAAGGTCGGTGTGAGCTGGCAGCAGAGTGGTTAGGTTCTTGGTTGTCCAAAAGGCAGGACACTGATCTGGAAATATAAGTTCAAATCTCATGAAAGAGATTAAATTTAAGTAATTAAATAAATTACAGAGGAGGTCACCATTTGCTCCATCGTGTCCATGAAGATCTCCAAAGAGCATCCATTGAATTCCCCATTCCCCTCCTTTTTTCTCTATAGCCCTTTGAATTATTTTCCCTTAAGTGCTTTGGTAATATCCCAATGAAAGCCCTAACTTCAAGCACCCTTTCAGACAATCAGTTGCAGATCTGGAATGAAAAGATTGCGCAAATTATGATAACCTTGAAACCACCTAGTTTCATAAAAACCTATATTGTTCATGCCTGAAATCTGTCATCCTTGTCTGGTCTCCCCTTTGTGACAATTCAGACCCACCAATGTTGTTCACTCGTAATTGCCCTCTGAAATGTGCAGCAAGCCACTCAGTTCAAGGGGCAATTAGCATTGGCCAGTAAGTGCCGGCCTTCTCAATGACATCCACATCCCGTGAATATTAACAAAAATGGTTGCCTTGGAGAATGGTCACTAATACTTGATCGCACCTGACTAATCTTGTTCTTAATTTCTTCATTCACAGGCCAGAATTTACTGTCCACCCTCATGGTCCCTGACTTGAGGTGGCGGTGAAGAGTCAACTGGATCGATGAGTCTGGTGCCCCACATGGGCTAAACCAGGTAATTTCCTTTCCCTGAAGGACATTTGTGAACCAGTTCTAATGACAATTTGGCAGTTTTACAATTACCACAACTTTTTTAAAAAATTCAAATTTATTTAGTTGCTTGAATTTAAATTTCCCAACTGCTCTGGGGGTTCGAACTCATGAATCCAGATCAGTGGTTCAGATCTTTATATACTGGTCCAGTCACTGAAACATTCAGCTGTCACACCCCTTCCTGATTCTCTGCCACATGTTTGGATAAGTGACGGTGAAACTCTGGTTCGAAACAGATGATTAAGGCATTCAACATGGCAAATATGCATGTTGGCCCAACATTGTAACCTCACAGTCCAGTGTTTGATAAACGGACTGATGAGGCTACCTTCTTCTGCTATGGAATATTGATCCCACCCAAAGCTTCACATCCTCCCAGCAGGATGTCATTGTACCATTAATGAGCTGAATTCCAAGCTGTTAGCATGCCAAGTGTTTTAAGGGTTAATAATACACTGTCCAAAGTGACCACAGGAGTTCCAGACTCATTAAAATGTAACATCAGCTGGCTCATATACCCCAGGGCCTTCGAGCTGAGAAATAATTGGTAAACTAAACTGCAAATAGCTGTCCGCCCATACCGCTGAAACTTTGTTGAAATCTTATTCTGGGAACAATCTTAGGCTACGAAAGCATTAAAACCATAGAATTATTTTAAATTGACTACATGTCAATGACTGATCAATTTGATATAGTGAATGTCTGAGACATGAAGAACTCCATCCCTATGACCCACGCTGTACAGTATCTGGAGTAGAAATGGGACCATCCATAAAAAAGAAAGAGGCATTCCAGTGGAAGAATAATCCTTCCTGGGAGATAAGCAAGTTTTAGTATTTAATCATTTTGGAAATTTAATGGAGACAAGCTCTGAAATATTTACAGTATCCAGTTTGAGAGATCTTTGGAAAAAAGATTCTGAAACTTTAATTTTCAGTTTGGTATGTTTGTCTCACAGTAAAACAAAACAATTTAATTTGCTAGAATCAATCACCTTGATTTGTTCAGTAGTGTGGGCAAGTAAGCTTTCTCAGTTTCAAAGAGAAAGATAACACTTTGGGAACAGCCTGAGATTCAACTCAGCAGGAAATGTCTACCCAATTGTTTTTTATTTATACAGGAGTCTCTGCATGATGACTGATGGTCCTTCTTCAGGGATTCAGCTGTTCCGAAACATAATTTGCTCTCATGGGACTGCTTTAAGTAGGATTTTAAATGTTTCACTGCTGCAGTTGAAGAAGCCTCTTGTTAAAAGCCATCAGCTCTTTTTCCAGGGCCGGTAATCATTGCTCACAATAAACGCATTTATTTTTTCCAGTGAAAATTCAATGGTTCTTGCAGCACAAGCCATCAATTTGTTACGGTCAGGTCAGGAATGAGATGGGTTAGTTTACTTCAGAGTTCCTTCCTGACTGCTTCAATGCTTTAGCCATAGCATTAGACATGCACCCTATATTTTAACACATTTCTTTGGCTCTGCCAGCCAACCTTAAGAGCCCCTCTTGAGCAATTGCCCAATTAGTGATGAATCACAGGGAACTTCTACCATCACACACTTGTCCACATTGCAATTTTCTGAAGCTGACTAACACCATTTCACAGAACAGCCACAAAGTGAAAACATTAGCAATCTATTAGTCTGGACCAGAGTCGACATAGACCCAAGAATTGAAAGTAGTGTTCTAGCCCCGAATAACTTATGCTCTTCATCCTCTCAGATCAAGAGGGGTATTTTACCTTTGTTTAACAAAACAATAATGTTCAGGAAATCAACACTAAAAAAGAATTCATACAGAGAATGCAGGACAATCGCAATCTCTGAATCGATGGGGCTCCCAGGATTGATTGGCTATTACATCAAAAACAGAGGGGTAACTCAGAACTGAAAGGCTGCAGATGATACCTGTCCTCAACGTCCGCCTTGGCATCACAATATGGAACTCATATTTAATATTTAACCTAATTTAAAAAATAATTCTTTGAAAACAACTCGCTTTGGGACTGATCCATGATTTATTAATAAGTTGTTATTTATAATGATGCTTCTTGCTCACATAGCCTTTGCTTCATGTTGGGAGCCATTGCTCATGTCTTCAACTTGCCCCTCCTCCCCCATATCCAGCAGCAATGCCATGAAAAGAAACTCCTAAACAACCTACAAGAGCCGGCAACCTCAGGGGGGCTTCCAGTCTCAGCACACTCTCTCTTTACCCTGACAGCCTTTTTAAGATCAATGGCGAGGATAAGACAAATGCAACCTCTCAGTCCCTTGCAACACACTGCATTAATTCCTCCCCTTCCACTGGTTGACCGATGTCATGCTGAGCAACTGACAGCCAGCAACTCCTTAAGCTGGGAGGTGCTAGGACTGAATAGCACCATTTAATAATGATTAATTTGCTTGATTGAGTTTTGAAATTCATTTCCAGGTGGTATTAGCCTAATTGTTTATTTTATATAATTTATATTGACTCAGCACATGTCCAATAGATAAAGTTCAATTAATTGAAAGACTAATTAGATTGTCTGAAACCAAAAGGTCTCAAGGTGACAAGAGCAAAATCTGGGACTACTTAACAGACCACTGATGAATTTGAATGGCTTTTGAAAAGAAAATAATGTGAATACTCAATGGGAAACCAAGCAGGAACTCCCCCTGGGCAGACCTTGATTTGATTTGGCAGCATTCCTTCTCACAAGACCACCAAGGACAACAAACTTAAAGCTGCTAACTAAATCAGTAATGAATGTGAATGCTTGGCTCAACTCTAGAGCCCCTCAGTCCTGTACAATTCCTTATTTGATTCAAAATCTTGAATGGATTAAGAGTGGCTTTCAGGGGATCAAACTGACCAAGTTTTCATCTCTTCTTGGACCGTCCAACAAAGGCCCAGCAAGCAGTATGTTAAATAATTGACCTCAAGTGATTGTAAGTCGGTCAGACTGAATCTGTGCAATTCTTGCTGGCTGGTAGCAAGTCTAAAACATGATTTGCATTGAACATAAAACAGTACAGCATAGGAACAGATCTTCTGACCCATCGTGTCTGGACCAACCATGATGCCAATCTGACTAACCCCATCTGCCTGCACATGGTCTGTATCATTCTGTTCCTTGCCTGTTCATGTTTCTGTTTAAATGCTTCTTAAACATTGCTAGTGTTTCTAATTCTAGCACCTTCCCTGGCAACACATTCCAGGCAACTATTACTTTCTGTGTAAAAAAAACTTGCTCTGCAAATTTCCTTTAAACTTTCCCCCTCTCACCTTAAAGCTATGGTAAATTGGTTTATTCTTGTCACATGTACTGAGGTACAGTGAAAAACTTTGTTTTGCATGCCATCCATACAGATCATTTCAACAGTGCATTGAGATAGTACAAGGAAAACAATAACAGAATGCAGAATAAAGTGCTACAATTACAGAGAAGGTGCAGTGCAGGCAGACAATAAGGTGCAAGGCCATGACAAGGTAGATTGTGAGGTCAAGAGTACACCTTATTGTAGTAGGGATCCATTCAATAGTCTTATAACAGCGGGACAGAAGCTGTCCTTGAGCCTGGTGGTCCATGCTTTCAGGCATTTGTATCTTCTGCCCGATGGGGTGGGGGGGGGGGAGAAGAGAGAGTGTTTGGGGTGGGAGAAGTCTTTAATTATGTTGGCTGCTTTACTGAGGCAGTGAGAAGTGTAGACAGACTCCACGGAGGGGAGGCTGGTTTCCATGATGTGCTGAGCTGTGTCCACAGCTCTCTGCAGTTTCATGTGTTCCCAGGCAGAGCAGTTGCCATACCAAGCCGTGATGCATCTTGACAGGATGCTTTCTATAGTGCATCTGTAAAAATTGGTGAGGGTCAAAAGGGACATGCCAGTATTAATTACTGGTGCTAATGCAATGAGTTATCACTTCTTGGGTGCAGAACCACAGATGTGGAAATCATTTATTGTTGTCAGCAGCAAGTGAGTTAGAGACAGCAGTAGAAGTGGATTTTTGCAAGTAGCTACTCTATGTGAGGTTCCAAATACCAGGAGATGAAATTGAAAGGGTTGAGGAGTTGGGGCAGTTTGGTACGAAATTTGCAAGAAGGAATCAGAGCTAGGAGATGCTTTGAGGAAGGAAATCGTACTTGGCTGTTAAACCTAAAGGGGTGCAACGGTTTTGGACACTCAGTGTACTCTTTCCCAGCAGAAGTACTTAATCACAAGCCATAAAGTCAATGCAAAAACATTTACTGACATCATGTCATCAGACATCACGTAGTCATAGAATCAATATAGCACAGGAGGTGAATGCATGCCAACTCTATGTGGAGCAATCAAGTCAGTTTCATTCCCCTGGAATTTCTCTGTAGTCCTGAAAATTATTTCCTCTTGGTGCTAATTCATTCCTTTTTTTGAACTCTGGCTGACCACCCTTACCAGCAATGAATTCCCAATCATAATCTCTCTCAGCATTAGAAAGTTGATTTTCACATCTCTCCACAGTGTCTCTTGTCCATCACTTTAAATTGACATCCACTGGAATCACCTGCAGGTAACCTTTCCAAAAGCCATTATGAGCTTGTATATCTCGATCAAGTCAGACACAGCACTGGATCGGATGCTGCATGGTCAGATATTGCACATTTGTATCAAGTGAAACACTAATCAAGGTTAGAGCTACATTGTTTTATCAGATTGGATTAGTAACACTCACCCAACTCCCAACTTCACTGTAAAACTTGGATTTTCATAACAATCACTCTCTCCAAGTTCACATTTCTAAATTTTTTGCAATTGGTATTCTCAACAAAGGTTTCTTCCTCCTATTAGATATGGGAAATAGTACACCACTGCCTTGTCTGTGACTGTCGATGGCAGAAATAGATGACAAACATATGCTCATGATAAGATCAACAAGAGAGGCAGTGATCATTTTAACAATGTAGAGAATGATACTGATGTCATAAAAGATCCTTGGAGCAATGACTGAGGATAATGGTCCAAGATTAGTTAATGTGGACAGACACATTAAATTGTTCACTGGAAGTTTTTGCTTGATTACCAGGGAGGGATTTGAAAGCTTCACCTTAAACATTTTACCTACATTTAGGCAGCCGCTAGTGAGGTGAACAAAAGATTGATGGAATCTACAAGAGACTCTACATGGGCCATTGGAAAGAGCTGGCATGATGATTTTAAAAGCTTTTTGTCACATGTCATAAGTTGCTGTGTTCTACTGATTTCTTTTCAATTGAATGTTCAGATTATTACCAACCAAAGCAACTTTATAATTTTCAATGACAGCAAAACAATTACACTAGCTTGGCAAGTCTATTAGTTCAGCTAGTCAAAAAACACGAAAAGGAAACAGTGACTGATGTTTTTGTTGACAAGATAAAAGTCCCTAAAGTATATGATGGTGAAACTGTTCTTCAGCATCTCTTAACCACGGCAAAATGAATGGAAATACTCATTATGACAGCATTGTACATGCAAACAAAACACAAGAAGTCCAGATTTCTTATCTGTCCTCAAACCCAAATCAATTATGTTCTTATTGAAACACAATGCAGTGCCTCCTACAAGTAACATACCTGCAATCTATCTCTGTACTATTATATATCAAGAGTAAACCAATCAAACAGCAAGCAAGGACTAGAACTCAAATGCTTCAGTGCACAGTTAGTATGATTTGGGAATACATTACTCGTGAATCATCCTGTTATGAGTGTAAACACACCCCAGGTCATGTTAAAATAAATGGAGGTACAGAATAAACTCTGGTGCTTTATTTTACATCACACTCTCTTTCAACGATCGTTACTCCAACAGTAACATTGGCACTGCTGGTGTTTTTCGAAGTATAATCACTGAATGTGGCCTTCCAGCCTCTCTGGAGATAAACAAAGAATGTGGAAATTAATTCTGGGAATTTTTCCTATGCTTTTTGTCTGTGAGCGAGAGGGGAACATTTTCCGGGGTTTCTTTCCACGAAAGACCTCTTTGCAATCTTTCGGACGATCGTGTTCAGTTCAGCATTGCAACTAACGTAATTTTTCCTTACCCAATTCATTTGTGCTCTTCACTTTACAGTTCCTTTACTCCATTCATATGCAAAGTATTAAATCCCAAACTTCACATCATTTATTCATTAAACAATCTAGCTTTTTATTTTATAAATCAGGAGGAGAACTGTATGGAGTTAATTAAATAAAATGTTGCTAATAATCAGCCACAAGACAAAATTTCCTTTCTATCTTCGTGCTGAAAGCAATTCTGCATTGTTGAGAGAAGGCCAGTGCAGAATCATTGCTCAACATGAGGAGGCTTTCCAGCCCATCAAATCTATGTGGGCTCCTGGTAGAACAATCCCATTCCATTTCTCCTTCCCCATAGCCCTCAAAATAATTGTCTCTCATATGTCCATTGAATTATCTTCACCATCCCTCCGGACAGTGAGGTCCAGAGGAGGCCTTAACATTCCTTGTGGGGTCTGGAAAGGGACTCCTACTCCTACAGGTCACACTAGTGAAGGCAAATTAAAGATTTGTTCTGTTGCATCTTTTCTAGCCTCAACTATTCTTAAAAGGGACCTGCAAGAAGGAGCTTACTTGCCAGATCAGAGCTGGTAAAGGAGTTGGCTTCCATCAGGAGACCTACCATCAGTATAAAGCTGGGAATATACAAACTGTGATGTTGGGAGGCATCTCATAACATCAAGGTATGCAAATTTCACAGTAGAGATAACAAATCAGAGGAAGAAAGATTGTGCATCTTTCAATCCTTAGGCTGGAGGTACCAAGTCTTGAAATTGATCCTGTTGTTGAACAATCAACTTGGTTCAGAAGGTAATCTCAACCTGGGACCTTCCTGACCCATAGGTACAAGTATCTACTGAGAATGTCACAAAAATGGTATTCAAATCTCTAACTGGTGAAGGTGTAAGGTGGTCAGCATTAGAAATATTAACAGTGTAGAAGGCAACTTTTTCATAGTTCATGAGATAAAGTCAGGATTGTATTGTAAAATTTTAATCTTTTAACGATGACTGTTTCCATATACACTTACATGCACAAACACGGAATTACCATGGCTGGAGAACTGTTCAATTATAACAGTACAAATTTTTGATGAACGCTGGGATCTTGAAACTGACTCCCTGCAGATTGTGTGAACATTAAACATAAGTCAGCTTACAACCTGGCATCTCCCTGAACTTATATGGGGTTTTCTGCCTCACAACCTTATTACACTGTTACAGAACGTCATAAAGTCAAACACAAATACTCCTGTATCTGCAAAGTAACAAAAGCTTTTAAGTTTCCATTAACTGATTCCAGCACTGCCCAGAGCTAAATTGGTTGCCACGCACTGTAGGCAATGAATGCAGGTTAGTGCTTGCCTCTTCTTTGTTGAGCAGCACTAAGTAGGGTCATGGCATTGTTCACATCTCTTTACTACAGTTAGAGGGTAATAATGCCACCACAACAAAAAAGATGTTTCACAGCAAACTGAAACTGTACTAAAACTCTGATAATCCGGCACACTCAGGACATGATGGAAACAGATTAGCAGAGTTTCCAGACTATTGAAATGTTATTTCTACTGACATCCCAGCACGCTGTCAATTCACTTTTTTTTATTAGATATCACACTGTATTATCAAAAATTTTACAGTGAACCCAGTAAGCTTAAAGGAAGCACGGGAACCGGGACCCCAGTGAGAAGAAGTGGAGGAAGCAACCAGGGCTCCAGAGAAGAAGGGGACATTGGAGCCAGAGTCCCAGTGAGCAGGAGGGGATGCAAGTTCAAGTTTGAGTTTATTATTGTCATAGGTGTATACAGGTATAAATGCCATGAAAATTGGCTTTTTAGGGCAGCAGCACAGTTTATTATAAACATGACAAACATAAGTTAAAGTTAAATTAGCGTAAATTATACATAACTTACACGTGTGCAAAAAACAAACATAACGATACTAGTGCAAGATTGTTAGAGAAAAGAAATATAGTCCAAGATAGTGTTAGGGTTTTTCAGTTTGTTCAAGAACCTGACGGCAGTGGGGAAGAAGCTGTTGTTGAACCTTGAGGTGTGGGTCTTCAGGCTCCTGTACCTCCTGCCTGATGGCAGTATTGAGAAGAGGGCTTGGCCTGGATGTTGGGGGTCCCTGATGATGGATGTCGCCTTCCTGATACATCACCTCTTGCAGGTATCCTCAATGGTGTAGAGAGCTGCACCCATGATGGAACTGGCTGAGTCCACCACTCTCTGTAGTCTCTTGCGTTCCTGTGCATTGGAGTTTCCATGCCAGGGGAAATCTAGCTACAGTGAGCAGAAGGGGAGCACAGGAACTGGGACCCTGATGAGCAGGAGGGGAACAAGGGAACTGAGGTCCCAGTGAGCAGAGAGAAGCAAGAATTTAGGGACCCTGGTGAGCAGTCGGGGAGTGTGGCAAACATCACCTGGTGTGCCAGATGCTGAACTTTGGGGATTTCCAAATAGTTGGACAGCAGATTATTGGGATTTTACTGTATATGGCTCTGGTGCATTTTTGTTCAAACCTCATTCAATCACTGACATCGCTTCATACAAAAACAGGAAGCCAGTCTAATTAATTGTCCTCTCCAAAACCACTTAATACTACACCGAGTATTGGATGTGGCAAAGTCAAATCTGAACTCTACTGCAGTTCCACTGTGGAAGAGGAAATATTAATTGCTGTTGGCTGCAGTCCATGGGAAATTAAGAGTTGGGTTTAATACTTCTAAACTGATCTATTTGCTTTCCAGCAGAGTTTTGGACACCAGAAAGGAAGCTTTTTACAAAGCCCTGCTACATAAATATTCCCATGTTTTGTGTGGCTTTTGGTAGCAGTTGACAGCTGGCATCCATATCTTGTGACCTTTCTGTATTTAGTATGCTCTTGTGGTTTTGCTAATTTGTCAGTATCACCAAGACTTGGATTGGCATTACTTCTCGCCTGATGCATACACCCTGGACCCTGCACCTTGGCTACTGTCAGCAATAATCTAACTGTGACCCAGCCACAGCCTTGGTCAGGGTCTGAAACCCCCTGTATGGTAGTGTGGTGAAGACAAAATTAACCACAAAAATAAAAACTGCAGATATGGAAATCTAAAATAGCTGTGAACACTTAGCGAGTCAGGCAGCATGTGTGGAAAAAGAAACAGAGTTAACATTTCAGAACCCTTCATCAGAAGAAAATTGCTCATTGTATTAAAATAATACCTGGGTGAGCACAAAGCTACAAACCAAGAGTGGGGAGCAGGTCGCTCTTTCCTTGCCAACGTGGCTATGATGTGCTGAATAGTCTCACTTGATGCTGTAAATCCTATGACTCCAAGATTGGATTTGAAAGTTGGGCTTAGAAGCTCCTCCACTAAGTCAGCTCTCCAGAATCACCATCCTGGTTAACATCTCCACTGGGCAAATTAATAAATTGGTTTGTGCTTTATTGCCTGACAGTTGGAACAGGGAAGTCAGCGGGGTGAAGGTTTAAATCAGGAAGGGCTTTCATCCCCCACTGTTTAAATCAGGCAGCAGTACTGTGTGATTGGAGGCCCCAGCAACTCTGTGACACCAAACCCCGAGGGAAGTGGACGGCAATAATGATGCAGAGGAGCATCAATGCATGGAAGCTGAGGTTTAATACTGAAGGTATCAAATCGTCCACTCAGGTCAAAATAATCCAATAACATAACAAAGGAGGAATTTACTTCTGGGAAAAAAAATCAAATATTCAGGACACTTTGCAGTAAAGTGACTTTGAGTTAAGAACAAAATGTCTCTCGGTCCTTCCTAGGAATGCAGTGGTGAGGTTGGAACTTGTCCTTCAATGTTAGTCTCACCAGTCATGCCGTTGGAGAAAAAGTCCCTGAATTATTAATATGCTTGAGTTGTTTATCATAATTTGTGCTAATATAGTGGTGTCTAAACCCTGCGTACAACCAGTCGGTATAAAATCCTTATCTCATTACCACTTCAACAAGAAACCCGCAGCTGGAAGACCTTTCAAAAAGAGAAAATTAACAAAGGATTATTTGGAAAACTGATAACTGCCATTTTAGAGGCACGTTCATTTTGATGAGCTGGGGAGTAGTAGAAGCTCCAGTAAAGGTCCCAAGGTGGTTCACTGGGGGTCCTGACAGTAAAGTGAGATGGCTACATTTACTGATGCTGCCAGGAACCCTTGCTGTTGCCAACTGTTTCAGAAGCCCAAGCAGATTATGAATAACAGAAGTGTAACTGAAGTGGAGCAGCTCGCGTTTCACACGGCTGTTTCATATCCCGGGGGACCTTAGACAGCAGCAGAAAGGGCAGGAGGGCAGGGGAAGAATCCTTGCAAAATATTAAGGCTATCTTTTCAAAAGCAATATAACCAAATATCAATATTGAATATTCCAGTTAAGTTGGAGAGGGCAAGGTATTTCATTTAAGAAACTGCAATTTCAGCATGAAGACTCATTCGTATGGTACTTTCATATGCCTCTCAAAAATAATTCAAAGCATTTTATCCAGACATGGGTCACTTTAAAGTAACTGCTAGTAAACAAGCAGGAGTGGCAAAATGCAAAGCAGTAAGAAACACAAGTGTTCATATGGCAACTTTCTTGACAACTGAGGTCTTGGAATGCTTTACTTGTACAGGTCCTCCCCAGGTTACAGCAGGGTTCCGTTCCTGTGAACTGCTTGTAACCTGGACAGTTCGCAAGACGGAAATGCAGCCGCAAATCGAGTTCCCACACGGCAACAGATGCATGCAGCCTCACAGCAGCTGGCAAATCCATCCTGCCGGTCTCCAAAATGCTCATTTGTATGTACTAGCTGTCCATAAGTTAGGTGTTCATAAGCTGGGTTGGACTTGTGGTCAGCTACACCTCTATGGTAGCACACTAGGGTGAATCAGAAGGCATAGTCTCATGTCCAGTTCCAAGAACTTTGATCATAAAATCTCCACTGATACTTCCAGAGCTTAATCAGGCATTTCAAGGTAGGTGGTAGGGGCTTTCGAACAATCCATTAAACAGAAACAGAAATGCTGGAAGCACTCAGCTGGTCAGGCAGCATCAATGGAGAGGGAAACAGAGTCAACATTTGAAGGATCCTTCATTAGAATTGGAAAAGTGAGAAGACTTGAAGCCTCTGCAGTTTTTTGCTCCCAACATTAAACTGTTTTCCCTCTTAGGCTGATACAGAAGATCTCAGGGGACTATTTGGAAAAAGAATCAGGGAGGTTTCTCCCCAGTCAATACTTATCCCTCACCAAGAATTAGAAGAATATATCTCATGCAAGTTTTCTTGAGTACAGCTGGAGCTCTGCTTCAAAAGTATTTCATCAACTGAAGGATCAGGGTCTTAGTTCAATACCTTGTCAGCGAGGAGTCACCTCTAACAGTGTAGCACTCCCTCAGTTTGTGCTGGAATATCACTAATTGGATGCCGCATTGGTTAATTCTGGTTCTGGTGGACTCCCCAGGATTCCTTCTCATTCACTAAGTGCCATAGAATCTAATGCCAATGAGAATCAGAACATTTACTTCACTGCAACTATAGAACAATCCAACACTGCAGCAATGCATCAGTGTTGCATCAGAGTCCTGGTACAGCCTTAAGAGCCAACTTTGTGGCACCAGTGGATAACCTCAGGATACTGAAGGTGGTCAAGCTTGACTCTGTTCATTGAACACCAATTTCAAACATTTTCAGGTCAGAGCTGAGGTCAAATCTAAAGGTGACAGATACTGCTACTTACCAGCCATGTTCATTGATACCTGCACAGTGTAAAATCCTTCTATCTTTTGGCTGTTTACATGTCAATCTGCCATAATATTCATTGCAAATGATACATCTGCAGCCAGACATATTTTGTTTGAGCAGAAACTTTTGATATTTTTGAATGGTTCTTCAATCAAAACAGCAGCACAGTCACTACAAGTCCTGAAATCCTTAGTCATTCCATTATCAACAGACAAAGGTACCTCCTCTGCCTTAGACATAGGAAAACTGTGAATCTGAGCTGCAGCAACAACTCAACACAAACTGATGCTGGAAACACACAAGATTCATTTACTCCTCCTCTCCAGTTTTGGTCTTTCAGAAGTTTATTTCCCCATGTACAAAGAGTGATTAGAAAAAGCAACACACAAGTGGCCAAATCAGTCATGGAATCTCAAAAGTGAATTAATTAAAATCCAAGAAATCATTGAAAGTGCAGGGCAGTGGCATTGAGAGTTAATAGCTTTTAATTACAAGTAGATAAATGCAAGACCGAACTCTCTGCATGCTAAACCGCACGTGACAGATAGAGCTAATTGATCCTGTAATGAATGGATAACAGTAAAGCCTTGCAGTCCTGCCACATCTGGTTGTGAATGGTGGTGGACAAGTAAACAACTAATGGGAGAAGAGGGGTCCAAGAACATCCTCTTCCTCAATGATAGCAGGGACCAGCATATGAATGTTAAATACAAGGCTTGGCATTCATAACCCTATTCAGCCAAATGATCTATCTTGGCTTCCTCCGAAGATCTCCACCATAACAGTCCAGCTGACCTGATTCACTCCAGGTGATACCAAGAAACAGCTGAGAGCACTGGATACAGTAAAGGCTGTGAGAACAGACAACATCTCAAGGGTGGTACTGAAGAAATGTGCCCTAGAAATATAGTTGCACCTCTGGTCAAGCTGTTCCAGTATGGATCCAATACCGGCATCTATCAGACAATGTAGAAAGTTGTCTAGATATATCCTGCTAAAATAAAACAGGATAAGTCCAATCCAGCCAATCATCAGTCAATTCTAAACCATTAACATATTGCTGGAAGATGTTGTAGACAGTGCTTTTGAGGTCCTGTTTGGGTTTTGTCAGGACCACCCCCTCCAGACTTTATCACAGCCTTGGTCCAAACAGACGAAAGAACTGAACTCCACTGGTGAAGTGAGAGTGACAGGCCTTGACATCATGGCAGCACTTGATTGCATATGCCATCAGGGAGCTTGAGAAAAAGTGAAGTCAATGGGCACCAAGGGGAACTGACTCCAATGGTTAAGTTGCACCTCACATAATGAAATATGGTTGTGGTTCATGGAGGTCAATCATCCCCACCCCAGCATATCACAACAGGAATTCCTCAAGGAATTTTGCAGCCCACCCATCTTAGGCTGCATTATCAATGACCATGCTTCCATCACTTGGTCATTGGGGATGTTTGCTGACAAATACACAATGTTTACTGCCATTTGCAACTCCTCTGCTTATAAGACAGTCTATACCTGCATGCACCAAGATCCAGTCAGCATTCAGGCCTGGGTTGGTAAGTTGCAGGTAATATTTGCCTTAAAAGTACCAGGTAATGGCGATCTCCAACAAGCAAGAGTTTCACCCTTGATATTCAATGTGTTCCCATTGCTGACCCTGGACCATCCAAATCCTAAGGGTCAACACTGACCAGAAACTCAACTGGACCAGCTGCATAATAATTGGCTGTGGTCAGAGGCTGAATATCGACTGACCTTGTGTTTCTCCAAAGCCCTTCCACCATCTATAAGGCACAAATCAGGAGTGTGATGGAATTATCTTGACTTGCCTGGATGATTGCAGGTCCAGCAGCTCTGAAGCAGCATGACAGCATCCAGAACAAAGCAGCCCACTTGACTGTTACCTTGTCAGCCACCATAAGCATTTATTCCCTCTGCCAACATGGTATCTTGGCTGCAGTGCGTACCATCTAAAAATTGCACTTCAGTTGCTAGCCCAGGCGACTTTAACAACACCTCCCAAACCTGCACCTGTTAAGGAGGACAAGGGTCGCAGGCGCTTGGGACATCGCCACCTACAGGTTCTCCAAGCTGCACACCATACTGTCTTCTAAGTAGATTGCTGGGTCTAAATCCAAGAACTCCTCTCGCCAACAACTCTGTGGGAGTACATAAACCAGAAGGACAGCAGCAGTTGAAGAATATGTCTCACCACTCAAGCGCAATTAGGAAAGGACAATAAGTGCTGGCCTTGCCCTTGACAATCAGATCCTCAAAAATAGATTAATAAAAAAATTCATTAGAAGTGGCATAATTGGTTAAATAGCTGAAACTTCTGTGCATTTAGATGAAGTGACTAAATTTCATGCTAATTATGAAACAAATTGCCACAGGACCACACATGATCACACTGTACTTATTTAGACTTACTCTCCTTCTAAACATAAATTTCATACTTTTTCCACACTGCAGTTCAATAAGCTCTGGGAAACTGGCAATTTCCATTTTGCCAAGTACATTCACCAAAGGCTTGTAACATTTGGTTGCTAAGTATAGCTTTTCAAAAGCCTTTTTATGTTTCTGGAAAATAAGAATGCAATTACTACTTAAGCCTCAGCTTGCCTGGAGGCTGACAGTAAGTAATGGCCAAGAATTCCCTAACATGTTACATTTAACCCACAGATAAAGTCGTAGTGACTTGCCCATGGGGTGAGTGTAACTGGTGAAGACATTTCTACCCGCAGACCTTTAAAAGTTAAGCTTTTTCCTTTCTATTAAGCATTTCATAAAATAGTTAAGGATGTCCAAAATAGAAAAAGGAATATTTTATCTGTGCAGCAATAGAAAGAGACCTTTTCCATCTTATTCCTTCTGGTTACAGTCTAGATTGTTAAGTGCATCTGTTTACAGATCCATGCAGTGTTGCCAAAAAGCAGGCATAGTTACATAGCATATGGCACTCCAGTTGTTCAAGAAGTATGTTGGTGTATGGTCCAGTGAGGCATGAAGCACATTGCCTGAGAGGCAAATCATCTATAATTTAAAAACAATCAAAGCGTGTGACCTGAACTGTAGATTCACACATCACCCTTACACCCCTGACCTCAGGAGCTCAGTGCAGTGTGACGACCACAAGATTTTTATACCAAACACATTACGGTGAGACTCTTGGTTCTGGCAATCAACCCAGGTGTCTCATAACTCCCACCATGGCCTGAAGAAATAACTGATTTCAATAAAGCTGGGACAGAACCAGAAAGTCACACATAAAGGCAATTTCCTCTGAAGGTTATGGAGATCAACACATTTAATTATCTATCTGTATAAACTACAGGAGTCAAATGGGCTGGCTTGTCTTAAAGTCATCATCTGCCTAAACCTTCTCTGTGGCATTTAATATCCCTAGAACTGATCTGATAACTTGCTACATTACTGAGTGATGTAATGAAGATTAGTGAGATCTCACTCAAAGTGCTTGGGAGAAACTCGTGGTCTAAATATTAAGGTAACGGGCAACCTTCATTTCCATTATTTGCCATGCTACTCAAAGATTTCTACATGGGTTAGAAAGTACACTTCAACCATGATCGTCAATCTAACAACCACTAATTCAGTTTTTCACCAAGACGCAGAGACTACCCATTTGGTAATTCCCTGCACTGCTTCTGTGTCTGGGATAAGTGTTCCCAGCGGCTCTGAATGCATTGCTCGTCTGACTGAGGTTGATCAAATGTAAAAGTAGTGATCAAAACAGTGCCTGGTAATCAAGGTGGGTTTAACCTGTGCATGGTGCATTTTCAGCATGGGATCTTCAGGTTTACTTTTACGTGACTCAGACAAGCACTCCAGGGAAAAATTTACAGGACAATTGATCCCATGAAAAGTACGATTATACCTTTGTTGGAGGATGAACCCAGATAGACAAGTCTTACAATGTCAGAACAGAAATCAGCCATTGGCAGGAGCATAGTGGTTATATTACTGGGCATGTAATCCACAGGCTTGCACTAATGAGCCAGGGACATGAAGTTAAGTGCCACAAAAGTAATATTCAGTAGGTGTGGGCTCTGTGGAGAAAAAAAAGAGCTCATGTTTCAGGTTAATTACCTTTAACTATCTTGACTGCCTTCTGAAATGGGCCCTCAAGCAACAAGGACAGAAATTGTTGAAGGTGGCTCAGCAACACCTTTTCAAGACAATAAATATTGACATTGCTTGTGATATCTATTGCCTAGGAATGAGTAAAAATATTTAGTCTGACAGGCCCATAATGGTGGTGATGTTCCATGTGAACTACCCCTGAGGAGAGACCAGATAGGCCTGGGTTTGTTTTCTGTGGACTAGAAGAAGCTGAGGGGTGACCTGATTGAGAGAGACAAAATAATGAGGGGCATAGATAGGATGGATAGCTTTTCTCCATGGTAGAGGTACACAAATCTAGCAGGCATAGTTTTAAAGTGAGGGGTAAGAGGTTTAGAGGGTATCTGAGAACAAATTTTTTCACCCACAGTTTAGAGTTTGGAATGCACTGCCTGATGATCTGAAAGATCTGGGAGAAGGGGGTGATGGAGGGGGAGTCCCACAACAGTTGAGAAGTATTCAGACGTCATTTAGACATTGAAGACCATGAAGCAAGTGCTGGAAATTGGAACTAATATAGATGGGTGCTTCATGGTTGGGTTGACGGGCTCTTAAGACGAAGATAAGAAAAAGATTCTACAACTATATTTATCTTTTAAAAGAGGCAATTGACTTGCTCTGCTCAAGTTGCACCTAATGAAATATGACCGATCATATGGGTTCCTGTTAGTTGGTTTGCAGCTGCTGTCCTCTAACAATGGGTTAAAAAGAAAACACTGTCATGGAGGAATGGATCACAATTGCATTTCAGTCCACTCCACTCTCAGGCATCCACAGAGATAAGAATCACTGGCTAACAGAAAACAAAGGGCATCTGTGCTGTGGACCGACACCAGAAAATTGATCTCCAACACAATGACCATTATTTAGTCAGCATCTGTTTCCAAGCTAATTCAGTCTGCTGGGATAGAGATCTCAGATTCAGACTGACGAGGGTGCAGCATCAAGCCTCCAGAATGATGTAAGTCCTGTTGTGAACTAAGAGAGAAAAAATCTGGCATCAATTATAACAGTCTTGCTATTCTGGAATGAAGTCATAATGGACGGGAAACATTTAAGATTAGTGACTAACGTCAGAAAACAAGATTTGGCTGACAGTTTCTCGATTTTTTTTTATACTTACAAAACAGATCCTTTAGCCCAGTGAGTCCAGCTCCCCCACTTACACCTATCCTCCCAACATTCCCATCAAATGTCTCCAGATTCTACCACTCGCCTACGCACCAGGGACAATTTACAGCAGGTAATTAACCTACCAACCTGTATGTATTCGACATGTGAGAGAACATCAGAGGATCCAGAGGAAACCTACGCAGTCATGTGAAAATGCCACACAGGCAACACCAGAGGTCGAGTTGGAAATCTGGGTCACTGCAGCTGAGGCAGCATCTCTACTAGCTGCGCTACTGTGCCACCCCCTTTACATGAATCATTAAGCTAAACTGACATCACATGTGTGACATATTTAACAGCATCATGTTTTCACCTGCTGCCCTTAAAATTGGAAAATATCTGGACCAGTGATTTCACAGGTTAAGGCTTCCCCAAAAATAGTAGACAAAGGAACAATCTTTGTCGGCTAGTATTGGTGTTGCATAACTTCACACCCATGTGCTTCAGACACAAGGTCCTGTCAGCACTAAACAAAACACTGTTGGAGTGTATATTGACTCCACCCTCTGAGAATACCTTAGAAAATTCCAGCCCTTATCACAGTTCTTTCCACCTTAAGTTTGTTGCTCACATTTATTTTGGAAAATTATTTAATTATTTTCCCTCAAATTTGCTGCTAACTCAGAGATTCATTTAGAATTCTGAATTTCTGTGCAACTTAAGGCTCTGAATCATCCATTTTGCTTTTGCACAGTACCGGAGGACTTTCTAATCTTTTCCTCAGAGCTAGTTCACTTCAAAGCTGAGCTCCTTAGGATGGAGAGAGCCCCTCAAAAAATTTCTCTTCGCTAATGTCCTGGCTGTTTTGTTTAAACTCGCCCATTGGGTTAATTTTCTAGACAGATGAATTTGAATTTTGGATCTGGGCATCATTAGCAAGGTCAAGATTTATTGTCCATCCCTAATTTCACTTGATCAGGTGCTGGGGAATTGCCTTCTTGAATTGCTGCAGTCCTTCTGGTGAAGGTACTTACAGTGCTTTTGGGTGCGGAGTTCCAGGGTCTAAACCCAGTGACAATTGAAGGACCGGCAATATGTTTTCAAATCAGGTTGGTGTGTGCAAATAAGAAGGGGACCTGTAGGTGTTTCCGTGCACATGGAGCCCTTAGTCTTCTTGATATCTGAGGGTTTGGGAGATAGTATTCAAGTAGCCAGGTGAGCAAATGCAGTGCATTTTTAGGTGATACACACTGCAGGCACTGTGTCAGTGTCACCTTTTTTATATTTTGTCAGCTATAAGGTGAAAGAAGTTGCTGTGTTGTGCCTTTTGTACTTCACCATGGAGCAGGCGCAATGCTGTAAAGTACCAAGTCTTCCTACTTCAGTCTCAGCCAGAATAGCTGATTGGGAACATTGGAACAGGAGGAAGACATTTAGTTTTTTGAGCCTATTCTCCACTTATTCAGATCAAAACTGATCTGTGCTTAAATTCCATCTTAGTTCTGCAACCCTTTATTCAGTATGACTAACAAAAGTCTATCAATCTCAGTTTTGAAATTTTTATTTGACCCTATCTCAGATTTTTGCAAAAGGGAAAGTTCCAGCTTCCATGGCTGTTTGTGTGAAGTGATCCTTGTGAAATGTGTCCTTAAGTTCCTCTCTATAATTTTTAGGGTGAAGGGAAGAACCTAACGCTAATCTCCTTGAGAACAAGAATGGGTAGCTATTGTTTTATATATATGGATGGAGATGGCTAAAACCTCCATTAGATTAGATTCCTGTGCTGATGTGGAAAAGCCAACTGGAAGCTTTCAATTTGAGCAATCAGATGTCCAGTAGGAGGCTAAATACTATATTATCATTTATCAACGGAAACCCTGCAAGTGGGATCCCTCTCTGCCCAATGACATTTGGCCCTAATCCAGAGCCTAATTTACTGAACGGGACTTGTCCCTGCGCATAATGTGGTTTCTACACACCAGAGACAAAAAACTCCAGAAGCAAAAAGGTCAGGTCACCACATCCATGTTAATCTTTCTGTTCACCCACACTGGTCCCATTTACTCACATTTGGACTGTACCCATCTATACCTTCCCTATTTAAGTGTCTGTCTAAATGTCTCTTAAATGTTATTTAATCCCAAAATGCTACTTTGCTTTTCTTTAAACTATCTTATTTAAAGAGGTTAAATTTTATGTTATATCTGTGAAATAAACAGAACAATGGGAATACCATCAGTAGAACAGGATGCCTTGTTTGCGTGTTTCTTTATCCAGAATGTCACATCACAAACCAGTCACAGGACTGAAATAACAAGTCAATCACTTAAAGGAAATGCTAAATAGTGATGATTGCCAGGAATTGATTTACTGCAAAGCTCCATTGGCTTTTGATTGGCATTCATCATTTCCTTTAAGACTGGCAATACAGCATGAGACACCTGCACAAGCAAGCTGTAGTGCATAGGAGGATCAGTTGTCACTGTGGCGTGGCACATGAACAACAGGGTCACATAACCCCTTTGCTATAACTGTCAGCTTGGCTCAGAGAATGCTTTCTCACCTCTGCTCAAGTCCTGCAGTGGGACTTGAACTCACAGAAGGTGACTGGTTTAATTCTATTGCATGACTTGAGCACATAATCTGAGCTGACATTTTACTGCAGTAGTGAAGGAGTTGGTGCACTGTTGGAGGTGACATCTTTCAGATCAGACATTAAGCCAACTGACTCATCTGCCAGTTCAGATAAATGTAAAGGATCATGTAGTGCCATCTGAAAAGGTGTAAGGAGTTGCCACACAAGTGCATGGCAATGAGAGTTTCCAAAAAGAGAGTCAATACACTCATTGCTGAGTAGCCAATCAATATACTTGGAAAGGGAAGTGGGGAGAAGGTGTGTGTGTGTGTGTGTGTGTGTGTGTGTGTGTGTGTGTGTGTGTGTGTGTGTGTGTGTGTGTGTGTGTGTGTGTGTGTGTGTGTGTGTGCGCGCGCGCGCATGCGCACACATGCGCCCGCGTGGAGTCACATTGATAAGAAATTTTAAAAAAACATAAATCCCACAGGTGCTAAAGCAGTTCAGAAGTTGAGCGTCCTGTGATGAATGACTCATTCCTGACACCCTTTCCAACAAGTACAAGGATGACGGACTACTCATCAATGCAACTGGACTCATCTCTCTGGAGCATGTGACAATGGCAGTTGAAGGTACAGGCAACAATGCAGGAGTAAATTAAATCCAGGGATATTCAAGAGAACAGAGTTGGAGGATTGCACATATCCGGTGAGCAATATAGCGGGAAGAGGATGCAGAAATAAAAGGCACAAGAACTGTTGACAAGAAGTGATTTCAAATGGAGCTGAACTTTTCTCTTAAAATTGAGGGCTTGCTTAACCAGGAGCCACTGCAAGTTATTGAGCCTAGAGGTGGTGAATGAACAGGATTTAGTGCGAGTTAGGATACGGGCTGCGGTTTTCAATGACACGAGCAGAAGGAGAGTAGAGTCAGGTAAGCCCATCAAAAATGCATTAGAGGTTTGTTTGAAGTTTACAAAGATATGGATGAGGGTTTCAGCAGTAGTTGGGCTATGGCAGGAATGATGTTGCGGAAGTGAAAAAGGTGGATGAAGTAATGATGCACACCTGCGGTCCAAAGTTCAACTTGGGGTCAAATATGTCATGAAGACGGTGAACAGTCTGGGACAAGAAAGCAGAAATGTCTCCACCAGGTAAATGTCCACATTCCTCTTATCAGTGATTCCTCTAATGAGGGAAAAGTTATTCAGGAATTATTGGTGGCTTCATCAGACAGACCCTTGTAACAGTAAAGCTTTGGGTCTACAAGGGTCAATTATAAATGGCTGACAGTGCACTTTCATGTTGGAAAATAAACTACCTGCAGATTTACTACATGGAAAGACCCAGACTGATCATTGTTGAGAATGAACTAATTCAACTCTTTAGACCCATGATTTCTTTTCTTGATGATTCCATTTACAGCTCCAGCTCTGCATGACCTACAAGGCACATTTTACAGAGTTAAACATGAACCAGAATCTACAGATCTCCTCAATCCCTGTGCTTCAAATGCACTGCCACAATCCTTCAGAGAAAATGTTGTTGTGAAATGATGTGTAAGAATTACTACAGTGTGTGACTACAGACCATTCCCATAATTCCAGAAACAATTCCAGTCAGAAAGGGGAGACTTATGTCAATGGGCACTTCAGCAGTAAAGGAAATAATGTTCCCAAGGATTTTTAAATTGCAGCATTTCATTTTTATGAGTGGGTTGCAGTGGACAACAAAATATCAATTAGAAGATTCATTGCTGATGGAACCAGTAAGCAAATACACGAATTGTTCACCCACAATATCCTATTGTCTTCCCACCTACCATGCAATCACACCAAGTACATTTAAATCTCCTTATGTACCTGCCTCAGAGCGAACATGACATCCTGCTTGGTGGATTCTAAAACCGGAGAAATGGATTGTTCTTTTTGTTAAGTTTTGCCTACTTCAAAACAAGTGCTCCTGTCAGCTGTTGTCCAAGCCTCAATGGCATATTCTGCAGTGTGCGATCTAGTCTAATCACCAGTCACCCATAATTTGAAATTACAAATATGTTTTGTATGTCACATCAATGCGATGGCAAAGAAGTTTTCTTCTAATTCGCTCCAATGGGCTGAGATTTTCCAGTCAGACTGTGGCTATGTTGATGGACAGAATGATCAAGACATCAGAGCTTTTCTCTACTGCAGTGGATGAGCATTCTTTCACAACCTTATTTTCATCTTTTTGATCCATTTAAATCCTAGTGATGGGTGGCTTGACCTTTTAAGCTCTTTGAAGGCTGCAAATGTGTTCTGTATCCCTCCCACCCAAAAATAATCTGATTGGAATATTTCATTTTCTTTTGGTGTTTAAGGCAAGTGCCCTTTGTGTGCACTCAATCACTTCTGTGCCACTAGTCAGGAAAAGCATTTAAATCCAATATATTGCTCCTTCACCTTCCTCTCTTCAAGGTATTGAACCATGCTGACCTTGGATTCCACAGTCTTGGTCAAGTGACCACTCTTCACGCATAGGCCTGGATTGTAGCACGCCGGGAAAGGGCTCGGCTGTGATGCTTGCTGAAGTTGAATAGCTGGGCAAAATTGACAATATGGGTTCAAACGTCAAGTAAAGCCATTTGGGAACAGCAAACCAAATGTTATCATGTAGCAATCAAAAATTGTTCAGGATCAGGAAGATAGGTGCAGGAGCTAATGCCTCTAGAACAGGAAGTAATGAGAACAATGGCATACCTACATACATGAGATGAGCTTAATAATAAAATGTAAAGGAATTTAGAATCAAGCAGGTCAACTCATTGAGGTGATTCCATTACTAATCACATTACACTTTATTTCCTTTATATACCTAATTTAGTGTCAGTATGGTGCAGTCCTATCAATAAGACAGAAAATTGAGGATTCAAACCTCCCTGTAAGTCAGACTAACACTTTGGTGTAGTACTGAAAGGGTGCTATATGGTTGAAGGTGCCATCTTTTAGATAACATGTTTGGAGAAGACTCCATCTGCCTGTCCCTGTGGAACATAAAAAGATACGACTGCACTTTCAGACATAAGTCAGACATTTTCTGGCATTTCCTGGCCACATTTATGCTTCAGAACATTGCCAAAATGGGTCAAGTGGTCAATTATTGCATGTGATGTTTCTCGGATAGTGCCACATTCAAACTGGCTGCTCCATTTGCCCATGCAGAGCATTGACTACAATTCAAATGGAATCAATTGGCACTAAAGCATCCTGAAAATATGAAAATGACATTTAAATGAAGGTTTGTTCTTTCTGATAAGATTTGCAAGATAGTGACAATGTTTTAGCAAGTAACAGAATTACAGGCTTTAGGTAAATTGCACAAAATTATCTTTGCCACTATTCCAATTATACATTCTGAATACAGCACCTCAGTGTGTTATGACATTAGCCTATTCTCTCATCCGTCATTCTATGTTCCATGTTCTATCAACTGTAAATGGACATTCCACTGCCTAGTTTGACAGAGGTGCTGTTTGTGCCTTTGTTCAGGTCCTTTCATTCCATGGGACAGCCTTGCTTCGCTTAACATTCATGTACTGACTTAATTGCTGTTGGACAAATCCCCCCAAATTCTGTAGGATGAATTGTTTCATAAGTTCCGTCACAAACACCTATTGACCATTCTGAACCCTAAAGGAATTCTAGCAAAAAATTTGCCCGGCATATGCTAATTTGCTTAATAGTTTTCTTTATTAAGCCTTGAAAGTATCATAGATTGCCTTTGCTTGGGGAATTCCTGAACTTGGTAAGCGCTATTGATGACATGATTGACTTGGGAGAAGTTCAGTACGATGAATTCAAATGTGAATTCTCTCAAACTGAAAGAGGGGATTTACAGTGGTTCTATGAGTAAGGCCCCCCCCCCCCCCCCACCAGACCAACCATCGATACTTTGCCTCATTCATTTCATCTTCTCCAGAACCTGAGCAAGATCCACCATCAGAGCATAAGAATTAGGAGTGGGAATAGGCTATTTAAGCCTGTTCCACCATTCATCAAAATTATTTCCAAATTTCCTTATGAAATAGAAGAAGGCCATTTGGCTCATCAAGTCTATACTGGCTCACCATTCCTTCACTGATTTTCCCTGTAATCTATTCTCCCATATTCCCATCAACTGTTCTCAGATTACATAAACTGATTTTGGCTGAGCTTCCACATCAGCACCATTTTCCACTGCTATTCCCTCATCTCAGCACCATTTTCCACTGCTATTCCCTCATCCCTTGATCGCCTTAAGGCTCAGAAATCTATCGATCCTTGTTTTGAATGAACATAACAACTGAGATGTCATAGCTGGTCACCATTGACAGAACACTTCCTCAGACCAGGCTGGGGTCAGACTTTACTAATGGTAAGAGGTGGGACCAAACCTTTATTCTGAATTGTATCAAAAACATTGCTATACAACAATACAGTATCCTTAATGTAGTAAAATGCCCTGACATATGTTACACAGGCAATC
Source organism: Pristis pectinata (assembly GCF_009764475.1). Taxonomy (NCBI): domain Eukaryota; kingdom Metazoa; phylum Chordata; class Chondrichthyes; order Rhinopristiformes; family Pristidae; genus Pristis; species Pristis pectinata. The sequence continues at coordinate 17,908,348 of NC_067411.1, read as the reverse complement.
GAAACCTAATGTCTCACACAGTTGAAGGAGGTCACAGATTAGAGAGTATTCTCACCTAAATGTTACCTTCCTGATCCTGACCAATTTTTGGTTCTCACAAGATAGCATGTGGCTGTTATTCTCTTAACTGCTTCTTTTGGGAGAACTGCCAAGTGTTACATCTTATTCCCATCGCCAATACTGTGCCTTCTGTTCGATCGTACACACTTCCACACTGAAGGCCTCTGATACCATAGATAAGGGCTCTGCAGATTGCTGACAGGACCCTCATCTGTTGGTTCATTCAGATCATTATTTTATTTGCTTTTGCTCTGGCCATTCCAACATGCACATGATGGGTAAGTGGCCTCATTCTGGCCCATGTTTCGATATCCAAGAATCCAACCTACCTAGAGTCAAAGAGTAACACAGCATGGAAACAGGCCCTTCGGCCCAACTCGTCCATGCCGACTGTTGTGCTCACCAAGCGAGTCCCATTTGCCTGCATTTGGCCCATATCCCTCTCAACCCCTCCTATCCATGTACTTATCCAACTGTACTTTATATGTTATTAGTTGTTCCATAAGAAACTTGTATGTCCAATTAAGAAGGTATAAATCAGTTGGGCTCAGCACTCTTTACGTCCATCATTGCTTGGCCACATCAGGAGCATTTGTAAGGCACTTTCAGCAACAGACGACTCAGGGGCACCTCTGCAGTCCACCCCTGCATGCTTTGTACCAGTGAGGTCTTATAATAGATACCAAAGAGTCCACGCAGACTGAAAAAGCTCCCTAGCCTCAACCGTCTGAGTTCATCACATCTTCTGACTGCATGGTTCAGGGGAAATATTAAAAGCTGCGGAGCACTCTGTAAAACACTCGTGGTACTCTAAGGAGACCCGGGATTAAACAGATCATATTGCACTGCGATATCTCCTTGTGACTGGAGGCACAAATAGACATTCTCTAGAGCAGTCACTTCAGTTCAAGGCTCTGAGAAGCATTGTGTTATTATAATAATCATAATTATTTTTTTTACATTGAATGCGGAGTCTGAACAACAAATCAGTGCATTAATACATAGGTTAGTTCGGCTATGTAAATCAAAAACACATTCTTTAATTTACATTTCCCTCGACTTTCTCACCTCCCCTGAAGGTGTTGATTCCCTGGCTGGGTGCAGCTCCATGGGCTGCGATCACCATTCGTTACTCTGACATTTATTATGTGAGTCCCGGCAGTCAGTGTTGGCAGGTTATGTGACTGCGGAGAGCACCACATGCTGAGCGAGATCCTTTTATCACCTGGTGTCCATGCACTTTCCCAGAAAGGGTTCCTGGAAAGGGATCTCGGGATGCCAGCTCTTGTCTAATTTTGTTCCCTAACCCAGAAGTATCCCCAGGATTGCATGGACACGAGTCACAATCAGGTTATAACGTCAAATGAACAACAAGCAGACAGGCTGTACAGCCCAACTAATCCATTCTTGAGCAGTCATTCTAATTCCACATCACCACCCTGCTCCTATATCCCTATGCCCTCCCTTCCTCAGGAACCTTTTCAACCCTCTCTTAAAAGTCTCTGTTCAATCATTGTATCCACTAGAGCATTGCCTTGCCTCACAAAGCTGTGTAAAAAAGGTTGCTCCTAATCTTTGTCTTTTTTTACAGCCCATGTCCTATAACTGGGCATCGGCAACCCACAGAGCTGGGTTTTGTCAGCCAGGGTTACTTCAGCTGGCCATTCACAGAGACTGTCTGGGGTGAGATCTGAACCAGTGGTGTGTGGTCATGCACTACCACTTAACCATCCAACCAGTCAATCTCTTGCATCTAACCTGTGCACCGTTGCTCCAGCTCCTCAATCACTACAAGTCTGCATTGGCTTTGTCTTATTCTTTAATTCACTTGAAGTAAAAATCTCCTCTATTCATACAGAAGTAGCCCCTTTATATTTCCTATCATCTATGAACTCATTTTTCATAGGTCTTTGATAGACTTTGAAAGCTCTTTTATTTCAATAGTTCCACAACACAGCATTCTTCCAACAAAGTTCTCCCACCTCAATGGCTTTCCCCTGTGTGACGATACAAGTCTCCAAACCCTTGCTAGTATGTTAAACTGCCTGCTGAGCTTCAATGGTCAGTCAACTTCAAAAAGAATGGTGCTGGTGCTGCTCTGTGGATATGGGGGTATGTACCAGAATATAGGGAGGCACAGGAGATTGTAGATGCTGTAACCTGGAGCAAAACGTAAATTGCTGGACGAACTCAGCGGGTTAGGCAGCATCTGATGCTGCTTGACCTGCTGAGTTCCTCCAGCAGTTTGCTTTATGTCAGGGTACAAACAGATGCACTCTAATTCAAGTAATGCAAGGCCATTATCCTCATTACAACCTAAAAGGAACATACTATGAGCTTCACCATGAAGCGATGACTTCTCAGTTATACGTGAAATGCTGCTGCAACATATTTTTGAAACATCTGAGACATGTCATAATATCAGGATGAAGGGGTCCCACCCCATCCCAAACTCCAAACACCAGCATTATCCCTCCCTATCCCAACATCCAGTCAATGGGAAAACTGACATCAAAAAAATCTTGGGTAACAAATCAGTAACCTATTGTGCAATGCTGTTTTAGGATATGCAAACCTCAGTGACTAAATCATGTCAGGCAAGCTTTAGTTGATCTATTCACGTACACTATTCTAACGAAACAAATAAAAGGATTTGGCAAAGCTTGTTCAGAAAAATATACAGCAAACTGCATTGGTGCAGCATCATATCACTTGCAAGTCAGATCAGTCTGTCAAAAGTTACAGGATTATTCCTCCCTATCAAAGTGTACATTTCCTTTAACAATATAAAAGGTCATGCACACTAATTTTGTATGTAATGTGCTTAAACTTCTAAGTACTCTGCATGAGTAAAGTGTGGATCCCTTCACATTAGCTAACTGCAGCAAGCTTGGACCAGGATGGAATGATCTAAACATAACCTCACAGCCTCTGTCGCTTGGCTGAACAGTTATCAGATTAATGACCTGACCCATGTGTTGACAACCAGAGCCTACCAACAGTATCTTGGCTCAACTCTGTTGGTTTGCAGATTGCTCTCGGGGTGGAAAGGAGTATCCATAATTTGTGTGAAGAACTAACTGCACCATTTCCCAGTAGGACTCAGCACACATCTGTAGGCAGTGCTGTTCACAGAGGGTTAACAAGCCAAAGGAGAAATTGCCTCTACCCAAAGCCAGCTCATCCTCAGAAATAGCCCTTCCCATCATTATTCCAAAAATATTCTTCGATGCTAGTTCAGCACCTCACAGAATAATAACAGAATGAAAATGCAATGACTGCAAGTAACCACCTACAGTAGGACGAAATCTTTGCACTAAATGTGGTCCAATATTTACATTGAAGTCTTTCATAAATTTCACCAAATGAAAGAGGTCTGGGTGTGGTTTGCTGCTTCCACAATCACTTGAGTGTTACCAATGTGACATGAGAAATGAGAAGACTCTGTCAGTACAGGTACTATTTCAGACCTAATTATAGACCACAATAAGATGACAATATATAAATGTGAGGATTCCGGGGCCATGAATACACAATTCTTTTGCATGACAAGGTAAAAGCAGGGCCACTTCATCACCTAAAGAATGGATTAAAAGAGATAACATTTAAGGTTGGGAATCTGGTAACCTGACATCGCATCAAACATCCAGCAAACTCTTTGAGCAAACCATAACACAGAACCACGGCTTCTTCCAGTTCTGGAAATCATAACTCCCAAGCAAACACAATCTGCTCTTGCTCTGATAGGATTCTTTTCTATAATTACCTGAGAATTTACTGGCCGGGATTTTAGCTCCTGAAATCATGCTTTTGTTGCCAAGAAGGAGAGCAGAAATTCATCGTGTTGCAAGAAGGTTCCTGCACCGTCTCCTGTACAGAACCCTGCCGGCTGGAGAGAATATTCCCATAATTCGTTTCTTACTCTTAAAAGTGAAATGCAGGCGATAACAGAAAAGCTGAAGAATAGCCAAGTCGACTGGGAAGCAGAAATATTCTGCTACCTAGAGAATTTCTGCTGCAGCATTATATGAGCTGAATCACGTGACACAGCTACTGTATATGAAGCTATTAACTTACAAGTTTTTTGTTTCAGCGAGATTGTTTGAAAAAAAAATCTGACAGAAATAAACTGCAGATATCCCTATTGATTATGCCGGCACAGTTTCCAGATGTTTCTGGCTTGGGGTTACAACTTCTTCCGACACTCTTCACACCCCGACCAGAGCAACAACAAAACTGTCAATTCAGCTGCTTCATTCAGGAGGTGCAACCCTGCTGTGCTATCGGGAGACCTCGCAAATAATTAACGCCGCTTTCAGCCTGCTCCAGCCTAGCCACAATGGCACACCAGCATTTCTTCATTTAAATTTGTGCAGACAATATTCCCTCCCTCTCTTCTTTTTATCTCTCTTCACTTAAAGATTGGAGGCACTTAAAGAAAGAATGTGAAAGGAAGTCTCAAAGCGCTGACATCCATCTTCTGAGAAATATTAACTTCGGTCTAATTTCTCGAGCGGCTTAGTAGTGCTTCTTTCAATATAAATTTCAGACGCTTCAAGCAGTTTTTAAAATTCCACTAATTGTACAATTCTACTCTGGTTTATATATAGTGTAATATTTTTCAAAATGCCCAACAGGGAAAATACCACACAAATTTTATGTTTCCTTGTTTAACCATGTGCATGCCAAAACTCACTTGGAATTTTCAATAGACACCATTTCGTATGTACTTTCTCTCTCCACTCTTCCGACCAAAATATATCACCTCACACTTTTCTCTATTGTGTTTTACCTAGCACATGCCCAAGCTTCTCGACAGCAGATAATTTTAACCTTGTGTGATGCATTACAGCGAGTCAGCAGCCTGATTTACTCTCTGCCGCATTTCATTTTCGTTCAGAGATGTAACGTATCGTTGACTACAACACACAAAGTCAAAACAGCTCCTTACACATGAATCAGGTTCAGTGAATCCACACGATTACAAAGAGTCATTTGGAAGCCAAGCACTTAAAAAAATTTCATTGTGGAGTTCTGGAGCAGAATTTCCATGTCACTAGATCATGGAAGAGGCTGCCTTTCAACATTTGTTTGTTCGCCCTGTGCTGGTTTCAGGGAGTAGCAGAAGACCAGGGGCTTGAGTGAGAGGGGAATTCATGGCACAAACACTATTGTAGATATTGTTTACAAGATCCTCACAGCATATTAGGAGGCCACCCAACTCAACAAGGCTACCTTGGCTCTTCTTTTGAGCAATCCAATCGGTATTGATCTTCTGTTTCCTCATACCTTCCTTCATTTTCTGTTTTGAAAGCCATTATTGAACTTGCATCCACTGCACTACTAGGAAGAACATTCCAGATCCTAATCTACATTACAAGATACTTTTTTCTTCTGTTGACCTATGACAACCTCCATAAATCTTCTTCATTTGCTTATATGGTCTTCAACCTAGGGGGAACTATTCCTCTTCATTTACCTCATCCATTATGAATTTACATACTTCTAACAAATCTCATCTTTGCTGTCTCTACATTAAGAGGAGCAACCCTATCTTCTCCAGATGATCCTAATAACTGCAATTCCTCACCCCAAAACCAAGCAAGTCTTTTCTGCACTTTCTCCAAGCCTTCTCACTCTCCTTTAAGTGTGGAGCTTTACACAAAATACAGTCTACCAGTTCTAGCCCATTATTTCCTGGTTCCATGTCTGTGTTCATAATGCTCAGGATCCGATGTTTCTCCAACTACTTTGTTAACCTGTTCCGTCAGCTTCAAAAACTTGTGTTCAAACGCGTCAGGTCTCTCTTGTTATGCATCTGCTTCATACTCACACTATTTAACATGTATTTTCTCGCTCCATTTTTACAACCAAAACATATTATCTCACACGTTTCTGCACTGTGTTTCACCTACCACATGCCCAAGCTTCCAACGATTCCTGATGAAGGAGATAGTTCTTCTACCCTGACAGATTGCCTTGGGTCTTGTATCTAGTCTGCAACACAGACATTCCAGTATTCTGTAACAAGCTCAAAACACTTACAATCGGGAAACTCTTGGCTGTTTGACTTGCATTATCAATTTGTTTCCACCGATCTAGGACTCTAATTTTTTAACTTTTCTAATTTAATAATTTTTAATCGTAAGTAATATATTTTAAAATTTCCACTAGTAGATTGAGGATAGAATGCCAGCCACCACCTGATGATGAGCAGCGCTCAGATTGAGTCACAAAACTGAGAATCCAGGTCCCAGTCAAGAACATAATGAGCTGCCAGTGGAAGTGGTAGATGCGGGTTCAATTGTAATATCTAGGAGAAGTTTGGATAGGTGCGTGGATGAGGGAGATGTGGAGGGCTATGATCCAGGTGTAGGTAAGTGGGATGAGGCAGAAAACCAGGCCGGCATGGACTAGATGGGCCAAAGGGCCTGTTTCTGTACTGTAGTGCTCTATGACTCTAATCTGGGCCGACACTATGGTGTGGCACGATGGGAGTTTTGTCCTGCTAGCAGAATTGTCTTTCAGATGGGACTTTTAAGTGAGGACCTCAAGGGATGTAAAGGATTTCAACCACGTATTCAAGTCTGAACAGGTAATTTCCCCTCATGTTCAACTCTTAACTGCTCTCTGAAGTAGCCAACCAGCTAGTGGATCGCATCAAACTGCAATGCACTGTTGCAGTACCTTAAGCTCATGGTTCCAAGAAGGTGGCTCAAAGGATTCTAAGGGATAGGATCTGTGAACACCTGGAGAATCATGGACTGATTAGGGACAGCCAGCATGGCTTTGTGAAGGGAAGATCTTGCCTCACAAGCCTGATAGAGTTCTTTGAGGAGGTGACGAGGAAGATTGATAAGGGTAGTGCGGTGGATGTGGACTATATGGATTTTAGTAAGGCATTTGATAAGGTTCCTCATGGTAGGCTTCTTCAGAAGGTCAGAGGCCAAGGGATCCAGGGAAGCTTGGCTGTGTGGATTAGGAATTGGCTTGCCTGTAGAAAGCAGAGGGTTGTGGTGGAAGGAGTGCCCTCAGATTGGAGGGCAGTGACTAGTGGTGTCCCGCAGGGATCGGTTCTGGGACCTCTACTTTTTGTGATATTTATAGATGACTTAGATGAGGGGGTGGAAGGCTGGGTTAGTAAGTTTGCGGACGACACTAAGATCGGCGGTGTTGTGGATAGTGTGGAGGGCTGTCGGAGCTTACAGAGGGATATTGATATGATGCAGAGCTGGGCTGACAAGTGGCTGATGGAGTTCAATCCGGAGAAGTGTGAGGTGGTACACTTTGGAAGGACAAACTCCAGGGCAGAGTACAAGGTAAATGGCAAGGTACTTGGCAGTGTAGAGGAGCAGAGGGATCTGGGGGTTCATATTCACAGTTCACTGAAAGTTGCCTCACAGGTGGATAGAGCAGTTAAGAAGGCCTATGGGATGTTGGCTTTCATAAATCGTGGGATTGAGTTTAAGAGCCGTGAAGTGATGATGCAGCTTTACAAAACTCTAGTTAGACCACATTTAGAATACTGTGTTCAGTTCTGGTCGCCACATTATAGGAAGGATGTGGAGGCGTTGGAGAGGGTGCAGAGGAGATTTACCAGGATGCTGCCTGGATTAGAGCGTATGGAATATGACGGGAGGCTTAAGGTGCTAGGGCTTTATTCACTGGAAAGGAGGAGGATGAAAGGAGACATGATAGAGGTATATAAAATATTGAGAGGAATAGATAGAGTAGACAGACAGCGCCTCCTTCCCAGGGCACCAATGCTGAAGACGAGAGGGCGTGGCTTTAAGGTTATGGGTGGGAGGTTCAGGGGAGACGTCAGGGGGAGATTTTTCACCCAGAGAGTGGTTGGTGCATGGAATGCACTGCCTGGGGTGGTGGTGGAGGCAGATACATTGGACAGGTTCAAGAGTTTGTTGGATAGGCATATGGAGGAAAGTGAGATAGAGGGATACATGGGAGGAAAGGGTTAGATAGTGTGAGGGTGGTTTGATGGACTGCACAACATGGTGGGCCGAAGGGCCTGTTTTGTGCTGTATGGTCCTATGGTAATTAGGGAATGTCGATAAATGCTAGGCTTTCCAGTGATGCTTACCTACTGTGATTTGTTTAAACTAAGGGTCAGAAATGAAATAAAGCAATGCCAAGTACTTTGCTATGTTTTTAAGGCATCAAATCAAGGAGCCAGCAAGTACAAGAGTGGTTGCTCAGACATCTAATAGAATATGGAGCGTTATGCATGAATAGCTATTGAAATGGAGTCAATCACAATGCTCAGGAGGGAATTAGATAAAGAGGAAAGGATCTGTGGAATTCGCAAGGAAATGGGATTAGAATAGATTGCTCCAGTTTGGGGCTAGCTCCAACATATTAATGGCGGCTTGAAAGAGCACCTTCTTAACTGAAATTACTACATCTGATCATTTGAGAATTTCAGAAGTCTTTCAGTCAAAAGCACAGAGTTCATTCTTCATGGAACAGAAATAAATTCAGAGAGCAAGAGTTACTTGGCAAAGTTTTGTATCACAGAGCACTGAAACGTCATGTACAACTAAACCCTAACATTGAGAAGACAAACACTGACCTGACAGAGATAATCTTACACTTCTGATTATGTCTCTGGGCGAGGTGTGCTGGTGGGGATTCCATGCAGTCTAAAGAGTGTTGTAAAGCAGATATTTGGCAGACACTTTATGCATTTATCTGGAATCAAATATTTGCTACTGCTCCAGAAGGACAATAATGCACTACATCAACAGAAGCACAGCAACAGTAGAAGCATTAAAGCCAGCCCAATGTCATGGCAGGATATTGGCCTGAACTGTGCCAATGGCTCATTTTGTACTGTCCATGGAATATTGGGAATAGGAGGCTTCTGAGCAAATGGGCCACATACAACCCTTCAATTCAGTCAAAGTTACATTTCCTGCAAGCTATAACATCAAAAAACAATTTTATATCATGTTTTAATTGAAACACATAATTGATATCATGGAGGACCTCAAAACTTTTGTTCGCAAAACTGGATTCAAGCATAAATACCCAATGATTATATTTGACTCCTTAAATTAAATTTCCAACTGAACCTTTGAAACAGTGGCTTGATTCTCTAACAGTTAAAAACTGAGATTTGAAAATTATCAAGAACATTCATATTTATAGATTGGATTTTTATTCTTCAAATATAACACCATTTTAATTTTTTAAGCATCATTTGAACCCATTACTGAACAATGGTAAACTCTCACCCATAATGCCCCAGCAGGTAATTTAAACTTATAATTTGCAGAAAATGCTCAGATGTTGTAGCAAAGGAGGCTAACTGACCCATACTAGCTGCACAAATTCCACTTGGGTATTCAAAACTGAATCTCCGGTCCCTGCATTCTCCCCCAAAACCTTGATTTGTCTTTTTTCCCAAAAATGTTAGTAAAATTTTTCCTTTAATAGAGGCAAAGTGCCTCCAGCACTCCTGACAATAAAAGCATTCCTTTCTCCCAACAATTCCCAATCTAAAGAGATTTCCTCCGTCTTCTTTCTTCACTCCTTTTTGCGAAAATTTTAAACTGATGACAACCAAAATCGTTTTCAAAGTCAAGACTTTAAAAGCTGTACTCGATCCAAGTGACTCTAGGAAGGTCCAACTATTGATCCATCAGCTGTGCTGAATACTGATCCCATGCAAAGGGGAGAAGGGTGAGACTGTTTGCTTTGACAATCCTGGTTCAAGATGTGAAAAATAAGTAACCACTTCTTTGCCTCACTCCCTGCTAGGAAGAATGCATGCGTGAGAGGGCACCCGTAAATCTCACCGGGTGTGTGCGAAAGATGAGTAGTGCAGAGAGGAGTGAACAGGCTGGGAACATGGCACCTTCCACCCAGAATAATTATTAAGTTGGTAAAGGACACTCATGTACAATGTGTGTATGTTTGCCATGCTCCTCCAAAATGCACATTCCTCTCTGTATGACAAAAGAAAATGCTGGAAAAACTTAGTGGGTCAGGCAGCATCCATGGAAAGAGAAACATTTAACACTTCAGGTCTGAGATCCTTCATCATGGTTGGAGCAAAGAGTATTTCTGCAACAGTCATTGGTGGCTCGTTCATCCATTGCCCTCCCCCACATTCTCTACAACCCACACTAACTTGTTTTCTCTGTTTTTAAGGTCCGATGAAGGGTCTTCATGCAAGAAGTGCAGAGGAGATTCACCAGGGTGTTGCCTGGATTGGAGGACTTTAATTATCGGGATCGATTGGATAGGCTGGGCTTGTTTCTCCTGGAGCGATAGAGGGGTGACCTGACAGAGGAATATAAAATTATAAAAGGCAGAGACAGGGTAGATAGAATCTTTTTCCCAAGGTAGGGGTATCAAAAACAAGAGGCAGAAGTTTAAGTTGAGAGGAAGGAGTTTTAAAGGGTGGTTGAGGGGAATGTTTTGTTTAATTCAGATCTAGAACTCGCTGCCAGAGGAGGGGCTGGAGTCAGATACAGTCACTACACTTAAGAGACATTTCGACAGGGAGTTAAATAGGTAAGGCACAGAAGGATACGGACCTAATGCGGGCAAATGGGATTAGTGTAGATGGGCGAAAAGGGCAGCATGGATGTAGTGGGCTGAAGGGCCACTTTCTGTACTGTATAGTTCTATGGCTCTAACGTATGGGGGTGGTGGCTGAGGGAGAGAGATAGTAAATCAAAAAGCATACACTATTATCATGTTCAGACCTTAATAAGCAGTTACAGCAATTCAATTTCATTTAAAATGAAGTGTTTATTTTAAAGATCTTGTACTCCAGCTCTGCAGTTCATTAACTGAAGATGGATACAACAAAAGGGCACTGACTGACGCCAAGCAAGAGCGAATCTCAGCCTGGGCAGATCTCAACCCTCACGAGACTGATCTGGAGCAGTGCCCAAAGTCTCACACATACAGCACTTAGAGAAACAGGATCCGAGCACAGCATTGACATGAACACAAACCGCACAAACTAACACTTAACAACAGCATTTCCAGTCACAAACACTACCATACACTGACTTGGACACAGGCATATTTTAACAAATTTGTGTTGTCTTTTCTGTCAGTTTACAAAAGTCAGTGCAAACAAAGGCCGACAACAATGCTACAGCCAGACATTTCAATCAATGGGGACCCATGTAAAGCCCTTTGATTGTAGGTTTGATTTGGATGCTATTTCTGCCTTTTTTAGTTCAAAATCATTTTCGCTCCAATGGCGAAGTTGGTAGCATCGCTTAGAGAACATGGCTGGAAGAGTTATTGAGCTTGACAGTGCAGCAAAGGTGAATTTAAGTGGTCAAAGCCATTGACTTAATTTAATTCCTTTCCAATCTGACTCACTGAATCGTCCATGTCAGCTCCCCACAGTCAAGACTTGTTCTTTCAGATATGAATTTAATATAAAAGGTGATCTTTAAAGTGGCTTTATGATACTGACAGGAAAGGTTTTACTTAGTGCCATCTGTGGGACACTCATCTCCGTGTCAGAAGACTGTCCTTACAAAACTAAGTTGAAACGTCTCTGAACGAAGTCCTGTGTAAAAAGCTAATTAAACTGAGGCCTGATCTGGTCCTCAGGATGGGCATTAAGATTCCCTTAAGCAACTCTGGCATTCCTACCAACATTAACGCCTCAGTCATTATCACTGAAATAGATCACTTGATTATTGTTGCATTTTATGTGTGGGATCTTGCTATGCACAGGTTGGTGGTCACACTTCCTGTGCAGCGAAGTGCTTCACTGGCTTCAAAGCACTTTGGTAAAGCTTCAGGCCCTAAACAAAAATCAGGTATAAATGCAAGATTTTTTTACTTTTGACAGTCATGTAAACCTACCAATAGGAGGAGGCAGATAACTTACGGTGAGGACAAGAAATGAATGGAATGCATTGAAGCAGGATGGTGATGGACAAGGCCAGAGTGTCACCATGAGTGAGATGTGATGGAGAAAGAATCAAAAGATTTATCTGGATGTAGGAGATGGCCATAACCCTCTTGGTTATGAGTGAGATTTTGCAGCCTATCAGGACACTTCAGGATGGAATGAAGAGCAGTGACAAGTGCTAAAAATGAAGTCATTGTCCTGTCCGCTGACTATGTTTCTGAATACATCCATAAGTTACTGCCTTAAACATACTCTTATTAATATGGAGTTGAAAAGATTATAGGTTTGCTGTTACTGTGGGAAAAACAGACCCAGCAATTGCAAAGTGGTAGCTGGCTGTGTAGACTGGAGGTAAAGCATACACTTACAATGCTATTGACCTTCCAGAGGGAGACCGGAATCTCACTGAGCCACAATTTCTAGTCGCGCTTGGTGCAGAACTTGTCAGTATTGTGAACTGCGAGGGCAGTGATGGACTGCAGCAGTCTGGTGGATTAGGCTGGTACATGACAGATGAAGTTCAACACGGAGAAATGGGAAGTGATGCATTTTTGTGGGAATGGGCTTGCTCTGTGAGCTAGTGTGGACTTGAAGAGCCAATGTGGCCTCCAATGTCACAAGGAAATGTGGAGGATATATAGAAACTACACAGTGGAGGTTTGGATCTCCACAAACCTGACACTCTCCCTGTGGCTGAGTCTTCTAACAAAATTCTCACTGACCAGTGCACGGAATGGAGTCTAAGCCGATTTAGGCAAAAGGCATCTGATAACTTTGAAACCCAGGTGCGGCCTTCTGGAGGTGAAGGGCGGTGAGAGAAAGAAAACACACACAAGGCCCAGCAAGCTCATTGTTTGGTAGCCACACACGAAGCACTGCAGGAAATTAGCAGGCCAGGCAGCATCTATGGAGGGAAATGGACAGTCGACGTTTCAGGTTGAGACCTTTTTGACCATTTCCTTCCACAGATGCTGCCTGATCTGCTGAGTTCCTCCAGCGCTTTGTGTGTTGCTCCAGATTCCAGCACCTGCAGTCTCTTGTATCTCTAAAGTCAATGTTTTGCTCTCTTGCAGCATCCCTCCACCATCCTAGCTCCATGCAACAGAGAAAGACAAACACCCACACTCTGACTGGTGGTGTAACGGTTAGCGTAACGCTTTACAGCGCCAGTGACCCGGGTTCAATTCCGGCTGCTGTCTGTAAGGAGTTTGTACGTTCTCCTCGTGTCTGCGTGGTTTTCCTCCGGGTGCTCCGCTTTCCTCCCACATTCCAAAGATGTACAGGTTAGGAAGTTGTGGGCATGCTATGTTGGCGCCGGAAGTGTGGCGACACTTGCCGGCTGCCCCCAGAACATTCTACGGAAAAGGTGCATTTCACTGTGTGTTTCGATGTACATGTGACTAATAAAGATATCTTATTTTATCTTATCATCTGCTAAAGTCGTTCTAATGCATTTTCAGATGGGGCCCATTAAGTGAGAGCCTTCATGTCCTGGTATCGAGGCTGCCCCACAGCCCCTGATTAATGATTATTAGACAGAAGTCACCGGAGAAGAGCTGTAGGAGAGACTGCAATCAGTAATGTTTGACAGTCTCTCTCCTGTGATAGACAAGAGAACTTTTGTGCTGTCAGAAAGTAACCAAATTGGTTCTCCAAACCAAGTCAAGGTCAGGTTCCACTTCTGGTGATTGTGCTCAACAGGAACAATGCATTTAGGTATTTTCCCAGTGCCAGTTCTCAACTTCATCATTAACCTTAATGGTCTTGTTTAAATAAGTCTGCCTTTTAGTGTATCACTGAAAAATGATTGCAGTTAACTTTATTGTCAGAGATCTGCTTAGTCCCCTTAACTTCCCAAGTCTCTCCACTCCCCCATTCCTCTTTATTCCAGCATCCCTGCAAAATGAATAAACTGCTCTTTTAAAGCCGGTCCCTTCTCCTGCTAATGGTAATCAGGATGATCAGAACATGAGAATAGCAGCAGGAATGGGCCATTTGGCCCTTTGAGTCTGCTCTGCCACTCACTGAGGTTATGGCTGATCTTCCATTTTGCAGCCATTTTCCAGGACTATCCCCACATCTCTTGATTTCCGCAATGCCTAGAAATCTACCCGTTTCTGCTTTGAGCCTTCACAGTCCTCAATGGTAGAGAATTATAAAGATTCATCACCCTTGGCATGAGGAATTTCTCTTCACCTCAGTCCTAAATGGTCTATCCCTTATTCTGAGTCTGCGACCCCTCGTTCTGGACTCCTCATCCTAGGCAAACATCCTCCCTGCATTTCAATTGTCAGGCCCTGCAAGAATTTTGCACATTCAATGAGATCCCCTCTCCTGCTAAACTCTGGAACATACAGAAATAAAAACAGAAATGCTGGAAGAACTCAGTCTAGCAGCATCTGTGGAAAGAGAAACCAATCAATGTCTTGGGTCAGTGACCCTTCCTGAGAACTTTGTTTCAGATTCCAGCATCTGCAGTTTTATTTGTTTTCCATTTCTGGAGTATACGGGCCTAGCCTACTCATTTTTTCCACCTTCGACAAACTTGCCTTCCATGAAACTATTCTAATGAATATTTGCTGCACTCCCCCTATGTCAGGTCAATCCCATTTCAGGTAAGGAGACCAAAACTGTATACAGTACTCCTGGTGGAGTCTCACCAATGCATTCTATAATTGCTGTGTGGCATCTTTAGTCCTGTACTCAAATCTTCTCAAAATAAAAGCAAACATACTGTTTGCCTTTCTAATTGCTTGCTACACCTTCATGTTGTCTTTCAGTGACTCAGGGACACCTGTGTCCCTCTGATCATCAACATTACCCAATCTCTCACCATTTAACTGTTAACACATAATGTCAGTGCCCAATGAATCATTTGGCTAGCACTCAGGGTGAGGATAGAAAAGGTCTTTGATTTTCAGGGAAAATGTGGAGAATCGTCAAATTCAAACACCTAGCTCCAAATCTCTTAAGTTATTTTGGCTTGTTCAGTTACAACACATGAGATGTTATCGACTCTGAATGTCATCACAGCAAGAAATTACCAGAAGGATGGAGAAGTGATTCAAAGATGCTCTCAAGGCCTCCATAAGAAATGTAACATCCTCACCAACCCATGGAAATCTGTCATGTGACCACGCAAAATGGAGCAGCATGCAAGGCGGCGTTGAGAGCAAAGCCTCTTCATTAGGAGCGCACTGAAACCCTGCGAAGATGGCAAACGGTATGCGCAACATCCCATAATATACACCCACCCACTAAGCACCTCCTGTCTCATCTATGGCAGTCTGCAGGTCCCACAACAGCCACCCAAGAAGCCACAGAAGCAGGTCATCCTTGAGGGAGAGCCTAAGAAGAGGATGAAGGAAAAAAACACAAGGCTGGAAGGTCTGACCAAATACTCTACACAAACCCAACACATCACCCTCATAAACTCTTAGAGGTCACTAACTCATGCTAAATAACTTTTCACCAAATCTTGCTTCATTCTTATCTTTCACCAGCTGATAAGTGGAAGTGTATGCAATTTCCTTTTCTCAATGGATCTGCCAGTTCCAAAGGCAGAGCTTTCAGAAGATGGCCATTCAACCTGCTGCAGATGTTGTGACAGAACTAACCAATTAGTCCCACTCCACTACCCTTTCTACATGGATTTGCAAATTTCTCCTTTTCACACTGATAACCAATTTTGGGGAGCAGAAGTCAGACGAAATATATTTACGCCCAGGATAGGCATATCAGGAAATGCTACTTCGGAAATGCATTTCTATAGCAGCTTGGAGATCCCAAAGCATCTGTTGAATTGTAGGCACAGTGTGATTATTGGAAATAACCAAATGATTTGCTTGTAGGAGCTGGGATGACGATAGATTGGAAAGAACCTTAGGTGGCTGTCTTTGAAAAGTGCCATCAGACGCTTTTGTCTAAAGAGGGGGGCAAGCAGTTTGAAGCCTCATATATTTAATCAACCAGCCCTCTTGGGCACGGTAACCATTATATAAAGTTAGACTGGGCTCAAGTCTCTAGGGTGGGACTTGAACCCATGACCTCTGACTCAAAGTTAAGAGCACCAGCAACTGACAACAAAGCTTTCAATGTAAGTTCAGAGAGTCAAACGTGAAACATCAGTCTTTCTTTTCCGATACACATTGGCCCCCATGTCCATTTCTGTGGCCTTCTTTTCTCGTCTGTAATTCGATTCACACAGACCAGACTCAGAGAGGTATCTGTGGCTACGGTTATTCTTCTTATTCACTGCTCTTGTAAGCCACGATCAATTTTCTGCTGACCTCTTCCTGAGCAGAGTGTTTCTTAAAGCTTTCTGATCCTAGTGCTGCTATTTCCTGCAGTGCTTAGCAGTTGGATTGATCCTGAGAATCGAGTATCACAGAGCCTCAGGGGGATCTTTGTGGGCATGCTGCAAGCAGTTTCAAAGTGAAGATGATCAACTGCAGAACCCAATAGGGCCTATTTATCCTCTCCCAACCCTTACTAGCCCCAGACTCCAGGTCAAGTGCTGGAATAGGACTTCAGAATCACTGAAGTCCAAGCCGACATTATCACAGGCTTTAGGCTTATCTTTCTTCAGATGGAATGGCAGTCAGGTTAGGAACGTGCTGCTTACCCTTGATAAGAACGAGATGATCCATTTTCGGAGGTCAAATATGGGTAGGACACACACAATGAATTGTGGGGTCCTATGGAGTACTGAGGAACTTGAAGAAGTCCAAAGATCCCTGAAAGTAGCAGCACAGGTACTTAGTGTGGTGAAGACACACAGGATGCCAGCCTTCATACGTCATGCGATGTAATATGGAGCACAGAAGTTATGGTACAGCTTTATGAAACGTTAGTGAGGCCACATCTGGAATATTGTGTGCAGTTTTGGTTGTCACAGTAGAGAAAGGCCGTGATAGCTCTGGAGAAGGTGCAGGGGAGATTCACCAGGATAGTGCCCAGGATGGAGTGTCTCAGTTATGAGAAGAGACTGGATAGGCTGGGTTTGTTTTCTTGGGGGGGGGAGGGGGAGGGGGGAGTGGGGAGATAACCTGATGGAGGTGGAAACAATTATGAGGGGCGTACACAAGAGAGACAGTAGTAAACCTTTCCTGACAGTGGAGGTTTCTCTAACCAGAGGCCATAGGTTTAAGATCAGGGAGTCAGAGGTTTACAATGGGATAAAGGGAAGCACCCTTTTTAGCCAGAGGGTGGTTGGAATGTGGAATGAACTGCACAGAGAGGTGTGGGAGGCAGAGGCTCTCACAACATTTAAAAAGTATCTGGACGAGCACTTGAATGGCCAAGGCATCAAAGGCTACAGATCACGTGTTGGTGAATGGGATTATTGTGGATGAGCACTTGAAGGTCAGCATGGACATGTTGGGCCAAAGGGCCCGTTTCTGCACTGCATGTCTCTATGACATAGCTATAATCTTATAGTGTGATGTGACAACATCAGCAGCACCTCCCTTGCAGAAAATGTCCATATTAGAGTACATTTTCTGTGGGTGTTTCCAGGCACCTGGTACCTTACCCATTATCCATCCAAGGCTTGAGGCCTGGGCCAAATATCTGCGCAGATTATTGAGCCACAACGGTCATCAGAGCCGAGCTGAACGTTAACTAACATGGACCCAAATACACTTCCCAACAGACGTGACCAGCAGCCTCCAAGCTTCTCTTCAGAATGCTCTTTCCCCCTTTCTGAATCTCTGCATGAAACTTGGGCCCATGGAGAACGGAGGTCCCAGAGGGAGGCTCATTGAACCACCTGGCGAGCTGAGATATTACATTCTCAGTCCCAAGTGCTAGCTGTGCTCAGCTTTCAGTCCCATTAGAAAGTCACTGGGGATTCATGAGGTGCATTCACAGCGGACAGCTGCCAACCCCTCGGCACTCACTGATAGTCCTCTCCTCTCAACCCTGCATGATGATAAAGTAGACCATCTATCCAACTTAGCACCAGAAAGTGACTTAGATTCAGGTGCTACCTTGCAGCTTTGGAGAAGACTAGAGAAGATGCATTCATCCTCCTGGTTCAATAAACTTGAAGGCAACTCTGTCCCTTCTCCTCAGTGGATGGGTGCATCAAGATGTGTGGTGTGGTTCTGGCTGGTTCAGATTATCTCAGCCAGGCCACAATGTGGGAGAGAGGAGTGGGGGTTGACAAAATGGTGGGGAAGTGTCATAGAATCATGGAGTCATACAACACGGAAGTAGGCCCTTCAGTCAAACTGGTCCATGCCGAACAAGATTCCCATCTAAACTAGTCCCATTTGCCCATGTTTGGCCTGTATCCCTCCAAACCTTTCCTATCCATGTATCTGTCCAAGTACCTTTTAAATGTTGTTAAATGTACCTGCCTCAACCACTTCCTCTGGCAGCTCATTCCATAGACTGACTACCCTCTGGGTGAAGAAGTTGCCCCTCAGGTTCCTATTAAATCTCTCCCCTCTCACCTGAAATCTATGCCGTCTAGTTCTTGATTTCCCAATGCTGGGAAAAAGACTGTGTGCATTCACCCTATCTATGCCCCTCATACTTTTATACACTTCTATAAGATCACCCCTCATTCTCCTACGTCCAATGAAAAAAGTCCCAACCTGCTCAACCTCTCTCCATAACTCAGTCCCTCAAGTCCCAGCAACATCCTCATAAATCTCCTCCGTTAAAGTGGTTGGAAGGGAGGGGTGCATCTAGTCATTTATGCTCAGGTCAGAGAAATAGATCAGTTCCATCAATGAGTGGTCCATGCCTGAATAGACCAACATTCACTGTTCAGGTTGAACATCGATAGATGGTCAGCCAGTCAAGATGCTGGAGATACACTGCATAGAACCATAACATTTACAACACAGCTATTTAGTCTGTCATGTCTGGGCTGCTTTAAAAAATAGCACCAAGCCTAAGCTTGCCTCCCAACCTTGTAGGTAACTCACTCTTTCAGACAGTGAATCCAGACCCCTAACACACTCTTGGTGAGAAAGATTTTCCCCTTCTCTCCAATAATCCTTTTCCAAATTATGTTAAGTTCATGCCCCCTGATTTTTTATCCATCTGTAAGGGAAATAAGTCCTTCCTATCCTGGCTCATCACTTTATGCACCTCACTTTAGTTTTCCTTCACCCTCCCTTGTTCCAAAGAAGACAACTCTAACTTATCCAAGAGATTTCAGATGCTGGAAGTCCTGATGCAGGGTTCTGACCCAAAATGTCAACAATTTCTTTCTTCCCACAGATGCTGCTCAGCACAAAGTTCCTCCAGCCATTTGTTTTTTGCTCGAATTTATCCAATCTTTCCTCATAGCTGCAATTTTCCAGTCTGAACAAAATCCTTGTAAGTCTTTGTTCCCTTCCAATGAAATTGCTCCTTTCCTGCAATGGGACCGCCAGAACTGTATGTGATACTCGAGCACTCAGAGGAAACTCACTGTGTCACCCATGTAGTGGAATAAAAATATTCAACATGAAGATAAGAACAGCTGGAACGGAAGGAAGAAAACAAAAAAAAGTTATAATTTGAAATGAAAATAGAAAATGCAGCTCAAGGTACTGTCTGTGAAGAAACATAGATGAAGTTTGCATATCAGGTTGATGAACTTTCATCAGACGGGAACTGGATTGTATGGTAAGGGTTAAAACGTCTTCTCCAAATTTGTCTTTCGTGTTTCCTCAGTCCTTTCTCCAAACCATTGGGATCCAGGTCTCCAGCCATCCAAACACTATACTCCAGAATACTTATTAAAACCTCTTCACTTCCTTCAATTCCTTCCTTCAAACCTACCTTTTGTCTAATTATGCCTTCTGTGCTGCACCTAGGAATATTTTTCTACATTATTTAAGTACAAGCTGTTGCCATCTCATTGCCAATTCAAGATTTACTTTAATGGGCAGAAAAATCGGAAACTGGAAAGTGTAAAGCACAAAGCCCCAGCTGCTACAAAGAATAAAAAAGATTAAAAACATGCACTCTCAAACTTTGCACCTAGACAGAAAATTGTAGGTTGAATTGTTTGCAGAGTCTCAATCTACAATCTGGAAGTACTGAAAGCAAAGACCTCCCCTTATGCTTGGATGCAGAAGTCATGCTGTTGGACAGATTTTCTGCATGCAATTATACACATGAAAGTAGTTAAAAGAAATGGCATTTACATAGCACCTGCCAAATCCTCAGCACGTTGTGAAGTTCAAATTGGTATCCGGCAGGCCTGTTTATCAGCTGTGCCAAAATAATAATGGGACAGTTGGCACTAGTAATTCAGCCAAGCCGACAGTTAGCTGAAGTTACTTTTTTTAGTTTGAACTGAAGGAACAGATTCATAGCTAACATTCTCCCCCCTAAAGCAAAACAAAAGATTTGGGCATGCAAAGAAAGGAAGCAGGTCATCTCTGAACTGACGTTAGATTGTGTATAAGTGAGTGTAGGTTTATATGCATGTGACACACATGCACACACAGTTGGTGCTTACTATCATTTGACTTGCTGTCTATAAAGTGACTAGCCATGTTGCTACATGCTGCAAGATGAATGAAAAGAATCAGATTTATTATCACTGACATATAACATGAAATTTATTGTTTTGCGACAGCAGCACAGTCCAAAGGCATAAAAATCTATGAATTACAAAAATAAGTAAATAGTGCAAAAGAAGGAATAATGAGGTTGTGTTCACGGGTTCATGGATCATTCCAGAAATCTGATGGCAGAGGGGAAGAAGCTGTTCTTGAATTGATGAGTTTGGATCTTCAGGATCCTGTACCTCCTCCCTGATGGTAGTAACGAGGGGATGTCCCGGATGGTGAGAGACCTTACTGAGAGATAACACCTTCTTGAGGCACCGCCTCTGGAAGATGTCCTCAATGGTGGGCAGGGTTGTGTCCGTGATAGAGCTGGCTGAGTGAATAAAACTACCTTTATTATCGCCCCCCCACCCCCCACCACTCCCAACAGAGATGTATTTTGATGTATCTGCCTTGTTCCCCTTCATACACTATGACTATTCTTTGGAGTTAGTGCATGTTGAACCACAGAGGCTCCTGCATCTTCATCTTTGGGATCTGTACAATGCAACCCATGAGAATCTGACTGACAAAAATCATGCAACAACAAAACCTTAACAAAAACACTCAAAAACTTGACAACACGCTTGACTTGAAACCAACATACTAATTAATAATTACATTACTGCTGATGACCCCATTGAAATCAATTTTAAACCTGTTGATTGACCCAAAAACCACTCATTTTTCTGTTTCCCTCCATGTTCTCCACTGGTTCAAGATTAAATCTGCTTGGCTCAGCCCTGCCCATAAAACTGCTCCTGTCCCAAACTTGCGCAGATTTGGGAAGATCCTTCAAATCTCAATGCACAAGCATTACCTGGCATATTTTATAAATATTTCCATATCAAAAAATACTTCATGTGCTAAGAAACTGATTGGCATACACTAATGGGGCTATTAAATAGTTCATTCTATTTCTTATGTTATTTTCTGCTACTTAACGAGGTAGAAATTGATAAATGTTTGGACAGCCTTTTTCAATATGTAAAATTTTAGTGATAAAGTTGTCTTTATTGATTAAACTAGCATACATTAAGGAATACTTTACAGTGTAAAAAGTAACAACTACATTCCATTATGCTGCCTGATTTTGTTGGTTTATTGAAGATTTTATACTTGTGATAAAGCTGATAAATTTTATCAAAAGCCCATGCCAAGAAATTGGATCCAGTTATATACATTTATTTATGAACAATTCCTGCATGAAAGCAATTTTCTTGCACATTAGGTCATGCTAGCAGTTACTTCTAGATTGCTTAGCACCCATCGAGAAAGTGACCCCGGCACTTCTGTGTGCAATTGCTCTCAGTGCGGCTGACGTTTGCCTGATGTCAGATACATGCCTAATGACATCGCAGGTAATGCAACGCATACCTTACCTACTGCTGGCAGCAATTGGAGCTTTTGGCACAAATCTTTGCTGTTAACTCACAAATAAGGGAATGAGGCAACAATTACAGGCTCTGCACTGTCACATTGATTGTCTTGTACACAGCATCTGCTATACTCAGTGTTAGCATTAGTAGTGTAGCGGTTAGTGTAACACTATTACAGCGCCAGCGACCCGGGTTCAATTCCGGCTGCTGTCTGTAAGGAGTTTGTACATTCTCCCCATGTCTGCATGGGTTTCCTCCGGGTGCTCTGGTTTCCTCCTACTTACCAAAGATGCACGAGTTAGGAAGTTGTGGGCATGCTATGTTGGCGCCAGAAGCGTGGCGACACTTGCGGGCTGCCCCCAGAACACTATGCAAAAGATTGTGTGTTTCAATGTAAATGTGGCTAATAAAGATCTTATTTTATCTTAGCGTTATGCAGAATTAATAAGTGGAGCTCCCTTCAGTGATCACAACCTCTTTAAAATATCAACTTCTTTCATTGGCCTCTTGATCAGTAGCTTTCAGCTTGGCACGGGAGAACCATCAGTTCTGTTTATCACGCGGGTGGGAGTAGAAGGTGCGTGGCCAAACGCAAAGAGCATTGTATTCCCCACTCCCCATCACATTTTCCCCTACTTCCATGATACTTTATCTGCAGTTGTACTGCAGCTGCAAGGGGGAGTCCTTTAACCCCCAACTCGTTTCCCAGCATCCAGTTCCTTAAGCACATGAATTCCTGTTGTTACGGACTCAGTGAAAGTCCCTTTAAGATAGAGAGTGTGTGTGTATGTGTGTGTGGGGCGTGCTTACGTTATTAGAAGATAAAGGACGTAATGATGTTGTTGAAGAAGTCAGAAGGAGAGAGAGAGAGAGAGAAGGGAGAGAGACACCAGCCTGCTTGTTTTCTCTATCGATGGATGAAAAACAATAACTGTGTTTGCCACTGAAATCCATGTATGGAAGTTGGAAGTAATCCGGTGGAGTTCACTTTGTTGCTGACCTGTAGAAGGAAACAGGTATTTGTGTGTGGACGACCACGATTCGGATGCTTTTCGGGGTGAGGAAGTCACTACCGAGTAAACATTGAAGTGTCGTTTGGGGTTCCATCGTGGAACATTTGGAGTTCGTATTTACTCTCCCTATGTTCTCTACATCTACGTCTTATCTTCTGACAATGGTGGTTGTTGAAGAAGCCCTTGCTCTCCCTATGTTCTCTACATCTACGTCTTATCTTCTGACAATGGTGGTTGTTGAAGAAGCCCTTGCTCATGTTTCACCTTATGGCTTGCGGAACTGAACTTTAAGAACCATTCCGGAACTGGGAGTTTTGGACTTTGTCACACACACACACGACGAGTTTAGTTTTGGGGTTAACGTTCGAGGTTTAACATTTTTGAATTCTAACATACTAACATTTTTACTTTTATTTTACGTATTATCATAAGTAGTGATTAATAAAATAGTTTTTAACACTGAATCATGCTCAGTGTGTTTCTTTTGTTGCTGGTTCGTGACACTGTGCAAAATGCAATAGCAAAATTCATATGGATTTTAGCCCAATTTCACAAATGGTTTCGGGAGACTGAAGTAAACATTAATGCTATACAAAGCACGCGTTTAGTGCATCAAAAGAGGGTGAAGCCCGAATTTCTAAGCACTGCTGTAACCTAACAAAATGTTTGCATGCATTTTGGCTGCGAGCAACCGAGAAACTGCCAGCCCATCACTTTTATATTTAGCAGCATTATTAAACGTTTTTTATTATCCTGTTTCTACGTTCCTCTCTCTCTTGGAGCAACTGGGGCACGCGTGCCTTGGCCTCTCTGCACGAAGGAGAAGCGGATAGAAAGGCAGCGCCAACTCCACGACCTTGGTCATTCTGAATAACCAGTAGGGGGAGCTCAGGTACAACTTTCACCAGGTGAAAGCACAAGCAGTATTTGTCCCCCCTCGGCTGAACAATGCTCCTTTTAGTAGCGTGGGCGCTGCACTTGACAACCCAGACATGGTTGCCACCTTCCCACCTGGAAGAAAAGCAGGATCTGCGGTTCCTCAAGCCCTTGATATTGTAGATTCCAACAGCGCACTACATATATTTATTAAGTGGCAGAGAACGAACGAGCAACACGTGTTTTTTTTGTCAGTGCCCTGCGTGGAGACAGATTCAGGATATTGAACATATAAGCACAGTTAACTACCAAGAGGCAGCAATAACTAAAACGCTCTGACACGTCTTTCTAATCTCCACATAAGTGCGTGAAGCATACAAAGAGTTATCAAAGCCTTCATTAAAACAGAAAGATTGATATGAACACATTCAGTTGATAGATTCACAGAAACTGTCTTTGGCAATCCAGGAATTTAATTTGGCTGATTACCAGCTGCAGATATATTTTCCTGATTACTAAATTTGGCAGGATAAAATATATATTTTAAGAATATTTATTTACCTTACCAAAGGTCTTGCTAAAATTACCGAGGGAAATATATTGCTGATTGCAGCGCTAATTGCTGAGAACTGCCACTCCATGGATTTTACATCCATACCTTCAAGTAGCCAAACATTGATCACTACACAAATTAACTGTACACACACACACAGGCGTACAAGCAACCAGCCACAGATACACAGCGTTGCTCTGTTTCATTTCCTACTATATTAAGTTGAGCTGTTTCAGTGAGAAATCAATAAAGTCATTAAAATTCAATAGGGTTAAAAAGAAACCAAAGCTTCTTTCCTCTCCGAACCGTGTTGTAACAGACTACATGTCTCGCTATGATACCCCTCCCTCCCTCCCCAGGGGTTCGCATTCCCAACATTAAGCCCTGATGCAAGAGCAGCAAAGATCCTGGACTCGACTTTTCTCGCCGGCTTTGATGATTCTGGTCCATTCATTAGAACAACCAACCACTCAGTTACACCAAGCTCAAGCTTGTTCGAAGGTGGACACAGTCCACCACCCACAGCAGCTGAACCACTTCACGCCAAATAATCAATCACTTGAAAACATAGAACTACAAAGGCGCAAAAAGAAAATCGCACACACTCTGGAGGAAGGGAACACAACCACTGTGTGAACACTACTTTTCATAGCCACCGTCCAGAGACAATTGCGTGGTAAAATTATGCATACAACTCCAGATGCAACGTGCACAACCATTCATCCATTCCAGAGGTTAAAGCAATAGAAAGCCCCCTTGTACGCTTTTTTAAACATGAGAATGTACAAGTCCATTCTGATTCAGATTACTTTTGCATTCCTTCCCGCTCTTCCTCACCCACAAAGCACTCTCCGGGCGGGATAGCATGCGCTGGCAACAAGAGATATTAATGACTCTACATACAGCCAAGAATCACTGTTTACCCTGGCCTCCCCAGCGGGTCAAACAGCCAAGCAGCCGGTCACCCACCTTCCTCCGCCGACTCTTCCCTCACTGTCTGAGAACGGCAGAGCGCTCACGCCGTGTCTGTCCAACACTATCCCTGGATCACATTACACAGGCCGGCTCCCGGGGAGCAGCGACCTGCACTCACTCGGGATAGGTTGAAGCTCCCAGCCGCTGACTCCCAGTCATGGAGAGAGAGAGAGAGAGAGATGGGGGGTGGGAGCTAAAACTACTCTAACCTTTCATAGCGAGGTTAAAATACCAAAGGAGGAGGCACCTCACAATCTCCCTTAACCGATGACTGCTGTGGGATGGCGGAGAGGGGGAGGATTTACAATAGCGCCTGGTGCTTTCAAGGGTGCAAGATCAGCGATCAGTTTGCTCGGATGGTGGGTGGGGGGGATGGGGAGGGGGGGATCGGTGTTGGTGGTAGGCACTTTGTCCAGGAGCTGCCTGCGTGTCTGGGGCTCTCTCCTGGTCAGCCTCCTCCCACTCCCCCCGCCCTGCTCAGTACAGTTGGATTTTCTAACAGGTCCGTTTCAATTTTGTTCTACACGTCTGAATTGAACTAAATTAGTTTTGTCTGCACGTTCAGGCAGTGGATCAATTGCATGTGTTTGCACACTGGAACTGAATTAATAAAATATGAGACAGAATTAAGACTGTAGGTACAGTATGCTGAAATCTGTCTCCATCGGTCTATAATAAACCAGTTTATATTCAAAACTCTACGTGCACATATTCCCTGTGATGCAGCATTTTCTCAGCCAGGCTGCTGTGAATTAGATTTCTGCTTCAGAGGCTGCACTGAATGCAAGCTGTCTGTTTTTAATCTCCCCCGTTCCCAGAATATGTACATTGCCACTGACCGAACGCCAAAATAAAGTAACAGCACTCACATTCCTGTTTTAACGTGAGGCTGAGTTTCTGCTCTCCCACTGGGGATGAGACCACATCAAACCTGCTTCACTACTCATTGAGATCATGCCTCATATGTGAGCAAACTCCGAAGCCCACTTCTTTTAAAACAAAACAATCTGTCAGGTTTAAAATTAACAACACCAATTGCCATTTTCAGAAGTGTTCCAAATTTTTGTCACTCTCTGCTTGGAGAAGTGTTATCTAATTTCACTCCTGGAATGCCTGGTTCCAATCGTTGGACCTGCCCCCTTGTCCTAGCCTCACCAACCAACAGGGAGAGTCTCTCTCTAAACACCCCATGGATTCCACTTAACATCTTAAATCAAATCACCCCTTCACCTTGCAGACTCCAGGAAAGACATGCCTACTTTCTGTAAGCTCGTCCAATGTTCAACCCTTTTACCCCACATTTAATTCTGATTAGTTCATGCTGCAGTCACGCCAAGAAAACATATCTTGACTACAGTGTGAAGCTCAGAATAGCTTTGGTTATAATCTAACCAGGGCTGCTTTACCTTTTTTCTCTTGAACTCCTATTATCTATATTCTAGTTCATCAGTCCTTTTGATTATCTACGGCACCTATGACATTCTAATGATCTATGCACATGGACCAGAACTTCAAACTTTTCACCATTTAGAAAGGATTCTGTACTACAAATATTTGAAGCCCAAAGTGGATGCCTCCAATTTACCCCATTTTTGAATTTTCACTCAACCTTTTAATGTACCTCTTCTCTCCCAGCAAGGTTGACATACATCCGGCATTATACACTCCCCGTGTAGATCTCAACATTCTGCTCTATGTGTTGGGGAACATGAGACAACCTTACTATAAGTTTGCGCATTGATGTTGCAGTTTTTAATGCAAACTTCCTGCAAATTTCCCAAATTGTAATCTGACTGCCAGCTGTCATTTCTTGAATAGGAAGTTTTCTTTTCTACTTCTTTCTAGGTTATGCAATCAAAACCATGGCACGTGGACACTTCTGGACTACCTGACCCAGCAGTATGGGCCAATCAATAACAACTAATTGATATTTATATAGACCTGCAAAACATTACCGTGCAAAGGAGACCATTCAGCCCATTAAGCCTGTGCCAAATCATTGATAAAATTATCCATTACTTCTCTTCCCCTACTACTTACTCATTTTCGCTCCTCACCAGTTATCTATCCAATTCTCTTCTGGGTCTACCTATATCCAGCACCTTCCAGACAGAACACCCCAGATCAAAAGGCAAATTAAAAAAAAAATCATCACATGTTTAGAATGCACTGCCCACAGACTTAGAGGAGGCAAGGTCCATTGTGGTCTTCAAGAGAAAACTGAATAAACGTACGATGGTGAAAAATGTGCAATGCCACAGAGAAAGGGCTGGTAGGTAATATTAGAGAGTTGCTCTGGTACAGGGCAACAAAATAGCCTCCTTCTGTGCTGTAATCATTCCATGGTTCTTTTGCCAAACACATTCTCTCTGTCACATCTGATTACTGTGTCCTTTTGCCAGTAGAAATAGCTTTAAGGAAAGCTATTTCTATTTATTCTACTGAAACCATTCATGATTTTTAGTAGCTCTATTCAGTTCTTTCTTTGGCTCCAAGGCAAAAAGACACTTTCTCCTGCCTATCCTAAGAAAGTCCACAGCCCTGTTCCTGCTGAAGCTCCAGTAAATCTCATTTGCATTCTCTCTTGATGCTTTGACATCCTTTCTAAAGAACGGTGATCCGAATTGAAAACTTTAGCTGTGCCCTAAACAATGTTTTAAATATGTTTAGCATAAATTATTTGCTTTTGTACTCTATTCCTTTATTGTTACAGTCTGAATCTCAAATCAATTTTTACAAAGACCTTCCTCAAAATCTTCTGTTAAAAGGTTTGTGTGTATAATATATCTAGGTTTCTTTGTCCCTGCATCTCCTTTAAATAGTACCATTTGGTTTACACAGTCTCTCCTCATTCTTCTTACCAAAACGTTTCATTCCACTGTGTGTGTCAAACTTCATCTGCCTTCATCTGTCCATTTCAGTGTTTGCCTATGTCCTCCAGAAGCCTCTCACTGTGTTATTTTATTGTACTTCTGAGTATCATATCATCTGCAAACTTTGAAATCATTCTCTGATCTCCCAGTCATTGCTATGTAACAAAAAGACTTGTGGTCTTAATCCTGATACCTTTGGAAGAGCACTGTCTACTTCTCTCCAGTCTGAAAAACAGTCGTTCTCTTATCTCCTCCCTCTCCCCTCTCCTGCCTATCACCCCTCTCACCTGGATCCACCTATCACCCGCCAGCTCTTGCTCCACCCCTTCTCCCTCACTTTTTTATACTGGCTACCTCTCCTCCTCCTTTCCAGTCCTGATGAAGGATCTCGACCCGAAATGTCGACTGTTCATTTCCCTCCATAGATGCTGACTGACTGGTGAGTTCCTCCAGCTCCTTTGCTGCTTCAGATTCCAGCATCTGCAGTCTTTTGATCTCCATTCTCTCGTTTCTCTTCATTTGTCAAATTTAAACCCATGGTTTACCATTCCCTTTAATCTCACAATCTTGAACTTTGTTCAGTATCTATTATTGATACTCAGTCAAGCAAGGTCTATACAGAGAACATCAATCACACCATCACAACAATCCTTATTTCATCAAAGAACACAATCAAAATTGTCAAACATTACTTGCCTTTAATGAATTGGTTTGGATTTTTTTCATTCGCATTGACCCTTTCAAATATAAATTAAGATTGTCCAAGATTATTGTGTTAAAGCTTCTCCGACAGTGATAATGGGTCTGTAGGATTCTAAATTTATCCCCAGCCTTTTTTCAAACAGGGATGTAGGGTTCTTCTCCAGTCCTCAGCACCACCTAGAATCCAAGACTGAAGTTGTGGTCAGAACTCATGTACATTCCACCCCAACCTCCCTCAGTAAACTGGAGACACCCCAAATGGACTGGGTGACTTTCCTACTTAGTGGAACGCCAACCTTTTAATAGCATTTGTTTATTTTTAATCACAACCAATACCACAACGTTGGCAGCCTCTCCTCCTCTCATGAAGCCAGAAGCAAAGTTCTCAGTTCATACTTTTGCCAAGCCCTCTGACTTCACAATAAAATATTTCTTTGGTCCCCAATTAGTGCTATCCTTCCCAAGACTATGGTTTCATCATTATGAGCGGGTAATAGTCTATTCTCACTCTCCTGCTTTAACCCTGCTTAAACCCTGTTTGTTTTTGAGTAACTTCTATACTTTATCATCCATTCCTAATCTAACCTTCCAATAGTCATGCCTCCCTTTTCTGTCACATTTTAATCATTGTAGTTTTAGATAGCAGGACACAGCAATTTAAAATGTCCTTTCTTTTCCTCTAAGAATGTGTCTCCAACATAATTAAACCAACATTGGTCCAAGAACCTTTATCAGATCCATCACTGTTATGACGAAGGGCCTTGGACCTGAAACACTGACTCAGTCTCTCTTTCCACAGGTGCTGCCTGACCTGCTGAATGTTTCTGGCATTTTGTGTTTTTTTTAAATTTCATATTTCCAGTTTATTTTTATTTTAACTATCAAGCCATCTTCACCTTTGAAACCCTTCCACTGCATAATGACTACTTCACCCTCCAATTTTTGATTTAACTTCAACTGGACTAGATCCCTTTTCAACTCATAGAAATCGACCAGCCTCTCCTGAAGGATATTAAAGCATGCTTGTGCTTTGTACTTTAAACCTGATGATACTGAAGCAATGCTGCAGAAACGGGCCCTTCGGCCCACCATGTCCTTGCTTACCTTTTTGCTCATCTACACTAATCCTATATGCCCACATTCAGTCCATATCCTTCTATGCCTTGCCTATTTAATTGCATGTCCAAATGTCTCTTAAACATAGTGATTGTATCTTATTCCATCATTTCCTCTGATAGCCAGTTCCAGATATCCACCCTGTGTTAAAACCTTCACCTCAAAGCTTCTTTAAAACTCCTTTCCCTCATCTTAAATCAATGCCCTCTTGTTTGTGATGCTCCTATCATGGGAAACAGATACTGACTTTCAACCCTATCTATGCCTCTTATAGTTTTACGTACCCCTATCACATCACTCCTCAGCCTCCTTCACTCCAGGGAAACAAGCCCAACTTATCCAAGCTCTCCCCATAATGAAAGTCCTCCAATCCAGGCCACATCCTGGTGAATCTCCTCTGCACTCTCTCAAGCGCAACCACATCCTACCTATAGTGTGGCGAACAGTGTTTCGTAAAGTTGCAACATGACATGACAACTTTTACATCCTATGCTCTGACCTATGAAGGCAAGCATGCCATATGCCTTCTTCACCACCCTATCTACCTGTGCTGCCACTTTCAGGGAACTATGGACTTGAATCCAAAGGTCCCTTATTCATCAACATTCCGTAGCGTCCTACCGTTTACTGTATATGTACTACCACTGTTTGACGTCCCAAAATGCATTACCTTGCACTTGTCGGGATTAAATTCCATCTGCCAATGTCCCACCCAACTTTCCTTCTGCTTTATATCACCAAGGCAAGTTTGGATCCAATTAGCCAACTTGCCTTGGATTCCATGTGCCTTATCCTTCTGGACTGGTCTACCATGGGAGATCTTGTCAAATGCCTCACTAAAGTCCAAATAGAGAATGTCTCTCACCCTGCCTTAATCAATCTCCTCAGGTGCCTCCTCAAAAAACCCAATCAAACTAGAGAGATAGGATTTCCCTCTCACAGAGATGTTGACCATCCCAGGTGGCCTTCCCAGAAAGCCCCTGCCTTTCCGAATGTACATAAATCTGATTTCTTAGGATTTGGTCCAATAATTTCCCCTACCACTGATGTATGGCTCACCAGCCTGTAGTATCCCGGCTTATTCCTGCTGCCCTTCTTAAATAAAGGAATAACGTTAGCTATCCTCCAGTCTTCTGGAACTTCACGAGGCTAATGAAGAATTAAAAATCCCTGACAGGGCCCCAGCTATCTCCTCGCTTGCTTCTTATAGCACCCTAGACTAAAACTTGGAATGGATAGGCCGTCATATGAGGAAAGGTTGGATAGACCAGGCTTGTATCCACTGGAGTTTGGAAGAGGAAGACATGATGAGTGAAACATATACAATCTGATAGTTCTTGACATAGTGAATGCAGAGAACATGTTTCCTTTTGTGGGAGAATCTAGAACTAGGGGGTCACAGTTTAAAAACAAGGGCTCACCCATTTAAGACAGA
Source organism: Pristis pectinata (assembly GCF_009764475.1). NCBI lineage: Eukaryota > Metazoa > Chordata > Chondrichthyes > Rhinopristiformes > Pristidae > Pristis > Pristis pectinata. The sequence continues at coordinate 17,876,900 of NC_067411.1, read as the reverse complement.
CATGAGATGAAACTTTTCCTCTCAGTGAGTTGTGAGTCTTTGGAATTCTCTTCCTCAAAGGATGGTGAAAGCAGAGCCATATAGTTTTCAAGGCAGAAGTAGATAGAAACTTGATGAACAAGGGATGAAAGGTAAGCAGATGGGATTGTGGGGTTGAGGTTACAATCAGATCAGTCTTCATCCCAATGAAAGGTGGAGCAGGTTAGAGGGTCCAAGTTGGCCTACTCCTTTTCCTAAGTCATGTGTTCGTATCAATCATTTCACTGTAATCTTTTGTGAGATAATTCCACCAAACTCAATCAAACTTTCAATTAATCACAACCTATAATCCATGTGCTTTTGAAAGAAAACCATTGTGTTCATTACAGCTTTTATTAAGGGATAATTGTGTGAGGCTCCAGTACTGGGGGCTAGCCCTCACTAACAGGAGCACGTGCCAGAGATAAGACTCTAAGAACCACTGGACCGAATTTGTCCTCATTCTGAAATCTGTCGTGCCAATGATACATATGATTGTAAAATAAATGGTTTGAGAAAGGCCCATTGCCCTGGTTACAACATTTAGTAATGCCTTATCACTTTAAATCTGGTTGACAGTAGTACAATGTGATTGAATGTAACAAGGGCACCAAGGTGACTAGCATAACTAAATGGATTTCTCACTGGCTAAGTGCAGCCAACGAAAATAAGGGAGATGATTTTAGCCAAGTAATTGCAGTGATTGTGTCTTTCTTTCGGTGGGACCCTTTATAATCCCTGGGCCCAGGATGCCTGGAAACCAGTACCCCAGCTTGAATAGAAACTCTTGCTCCTCAATACTATGTGCAAACAGAAAAAGACCTTCATGCACACTTGCATCTCATATGAGGGAGAAGTCCTTTTTCTGTCACTGGTGTCAACCAAGTATGATCATCTTGACTGCTAGTTGTACACACTTCCAGACATCTTCTACCACTGACTTCAAAAAAATGGTTTCCATTGTCTTTCTCATCCTTGTGATATCAAATAATAATCCCTCCTGCTCACAATGACTGGCAGCACTTTGCAAGCCTGGCAGTGTTCCTGACTGTTTAGTGGCGTGTACAAATCATTGGTTGAGTGTATTACAAACGTGGCCTTACGTCAGGAAAAAATATAACAGTGCAGAAGGAGATACCCAGATGAAGCTCAGTATTAAGTGAGAACAAACTGATTGTGATGAAAATTCATCAACCTGAAAATCTCTGTTCTCTCTCCACAGATGCTGTCTGGACTGCTGAGTGTTTCCAGCATTTTCTGTCATATTTCAGATTTCCGGCACCTGCCTTATTTTAACATAGAATCTCAATTGCAAGTGTTTTCTGGTTGAAACAAAAAGCTCAGGGTTCCAGCTTCAATCCACATTTTGAGGATGCTAGATAACCAGACTGCATTGTTGGCAATGCCATCTACCTTATGGGATAATAAAGAAAGGCTCTGTAGTTATGCCTAAGGTGGACATTATCCTGCTGTCAAAGAAGTCATCATTGCTTGAGGAAATAAACCAAATAAATCAGTCCTTCAGCCCACTGCTATTTGTGGGATATTTTGCATGAAGTGTCTGCATGTGAACTAAGAAGTTACTGCACTTCTAAGTAATTAATTGTGTTTGAAGAGCTGTGGGTGTTTCTGAGAGCAGTGACGAAGGAGCTATTTAAATCTTTTACAGCTGCACATTGCAAGGTTATTCCGCAGTTCTGTTGTTTTCCTGCCCTCCTGTGTTGCTCGAGAGTTAACCTGACAAAGGTATGGCCTTGAACAGTACAAAATCACCTGTCAACCGGACAGTGTCTTTAAACCTGTCTCCCTTTGAGGCCTGCTCCCCGATGCAACACCCACCCACCATTTTCTTCTGTCCTGGTCTCTTGGGCCAATTTAATTAGACACTCACCAGAATTGGACAAGGTAGTCACACATGAAAGTCTCCAGAGAACATAAACAGAAGCTTTATTCAGCAAAATTCCCTTCTGCTCTGCTGCTCTCCTTGTGGAATGCCTGGATAATTGTCATCTTTGTGCAAGGCCATCAAACATGTGTTTTTTTAAGGCTGCATTTTGATTGCTGGCAAACTTTCAGCCAACCTAAACAATAATAAGATTACTTTTTTAAAAAAAGGACGGCCAGCAGTAATAAAGCTCCAATTGAAGTTAATAAGAGGTGCTGCTGTTTTAAGACTGTGGACTAACACATGGCTAACAGTGGGGAGCCATAACCTGTTAGAGAACCTATTAACAACACATACATGTACAGGGAGAGTGCATTTCCTGCATTTTCCCAAAGCCACAGGGAAAAGAAAGTAAAATTGATTAAAAAAAAGGTAAAGAGTAGCTGCAAACAGCAATCTTATTCATTTTGCATGCATATTCCTGATAGATTGCAGCTAATAGTAACTACAGGTTTCTCTGTGATGTCAGCTACACTCAGTCATGTGGCAGAGCAACACTCTAATATCTATTGACTGGAACTGGCAGCTCCAGTTGGAACTCCCCCTCCGTCACAGCCCTCTTCAAAGTGGCTGTTGGTGGCATAATGGGAATCTAGATCTCCTTGTCCTTGATGACCTGTCTCCAGCCTTTGATGAGATTACTTGGGTATGCACATGCATGTGTGGGTACATGCTAGTATGTGTGTGCACAAAGATGTGTGCATATAAATGTGCCCTTGCAGCAGGGCCTGGTTTCCAATTGTCTTGGCCATCCTTGCCTTTGGAGCAAGATCTCGCTCTGTCAAGGTGGTATGTCAGATGTTGAGCAACAGCTATGCCATGTTAAAAGAATTCCCACATAGGCACCTACACCTCAGAATGACAGAGGATGCAAGTTATTCTTGCTCCCCAAGGACTGCCTAAGAAGGAGGAATGGCTAACCTTCCACCTCCAACACCTCTCCACCACCGCCTTGCTGATGAGACTGCACACTTCTGATTCATTCTTAGCAAACCAGTTGTAGCCAGCTTGCTTCTCAGCTTGCTTCTGCATCAACAGTATTCTTGGCTCCATCTCGTCTTGCAGCCTCAAGAAAACCATCAGCGATATCATTTGAAAACACAGCACTGATTTCCATGCACACGTCACAAGTATCTGACTCCAACTCGCAATGCCTCCCTTACACCCTCCACCCTCTCTAAAGGCTCTCCAAAGACTGCGGACACAACAATCGATACTGGCTGAGCAGGAATTTCCTCCAATGAAATACTGATCTATAAACTCCATTCCCTAGCCACTAATTCCATCCTTTTCCCACCCAACTGTCTGAAACTCAGCCAGGTGTTTCCAACTCTGGAGAGATACTTGAGCCTGAGATGAGTTTCAGGACACATTTCTGTGCCATCACTAAGACCACCTATATCCACCTCTGCAGCATCACTGAACTCTCTGCCTCAGCTCACAGGCCACTGAAATCCTTTATCATGGACAGACTCAACTATGCCAATACACCATTGGCCAGCAGCCCTCATTCCACCCTCTGTAAACCTCCAAACTCTCTTCAATCTTCAAATTCTTGTCCCTTAACGATCCTGAAGTTTAATCTCTCCACATTAGGCAACAGTGATGCAGCACTCCCTAAAAATTCCAACAGCGAACCATTGAGTCCCTCCAATTTCCCATCAGTTTTACTGTGAATTCTCACTGTTCAGCTTGAGCCAGGTTAGAACTTGCACAGGTTCAGCGACTCCATTCATTTCAATAGAGGGAAGTGGCTCTAAAAGATTACATTTTTTAAATTACTCAGATGTAATCCTTAGCTGGGTTGAATTCTTAACTTACATGGATTTAGCTGTTTTAAGTTTTATTATCATGTTAATTGTTTGCAATGTATTTTAATATTTAAAATATTGAAATAATTTTAAAGATTTCAATAATATGATTAATTTTTAATAATTGTTGAATGTTTTTCTAAGTTTATGAAGCTCAGAGGCATTTGCAGACATTCATAGCCGTTTGTCTATTTTGATGTGGGTTTGGCCAGAGCAGCTCTCAAAGGGCAGGCCTTGCATTTTTGGCAGGAAAGCTCCAAAGGGCCTTGCTAATCTGGGGCTGGCTTTGGGGACTGGGTTGCTCTGCAGGTTAAATGTAGGCAGGGTGTGGCTCCTTGTTCTCCCAGGCAGCCTGAGCTAAACCAAACTGCAGGCGGTGTGTGGCTCTTGAGCTGTATGCTGTGCATTACTGCCCTAAGCTTTGGAAATCCTTCCCTGTACTTCTGTCACTAGCTTTGGAAATCCTTCCCTGTACTTCTCTGTCACTATTGTTCTCTTTCTTCCTTTAATATTTTCATTCAAAACTAACTCTTTCTTCATGCTTTCTGGTCAAGGCAATTCACTCCATGTTATATCAAGAAATGGCTGAGACGCTGGAAGCATCAATGGCTATAAGACCTGGCAAGATCTCGGCTGCGATGCTGAAGATTTTCACTTCAACACTGCCTCCAACTGTTCCAGTACAATTACAACACTGACATCAATCCGACAATGTGGAAAATTGCCCAGAATATACCCCATTGACAAAAAGCAGAACAAGTCCAATCGGGATAACTATCTCCAGTCACCCCTCTATCAACAGCAAAGTGATTGAAGGTGTCGTTGGCAGTGCTATCAAGTGGCAGCGACTCATCATGGCTTGGGTTTCACCAGAACATCTCGATTTCATCACAGCCTTGGGTCAAATGTGGATTGAAGAGTTGAATTCCAGAGGTGAGGTAAAACAGAATGTCCTTAATGGCAAGGCAGTATGTTATTGATGAACCTCCGTAAAATTGAAGCCAATGGACATCAAGGGGAAAGCACTAAATTGCCTGCAGTCACACCTTACGCTGAGGACAACGGCTGGGGTTGTTAGTCAATTATCCCAACCCCTGGAAATCACAGCAAGTGACCATCAGAGCTGTGCCCTAGGCACAACCATCTTCAGCTGCTTCTTCAATGACTTTCCTTCCATCATAGAGTCAAAAGTGGGGATGTTCATCCTTTTTGTTGTAGTTAATTTTTGCTCTATACTTTTTGTTCTATTAAACATTCTGACATGGCCTGATATGCAGCAAGAATCACCTATTTGATATTCATATGCTTTACCATCACTATATCTCCCATTTGGCAGTGGGGGCAATGGTTCACCCTTGACCAAAAATACAACCAGACCAGCACAAAATTACAGTGACTGCGAGAGCAGGTTAGAGGGTATACTGTGGCAGGTGACCTACTTCCTGACACCCCAAAGCTTTTCCACCATCTCCAAATCACAAGTCAAGAGTATGACAGAACTTTTGACTTGCTTGTTTGAGTGCAACTACAGCTTTCAGTTCCATCAAAACCATTCAGGACAAAGCAGCCCACTTGGCTGGGGTTCCATCCACCACCCTGAATTTTCATTGTGGAGGTAGTGTGTAACCATCTGCAAAATCCACCATAGTTACTCATTTAGTTATACTGACAGTACTTCACATACCCTTCTCCAAGTGGTTGCAAAATATTTTTTTTATTGTCATGAAATATTTATAGAATAGACTGGCTTGCATAAGACAGTTGGGGTCAGAACAAGGCTAAATATATTTCATAAATATTGAAGAGCTCTACTCCATTCAATGCACATTATTGTTGACTTCATCTTGCTGGTCAGCCAATGTTCCTTTCTGTTCTTATAGACAGCTCACACCTATAAATTACTTCCTTGGGACACTACATATTTGAAAAACAAAACAATTCTTAGCCAAATGAAGGCAAAATATTTATCGATCTCAAGCAAAGAAAGGTTTACATTTCTCTAGTGCCTTTCATGTCTTTCTCAGAACATTCCCAAAAAAAAGGTGTTGTTTCTGCTGTGATGTAGTCATAAGGCAGCCAATTTATGCATGGCAAGCTCCCATATACAACAAGGAGATAACTAAGTAAAGTGAAGGAGGATAAATATTGACCAGGGTGCCAGGGAACAGGTAGGAGAAAGTTCTTCCCACAGCATGATCAACATTTGTAATCTTCTCACAGATAGGTATTGGAATTAGTTAAGATAAGGCTGGATGCTGTGGTTGTCAGTCTATATGGTTTCCACAGATGGATGAGTGGGGTGCAGGCTCCCTGAGAAGAGTCTGACTGTAATGTCCATTCTCTACAAATCTTTTGGTTCATTAGGTTGGAGTGCTGATGTGATCTACTAGCTTTTTTGGTCTGGTACAGGTGACTGATAGAGACAGAGCCCAGTATGATGATGGAGCAGACAGTAGGGGTGAATTATTAGATGAAGGGAAGAGAGATGGTGAGGATAAGAGAAAAGGGAAATGCAGAGAAACTGGGTGGAAATCAAATGGATTTCATTAAGGACCAAGTGGAGTGGAGCTGTACATTCCTTTTGCAAGAATCCCATGCATTTTTGAGACTGATGGAGAAATTGGCCAGGAAAAAAGGAATTGGGCAACAGAAGGAATAAAAAAGTGGAAAGGGGATAAAGGATCAACTTCGAGTCAGTGAAGCCTGCTGGAAGCCAGGGTGTGTGTGAGCGTGTGTAATCACATTGATGCTGACGGACAGCACAGGGTTAGCTGTCATGCATTCTGCAGTCAAATATCCTGCTGACATGTGTATCAACTTGCAAATGGTAACAGGAGTAGAGAAGTGTTGTGAATCTCTGCAACCACATTCCAGTGCTTTTTATTTTAAGAGTGTAAAGTACTATAATGTAGTTGATGTGTTTCCTCACACTACTGTTCAATTTTAACATGCGGTGGACTCTCAGATGTTACATTTCAGTGGGGGAAATACTAAATACCACAATGACTCAGAACATAAGAGAGTTATGTAAAGCAGTTGTTGTGTTGTGGACCACTGATGATTTACCACTAGGAATTTCAAGAGGTCCAGGTCATAAAGGGAAACCTTTCCTCTTTGTAGACTGCGGAAAGGAAGTCAGATGAGTAAGGATTCAGGACTGGGCTGGGCCTAGGGTGGTAGTTGTGAAGAGAGGCTCAGGGATAGTGGTGAAGAATGGGTGACTGGGCTTATATGGGTGAGGGTTTGTCATAGGGAGGGGTGGGGAGGATTGTGTGCAGCGAGCAGCAGCTGGTGGGAATCACTGGTGGGCAGGGTGAGCATTATGGGGTGGGGCTTAATAGATGGCGAGAATGAGATATAGTTGGAGGGGTAGGGTCATCAGTCAAGAAAGTGTGATCACATTGGGAGATGGGACGCACAGTCAGGAGATGGGAATAAAAAAAAAGCTGCAGATGCTGGAAGTCTGAAATAGAAACACGATATGCTGGAAACACTCAGCAGGTCAGGCAGCACCTGTGGAAAGAGAAACAGTCAACGTTTTGGGTCTCAGACCCCTCGTCAGAACCATTATTTGGTAACCAGGGGCATGAGTGCTGGTGAAGCAGTGGGGGTGGTGGGAGGGGGTGTACCAGGTGGCGGTGGGTTCCCAGATCCGGTTAGAGTTAGGATGGAGGTGGTGAAAGTTGAGTGGGGATTGTGAGTTTGGGTGGGATGGACCCTGCTCCTTCTGAAACGGTTGTAATGGCCAATGAAAACCAGGTAAGCAAATTTCTTCAAGGGGGGCCTGGAATCTTTTTTAATTTACATTACAGCAGCCTTCACAGGCTCTGCGAAAGCCTATTTCTGTCTGAACACCAGACGGCACAGGTCATACATGCTCCATTGGGAATTCCAGTGGTGGCATCCACGTGGCATCCAAATCATTCATTGGATGCTACTCTGCATGACCAGATGCCTCTGTGAGTTAGCGCACCAAGCACACGGAGAACACGGAATAAAATCCCCAAACTGCACAAAATTCATGGTCAGTCTGTAATTTTCAATAACCTTTTACTTTTCATAGAAATTGGATTGCATGGCACACAGTAAAGTGGCACTTTACAAGGCAGTTTCTTGGCAAATAATCCTGAACAGCTCCCACAATTCTCGAAGAAAGTTAAGCTGATAAGCTGAGGCCCCTAGTTACTGGTCCACTTTGGAAAGGCAGTGCTGTTTAAACTCCCTCTTCTGTTCCTAATTCCGAGTGACTTTCCTGGGAACTTAAAAATATAACTAGACGATGAAAAGCAAAGAGATGCTGGAAGCCACCCATAGGAAACTGCATGTACTTCATTTATTACACACAGCTCTGAACAAAAGACATACATTCAGCCTGCTCAGTACCTTGAAAACCATGATAAATACATTAAAGAAGATTCCCCCGCTGGATAATAATTACAAAACTGGCTCCAAATTTATATATTCACCTGTCCAGAGCAGTTCATTCTCAGAAAATTCAGATGCGTTCTCCAACTCCAGAGATACTATAAGGCAAAGATTCACAGGACTGCCACTTCCCCTCCCCCAACACTCTTCGGCATTTCCCTGCAACATCAGTCAATCAATATATGACATTAATTCTGCGGCAAAAGAAAACTTGCCTGCTGACCTAAGAAGCCAGTATTGTATGCACCTTAGATACTGCCTGCTGTTAAAGAAACCATCATACTCACCTTCCAGTGCAAGCAATATTTTCCTTAATGTTGCTGGTTTTATATGCCTGTTTGCACCTCTAGATTCTGAAGCATGGATAAGCAATAAATTCCCAATGGAAAGTTCTTGGGTATCCTATAATATGGAGTTCAATTTTCCAACCTCGCCGCAGCCAAGCTGAAAAGAAATTAACTCTGTGTGTCGGTGGTTGCAGAAGGATTCACACTGAATGCTGTGAGGTCCAAATGCCCCAGCAACATCAACACAGAACAAATGGTTGAAAGCAGCTCCTGTACTTGCATCCTCTGAATCAAATACAGCTTCTAGCAGTCCTTGACATGATTTAAAGTAATACTGGAAGGGAAATAAATCAGCAGCCTCAACATCTATTGGCAAGGTGCTTGGGAATTTGGTGATTTGCAGAATACGATTCTTGTGCTGAGCATTCATGTGGAAAATCTAAACTGTCATCATTCAGTAAGAATGGCTGGTGGCTGGGGTACATAACTCTTGCACAACCTGGTACAGTACTTGCATTGAGTTGTCAACTCTGGACATTTTCTCCACAATGTAGCTGTGCAACCCAAATCTTCTGCCACAAACATGCTGCTTTCCTCTGCTTTGAGTCAGAGACGTGCCAAAGTAAGACCAACAGACACAGTTGACTCAGGGCCTTGTCTCTAGAAATAGTTCATAGAGTCATAGAGTAATCCAGAGCAGAAACAGGCCTTTTGGCCCACCATGTCCATGCCGTACATCAAGTACCCATCTCTACCAATCCCATTTACCATGACTTTGTCCATAGCCTCCTGTGCTTCGGAAATTCAAGTACTCACCCAGCTACTTTTTAAATATTGTGAGAGTAGCTGTCTCCACCACTTTCTCAGGCAGCTCATTGCTGGTTGTAACCACATACTTTGTGGGCTTGTTTTTCCTCTGATCACTCTAACCCTCTTACTCTTCACCTTAATTCTAGGGGCAGTACATGTACAGTAAATGTCAGGGTACCAAGGAATGTTGATGAACGTTGAGATACGATGTTAATTTGCTGGGACAGCTTTGCAGTTGGTGCTTTGGCCTAAATGGGATATCAGGAAATACACTGGGCTCTGCCTGCATTGTTTTGTTGACAGGTAAGTACATTTGCAATTAATTCTTGTTTGTATGATTTTATCAATGAATTTACCTCAGATGCAGAGGGAACATCAAACTCCTTCGCCTTTGTCCATTGTTTGATTTGAAAAGTGCCAGTCTTCGAGTGCGGGGGCTTTTACCAACTCTCATTCTACAGGGACATATCCCAGACTTCAAGTAGCAAAGAGCCAGATGTGTTCTGCCAGTGCAAAACTAACAACATACTTAGCTAGGAGGAGGAGTAGGTCATTCAGTCCCTTGGGCTTGTTCCACCACTCAGTCGGCAAACTCTGACATAATTCTCTATCCCTTAACATCTTAGGTTAACAAAAATCTCCAATTTAAAATTAACAACCAACTCGCATCGAGTGTCATTGGCCGTTCAAACTTTCTACCACCCTCTGTTGGTTCTGACTTTAGATTATAACTCCAATCCTAGATTTCTCAATCAGCGGAAATAGCTTCTAACAACCCTATCAATTCTCCTTAATATCTTCAAAGATAAAATCTTAATCTTCCAAATTCCAGATAATAAAGCCTAGCTGTAATTGTAACTTCTCCACTGGAGCCAGTTCTGATTCTGGTAAATGTCTGCTGCACTCAAGTCACGGCCAATTTATCTTTCCTGAAATATGGTGCCATTAGTGGTCCCACCTCAACATGTTCTACAACTGAGATTTCTCTTGGTTGTAGCATAACTGCTATCCTCTTGTGCTCTGATCCTCTTGTGCTAAAGGCCAATTAGCCTTGGACCTTTTCATTATTTCCTGTACCGGCTCATGATATTTTAATGACCAATGTATTTGGATCTACAAGTCTCTGTGGACCTAATGTGCTGTCTAATTCTTCACAATTTTGAAAGTACATACTTGGTTCTCTCCTTTCTGACTTTGGTCTACCACAGACTTGGTGGATCAAAAAACATTTGGCTCCTTAGTCCACCAAGTCTGTGCTGATCATCAAACACCCTCTTACACTAATCCTATTTTATTCTGTCCACATTCATGTCGATTCCCTCCAGATTCTACCACTTGCCAATACACAAGGTGCAATATGCAGTGGCCAATTAATCTACTAACCTGTTTGTCTTTGGATGTGGGAGGAAAACGGAGCACTCAGAGGAAACCCACGGGGTCACAGGGAGGATGTGCAAACTCCACACAGGCAGCACAGGAGATTGGGATTGGACCTAGGTTGCTCACACTGTAAGGCAGCAGCTCTACTGACTGCACTACTGTGCCACGCCACCAAACTGCTCACAACATTACTGATCTTTATGTTATTGATATGGGGCTTTCTAACCATTTTCTAAATATAGTGAACAATTGTGGCTCCAAAGCAAATGCTTCTGGGACTGCAATGGCCATCTGACTTTTATCCTTACTCTCAGATGAATGCCGAGCCAAGAGATTTTATTTACTTGCAGGATCTGGACACTGCTGGAGAAGCTGGCATTTATTGTCCATCCCTAACTTCTACTGAACTGAGGAGGCAGCTCAGATTCAACCATGCTGATGGCTCCAGAGTTAGATATAGGGTAGGCTGGGTAAGAATGGCAGATTCCCTTCCCTGAAGGATATCTGTGAACCAGTTGGGGTTTTACAGCTACTGGTTTCAGAGTTACCAAAAGCATCCTCTTTATGACTCTAAGTACCCATTTTGTCAATTTTGCCTGTGTTTTTTCTCCCTCAGTTGCCTGGAATTATGCTAGTTTTTTTGTTCATGCTCGCTTGATTTTTCTTTTTAGGGTTGTGCCATCCCTTGTCTCTTGGATCATCCATGGATGTTGCCTATTGGTCTTTGGGGGGCAAAAGTGAACCTGTATCACAGCGACTTCCTTTTGAACACCTTGCATTGCTAATTATGGCTTTACCTGTTAACAGTTTACTGTGGACAAATTCTCATTGCATGGAAATCAACCTTATCCAAATCAAGAACATTAGAAGCTGAATTGTTTTTCTTCCTTTTAACATTACAATTGTACTATGGCCATTGTTAAATAAATGTAAGTTGAACATTAGGCTTATTATTCAACAGGCAATCAACAGGAACAGGAAATAATAGTCACAGGAATCTCATGTTTCATTTCAAAAGTTAAAATCCTCCAATAAGTGAGGCCTGCCTTTACAACGTGCTTGGCTAATTTCTGCATTTATGCATTCTACCAATTCACAGCTATACACAATTCCCACGAGAAACATAACGCATTTTCCATTTCTTACATCTCTACATAGATTCTCCATCACCATCATACAGCACAGAAACAGGCTCGTCAGCCCTTTGAGTCTGTGTTGACCACCAAGCACCCATTTTTCATTGACCTGAAACATTAGCTCTGTTTCTCTCTGCACAGAATGCTGATGGACCTACTCAGTATTTCCTTGGTGAATTCCCCTTAAGCTCTCTCCAACATTCTTCAAAATTTTAAACTAGTGTTTGGAATCACATGATCATTACTTCCTGATTTACCTTCACTTATTTCATGGTATCTTACCCAGTAGACATTCAGGCTTTCACCCTCCTCATCTTTGAAAGAAGCGAGACACTGCAAAATGCATTCACTTTCCTGTACCTTTTAGGTGGCTCTGAATAATTGATCAATCTCTAATTTTCATATCAAGAGCTAAATCTCAATTCATGGAGGCATGGAGTCATCCAGCATGGAAACCAGCCTTTGGCCCACTAAATCCTTACTGACCATCAAGCACCCATTTTTCCAATAATCCTATCCTAATCCATTTCATTCTCTTCACATTCCCATCAACTCCCCTGGATTCTCCTGTGGCCAATTAACTTACCAACCCGCACATTTCTGGGATGTGGAAGGAAACTGGAGGACCTGGAAAAAGCTCACACAATCACAGAGAGAATGTGCAAACTCCATATAGACAGCACTCGAGGTCAGCAACAAACCTAGGTCCCTGGAGATGTGAGGCTGCACCATTGTTCTTCCCACTTGTATCTTTTCTCATTGATGGTATGATTTCATCCTTAATCATGTAGACTACTCCTCCTACCCGACTAATTGTGTCTACTTTCTTTAGTTATGAGCATCTTGCAGCTACATCTCAATAATGACTACCATGTGATATGCTCCAAGTTGAATTTATGCCTGCAATTCATCCAAGTTGTTCTTTACGCATTGCGCAAGTATACAAAGAATGTTTATCTTGAGGCACACACTCTAAGGAATAAGAACATACAGACGGAGCTGCAGATGATTCTCTTCTTTGATGATTTCTGCATCTTTAAAAATTAATAAAGAGAAGCAATGCTGAAAACTTTACCTGAGAAGAAAACCAACATGATCAGAGCGCTGGGCTCTACAATATTAATAAATTTTAAAAATTTCAGCCAGAACAGAAATAAACTTGATTCTGCACCACCTCTACCCAGCATGGCACCTCTTACACTTTGAACCAAACTTTAACCTGAGTGCTGAAGAAGTGAAAGGTTCTGCCAGACCACTTAAAGCAATGTCTAATGTGCGGACTGGGAACCTGTGCTTGTAGAAGTTCACCTTATGACTTCCATGCACTTTGCAATTACATGGCTGACTTTAACTTGTTATTTTCTCCAGCCGCATGAAAATGGAACCAGATGTTCAAAGTATTTTGACCCAGTGGTTAGCACTGTGAATGGACAAGGGATTCATTACCGAAAAAAAATCGATTTATTTCATAGTGAGAGTTTCAGTTGCAAGAGAGCAAGACTTGCATAAGAAGGTTCCCATGATCACAATTAGGTCGTCTTGAATGATTTTAACAATAAACTCATTGGGTGTTGTCTGATGGTTAATTTGACCTTCACATTATTAAAGGCATGTTGTTGCAAAAATTTATTCCCAAGAACATTTGAAGATAAATAAGACATATTATTATCATGACATTTTAAAAGAAAGACTAACAGTTATATGGTGCCTTTTATGACCCCAGGATGCTGCAAGTTGTTTTACAAATTACAAAGTGTAGTCATGATTGTAATCTCAGAAACCAGCAGCAAATCTGTGCATAGCAGAATCCAGTAAAAAGAAATGTGATAATAACCAGATAATCTGTTTTACGGTGATTCTTTGAGGGATAATTATCGGTCACAACACTGGGAGAAATCTGGAGACACAAGAGACTACAGACGCTGGAATCTGGAGCAACAAACAACATGCTGGAGGAACTGAGAACTTCAAACATCATCTGTGGGGGGGGGGGGGGGGGAGGAATTGTCGACGTTTCGGGTCAAAACCCTGCACCAGGACCAAAATGTTGACAAATACTTTCCCCCAACAGTTGTTGCTTGACCCACTGAGTTCTTCCAGCAGATTGTTTATTGCACGAGGTGAAATCTGTTGCTCTTCTTTAAAGAAGTGGCATGAGGTCTCTAACATCCAACTCAAAGAGCAAGGAATTGATTTAAATTAATTTAACCCCAGCTTCTTTGGTGAGAATTGAGCTAATGTCCAGCTCAATGGTCCAGTCTTCTAGGTTATAAGGCATGATGCCACCAGGCTAGCATAGACTATTCCGGGCAAAGACTGCAGATCTTCTTCCTTTCCTGATGGGTATTAGCAAAGTAGTTGGGTTCTTCCCACAACCCAGTAATTTCATGTTCACCATTATGGATACTAACTTTTTACTTCAAATGTATTTACTTATCAGAATTTAACTTGCCGAATTGGCATTGCAAAATTTCAACTCATACCTCTGTAAATTTAACCACTATACATCCATACCAACAAAATTGCCAACATCAATCAGCAACTCTCTACACATCTCTCTGGAGTATCATTGCCATTGTCTGCTGCACACAAATGTACAACTTTCGGAAGAGATGAGACACAAGGGCTTCTTTCATTGCCCTATTCATTTTGTTCTATTCTGATCGCAAGTTCAACATATTTACTTATATTTTTCTATTTTCCATTTCCTTTTTAATTCTTCAGACTTGCATTTATGAATCTTCATTGCCTATTAACAACATTAAATAAAGAGAACATTTTGAGCAGATGAATTCCAATCTCCCCAATTCCTTGTACACTATTCCATTTGAATTTTCATAACCCCTGGAAGTTAGCCAATATTTGTTCAAAGATGTGTATTTCCGATAGGAATTTCACCCCTCACTCCATCTTTGACATTCCCCACATATCCGTAACTAATGAAGTGACCAGCACCATTCAGGCTAGCTCACCCTTTCCCCACCCTCTCAGCCACATACACTGTCTGTCACAGATTTGCCAATTACTGAGATTTAAACTGGCAGAGAAGTCAGTCGCGTCAAATAGTCAAGAATGTTCTGAAACTGTCAGGCTATGGTCTCATATTTCTATCGAAGACAGCTCCTTAAATATTTAATCAATGGGATTTTTGATAGATCTAAATTGCACAGCAATTTTGTTTGTAGAATTTTTACCTATAGCCCATAAAAACTGGGGAATGAGGCCTGGAGGAGAAACAAGCAATCTCTTTGTCCTGTGAGTTCACCCTAACTGACTTCAATAAATGCTTGAAGCTGAATTGGATGAATTCGTTGAATTTTGTAATATTTTCCATGGGTAGATGCCCTTGGACTCTCTCAAATAGAATGTGAATGGTAGTTAAACAATCCATTATTTCTGGGAGTTGGTTTGCTCCAGAATCTGCTGTACATTGGCAGGCAATCAGCTCCTGAATTGCATTATTAGCTCTTATTTCTCAAATATATTTCTGTCATATTTTGGTAGGGAGGAGTTTTCTTGGCTTTTGTTGCACAACTTTTGCCCAGCAACATCACAAATTTTAATCCCAGGATTGTCTCCCTACATTTTCAACGCACCTCAGCCTTAATAATCTCATTCACCATTCCCCAACGTGGTCACACACTTAAACCCCAACACTGTCACAACTGTGTGAACGTGCACAGTTTTTTTTCCCATGGTTAGGGAATCAAGAACTAGAGGGCATAGCTTTAGGCTGATGAGGGGAGAGGTTTAATAGGAACCTGAGGGGCAACTTTTTCCCCCAGGGAGTGGTCAGCACATGGAATGAGCTGCCAGAGGAAGTGGCTGAGGAGGATACATTAACAAGATTTAAAAAGGCACTTGGACAGGTACATGGATAGGAAACATTTAGAAGGATATAGGCCAAACGCAGGCAAATGGAATTAGCTTAGACGGGAATTTTGGCCGGCGTGGACCAGTTAGCCTGAAGGGTCTGTTTCTATGCTCTATGACTCTATGACTCTGTAATACTATACCGTAACCCTGTCGAACTCTGTAACCCCACCACTGTTGCACACTGTAACTCCAAACTGCTGTGTTCTGTAACTTCAGCACTATGACAGCTTGAAACCCCCAAACTGTCAGGTTTCATAACCCTCTGTCACACTCCATTCCCTCAACGTTATCAAACTTTGTAACCCTACCACCGACACACTCTGTAGCCTCATCATTACCATCATATGTACTCCCAACACTGTCACACTCTGTAACCCCACTACTGCCATACTCTGGTGACCTGAACACTGCCACTCTCTGTGACCCCCAACACTGCCACACTCTATTCCACTAAAATAGTCGCACACCATTCCCTCTGCACTGTCACACTCTGTAACTCCATGACCGTGACACTCTGGATACCCCCATTACTGTCATCCTCTATAATCCCAACACTATCGCACTCTGCAACTCTACCAACGTTAACTCTCTGTGACTCCAACAGTGTCACACTCCGTTTCCACAACCTCGTCAAATTCTGTAACTCCAATTCCGTCACACTCTGTCCCCCCAACACTACTACACTCCCCAACACTGTTAACACTACCACACAACTAATGCCAACACTGTCATATTCCGTTTGACTGTTCTCAGTTCAGCCAGTGAGTTTGATGTAAGAGTGGGACAGTTCGAACCCAGACTTCAAGGACTAATCTGAATTTAGCTGGGTTTCCCGTGAAAAGGGAATGAAGCAAATCATAAGATACTTCTCAGTCTGAGCCGCTGAATGAAAGAAATAGTCTCAGAGTTACTGTATGTAAATTAGGACTGCACTAAAAGAACTAACAAGGCTGCACTTAAAGCTGTTTCATTTCAGTCTTGAAATGATATTGCAGACGGGTACGGAAAAGAAGGCAGTGAATAATAATATCTACATTGCAAAATGCGCTTAATTCAATGCTGCTACATTGCTAACCATGTCCTTGTACTAATTGTGTATTTCAGAACCTCACAAATACTTCCCCCATCCCCAGCCCCACTCTATATTTTTTGTTGATATCCAGTGTGGCTTCACATATTTTCGTGGCTAACAAATCACTGGATGGATTAACAAGAGTGGTTAAAAAGATTTCCCTTCTCGCTTTCACCGGGGAAATCAATCGGCTCCCAACCTATGAAGATGACACGATAATACATTCAAGTTTGAGGCTTAAGATCTCTGAAGCATTGTGTGTGATTAATCAGCAATCAATGATGAGATCATGGCTAATAAACATTGTAGCTTCAAACGATCTTCAATTCTTGCATGAAAGCTTCATTACTTTCTTTTGGAATAGCACCAAAAAAACTTATCTTGCTTTGCACTTTTGTTTTGGAACCTTATGTCAATTTAAAAGATTATCAGTCCCCATTATTCCCCTAAATTTTATCATGAAAATGTAAAATGCCTTATAATTTTCCAAAGTGTTTGCTGCTTCAATTTATTACCTTCGGTTATCTAACCATTTGCTAGCAGATTTAAAGTTTATCACACAAAGCATCAGTACAACAGCATACTGTGTAAGTTCCCCCTTCTCAAATTACCTCTTCCAACTTCTCCCATTATATTCAAAAAACTCTAATAGGTTCGTCAAACATGACTTTCCATGCACAAACCCATGCTGACTCCTCCTAATCAAACTCTGTCTATCCAAATGGTGGTAGATCCTGTCTGTCAGAACTCCCACCAGTAACTTCCCCCCTGTCGATGTCAGGCTGACTGGCCTGTAGTTCCCTGTCTTGTCCTTGCTACCTTTCTTAAATAACAGAACAACATTAGCCACCTTCCAGCCTTCGGGAACTTCACCAGTGGCTAACGATGAAGCAAATATCTCCACAAGGGCCTCTGCAATTTTTTCTCTAGCCTCCCACAAAGTCCAAAGATGCACTCAGTCAGGCCCTGAGGATTTATCCACCTTAATGTGCTGTAAGGCTGCAAATACCTCCTCCCTGGTAATACGAATATTCTCTAAAACATCACCACTTGTTTCCCTTATCTCTTGAGCAACTACGATTTTCTTCTCAGTGAACACCGAGGAGAAATATTAATTACAAATCCCACCCAACTACTGCGGCTCGAGCCATATTGATCTCGAAGGGGACCCACTCTCTCCCTAGCCACCCTTTTTTACTCAATACAGCTATATAGTAATGTGTTGGAAGCAGTGTGGAAAAGGTTTGCTACATTGATACATGGAATAGACAGGTTGTCCAATGAGGAAAGGCTAGACAGGCTAGGTGTACAGTTTTTCTGGTGAGAGAGAGCTTGATTGAAACAAGTAAGATGGAGATGTCTTCTCAGTGTAGATACGGAGAGGATGTTTCCTCTTTTGGGAGAACCTAGAAATAGGGGGTCAATGTGTAAAATTAAGGTGTTAAATATTAAATAGAGATGAGGTGAAATGTTCCTCTCATGGGTTCTTTGGAATACTTTTCCTCAAAGGTTAGTGGAAGCAGAGTCTTTGGATATTTTTAAGGGAGAGGTAGATAGATTCTTGATAAGCAAGGAGGTGAAAGGTTACCTGGAAAAGGCAGCAAAGTTCTATTATCATATCAGCATGATTTCTTTGAACAGCAGAGCGGGCTTGAAGGCTGTGGCTGACTCCTGCTCCTAATTGGTAAGTTTGTATGTTGTTCCTATGTCCTAGTGATACAACTCTTGAGTTTCATAACTGCTGTGCTCAGTTTTTAACCAAATCATGCTGTTTAAATCTCTCATTTTCTGTTAATCCTGCTTGAAACATGTTGACAATGAGGTTTGTAAAGTGATAAACAATACACTCCAAAGGATAGCCATTCAACCTGCTGCAGGTGCCAAATGTCACAGAAATTAGCTCGAAATAAAGAAAGCAATTCAATCTCCTGGGTGAATCCACTCGTACAGTTGTTTTACTTTGCCTTTATTATTGTTTTGCTCTCATGCTTTTAAATGGAATCATTGCAGTTAAGAAACTGAAAAATGCATCTATCAAGAAAAAAGAAAGAGGGATTATGTTGCTGCAGTGGTGGAGAGCACAGGTGGAGTGCAATCCTATTGAAAAGTCCTTAAGAAATGTGGCTCCATAAAGATTTCAACATTTCCCTTTGTTTGCTTCAAACAGCGAGCCATATAGGCAACAAATATCATTTTATATTCTCATGGCTCTGTGTATCTGTCGTCAAGTTAAACATGATAACAAAAGAAATAAGAGCAAGCCTGAAGCCTGTTCCACCATTCATTGAAGTCATGGCTGATGTGATCTGATCCAATCCTGGGCTAATCTCCACTTCCCTGCCTAATCCCCATAATCACTGATTTTCCCCTTTTGGCCAAGAATCTGTCCATCTCATCTTTGAACATATTCAATGACTCAGCTTGTACATCTGGGAGGTAGAGAATTCCTATAGTACACAACCCACTGATAGAAGACATTTTTCCTGGTTTCATTATCAAATGGACAACCCTTTGTTTTGAAAGATCTCCTGTTTCAGTAGTCACGTGGAGGCAAAGCCCACACTTTCTGATATCACTGTATAAGAGAATAGAGTCCATGTTAAGTGTCAACAGCAGGTTAGTTGATACCATTCTGGTCGTAGAATCGGAAGGTCATGTATCCCCCTCTGGTGCTTTGAATACAAAAAGCTAGGCTCCCACTCATGAGGGAGTGCCGTACTGTCATAAAATTACATAAATGTTATGACAAAGAAGGAAACCATTGGGCTAATTCTGTATGTGCTGGTGGAAAAGAAATTACCCAATCTAATCCCACCTTTCTGTACATTGTCCGCAGCACTTCAGGTTACAACTCTTCAAGTACATGTCCAGCCTCCTTTTAAATATGACGATGGTTTCTTACTCTACTGCCCTTTCAAGTCTTGAGTTCCAGTCCTTACTAATCCTCTGCCTTAAAACAAACACTTACCTCATCTCCCCTCTATTCTCTTTACCAATTGCTTTAATTCCATGCACCTTGATTTTTGGCACCACTGCTAATGGAATTGGTCCCTCATAATTTTATACAACTCATTTAATTCTCCCTTCAGCCTTCCCCATTTGAAAGAAAACAACCCTCACTCATCTAATCTTTCTTTGTTGCACAATTTTCTAGTCCTGTCAGTGATGCCATTTTGCAGATGAGGCATTGAATCTATGTTGAAAGCACTCTGTCAGATGGATGCAAAAGACCTCAGAGCACTATTTGAAAAAAGAAGAGTTACATCTGATGCCTTGCCCAATATTTCAGTATCTCCAAAATGCAGATTATGTGGTCATTGCTGTTGTGAGAGCTTGCTGCACCCAAATTGGATGCTGTGTTTTCTTGATTGTAACAGTGACTACATTTCAGATACTCCTCATTGGCTTTAAAGTGCTTTTGGATATCCAGAAAGCAATGCAAAAGGCACTATACATGTGCAAGATTTTCCTTCTTTTCATTGTGCCTGAAGAGACCTAAATACAAAAATGTGCACAATGATCATGTCCCCAAACTGGGTCTACAATCACGCAACAGGACTTTAAAAATAATCCATTTATAGCCTTCCATTGCCAGTGGAGTATTTCCACAGATCTCTGCAAATACAACAATCTTCATTTAATTGATTGACATGGAGGCATTGAAACAAGATGCTAGGTGGCGCTAACTGATTAAACTGAAATTTGTGCTCAATTTTTGTGTTGAAATTTTCATTTGGTATTTATTTCACACACGTAATAATTTCAAGAGCACAACGTCCCACTGTGAGACCATCCTATGTTGTGCATTTGCATGCAACATGGAGAATCAGTAATCATTTCTGCGGGGACCTAACTTGGAGCCTCAAATGTTCTTGAAATTTGTCTCATCTAAATGTCTAATAACTACTTATTGAATAGACCTGTCCAAGTGATTTTACAGCAAAAATATGACTGAAAGAATTAAGTAAAACTACTTGATCCCTAATTACCTTCAGGGTGACACCTTTAATTAGGTGGGGGCCAAATTTATCTGAAGGATCAGACCTGAACTATAAATGTCTGGGCAGAGGAACCATCTAGTTTAGCAGCAGTAACTTCAGTAGCCTCTGAATGTAGAATCAATATATCCCACGTCTGGAGCGATGGCTTTGAAAATTATGGTCCAGTCCATCCTATTCCTCATAGTGATTTATTAAAGTTGCAGGAAAGCCGTGGATAACAAATGGAATGAATCCAGAGTCTACCTTTAGTTGGGGATGTTAATTGAATCTTCCACAAGTTGGTTTAGGTTGGGACTGGTCATCTTAAAATATCTCCTAGTAATGATCTTTGCGCCCCTCAACCTTTTGCGAGTGAGACAGATAGACCTTACCTTGTGCATGAACAACCTTTGTCGATTGACTTGCATTTTGATGGTGTCGTTCATGACATCACAACGTTCCAGAGGACTTTACAAGCCAAAGATGTACCTTGAGAATGAATTTACTGTGGAAATTCCACAGTCGACTTGAGTACAGCAAGTTTCGCAAATAGCAAGGAAAAATACTGACTGGGGAAGGAATGTTGTCTAGGTTTCAAGGATCCACACTCCTACTTTGAATAACACCATGGAATCTCTTACTTCCACCTGAGAGGGTTAATGAGACTAATCGTACTAGAGTCCAGCCACCTGCCCATACGAACCTAATGTGGATGCAGAGGGCTTGCCAAGTTGACACTTAGTACCAGGGAGACCTCCTGTTGGGCAGAACAGGCTTTGAATGGTCCAGGCCTCAGGCAATGGATCCTGATGCCCAAGTCCCAGAACACCTAGATGGACTTTTTGACAGCTCCCCATAGACAAAGCTTTTGAACTGCTTTTAAACATCTCAATAATGAACAAAAAAAGTCTTCAATTGAAAACTTCTTAAATTCCGAGGAATTAATGAGAAAGGTGCGATAAAAATTAAGGAAATCACTTCTTTATACTCAGGATCAGCAACCTGCTTCAAATGAGCATGGATGCACCAGTTACAAAAGTCATGGCTGGCATTAGGGTTAATTCAATATGTCTGTGCTCTGCTACTAGATTCAGTGGTGAATCCAGCAGAAGGACAAGTTGAACAGGAAGCTGCAGGTGGCTCCAGCTCAATACCTCACCTGAAAGCTGCCCCTATTACAGTTCAGCACACTTTCAGTACTGTATTAGAGGGTCAACCTAGTTTTCATGCCCAACTGAGCAGAATGGGTCTTGAACTGACAAGCTTCTAACTCATGAGTCAAGTGCATTACCAAATGAATCACAGCGCACTCTCATGGCCAGCTCCACATGGACCACATGTACTGGAATGTCACAATCACCTCAACAGATGATAAACTCCACATTGTGAAACACCCAGACATGCAGCAGAATAAGGGTCACAACAGTATGGCTGACATTTGCTGCAGAGGTTAATGTCTTGGCACATTACTGGAAAAGTATGTGGTGCGACCAATGTATGCCATTTAGAAACTAATTTCATTGCTTAATGGAGAAATACGCCAAGGACACAAACAACTTGTATACACTTCAGCCAAAGGGACTGTCTTTTGCTGAAGCTCCTGAGCATCTCAACAATATTACTGTTCCAAATAAGTTAAATGGGTGGGTTGGAAATAAATTCCTTGTTAAATAAAAATAAATCATGTTTCAGGACTGTAACAGGCTGAACAGAAGGGAAAAGAAATTCAGGGACTGAGCTGCAGGCACAAACTGCCTCCTATCCCTTTACCCTCCTCCCTCACCCCAATTTAAGGCTTCATGGATGGTACTGCTGAATTCTTGTCAAAGCTGATTAAAGCATTCTGTCTGTGTTTGAAAACCTTTGTAACCCACAGCACCAACCTTTTACCCAGCTTTACAAAGGAGATGGCCTATATCATCTGCAAAACCTCTTATTAAATTGGCATCTTTATGTTTCCAATGCAATTAAG
Source organism: Pristis pectinata (assembly GCF_009764475.1). Taxonomy (NCBI): domain Eukaryota; kingdom Metazoa; phylum Chordata; class Chondrichthyes; order Rhinopristiformes; family Pristidae; genus Pristis; species Pristis pectinata. The sequence goes on along the minus strand of NC_067411.1, from coordinate 17,854,188 downwards.
ATTTGCTTCCTGCATGAAACAGTAAAGATGGAGAGATAACCAAAAAGGTCTTTGTTTTATATGAAATTTGAATAACTAAACTTTTTGCAAAGTGTAAAATAAAGCCCCATCATGTCCAGTGATTGCTGCAGACCAGAAAATAGAGTGAATAGAATTATCCAATATATATTTAATAGGTAGGTATAGTTATATACAAACATTGTTGATCTTTAGTTGTACAGTTGAAGAATAACAGAAGCAATAAGAAAACAATAATCATGGCTAATTGTGGAAACCATTGAGTCAAATCAAAAGAATGTTTTTCTTAGGTATATTTAATGAAGAAGATGGAGTGTTAAAGACCAGATAGGTTGTTTAAGGGATAAATTTGACAGGATATGATTAGGAAGTGCCAGATGTCTTCAATTAATTCTTCACAAATGTCAACAGTGTACAAATTCCAGAGCCAGCTAAACCAGCTCAGAAATTTATAATACTGGTAACAGTTAATAAAGCTAATGTGGTATGAAACCTTATCACTTCAAGAAAGAACTCTGGACTATTCTTCATATGGAGCAATAATCGTTTTTTAAAGAGTAAATGACCCCAATTGGGAGTTGAGTATTTCTGCTGAAATCAATCAACATCTCCCTCTCTCTTTTTCTGGAGTGGCAGACATATTCTTTTGTACTACCCTATAGGGTTCTTCACATGCTAATCAAATGCAAGTTGTTGTTGTAGCATTTGGTCCAGTGAACACTGATTTATTATGGGGTACTGACTGCATTGACGTGGATGTAAGCTTTCATTCTGCAGTCAAACACGAAGATTCTCGGCTGTTGCTTGCAACCTGGAGGCTTCTGAATGATTGACAGGTGCAAGTAAAGGGGAAAGCAGCTGAGCTGAAAATGATCTGAATTGGAACAAATTCAAATCCAGCAAAATAACTCAGCCTAGTCCAATTTAGCCCAAACATACATTCGGTTGGGCCTTGCATTTATTCATACCTCAGCCAGACTCTATGATGTGATGTGTATTGTTTATTGCTCTTTCATTAATAGAAAAACTATATAAAACCCCCACTGTATGCACTGTCTGATAAACAGAGGCTGCCGTAATTCTGTCAGGGACAGCTTTAAGAGCCAGGATTCATTTTCCATGGGTTATATCTAATCCAAACAACAGGCAGTCCCTTCCTAACAAACTTCAGGAAGGGGTATGTTGGGGGAGGGAATGGTTAGTGATGGGGGTTAGTTCTTAGGCTATAGAGAGCCTTGGTAATTTCCCTGGTGGTTAGCTAATGACAGAAATAAATCTCCAAACAAAACAAGTCATTGTTCCTTCCACTGTCCCAGAGTTTATCTGGGATATGACAGGGGAAATAAATCTGAAACAGACACTGGAGGTTTCCTCAGGCATGCTTGGCGCCCTGTACCTGTGGCAGTGATGCTCACCGCACTTCATAAATCAGGCATTCTCTAAGTGACTCTGCACCGACCAAAGACGACATTTGTGCAGAGAGAGCCACGCAAATGATACACAGCCTGAATCCATTGACTTGTTGAGAATTACACAGGGAGCCTGATGGTGCTGGGCGATGGGTGAGCCGTCTCCCTTCCAGCCAATCAACAGGCTGCAGCAATAACCCCAATCCCCAATTCAGGAAGAACTAAGAGCGAAGAGAAAACATTAAACACTCCCCGTAGTTCGCGTTTCACCCGATCTACCAAGGAGCTGCACACTAGGATATCAGAACCCAAGCAAGTTTTCAGTTATGTACAAGGATACCAAAACCAAGCCAAGTTTTCAAACAAAATGGATTTAAGGTGAACTAGGCTGAAAACATTTGAACTAACAATTAACAACATTTAAAAGGTACTTGAACTGGTACCTAGGTAGGAAAAGTTGAGAGGGATATGGGCCAAACGCAGGCAAATGTAACTAGTTTAGATGGGAATCTTGGTCGACACGGACCAGTTGGGCTGAAGGGCCTGTTTCCGCGCTGCATGACTCTGTCTCGGGAGCATGAAAGTAAATTATTCAAAGATGTGCATTCTTTTATTAGGTTGTGGAATACTTTTGTTACTGTGATTGACTGGCAATATTTATGGTAATTTGTGAAACAGAAGTATAGAATTGGTTGCAGTCTGGAAGAACTTCACTGCATCACAGCTTGCAGAGTTGGAAAAGGCCCAACTGCGGCACAGCATCGCTAGCTGATGAAGATGTAACTGGTCCGTGCCAAGTCTATTCAGACAGTTTCCATTATACCAGTGCACGTAGAAATTTACCATAAAAAAGTTGACGAGGAAGTAAATTTATGTTGTAAGGATGTACATACAGATAGAAGACTTTTAAAATATTTTATAGAGTTATCTAAAAAATGTTTTAAAAATTCACTGATCTCAAGCAGATAAAATACTATTTGGCACAAACTCTATGGAAGCACATTTATCTGTTTTGTTACCCTGCTCAGTTTAAGACAAGGAAAAAGGGTGGAAATCAGTCTGCTTATTTTCCACACAGAGCAATCCTGGGTGTGTCTGTAGGGCAGTGGCAAAGAGTTTCTATGTAAAACAATTAAATGGCATGTTGACAGGGTGGAAAATACCTCAGAGAACCCCTCTTGTTTGTCTTGTCTGTACTATCCAAGAGGACACCCAGAATCGAGCTTTCCCAATGGAAGGGGTGTCTGTTTACCCAGCTCTCTCAGACTGCAGTATCTGTGAAGGGAATATCAACAATTTCTACCCACCTCTACATAGGGAAACATTTCTTCAAAGAACCAACCACACTGTAAACACAGTGGGATGTCCTCTTGGCTGCTAATTTGGAGCCTACAGATGTGGTTAAGATACCACCCCTGATTTTAATGCATGGCTCTTCCAACAGTGGCCTCACCACTGTAATAAGGGTCATTTCAGGCTCATTCCATGTTGTGTTTTAGTGGAGAACAAAATTCATTGCAAAATAAATCTTGGCAACAGTGAAACAAAGGGAATTTTTGCATGTAGTATATGCAATCCAGGTCATAGAGACTGCTAGACTGGCATTATAAATATATAAATCTACAATTCTGTCTTCTTGCTTGTCACAGGCACAGTTTCATGATAAGAAGTTGGCCATTTGGGACTTACATGAGAGGAAACGACTTCACTCAGAGGACTGTAAATATTTTGATTCACTTCTCCAGAGGACTACAGATGCTTTGAGAAGGCATATCGATAGAATTTTGGATTCTAAGGGACCTCGGGGATTGGGTGGGGAAAAGGGCTTAAGATAAAGAGTAAACTATCATGTTGAATGGCAGAAAAGGCTTGAGGGGGTGAGTTGTCAATTCCTGTTCTTATTTTCTCATAAGGGGACGAGGTTGAACAATATATATCCACCATTTGGGAACAGGAACACAACTGAACTACCAAAAATAAAAAGAGTATAAAACCAGCTGGAAACCACTAAGAAGAGGTCAGGCTTCAGAAAACTTCTATTCCTTCAGTGAGGACAACATCCAACCTTTGTCATCAAACATCTGGACCAGATAAGCACCAAATGTGGTAAAAGGTGAATTCATATGAAACTGATAAAGATTTTCTATAAGTTCTCCCATTACTGTGGATTGTAATTAAGGTTTCACTTGCTTTGAATTAAACTTGAATAAAAACAAATCTGGAGATAGTTAAGCAGGAATTACTGGTCCAATTGATAAATTTCAGTGACACTTGATAGAAACATAGAGTGGAAATATTTGCATCAATGCTGGAGTTGCCCTTCTCTTCTTTGAAAAGGGATGGATGCATGGAATTTGCAATAATATATCAAGGTATTTAACAATCAATTTAATTTCTTAGTGACTAATTACAAAATTGTTAATCCTGCAGTAAATGCATGAAAGTGACAAGGGCACAATTCAGGTGTTCTGCGTATTAGTCTGATTCTGCAGCAGTACACACATATTGTGGTATAATTTATTTTTCAAACCAACTGGTATCGAGTACTAAAATTATTGAAATATCATCATGGATTAATACCTCCTTGAGAATATGCAGCAGCCAATATAAATATTGAGACAGATCACATTCTTAAGATACCAGAAACCTATAGTATAAAGATTCACATGTATATACCATGGCAATTGTCCAATAAAATATAATCGCTATTAGAAACTGCAAGCTTGGACAACCTCCTGGTGTCTCTATTTATTGTCACTGTAGTGCCTATCAATGATAACTTACAGAATAAGTCTGTTGTACTGATTTCATAGGGGCCATGAACAAGTGGGTCCTTAACGTTTTACTTCTTGCCTTTGCATTGGGACACAAACTTGGCCTCATGGTTCCCATTTTGACCTGGTATTTCCAGTTTGCTATCACTGAGCCTACAGTTTTGAGAAGGTCAGGAAGATTTTCTGAAACTGTGCTTTCTAGCTGATAACTAGATTGTCTCTGTAAATCTACATTGTGGTTGATCTTCCTACTCACTGCCACAAAGTAAAGTGAGTTCTTTAATAATTCTGAAATTTAAGCAATGCTAATTATAAATGATAGAATAACAGAGTGATTACAGCAAGGATGGAGGCCATTTGACCTGTCAGACAATGTAAGGCCAATCCACCTCGTCTCACTCCCTTTAAATTCTACATCCAACTATGTTACCTAGTTCTCTCTCTCTACTCTCTATTCTCTTCATGATATTAAATACCTCTATTGGATCCCCCCACAATATCCTTTTTTCTACAGAAAAGAACCTCACCTTCTCCAGTCTATCTACATAACTGAAGTTCCTCATCCATGGTATCATTTTGATAGATTTCTCTTGCACCCTCTCTCAAGCCTTAACACTTTTTATTAAGTGTGGCATCCAGAAATGTTTTATAAAGGTTCATCATAATCTCCTTACTCATATACTTCATGTTCCCATTTATAAAGCCCAGGATTGCACATGCTTTACTTAACCTGCCCTGTCATTTTCAAAGCACATATACCCCTGGAGCTCTCTATATTGTATCTACTTATAAATTGCATTCTCTAGTTTACATTGCCCTCTTCTCATTCTCCCTTCCACCTCACATTTCTTAACATGTTAAATTTCTGCCAATCTGTCTATATCTTGTTGAAATGTCTTAGTATTCTCCTCATAGTTCACCATACGACATTCACTTCACAATAAACGTTGTATCGTCTGCAATTTGGAAATTGTACTGTGTACACTCAAATCCATCTTTAATATATATCAGGAATAGCAGAGGGGAACTACACTGTACACTCCCCTCCAATCTGAACAAACAACCTTTCACTCCTACTCTTTGTTTCCTGTCACTTAGCTAGCTTTCCACCCATGCTGCTCCAGCCTTGTTCATTTCAAAGGGTGCAATTTTAATGACAAGCCCGTTATATGGCACCATATTAAATGCCTTTTGGGAGTCCATGTACCCAACATCAACAGCCTCATTGGCTCTCTCTGTTACCTCATTAAAAAAAACTCCTATCATATTAGACTTATAAAGTCAATGCAGCACTCTGTCCATTGTCTTCAGTGCCTAGGCAAATCGAGTGCTCAGATAGACACTTCTTAAATGTTGCTTCTTCACCCACTCAGGCAGTGCATTCCAGATCCCAGCCACCCTCTGGGTGAAAAGTTCTTCCTGAGATCCCCTTTAAACCTTTTCCCTCTTATTCCAAATCTATGTCCTCTAGTTTTTGACACATCTGTTGTGGGAGATGTTTGCTATTATCGACCTTGCATCATTTTATATACCTCATTCAGGTCTCTCCTCAACCTCCTCTGATCCAAGGAAAACAAACCCAGCCTATTCAGTCTCTCCTCATAAATGAAATGCTCCATCCCAGTCTACACACAGGTGAATCTCCTCCATACCCTCTTCAATGTAATCATGTCCTTAGTTCACGGTAAGACACAACTTCTCTTTAACAAGTTCATGTTGTCTTTCTCTAATCAATCCACACTTATACAAGTGACTGCTAATTCTGTCCCTGATTATCATTCTTGAAATTTCTCTCCCACCATAGTTAAATTGACTGTTCCCCCTCAAAAGTGGAAATATTTTTTTCATTTAATCTGTATGAAACCCTTTCATAACCTTAAACACTTCTATCAAGTCACCCCATAGCCTTCTCTTTCCTGTAGAAGAGTTCCAGCCTGTTCAATCTTCCCTGATACTTATAACCTCTCAAATGTTCTCACATAAGATGCTCTGTGGTACAGATTCAAGTGAGCGTAAATGTGCTGAGTTGTTCCTTGTGACCTCAGCTGTTGATGGCGTTTTTATTGGTGCTTGTCTATTTTGTTTTCTGTCTGGGAATAAAAATGATTTCCTTTGAGTAAGGGGATTTTGAATATGTATGGCTTTTTTAAAGACAGCATTGAGATTTCGGGAGTGTATACACCACACATTCTGTGCTAAGCATATTCACTTCGAAGCAACTGTGACAATGAGAAACAAGGTGAGCTTTGACTGTACTACAAGCACAGTAATATAAACCAAATGTAGACAGGGACTGAATTATGAGATCCTCTTTTATTTACATAAGGGCCTTGGGAGATCTGTGCTCAAACAGAGAGTTGCCCTATTGTGTATGTCAAGTCTCCTCTGTATGTTATGTTATTTGACCCCAGCACACCTAATCAAGGCTTAATGGGGGCTTTCAATGCCTAGCATCTGTAGCTAAATTATGGAGAAGTGCACTGTAACATGGTTAGATTAAACAGTTCACAAGGCACCTCAAAATGTCACCCGTTGGGCTTTTGGTGGCAATCACAGTAACATACATTTGTATTTAAGTGCACTATTTTATTCATAGAACCACAGAATCATAGAAGTGCATGGCACAGAGAGAGGCCATTTGGCCCATCAACTTTATGCCAGTAAAGTGTTTCAAGATGCATTCTCTCTACTGCCTCCTGCTGTTGCAGCTAGAAGGATTTGATGGCTGTACCAAGTGCTCTCTCACAAGCTGCTTTCCTTCTTGGTACATTGGCTTAATATGGGTGACACCAGCAGGTTTCCTGCCTGGAAATTCATCTCGTAGCAGAAGCATTAAATGACAACTGCATACCGAAATTCATTTCCGGTGACTTCAGTGGAACGAAGCAGAGTTCAACACACTGTTACTATCATACAACTTCTTTAGCGTCTCCAACCAGAGTTGAATTTCTAGGCATCCATGCTTAGTTTTGACGTAATGGCGGGGTTTCTTCCTGAACTGCTGGAGTCTTGGTGCTCTCAAAAATCTCAGCAGGGAAGACCATGAGTTCACCCCGGCATCAGGTTGAAAAAATTGAGGCGGGTCTCAATCCTGAAACTGCAAGACTTGACATATCGATAGTTTTGGTATAGCTAAGTCTTTGATGATTAGCTTGGGTGTGGTGGGCCAAAGGGCCTGCTTCTGTGCTCTATGACTGTTTGATTCCATGATTACTCCACTCAGGAGTTGTTAGTAGGCTCCTTTGCGCAGGTCAAGATTAGCTGTTGTTGAGTAGCTGGGATGCAGTGTAATATCTCACCTAGCCGTAGCCAAGAAAGTGCACCAGCACCCCTACTTCCTGAGGCTAAGGAAATTCGGCATGTCCCTGCTGATCCTTACCAACTTTTATAGATGCACCATGAAAAGCATCCTATCTGGATGCATCATGGCTTGGGATGGCAACCGCTCTACCTGGGACTGCAAGAAACTGCACAGAGTTGTGGACATAGCTCAGTGCATCACAGAAACCAGCCTCCCCTCCATGGACTCTGTCTATATTTCTCGCTGCGTTGGAAATGCAGCCAACGTAATCAAAGACACCCTCAGCCCGGACATTCTCTCTTCTCCCCCCTCCCATTGGACAGAAGATACAAAGGCCTGAAAGCACGTACCACCAGGCTCAAGGACAGCTTCTATCCCGCTGTTATAAGACTATTGAATGGACTTCTTGTACTATAAGATGGACTCTTGACCTCACAGTCTACCTTGTCATGGCCTTGCACCTTATTGTCTGTCTGCACTGCATTTTCTCTGTATATGTAACACTATATTCTGCACTCTATTATTGCTTTTCCCTTGTACTACCTTGATGTACTGATGTGGTGAAATGATCTATGTGGCATGCAAAACAAAGTTTTTCACTGTACCTCAGTACAGGTCAAAATAATAAATCAATCACCAATTACCAATCAGAACTCCATTCAAAACTTCTATTGAATGTACTCTCGTATGTACATGGCTAACCAGAACCAGAGAGATCACTATAATCACATCAGGTACCTATAAGAACATAAGAAACAGGAGCAGGAGTAGGCCTTATGGCCTCTCTAGCCTGCTCCACCATTCAAACAGATCATGGCTAATCTCATCTTGGCTTTGACTCCACTTTCCTACCTGTTCCCCACCACCATTGACGGGAAGGGGAAGTGAAAAGTGCCTGGCTATAACAGAGTCTGAATGTCATCAGTGGGATGGATGGGATTTTAAATAATTACATTTTTAATGGACGTGAATCTGTGTGGTCAGCAAAGAAACAACTGAGGCAATTTGATCATCACACCCATAAATTATCTTAACAGACTGCAAATCCATTGCAACAAATTTCCATAGATTTTATGACAGTCATCATGCTCTTGCTAGCTGATTGATCCGATTGACATCAGGTATCATTGTTACCACCAAGTCACACAATGACAAACTGCCCTCAAAGATCTGATTCAGATGACAATCATGTGGTAATAATGTGTTCAGAATCTGCATCAATCTTTCAAAAATCTCCCTCTTATTTTGCTGCTTAACGTCAGACAAAATAATAATAGAGAAGTTGCTTTTATTTGATTAAACTTGTGGGCAGTGAGATTAATTCTTGAGATAGCATGTTACAAACTTTTCTCAGCTTCTGAGCCAGATTTACAGTAACACTACCTAACTAGTGTAAGGTTTCTGTGCAAAGCATACTGTTACAACAAGAGTAAACCTTACTGCTTTCACTGAAGGACAACTTCCCTGATTAGCCTTTAATGTCTAAGTCATGTAATGGGTACATTGTGATGAAAATATTTAACATCCTGAGGGAGTTTCCACAGGGAAGAATTCCATTATTGCTTTCACACCATGAGAGCATTCAATCCAGGCATGAGAAATGTGGTTTACTGTGAGATTTATGGTCCTACAGCAATTTCCTAACAGATTTATTCTGACCACAGTGTTAACATTGTGAACATTTATCAGAGGAGCTCCATACTTGGAAGTGGATTATGGCTCTGTGCAATGGTTGGAAATGAGGAGAGAGCAAATGTGCAGCCTGCTTTACATTTCTCCCCCAGTGTTACATCTGTTGACTCCAACAGCATAAAAATGGGGGGGGGGGGGGGGGGTACATAAGAACATAAGAAATAGGTGCAGGAGTAGGCCATCTGGCCCATTGAGCCTGCTCCGCCATTCAATAAGATCATGGCTGATCTGGCTGTGGATTCAGATCCACCTGCCTGCCTTTTCCCCATAACCCTTAATTCCCATACTGTGCAAAAATCTATCGAACTGTGTCTTAAATATATTTAATGAAGTAGCTGCTACTGCTTCCCTGGGCAGGGAATTCCACTGATTCACCACTCTCTGAAAAAAGCAGTTCCTATTCATCTCCATCCAAAATCTACTCCCCCAAATCTTGAGGCCAACAAGCTGCCTGGTCTACACCATCACAGCCTCAAACTGCTCTGGGTGCCTGAAGTTGGCTGCCGAATAACTTGTAGCTCTATAGAATTTTTATGGCTAGATGGCACTGCAGAATAAAAGACCTTTCCCACTTGCTTCCTTTCTGCTCGAAATGTGGCATTAAACTGGTGAAGCTGTCAAGGGCACTTATGAAAAAAAGGAATGAAACTTTTGGCTATAAAGTCATTCCTTTGATTGCATTTCTTTGTTGGCAGTTGGTTCCAGTGCCTTAGACAGTTCTCATTTCCAAGCTCATAACATCCTGCACACTCCTACACTGTCCACATGGTTAGGTGAAAGATACATTTTCCTGAATGACTAATGAATATTTTTGTCAAATATCGGATTAGTTTGAGAAATCTTTATGTTAAATGAAAGATGTGTGAATCCTTCACATGAAAGGACTGGATTAGACTATTCTTTTAGGGAGCTGGTTGTGAGTTAAGTATATATTTGCTTTTTGTCTCTGCAATTCTGTGGAGGATTTTCCCAAGAGACAGAGTTATGTAAAATAGCTCTGACAGTGAAGACAGTTTATTACCTGCAAGTGTGAACTGCAAACATTTTTCTGAAGATAGCTGAAAAATTCTTCTAATTATTAGCAGGTTAAAGTTTGAATTAATCAATAATTTTAGTATTCTCTGTTATATTGCATCATTTTCAATGCTATTTTCTTTCCTGTAGTACAGCAGCAACAAAACAATTCATGTTTATATAATGTCTAAATCATGGAATTCCCACAATAAAAGGTCATTGCCTGAAATTTAACCCTGCTTCTCTCTCCATCAAAACTGCCTAACATGGTGAACGTTTCGAGCATTTTCTATTTTTTTATTTCAGACTTCTAACAACTGCAGTATTTTGCTTTTGAATCCATACAGCACATTGCATTCAACATTGCTTCTCATTACCTGGGTTTTATTTGATCGTATTTTTGTGGGGGTTAATGGAGGGAGAAAAGTGGTGGGGATCAGTAATACGGAGTTGGAACAATTGTAAATTCAGGGATTTAGAAGACAGATTATGTACGGTACGGTAACATAGTGGTTAGCATAATGCTATTACAGCGCCAGTGACCTGGGTTCGATTCCGGCCACTGTCTGTAAGGAGTTTGTACGTTCTCCCCGTGTCTGCGTGGGTTTCCTCCCACATTCCAAAGACGTACGGATTAGGAAGTTGTGGGCATGCTATGTTGGCGCCGGAAGCGTGGCGACACTTGCAGGCTGCCCCCAGAACACTCTACGCAAAAAGATGCATTTCACTGTGTTTCAATGTACATGTGACTAATAAAGATATCTTATCTTATTTGAAGATACATAAGAGATGTATCAAACACGCTGAGATGGTTAAACGAATGTACAAGTTGGGAGCAGGAGTAGGCCACAGCCCCTCGAGCCAGCACCATGTTCAATGAGATCATGTAAACTCTCTATGTAAACTCAATTCCACGTTTCTGCCCACCCTAGTAACCTTTCCCCTTCCTTGCTTATCTACTTTTGTAGTAAAGATATTCAAAGACTCAGCTTCCACCACCTATTGAGAAAGAGAATTCCAAATACTCATGACACTCTGGGAGAAGTTTCACCTCATCTTGTATCAAGTGGGTGGTCCCTTATTTTTAAATTGTGACCACTAATTCTTGACTCACCTACAAGAAGAAGCATCTTTTCTACATCCACACCGTCAAGGCTTTTTAGGATTTTATGACTGCCATTCCAAACTTCTAACTAAGCACTGCCTAACCCTTCAGCATGAAGTTTGTTTACAATGGAGACCCCTCAGAAAGCTGGATACTATTAGGGGAAACCACAGGAAATGGGAAGCCAAGGAAGAACAAAACGTAATTTGGCTGGTTGGCAATTGATGCCAAGAGTTCAGTGTGACTTCCAGAGGAAGAAACCACCTCTAATATGGCCATACACACTATCTGAGTCATTGGCCTCATCAGGAACTTCAGTGCAAAAGTGAAGTACTGAAGACACTGGAAGTCCGAAAAAAGTAGAAAATGCTGGAAATATCCTGCAGGTCAGGTGGCTTCTTATTTCTATTTATTTATTGGTCACATGTACATCGAAACACACAGTAAAATGTGTCTTTTTGCGTTAACAACCAACACAATCTGAGAATGTTCTGGGGGCAGCCCACAAGTGTCGCCACGCTTCCGGCGCCAACATAGCATGCCCACAACTTCCTAACCTGTTCACCTTTGGAATGTGGGAGGAAACTGGAGCACCTGGAAGAAACCCACATAGACACGGGGAAAACGTACAAACTCTTTACAGACAGCAGCGGAATTGAACCTGGGTTGCTGGCGCTGTAATAGCATTATGCTAACCGCTACACCAACATGTGAAGGAAACAGAGTTAATCTTTCAGGCCAGCATCCTCGTTTTAGAAATAGCAAAAAGCTGGAGGTAAACTCTGAACAGTTGAAGATGCAGAGAAAGGCAGGGGTGGGAGGGGGGGGTGGAATAAAAACGGGCATGTTCTAGGATAGGCAGGAGAGATTAAATGCAAAAAGGAGCAATGATGCAAGGTGAAAGAGTGTAGAAAGGGGAAAAAAGAATGGTTCAGAATAGGTATCAATGGAAGAAGTAGAATCGTTATCTGAAATCCCTTAAGGGAAAAGTACCGTGGGATTGAAACTCTTACATAAGAAGAGAAAATGCTGGAAATATTCTTTATCTTACAAATTGTTGAATTGAATGTTGGCTCCCAAAGGCTGCAATGTGCCTCATCAGAGGACGGGGGGAATTTCCTTGAGCTTATGTTGAACTTTATTGTCAGAGGCCAAGGAGAAAGCAGTCCTGGTAGGAACTAGATGGAGAGTTAAACTGCATGTGATTGGAAGACTGGGGTCAGCCTTACAGACTGCTCCACATCATTCAATTTGTATTCAGTCTCCTCAGAGCAAAAACTCCCAAGCCTGTCTGGGACTAACAAATTCCTAATCATTTTCTGATCTTTAGACCTAGCATACTGCTTCTTGGTCTACTTTACCATAGCAACATCAACCCTCATTTATACCTCACCTTCAACAAAACAACAGCACTCTACACCACAACATGGCTGACTAAAAAAAAAATGACCAAAATACATCAGGAGAATCTGGGAAAGATGCTGAAATGTTTTGTCATAGAGGTATGTTTTACTGAGCATCTTAAAAGGAGAAGGAGAAATACAAGGAGGGTTTTCTAGAGCTTAGGGTTTGACAGATTAAGTAACTAAATTCAGAGAAAAGCAAAGGATCAGAATAGGAGAAGTGGAGATAAAAGATGAAGAGGGCTATTGGGCTGGATGTCATGGACGGGAGGGAAATTGTGCAGAGACCTGAAAACAAAAAATGGGAGTTTTAAAGTCAAGGGGTTGTTGAACTAATAACCAATGGCAGTCAGCAAGCATGGGATGAACATGTTGTAAATGGAGATAGAAGAGTTAAGAATAACTTAAGGGGAGTAGATCTACAGTGACTGGCCAAGACTGTATTAGAAGGCTCAAGTCAAAGTAAAAGAATAACAGAGAGATTTCATCAACAGGTGAACTGACACAGGTCAGAGTTGAATAATGTTAGTGAGGTGTAATTATGATGGCCTGGATATGATGTCCATTGATGCCTTTTAAAACCAGGTAGGTCCATTTGAAGTGTGGCATTGATTTGGAGCAGGAACCCCGTGGAAAATCCAGTAAATTACAGAAAAAAATGTCTCCCCATCCACCAAGAGCTCAAAAATGGCTTAAACATTGATTAAAGTTATGCAAGCTCTTCTGGATCCCTGCCTCTAAACATCAACGTTTAGTTAACCTAAACAATGTACACTTCAATCAGGACAAATCTTCTGAAATCAATCTAAATTCATGAGAAGTCCCAAGCAAACACCTCTTTATAGATGCAAAACAGGTCTATTTGATCTTCAGTGATGTTGAACCATATGCTCACAAACCATGGGAGGTGTGCAGATGATAATTAGAACAACTCTCCAGCATGTGATTGCAGTCACCCAGATCAAACTATACATTAAGTTTCCCAATTCACTTCCCCAGCCAGGAATATGTAGGAGGCATCACTATGGTGTATTGTACTATTCCTGAAAAAAAGGTTGCTTCGCTCAATCCCTTCAAAATTCCAGTCCTTTTACTCCCCTTCTTGCTGTGAAATGTTGTTGACTGCATACATTGTGAACACCCCAGTCAGATCCAGACCATTAGTACTGCCCGTGCCATGTACTAATCACCCACAAGAAGTCGAAACGGTCACAACGTGAAAACAACAAAACCTTGGAAGTAGACAGCAACCATCTGAAATTCTAAAACTTGGTGGAAAAAATGCTGTATGGCACAGGGAAAGTCATCAATAGAATCCTTCTCAACCACCTCCTCAAGGCTACTTCCTGCATTGCAGTGTGGATTTCATCCATCTCGTGACACAATGGACATGTTCTTCCCTATGCAACATTTGAAAGAAATGCAGGGAGCATCAACAAGCAAGGTGCGTGGTCTTTTTTGACTTTGCAAAAGCCTTTCACACATAACTGCTCAAAATGAAGAAAGAGCATTTGGGCGGAATAAACTGTTGAAGGAGGGCATCACCTCCCATATTACCTACCTGCCCGCCCCATCAAGCAACACCTTCCCCACCAGTGGCAAAGTCTGTGGGTCCCACATTGGCCTCATCAACCACCCACAGAACCAGAGTGAGGGCAAGTCACCCTTGACCCTGAGGGTCTGCCTGAGAGAAAGAACAAGAAAGGTACAACCCAAAGTCCCACAATTTTAACAGAAGTTCAATCAACCTGTTATTTCCCTTGAGAGTAATGTAAATGTACATCTTATTCAGACTGCGTAGGTGAGTGATGCAATGTGACTCCTTTTTATTTCTTTGCTTGCAATACTCATCTGATGCTCTTAAAGCAGCACACATAATTTCTGCAGGCTGCTGGTTTTATTTCAGCACTAAATTAGTTTCTCATTGGATGCTACCTGTATAAATCGGCGATTCAAAGTGAAATCGCTCGCTTTCACACAATTCATCATATCTGATGCACTAAAGGTCAGCAGACATATGCTTGAGCGTGACATCAGCTACAGCGAGAATCATGTTCAAACACTTCAATCAAACCTTGTTCTGTCTGGCAGAGTCAGGAAGCAAGCCCTGCCACTTGGGAAAATATTGCACAAGGTTGCAAGGAACAGAGCAAAACACAAATCCTGTCTCCCAACCAGTTACCCGAATGGTTGGATTCAGCTAGTTTTCTGAAGACATCAGGCTGCCTTTGTTTTTCAAAAGTTATGAAAAGCCAGATGCTTTATTAAATTGCTCCACCACAAAGGAGCTTGTGATACCTTTAAGGGAAGCCAAGCTAAGTGCAAGAGGGAGAAAGGAAGAGAAGATAATGAGAGGTACTATGAGACGAGATTGTGTGGAGCTTGATACTGAACAGACCTGATCGCATCCAATGCTATGATTTGACCAGAGCAAAGAATCACAGTGGGTTGGGAAAGGGGAATTGACTTCCATTGAAACACAGCACTCACCCAAAAAATCCTTGAGTTATTCTTAATATTTAATACTCAGTGAAACCAGGACTATTATTTTAATATGTATGTAAGATTTGATGCTATAATTTACATTGTCAGTTCCATTTAGAGACACATGTTTTATTAAAACTATACTCAAATATTAAAATCAAAATTGATAATTTTGTCCTGGATCAACTGCCATGGGTAACTTGTTCAGGGACATTAATACTCTTCAGTCAAAATGTAGTATCATTAATTTATAAGGATCACAGTGGCAGAAAGCATGCTTGCAGATATAATTGACACCCCTATCATAAGTATATAAGGTGAACAGGCATATGCTCTCCATGCCATGCTGATGACACCATGTTTTTAATAACAATCCTTTATAAAGGAGTGAATGTGGAGGATGGGGGGCACTGATAGAAATTCAATTCTATAGGATGGCTTTAACCTTTCATTATTCATTTCTGAGATATGGGCACAAGCGGATGAGGCCAACATTCATTGTTCGTTCCTAACTTTCTTTCAGAAGGTGATGGTGATCAATCTTTTTGAGCCACTACAATCAACCAAGTGAAGGTACTCTCAAAATGATGTTGGGTACTGAGTTTCAGGACTTAGATCTCACAACAATGAAGGAAGGTCTCTTTCAAAATCATTCGAAAAGTTTGAGGTTCAATATCTCAGTTGTACCGAAACATTTCATGACCAATGTAGTACCTTTGAAGTGCAGTCTCCTCTTCAATATAGAGACGCATGAAAGCTAATTTTTGTGCAACAATTGTTCCCACAAATAAAAATGGGATACATGACCGTACGATTCTTTCTAAGTGAATGTTAGATATGTGCTTCTCGTCTTTTTTAAATAGTAGGCTTGGGTACAAAATACAAGCAAATTAATGCAACAGCTTAGTTCATTTTGATCCTATTTGCACGAGAAGGCATGAGAATCTTTACAACGTCAACAAGGAAATTCAGTTGTTGGTGAGTACACATGTATTCAAATAACAGGGCACCTGATTAAGAAGTGTACCCTAAAATGTTCATCTTAAGATGAACTAATTGCACCACTGGCCATTTAATTAGGTAATAATAAAAATAGGGTCTAACATGGTTCATGAACTGAATTCACCCAGTTATGTTTATTGACATGTGCCATTATATTTGTTCTATTTTTGCATCATTCTCTTTTCCTCAGTAAATTAATTCGCTCCTGCCTTTTGCCGCTAGATTTTAGCATCAGCACCAGGAATGTATCCATCCCCTGGTGCACAAGTATCTTCTCTAAGTACAATGAGATACCAGATGGCCTTCCTTCTGCTGCTAAGATAATTGAATGTGGTGGTGTCTATACCTTAAATCTACCAAATTACCTCATTGCCACTGTCACTTCCTGAAGTTTAAGCCTAATTCTAACCTGATCATTAATGTGGTGAAGTACTTTTCCATCCTCTGTTGCATGTGCTAAATGTGCGATGTAATGACGTTAATACATGAACCTGCTTCTAAGATTTGCTTTCATTAACCTCAATGGAAGTTGATTTCAGAAGCTGAGTTCAACATATATACCCGCTCTAAAGCATGTTAAGTCCATGCAATAGGAAAAGAATTTCTACCCTCTCATCAACATCAATATCCTAAGTTCTGCTTGGCTGTAAAGCAACTCTCTGAAGATAGCTTCTGTCGATGCTTGTGCCATCTTAGTTAAGGAGGTTGGGTTTTTGGATGGACTACAAAAATATCAAAAAATGAGTGTCAAGTAATGCAGAAGTAATAAATGCAAGAAAAAAATTTGAATGAATAAAACAGATGACGAGTAAAGCAAATATAATGGTTGTGAAATGTTTACATTTTCATTATTTATTTTAATAACAGCATAGGAATATTACAATAATTAATGTGGTATTTCGGCTGAAATCATACTGTAAATATTTGAAGATTATATGTTGTCACAAAGCTTAAGCTAAAATCATAATATCTGGTTGACTGAATATTAAAACTAGCACAGAAAATTGCCTGGAACTGACAGACAGCTAAATGGGGAAATTAAAAAAAAACTTTGTGTGTTATTCGTTAATGCTGCAGGGTCAACTGACACTCTTACTCCTGTCTTCATGAAATTTCATTTCCCCAGTTTCACTAACCAATTGCTTGATGTGCTACATACAAATCCATTTCTGCACTATGTTATCAGAACCTACAAGTGCAAACAGAAATCTGACAGCAAGACACTGACCAGTCTGTTATCAGCAGCACACAGAGCAACCAAAAACCATACAGAGGTGAGGTTTCTTTGGCTATTTAATGGTATGCATAAATGCAACTCTGTTTGATTTTTCTCTGAAGCAATAAAGTGGTTTAGGCATTGGAAAATTGGAGGAAATCTTCACCAGGTTAATCAGGGAGTCAGATACCCTTCCCCAAACATTCGTCTGCTCACGCAATCCTTGTCACGAAATTAATCAGCAAGTATTTCTCTGTTAGGCGCAATATAAAGTATATTTTAAATCTGCACATGGGGGTTTAAAGTTGCAGCTGATGTGTGTATTACAGGCTGTGATGTTAATCAAGCATGATAGGGTAGAAAGGGCAGCCTCTGATGTCTATTCACTGCCAGCCTAAATTGCTAGTCAGCTGAGAAGCCAGGCAGGCGCTGCAAGCTGACACCTCACTTGCTACCGTGTTTTTCAGTTTTTGTTGCTCATTAACACAGCGATCCATCCATGTCTGCTGCCCCTTTCGCCTGTCTGTAAGGTGATAACTCTGGCTCCCTTGAGAGCACAACCCAGCTTCACATGATAACCTAGTCTCTGTGAGGTTGTCAGCCAGCAAACAAACAAGTTACCTGCTGCTCCCACATGTTCTTAAAGTGTAATAACTGTGTGTCTTATTCTTTTGAATGGCCACACCATTGCTACCACAGTCTGTTTGGGAATATTAGGGCTCTGACCAAGGGCATTCAGGAAGCCCACAAGCAAGCTAACATGGGAAAATAATATTTCTTTCTGATACTACTATATAGAACATAGAACAGTATAGCACATGAACAGGCCCTTCGATCCAAGATGTTGTGCTGAACTGGTTAAGCTAATGATGCCTAATTACACTAATCCCTTCTGCCACTACCATTGGTAAGTAAGAACATAAGTAATAGAGTTATAGAATTATTCAGCATGGAAGCAGGCCCTTCAGCCCAACTTGTCCATGCTGACCAAGATGTCTACCTGAGTTAATCCCATTTGCCTGCATTTGGCCTATACACCTCCAGACCTTTTCTATCTATGTAACTGTCCCAAAGTCTGTTAAACATTGTAATTGTACCACCCCTACAACTTCATCTGGCAGCTTGTTCCAAATACTCACCACCCTCTATGTAAAAAAAGTTGCCCCTAAGGTCCCCTTTAAATCTTTCCACTCTCACCTTAATTCTATGTCCTCTAGCTTTACTCTGGGAAGATGACTGTGACCATCCATCTTATCTACTCCTCTCATGATTTTGTAGACCTCTGTAAGGTCACCGTCAGCCTCTAATGCTCCAGGGAAAAAAGTCCAGGCCTATCCAGCCTCTCCCTATAACTCAAACTCTCCAGTTTTGGTAACATCCTCGTGAATCTTTTCTGCACCCTTTCCAGCTTTATAACATCTTTCCTATAGCTGGGTAACCAGATCTGCACACAATACTCCAAGTGAGGTCTCACCGACTTGCAGAGTTGTAAGATAGATGCAGGGGAGAGAATACGGGCCTTTGAGGCTGCTCTGCTATTCAATAACTACATGGCAGATCTTCTGCATTAACTATCCCCCCACTATCTCCATATCCTTTTATTGCACATGGTTTCCAATGTTCATTTTAGGGATATACAATACCTTTGGATGTACTGATCCCTTCATTCACCTTCCTTCCTTAATTTACACTGGCTCCCTTCCAGCAAAGCAGTGACTTGATAATTCTCATCCTAATTTCTCTCCATGACTATGCCCTTCGATTTCTGTTACCTTCTTCAGCTCTGCAACCATCTGAGATCACTGCATTCCTTTGGCCATGACCCCCTGCACATGTTCTATTCTTGTTGCGTCATAGGTGGATGTTCTATAAACAACCAATGCTGTCGGCTCTGAAATTCCTTCCTAAACCTTTGCAAATCTCTTTTTCTCCTCCTTAAGGATGATCTTGAAAATCATATTTGGTCACCTGTTTCGATATCATCTTAAGAGGCTCAATATCATACTTGGTTTGATAATAATCTCTGGAAGCACTTTGAGATATTTTACTGTATTAAAAGCTACAAACAAATGCAATTTTATTTGTTTGTCGATTGCATGGCCACTGTGATCAGTTACCTTAGGTAGAAAAGGTGATTCACAATCCCTTCTATCAGAGTGAGGGGTGCATTGTTATGGCTCGAGAGCTTCTATGATAAGGAGTCACTTCTTTCATGTGTCAATGAATGACCCTGGCTGCTTGTGTAGGGATTGCACTGCTGTCAAGTGTTAGAATGCACAGAGGAGTTAGCAATGTTCATGCTACGGAAGGAGAGCTCCTTCTATTCATATCAAGGAATCCACTGAATGTGATTGAACCATATAGAGGTCATTTTGCATCAGTGAAACTGCATCAAACATTGAACTGCAATCCCACTTTACATCACTCACAATTGTTCTACCCACAAGCTTGAATCGGAGAAGGTTGCAAAGCTAACTTGATTATTCATCATGACACTACTGTACCATCACGCTACCTTACAAAGTCTAAAACTCCTCTTTGTGATTTGTTTCAGGGAAACACAGCTTCTTTTATCTGTATTTGGAATACGCAGTTGAGTTGATTTATTGACGTGCTGCTCCCTGGGATTGCATTAAGAAAACTTGCGTCCTTCCATTCTTGTTAGCATGCACGTCTCTCACAATTCATGTTAGAGCCACCGATTCCATCGGAGATGTGAGTTTCACTTATTGATTGTTTGATTCATTTCACAAGATAAATGCAATTGAGGATGATTTGGCTCATTTTAGATAACCAATTTAGAAAATTTACATCGTCTTTTGCTTGCATTCTTTTATCAGTTGGGATCCAATTCAAATGTTTAGCC
Organism: Pristis pectinata; assembly: GCF_009764475.1. Taxonomy (NCBI): domain Eukaryota; kingdom Metazoa; phylum Chordata; class Chondrichthyes; order Rhinopristiformes; family Pristidae; genus Pristis; species Pristis pectinata. The sequence goes on along the minus strand of NC_067411.1, from coordinate 17,833,904 downwards.
TTTCATAGAAAAGAACCTCCTGATATCACTTCCACATATCTAAATAGAACCATTCTTTTTTGCAGCAACTAGATCTGACATATGGAGGTTTACATGGCATTTAGGATCAAAGAGGCCAACTTAACCCAACTTGTTGGATGGGTAGCCCACAGAATTGGACAGATTCTCCTTTTCATTTACACTTCAATAGAGAGTAAAATTGGCAGGGAGACAAACAGGTGTTGTCTCCAATTGCATCGTTCATTTTCAACAGGAAAAAAATTGTTCCTAAAGCTCACAACACCAATGTGACCTAGAGTTGGGAATTTTAAATCAACATGAAGAAGAAGGTATGCATCCCAAAGTGCTTTATGGCTTTACAGCCAATGAAATAGTTGTGAAGTGTAATTGTGGTTTTAATGATACAGTCATGATATGTGTGCTAACACATTGTTCTCTTTGCATCAGGAAGAAAATAAGTGCAATGGCATTTTGTTGCTAACTTTAATCCACTTTATACTTGGAAGCTAGCAAGAACCTCAGGAAATAATTTATAAGTCTTATCATGAAACCAAATAGCAGAGAAGGGAGCCACTTGCCCCACTATGTATGCGCTTTGAAGGGATAATCTCTCTCCCCAACGTGTTCTCCATTTCTCTGCAATTATTTCTCTTGCAGCTTCATAAAACCCTGGCTTGACTGCACCTGGAGTATCGCATTCAGTTCTGGAATGCCCCATTACAGGAATGAGAGGGTTCAAAAGAGATTTACCAGGATGCTGCCTGGATTAGGCGGCATGTGCTATGAGGAGAGGTTGGACAAAACTTGGGTTTGTTTTCTCCGGAGCAGCAGAGGCTGAGGGGAGACCTGACAGAATTTTATAAAATTATGAGAGGCATAGATAGGGTAGACATCCAGTATCTTTTTCCTGGGGTCTAATACTAGAGATTATGTATTTAAGGTGAGAGGGGAAAAGTCCAAAGGTGAGATGTATGGGGCAAGTTTTTATACACAGAGAACAGTGGGTCCTGGAATGCGCTACCAGGGGTGGTGATGGAGGCAGATACAATAGAGGCACTTAAGAGGCTCTTAGATAAGCACGTAAATATGCAGGGGATGGAGGGATATGGACATTGTGAAGGCAGAAGAGATTAGGTGTCATTATCTTATTTAGTTTGTCACAACATTATGGGTCGATGGGCCAGTACCTGTGCTGTACAGTATGTTCAAGTTAATCCAAAGTTTATGTAGACAGCAAGCATACTCCAGGATTAGTATTCAACTCTCTATGAAGAATTCATGTGAACATATCAAGGGACAGGACAGACCAATATTATGACTTCTTTACTCAAGAATATTTTTGCATCCCAAATGACACAGGAAAAAGTAACACGGCTTGTTTCAAATATGAAAAAGGTTACAGCAACTACAGTTCTGCATCTTGGGAAAAAGATTTAGGTTTGGTGTCATGGATGAGTTGTGCTGATAAGGTTATTCCAAAGTCCAAAAAGTAAGATTAGAGAATACAAAATGAAACCAGTGGAGTGTGAATTTGGAACCAATATTGATATGAACTTCTTCACTGAAAGAGTGAGAACTAATTGGAATGATCTACTAAGTAAGTTAATAGAGATAAAGGTGGTTGGGATATTTAAAATATAATTGAATGTGCAGTGGGAGAGAGGAGGGTGGAGATTTGATAAAAGGTCTTATCCTAGTGCTGAAATTTCTTAAATTGCATTGTTCTCCCTTAGCAGAATATTGAATGGAAGCATTGCTTTCATTTTTCAAATGGAGATGCACTATCATCATTACCTGTATATTGGGTTTGCTGACATCGAGGTGACAAGTTCGGTGGAGGCAAAGGGTGACCCTGCCTATCTATGTTTCTGAAACTCTAAGATAACTCTTGTTTTCATCAGTATTGTTTGGTAGAAACACAAGTTTCAGTGCTTATGCATGAAGCTGAAAGTTGGATTTACATCTGGTGGTCTGTTCTGCATTATTCAGACACAAGTCATTCTCAGCACCTGGGCATCACTGGCTTCACAAGCATTTATTGGCCACTGTTCACTTCCTTTAAGAATGTAAAGGTGGGCCTTCCTTTTCAACTGCTGCTTGGTGATGAATTGTTAGGTAATGACTACAAGTGTTTGACACAGTCTTATGAAGGTGAAGATATTGCATGACGTACTCCATTCAGGGGAGTATTAACTTCATATTCCCAACAACATTATTGTGTTTGGGATCCCACAGTTCTGTTGTGAAAGGAGTTCCATGATTTTGACCTACTTACAAAGAAGGAACAGCAATACTAACCATTTCATTCACTGTACTACCAGACACAATGTGATGGGTACATTGTAGAGATCATGACTCATAAATTCTGCTCATTATAAGTGGGACATGAGATTGCACCACAATTTTCAGCTGTACCACCAAGATCTAAATATGAGCTACCATACTTCAGGTTTGGAATTCGAGTTTTGCTATTGCCACAGAGATCTGTATTTCCCAAATACCTTGATTTATTGCATCACGACACAGCCCAGAAGGAGGGCAATCAGCCCGATGGTCTTCGGTAGTTCCTGAATGAACTAACCAACTAGTCCAACTCTCTTGCTCTTTCCCTATAGCACAACTTTTCCCCTTCAAATATTTATCCAAATGCCTTTTTTAAAGTTACTATTGAATCTACATCTCTATTCTTTAAGGCATTGTCTTCCAGATCATAACAATTTGTTGTACAAATTTATTTTCCCTTGTCTTGCCTTTGATTCTTTTGCAAGTCTTGTTCCAAGCAAAGTCCCAGCACACGTGGTGGATAGTAATTAGACAGCATCTTTCCTTCTGACTGGCAGCTGCAGCACAGTAAGGAAGCTGTTTTCAACAACCCTAGGTGACCATCCCTGCTTCATTTATCTTTGAAATTAATGCAACCTCTGCAGCCGTTACTCATCAGGTAGTGTGCTTACAAAATAAAGCCTTGGGCAAACTAAGCCACTGTCTGCTTCTATATATCCTGTATTCTAAGAATAAAATAAAAACCACAATCCTTTTTACAATTTTACTAATGCAATTAAAATGCAGCTCCCATTTGCAAATGGACAAGTTGTTTTTAAATCTCAATCCTCCTCTAATCTGGTGCACAGTAGATTATAAATATCTTTTCCCCCAATTAATAGCTCCATGGAATGCCTCAGAATTCCCTTGACATCCTCTGCTGCTCTGGCAGAATTTCTGTGTTGAAAGGGCTTGCAGCACTTGACGAGCAAAGTTGTAATGATGCAAATGCAGGAAGTCCGTGACAATTCTAGGACAGCAATTCAGAACAGTGTGAGTCAAAATTTCACAAGTTAAGCGTCTCAGTGGAGCACAATGACTGTTTCAATAGCAAGGCACTGAAGTTATATACATCTTAAATAATCATTTCAATTCCATAAATGCGCACATTTTGCGTTTTCTTGGCTTTTGTTGCAGCAAGCTGCTGCAATCAAACTAAACCATGATTGAGCATTTACAGTGTAATTGCAGAATTAATGAAGCATTACTTTGTAGATTGCTTGTATTCTGCTCATCTTCCATACAGTCTGTTTAACTTTACTGCCGGAATGTAAGGCCTCCATAGCAACAAGCAGCTGATCACCAAGTCATTTAGTTACATTATGCTGCGCCATACATAGTCCACAATTCGAGTTAATTAGTGGGGGACAGCAATCCGGAAGGTTAATGCGAATCACATTTCTTCAGTCAAGTACAAGTTCCACATCTGAAGAAAACAGCTGTCATGCATCAAGCACATACTTGCATTTTTTGGAATTAACTCTTCCAAATAGTGAACTTCTCTTGACAGAGATTCAAATTATCAATGAAATCATAGCTTTGAATTCTGAATTTTGGAAAGCGGGCAATACAGTGGCACTTTCTTAGCTCCCTGATCCTGCTAAGTAAAAGCTCTTCATGCTGACCCCTCCAGCACTGATTCAAGTCCCCTGCCTCTTCACAGACACGGACTTGATCCCCGAACCTAGTCTTAGAGAGATACTTCAGACTATTGTCTACATCTACCATCAAGCATCCATTTTTACACTCATCCTATCTTAACTTATTTTATTCTTCCCAAATTCCCATCACTTACCAATCACCTACAGATTAAGGGCATTTTACAGTGGCCAAGTTTATACAATAGTCCACACACACAGCACTGGAGGTCAGGATTGAACCTGGGTCACTTGAACGGTGAGGTAGCAGCTCTTCTAGCTGTGCCATGGTGCCTCCCCAGATTTGCAAAGCTTGGCTCCTGGGCAGTGTGCTTGCTTAATATACTGTCAGGTTAATTCAGCCACTCAGTTCTTCTATCATGCCTTGTGTATTCACGCAATAAAGTATAAACATGTTACATTTTAATTCTCACAGTTGGAATACAGGAGTGAACGAGGTTTGTTTTAGAACCTCCATTCTCATTGGATCAAGTTGAGGCAGGCTTTTGCTGTGCTTTAAGGCTAATGCTCTTCAATCCACAATTTTGATTTGGAATGCAGACAAGCAAGCAGAACAAAATGACTGTGGCTCTCTCTGGGTACCAAGTCCCACACAAACCTAACAGAGTCTGAAAAATAAGCACGTGTACAAAGCTCAACCTGTTCTGAAAACAGACAAACATGTCCACAGCAATAGGGGAAAGCAAACAGACTCTGCCGGGATGATTCTAACAACTATCGTGGAAGTGCATATCCGTTTCTGCCAACGCATTATGCAGTGCGCCAAAAGTTCTGTGTTGTCATCACAATAGAAACAAATGAAATAGAATATCTATCATTCTCTCATAGAACTCACAGGACACACACTTTTATTGATACTACTTCCCAAAAATACACATATACAAACTATCATTCACATATTTCCAAACTGTTCATAATGTTTATTATTGGTGTCTTTTCAAGGCACTTCCCTCTCATTAAACCAGACACTGTTCGCATCATGAACAAAACTTCTCTACAAGTCATTCACAGCAACTCGTCAGCCATCTCCAGCACTTGACACTGAAACTACATTCTCAGTTTTGAGTAGAAGGTCTGGGTACAGTGGCCTAGATTTGGTGCTTGGTGAGGATTGTGAAACCGACATCTTTTTATTGCAATGAATTCATTACACCTACAGTCTGAGGGCTTTTGCTATGAAATACTTGACTATTAGAGAGTGAAGAAAGATCACTGTGCCTTCTACATGGGATCTGGATGTCAGTTACACTTGTCAATGACATCCAAATCTTGTGAATGGATAATAAAAAGGGCCTGGTCTTGACCTGAAATGTCGACTGTCCATTTTCCTCCACAGATGCTGCCTGATCTGCTGAGTTCCTCCAGCAGTTTGTTTTTTGCTCATGTCACTGTAATGTGTGAATTTTAGCTCAACAAGAATGCCAATTCCCTCAATCAGCAAGCAACATTAATGACAAGTTCATCTTTTTTTTTATTTGGTATCACTGATGAATAAAACATTGATTGGAACACCAAGAAACTCATTGAGTCTTCTTCATGCTGTGTAATCTATTTCATCCACATTCAGAGGTGGACGATATCTGGAAGATGGTGCCCTTGACAATGCATACTTCAGAGTTGTGACAATCATGGAGATCGGAGAAGACCACCTAACATCTTTTGGGAGGGGAATTCAGGATTGAGAAGGTGGGATGGAAATGGGGAATGAGGAAATTTTCTGTTCCTCCAGGCTCCCAAAATCCAGCAAGTTTAAATTCCTGATTATGTCCTTCCTGGAATGGGGAAGTCAGTGGTGTGATCAGCACACATGCCCACGAATTTGCTTAAACTTCACTGGCAAGTTGGACACCCAAAGCGAAAAGCCACTACTTCCCACCATTTCCAAAAGTCAGTTGGATTCCAAGCGGTACAATGCGGCAGATCTGGTCTTGGAAATTAATTCCTGAAGAGAATGGGATGAGGTTGTATTGGGGGGAGGTTCTCGCAATGGGAGCAGCAGCTAACTCAACAGCTTCAAAATATTTAACTGATATTTCTGCAACCACTTTCTTCCTTCCCATCGACTGCATCCATTTTCACAAAATCTGCTCAAGAGTAAAGTTCACTGACTAATGATTATTTGTTGAAAGAGTGCCTATTCACCCCAGAAGACTTGTCCCTCTGAAAAGATTTCCCAATGCCAAACTCCCCGTTAGTTTGAAATAGCTATAATGGTCTTTCTTTGCTTTGAAGAATATAACTTGCAGTACATCAAAACACAGCATTTATATCCATCAGAGAATTCTGCAGTTACTGTCTTAGTAATCCACTGATGCAGAATGGATACAAATAGAAAATAATTGCTGTATCTCAGTTTAGGACCACGTTACATAAACTGAGTTTCTGCAGAATAAGAACTTCAATAATGCCTTTCAATATTTCAAATTAATAATAATACCTGCCAACTCAACTATTGGAGCCAAGTGCAATGCTGGCCTGACAACTAATATCTCAATTAGTCCAAAAAACATCACATGAAAATAAATTATTTAGTGTCTCAAGCATTCAGCTCATCGAGTAAACAGTTATTCCAAATCATTCCAAAAGTTCAAGATTTGCAAATCTTAAAATAATCCTTTTTCTCGATGCAGAAGATAGAAATATTGATAGCAGCAGCATCACACTCCACAATCATTAACAATGATTTCACTTGAATACAGTAATTTACTGCGGTAAATGAATAAATGATCACTATATAGTCTGACTATTGGCCCAGGTCTGGAATCTGATAAAAATCGGTGGGAGCTCTCTTTAAAGGCCAACCTCCTATGGGATTTTTGACTTCTGCTATGAATATAAAGAGTTTTTGTTCAGGAGTTCCAAGTATAAATTCTGCTGCTTTATGTACAGTACAGGTGACATGGCCAATGCCAGTTTTACTGACATATCACAGCTAGGTATCACAGACAGTGATACTGGTGGGAAACAGTAACTTGCTTTCATTTAGAGATCGTAGATTTGCTGGCCAGGAGTATTTGATGATCATACTCTTTTAGACACTTCTTCGATTGTAATTGTACAACTGAACAACTCTACAATTGTACAGTGCCTTAAGTATTGTGTGCAGTTTTGATCTCCTTATCTGTCGAAAGATGTGTTTGCTACGGAGGGAGTTCAGCAAAGGTTCACCAGACTGATTCTGGGATGGCAGGATTGATGAATGAAGAGAGATTGAGTCAATTAGGCTTATATTCACTAGAGTTTAGAAGAGTGAGAGAGGATCTCATAGAAACCAACAAAATTTTAACTGGAGAGATTAAATGCAGGAAAGATGTTCCCAGTGGCTAAAAAGTCTGTGAGCAAAGGTCTCAGATTAAGTATTTGAAACAGAGATGAGGAAAAATTTCTTCTCCCAGAGAGTGGTGAATCTGTGGAATTTTCTACCACAGAAAGCAGTTGAAGCCAAGTATATTCATCAAGGAGCTAAAGGGATCAAGGGATATGAGGAGAAAGCTGCAACAGGGTACAGAATTTGAATGATCAACCATAATCATATTGAATGGCGGAGCAGGCTTAAAGGGCCAAATAGCCAACTTCTGCTCCTATTCTTTATTTATGTTTCAAAAGCAAGTTTCCTTTTCACTCACTTGGTAATTCAAGTAGAATATGGTAGCATAATGGTTAAGTTACCTGACTAATGTCCACAGGCTCAAACTATTACTCCAAGGGCAAAGAGGAAATTTTCAATCCTATCATTATATAAAATCCACAATTAAAATGTCACCAATGTTAAGCAAGAAGCCGTCAATTGTTGAAGAACCATCTGGTTCACTAATGGCCTTTGGAAAAGGATGTCTGCTAATCTCATTTGTATGTGACTCCAGACCCATAATTGCAGCCACCTCTTGACTATCTGCTCAGTCCTGGGAATGGTGGATGGATAAAAAGTGCCGGCATTGCTTGTGAGGTCCACAGTCCATGAAAGGATAAAACAAAAGTCATGTGGGCAATACGTGCAGGTGCTGGTGACTCACTGGCACATGGCAGAGTGGCCATTCTGGAACCTTGGATTGATCGTGAGCCGAGCGTGGAAGGTTATCCTGGGTGAGTTGGCCACAGATGCCCTTCTCATGGGACCACTGAATTTACATCAGAAGTCTAGATCTGTCTCCTAATTCAGCAACTGTAATGCAATTGCTAGAGATGACTAGCAGACAAAGCAGATCCCAGTCATTATCATATCATACAAATTTTAGGCACAAGAGACTATTTGACCCATTGCATATGTGCCAGTCAAGGAAACAGCTACCTAGCCTAATCCCACCTCCCAAAATTTGGCTCAAAGCCCTGTAGGTGACAGCTTTCCAACTGCACAGCCAAGTACTTTTTAAATGTTATGAAGGTTTCTGCCTCCACCACTATTTAAGGCAGTGAGGTCCAGACCCCTTCCACCATTCTGTAAAAGATTTCTTCATTTCTTTTCTCATTACTTTAAAGCTATGTCCATGGCTTTTTGGCCCTTCTGCTGATGGAATGATCTGTATGGATGGCAGGCACAGTGGTGTAGCGGTTAGCGTAATGTTATTACAGCGCCAGCAACCCGGGTTCAATTCCGGCTGCTGTCTGTAAGGAGTTTGTACGTTCTCCCCGTGCTTGCATGGGTTTCCTCCGGGTGCTCTGGTTTCCTCCCACTTTCCAAAGACGTATGGGTTAAGAAGTTGCAGGCATGTTATGTTGGTGCCAGAAGCATGGCGATACTTGCGGGCTGCCCTCAGAACACTATACATAAAAGATGTATTTCACTGTGTGTGTCAATGTACATGTGACTAATAAAGATATCTTATCTTATCTCTTATGCAAAATAAAGTTTTTCACTGTATCTTGGTACATGTGACAATAATAAACCAATTTACTAATTTAAAGGAAAGAGATCCTTCCTATTTATTCTATCTCAGCCCTTCATATCTTCATAAACCTCTATTATGTCTCCACTCAGCCACCTCTGTTCCAACAAAAACTACAATTTTTCCCAATCTTTCCTCATAGCAAACATTTTCCAGTCCTGGTAACATCCTTACAAATCTCCTCTGCACCTGCTCCAGTGCAATCACATCCCTCCCATGATGTGGTGACCAGAACCAAACATAGTACTCAAACTGTGGTCTAACGAGTTTTATATATAGTTGTAATATAAATCCCCTGCTCTTATACTCTGTTCCTCAGTTAATAAAGGGAAGTGATCCGCATACCTTTTTAACCAACTTTTCGATCACTCTTGTGATGTTTAAGATATAATTATTTGGATATATACTCCAAGGTCCCCCTGTTCCAGCACACCACTCAATATCCTCCCAGTCCTTTGCCTTGTTGCACTTTCCCAAACATATTACTTTACACTTCACTTACATTTACCATTTTTCTACTCAACTGACCATACCACCTCAGTCTTCTTGCAATCTGAAACTTTCCTCTTCATTTCAACTACACAGACAATTTTTCTTTCATCTGCCATTGTGTGGTTTGGGTCCAGAACAACATCAACATTAGAGTCAGAAATAAAGTCAAAAAGTATTTCCTCATTAAAAAGATAATCCAAATTCAGCATTCCTTCCCAAAATCCAGAGACTGGGTTAATTTAACGTGCCAAAACTGAGTTTGATGCATTTTTGTTAGGTTAAGTTGTAAAGCAATATTGAACCAAAGGTGAGTAGGTACACAAGAGTTGAGATATAGATCAGCTATGATCAAATTGGCTAAAAGGCCTGCGTCTTTTCCTGCACAACATGCCCTGATTTGGGTTTAATTTAAAGAAGAGCAGGCTGCTGAGAACAAGAAAAACTGAAGAAACTGGCACTAAAATAAATTGGCGGAAGTGATTTCCAACAGATTAGTGAGATCTGCTTTTTTGAAAACCTGGTTTGGCAAGTGATATTTAAATCCCAAACCTCTGTGTGGAGGGGACAAGCACACAGGCGACATGAGGGAGGAGACGTGTGAAGATTGCCCCTGGTATCTTGGGCAGAGCTTTTGGATTGATACAGAGTGAAGTGCAGCTGTAGCAGTTCTAGGATTTCTGGCAGAGATGGATGTCTGGCTGTTAAGCAATGTCAGCCCCTCTGGTGTTGGCCAAGTCGTGATCCCGCAGCAGACTGACATTCAAGCTGCAGCTCTTTGCTCCACAATTAAATTCAAGCAAAGTACACTTGCAAAGAGAATCTATGTTCACCTGCTACTGTGTAACAAGTATAAACCTGGAGTAGGACTTTCATTAATATTTCTTATAGAACATAGAACAGTACAGCACAATACAGGCCCTTCGGCCCACAATGTTGTGCCAACCTTTAAATCTCGTCTAAGACTATCTAACCCCTTCTCCCACATATCCCTCTATTTTAAATTCCTCCATATGCTTATCTAGTAATCTCTTGAACTTGACCAATGTACCTGCCTCCACCACCGCCCCAGGCAGCGCATTCCATGCCCCAACCACTCCCTGGGTAAAAAACCTCCCTCTGACATCTCCCTTGAACTTCCCACCCATTACTTTAAAGCCATGCCCTCTTGTATTGAGCATTGGTGTCCTGGGAAAGAGGCGCTGACTGTCCACTCTATCTATTCCTCTTAATATTTTGTACTCCTCTTCATTCTGTTTAAACACCAACTTCCATTTATACAATGCTTCTAATGGAGAAAGGTCTCACAGGACAAGGCTGAGGGCCTGTTTCCAAGTCCTATGGCTCTATGACCTCATGAAAGAATAATAAGCAAAACCTGACAACAGCCCACAGATGAGGACATTGGAGGGGTGATTAAACACTTGGTCAAAGTGCTCAGATTCAAGGTAGGAGAGTAGGAGAGGTTCCAAGAGGGAATTACAGGGATTAGGGTCCAGCTGCCAATAGGGGAAGAAAGGAAATGGGATATGCAAGAGACCAGAGCTGGAGACATCTCATATTATTGGAGGACTGTAGAGTGGGAGGAAATTACAGAGATACAAAGGCCATGAAACCATGGAGGAATTTGAACATGAGGATGAGTTTTAATTTTGTAGCTCAAGTAGACAATTGTCAATGTAGGTCAGTGAGCACAGAAATGATGAGCCAGCAGCAATCGATGGGAATAACTGTATAAAGTTAATTAGTTTGCTTATTTTATAGACAGTCCTTCTCTTGTTTAACTAATTGTAAACCTTAGTTTGATGAAATGTGACTCCAGCCAATATCCTGACAAAAAGAAACTTTTTAATAATGTGTTGATTAACTATTATTTAACATGCAGTAGATCAACTTACTATGGTCTCTCAAATGATTGAATGGAAGAACAATCCTTTAATGCTTTAATGGGTATGGATGTGACGATGTCTGATGGCTCAGTGGTTGCCAGTCTATCAGAGAGAAAAGTAACTGATGTAGAGTTCCACAGGAGCCCTCAGCTTTGATCCTTGGTACGCACTGTGTTTGACAATATCTGCCAGGGCTGTAGTTCACGTGCTACAATTGGACTTCAGTCCCATTAGGCAAGAGGGGAGAGGATTCTGGCCGGGATTTTCGGTTCCTGGAATCAAGGTCCACCAGTAGGACATGCTGACGTGTGTGTATTTTGTGTCTGAGCATGAATGTTGGATAAGACAAATGCTTCCAGCCAAACTTCCTGACAGAGCTGAATAAATTACTGATACTCGGTTTAGTCATACAACCCCACCCCCAGCAGAAGACACTCTCAATGATATCTTCAAAGCCCAAGCAATTCAAAGTTTCTTGCACTTTGTCCTTGATACTCACTGATTTTGAATTTTGTGGAAGTTTGGGAGCTTTGCCAAGGGTTAATTTTAGTATTGTCTCACTGGTAGATAGATCCCAAAATCAAGAACACTAAGATCAGTTAGTAGCCGTGACTCAAGATGGATGAAAATAAAGGAGACAGATGTTAAACTTTATGATGTTTACCTTCACCTGCCATGTGTTGGATCCACATGGCCTGTGAAAGTATAAGCGGGAATAAACCTGGAGCAGGACACAGAAGTCTTTGAAAGGCCACCACTCTTTCACTCACCATGCATCCTCTGGGATTTTGCAACTATTGATGTACCCCAGAAGAAGAATTTTCTTCTCAATTGCATACGCCAAGATGTCCAGTACAGTTGTAGGACTCACTCTACTCCCCTTACATTAAATCTCATGGATGTCAACTGAAGTAGATTTTGGTAACATTAAGAAAAACATCTAATGAGCACTTAAGTACTTGCAGTTGAGGATAAACTTCTCTTCGACTGCTTCTGAGTCATGGACAAAAGAAAAGCCTCGTTGAACTCTCTTCTCTTTAAAGCAATAGATCACTGTTTGGCACTGACTTGGCTCACAAAGAGGGCACAGTAGGAAGAGGCTGCTCTGCTTTGGCACCAGATGCCTTGCTGACAGGCATGCCATGACCCTAATTTCTATTTTGATATTAAAATATTTATTTATCTGTAGCGAAGAGAATTCATCAAAAACAGGTCTTCAGGCTTCGCTCTGAAACTGGCCCTAAAAAGTAAATTTTGCTTGTGGGTATCTTTGGCACGGGCTGATTGACATACTTTGTGTCATCCTGTCAAAACTGTATCGCAGTAAAATGTTACGCTGACATTTCAAATTCAAGCTGAGGAAAGTGACAGCTGGACATAATAAAGAGATAGAGTTGATCCAAAAAAAGGAGGCTGAAATGGAGTTGTGCATTCACAAATGACCTTTATATTCATGAAAAGCTCGAGTCTCAGCAGAGCTCCCCTGCAATTTACATCTGAACATATCTCTAATTTATCACGAGAGGCAAACTAACCTGACAGGATAAGCCAGTAATCTATTTTGAGTCCCCCGCAACAGAAAGTGCCAAGCACAATATTGGTCCCAATCACAGGAGCGAGCTGCTTGTCTTAACACAAACAATACTTAACACTTGCCCTGTCTAACTCTTCATTGACATTTTTTCAACATTCTGGTCTTTGCATTACAAAGGCAAATGATGTAAAAGGGAGTGAATGAAATGATCATGAGTAACATTGTTTCCTGGGCAACAATTGCACCTGTTTCAGACTTGAGTGTGTGAAGGCAGGTCACAATATACATGGAGAACATATTTTAATTCCTACCTTAAATGAACCTCAGTACCTTTGTAAATTAAAAAAAAACTGCAGATAAGGGGAAGATCATAGTCATAAAGCGTGGAAACAGACCCTTCGGCCCAACTCATCCATGCAACCAAGATGTCTATCTGAACTAATCCCATTCACCTGCATTTGGACAATATCCCTCAGACCTATTCTGTCCCTGTGCCTGTCTAAATGTCTGTTAAACATTGTAATTGTACCCGCCTCTACAGCTTCCCCTGGCAACTTGTTTCATACAATGGTTTTCTTTCCAAAGATGCTGTCTGACCTGCTGAGTGTTTCAGGCATTTTCTGTTTTTATCTCAGTACCTTTGCTCCTGGCACTCACTCTCCAACAAGCACTGAGGCAGAACATTAAATTTTACGCAGGAAATTCTAAGAGAGGCCTGGGGAATAATAGTGCTCAAAAATGGGAGGAACATAAAACGCCATCAAGCAAAAGTGCCCTTTTGAAGGTTGAAGTTAAAATACTTGGCAGGATAGAAGAAGCGGAGTTTGCTCTCTTGTATCTGTGCATAAAACAGTACTTTGCACTTGCCCTGGTTTAAGATAACAGTCAAAACAACTAGGAGGTAGATTAGGGGAATATTTATGCAGTGAGTTATTATTACTTTTGATGAACTACTGAAAGGGAAGATGAAAACAGATTTAATTGGAATATTTGAAAAGAAATTGGATAAATACTTGACAATGAAGAGCTACCAAGAAACATCAGGGAAGGAGAACTCACGATATGACTCCTTCAAAGAGCTTCCACAGACACAATGGGTGAAGTGGACTTCTTTTTTGATGATTATTGTATAATCTGGCTAGTCACTTACACATTACCTCAAAGACAAAGGTGGGTTAGTGATCCCAACATTTCAGTCTTAACATATCTCACATTCAAGGACATTGCCAATTAAAGGATAACAGACTTTCCAGGAACAAACTCCAAAATCATGCTGTGAATTGAAACTGATTAATGTTTTATTCGGCTGGATTTATCTTATAAGTGGCATCTCTCCAATTGGGAGCCAATTCAACTTCAGCCTCTGGTGTTGTATGTTCTACACATGTGATGAAAGGTGTTTGGCCAAAGAAACTGGAAACTGCGGCATGGAAACTATCAGAATGTTTGGTAACTAGGAGGAAACTATTGCTTTCACCACAAGCTCAAACTACCTCAATACTCGGTGTTAAAGTTCTGTATTTCTAACTGGGGTGTAGACAAGGGAGGACAGTGAGGCCATGATGCTCACCACACCCCTCACCAGTGGTCAATGTAATGGACTCAGCTGGGTTGGATATGCTCTCCCCATAATACCAGAAGCATGTATGTGTGCTCCTCCAAAAGTCGTCAAATTCACACTACTGTGCTCCTGCTTCTGACACATGCCGGGGATTCATAGAGTCATACAGCATGGAAACAGGTTCTTCGGCCCATCTCATGCATGCTGACCAAAATACTCATGTAAGCTAGTTCCATTTGCCCATGTCTGGCCCATATCCTTCTGAACCTTTCCTATCCATGCACCTGTCAAAATGTCTTTTAAGTATTGTTGTCGTACCTGCCTCAGCCACTTCCTCTGGCAGCTCATTTCATACCACCCTCTGTGTGAAAAAGTTGCCCCGTTAAATTTTTCCCCTCTCACCTTAAACCTATGCCCTTGAATTCTTGATTCCCCAATCATGGGAAAAAGACTGTGTGCGTTCACCTAACTATGCCCCTCATGATTTTAAAAACATATCTTTATTAGTCACATGTACATCGAAACACACAGTGAAATGCATCTTGGTGTGGAATGTTCTGGGGGCAGTCCACAAGTGTCGCCACCTATCCGGCAGCAACATACAGTGGCATGCAAAAGTTTGGGCACCCCTGGTCAAAATTTCTGTTACTGTGAATAGCTAAGCAAGTAAAAGATGACCTGATTTCCAAAAGGCATAAAGTTAAAGATGACACATTTCTTTAATATTTCAAGCACGATTACTTTTTTTATTTCCATCTTCTACAGTTTCAAAATAACAAAAAAGGAAAAGGGCCCAAAGCAAAAGTTTGGGCACCCTGCATGGTCAGTACTTAGTAACACCCCCTTTGGCAAATATCACAGCTTGTAAACGCTTTCTGTAGCAGCTAAGAATCTTTCAATTCTTGTTTGAGGGATTTTCACTCATTCTTCCTTGCAAAAGCCTTCTAGTTCTGTGAGATTCTTGGACTGTCTTGCATGCACTGCTCTTTTGAGGTCTATCCACAGATTTTCGATGATGTTTAGGTCAGGGGACTGTGAGATCCATGGCAAAACCTTCAGCTTGTGCCTCTTGAGTTAGTCCATAGTGGATTTTGAGGTGCGTTTAGGATAGTTATCCTGTTGTAGAAGCGATCCTCTTTTCATCTTCAGCTTTTTTACAGACGGTGTGATGTTTGCTTCCAGAATTTGCTGGTATTTAATTGAATTCATTCTTCCCTCTACCAGTGAAATATTCCCCATGCCACTGGCTGCAACACAAGCTCAGAATTTTCATGAAATTCTGCACCCTTTTTTCTCCAAACATACCTAAGTTCATTGCAGCCAAAAAGTTCTATTTTAACCTCATCAGTCCACAGGACTTGTTTCCAAAATGCATCAGGCTTATTTAGATGTTCCTTTGCAAACTTCTGACGCTGAATTTTGTGGTGAGGACGCAGGAAAGTTTGGAGAAAAAAGGGTGCAGAATTTCATGAAAAGAACACCTCTCCAACTGTTAAGTACGGGGGTGGATGGATCATGCTTTGGACGTGTTGCAGCCAGTGGCACGGGGAACATCTCACTGGTAGAGGGAAGAATGAATTCAATTAAATACCAGCAAATTCTGGAAGCAAACATCACACCGTCTGTAAAAAAGCTGAAGCTGAAAAGAGGATGGCTTCTACAACAGGACAATGATGCTAAACACACCTCAAAATCCACAATGGACTCCCTCAAGAGGCACAAGCTGAAGGTTTTGCCATGGCTCTCACAGTCCCCCGACCTAAACATCATTGAAAATCTGTGGATAGACCTCAAAAGAGCAGTGCATGCAAGACAGTCGAAGAATCTCACAGAACTAGAAGCCTTTTGCAAGGAAGAATGGGCAAAAATCCCCAAATAAGAATTGAAAGAGTCTTAGCTGGCTACAGAAAGCATTTACAAGCTGTGATACTTGCCAAAGGGGGCGTTACTAAGTACTGACCATGCAGGGTGCCCAAACTTTTGCTTCGGGCCCTTTTCCTTTTCTGTTATTTTGAAACTGTAAAAGATCGAAATAAAAAAGTAATCTTGCTTGAAATATTAAAGAAATGTGTCATCTTTAACTTTATGCCTTTTGGAAATCTGGTCATCTTTTACTTGCTTAGCTATTCACAGTAACAGAAATTTTGACCAGGGGTGCCCAAACTTTTGCATGCCACTGTAGCATGCCCACAACCTCCTAACCCATACGGCTTTGGAATGTGGGACGAAATCGGAGCACCTGGAGGAAACCCATGCAGACACGGGGAGAATGTACAAACTCCTTACAAACAGCGGCTGGAATTGAACCTTGGTCGCTGGCACTGTAATAGCATTACGCTAACCGCTACACTACTATGCACACTTCTATAAGATCATCCCTGTCTCCTATGCTCCAAAGAATAAAATCCTAGCCTGCTCAACATCTCCCTATAACTTAATCCCTCAAGTCCTGGCAACATCCCCGTAAATCTTTTCCACAATCCTTCCAGCTTAATGACATCTTTCCCTGTAGCAGGGTGACCTAAACATAATACAACACTCACCAGTGACAGAAACTCTGGAGGTTCAGTGTTAGGTTTGTGCCAAATTTCATTTGATAATATTCATGCAATCTACCTTGGACATCTTGCCACTTTAAATTCATTACACAAATACAAGTTATGGTCACAGTGCTGTAGTGGAGGTAAATGTGGCCAACAATGAACACACAGCAAGGGTCCTCCAAAAGAGACAAATAGAGTGATTTTTTTTGATGACGGTAACTGCTGGTAAAATGGCCTAAGTGTGAACAGAACTTCCCCTGCACTTTGTCCAGTTTTGTCATGAGATGTCCGATTGAATCTGGCATTGATAGAGTGAAGAGATCGAGACTGCAACTTCACTGCAGCACCAAGGGACTGCTGCACTGCTGCAGATGCCATCTTTCAGAGGCGACATGAAACGTCACAACCCTTCGTCAGGAGCACACAGAAGCCCAGTGCAAGGAGTGCACCTCCTCCCAAATTACCCACCCACCTGTCCTGTCAAGCATCTCCTGCCACGCCTGTCACAGAGACTACAAGTCCCACCTCACAACCTGTGCTCCTGATGAAGGGCTGTGACGTTTCATGTCGCCTCTGAAAGATGGCACCTGGAGCAGTCCCTTGGTGCTGCAGTGAAGTTGCAGTCTCGATCTCTTCACTCTATCAATGCCAAATTCAACCGGACATCTCATGACAAAACTGGACAAAGTGCAGGGGAAGTTCTGTTCACCTCACAACCAACTGAACCCGACTGGAAGCAAGTCATCCTCAACCTCGAGGGACTGCCTAAGATTTAAGATATCCTTAATAGTCACATGTACATCGAAACACACAGTGAAATGAATCTTTTGCGTCAAGTGTTCTGGGGGCAGCCCGCAAGTGTCGCCATGCTTCCATTGCCAATATAGCATGCCCACAACTTCCTCACCTGTACGTCTTTTGGAATGTGGGAGGAAACCGGAGCACCCAGAGGAAACCCACGCAGACACGGGGAGAATATACAAAATCCTTACAGACAGTGGTGGGAATTGAACCCGGGTCGCCGGCATAGGCTGCCGTATTTCCTACATTAGAACAGTGATTGTACTTCAAAAGCTTTGAGAGAGCCTGAAGTCATGAAAGGCGCTGTTTAAATACAATTTGCTCCTTTCCTTCTCAGAGCCACCAGACAGGCTTATGTTTCACCCAGAAGACGACACCTCTGGCAGTGTAATGAACTAAACTGATTGCCTGGATTACGTGTTTAAATCCTTCTAACCCAGAAGTGACAGTGCTACACAGATCCACTGCAGATTATTCTGTACAAAATGATTGGAAAACGACTGATTAGACTGCTTAATTGCAACATTTCAGTTTATAATCTTATGTAAGAGTTTGTCCCAGAAACCAGACTGTTCTGTAGCTACAAATAGCACACAAAGAGCAGATTCCTTCAAAATGGTGTTTTCATTCTTAACTATCTGCATCCTGCATTTACTTTTTTCTTCTTCTGCTTGGTCAAGTGGATGACCTTGCTTAATAACCTACTTTGCACAGAACTCTTCATTTTCATTGTTGATCTATCTAAATTGGTCCCCAAATATTCTGGACCTATCAGAAATAATGAGATACATTTTAAAGTCATTACTTAAGTGATCTGATTTTTTTCTGATTGCACTACAACATTAAAAGTCCTCCTAAAACATCAGATTAAATAAATTAAGCCAGAGAAAAATTGTTTGATAATTTTGTTGTGGATTAAGTCTGCAGGATATATCATCGACACAACCACCTTTGGCACCCCTTGTGCCGAGAACTCAATTTTCTGCTCGCGGAGCCTACTAATGCTGCAGAATCAGGGCCAGATATTGAATGATCCGTCACCATTCGATATTTAATCCAACAACTGATGCCACTGAAAGGATGCAGCAAGGCATCAAGATGAATGAATTTTGACCTCAAAACTCACAAAAAGACAACATGGACAATTTATCTTTTTGACCTTTGCTTCAGCTGTCTGTGCACAGGTGGAACTGGTAGCAGATATTAAAAGCAGTCTTCCTTAAATTTGGATCTGCAGATTGATCAATGCCACAAGAGCAAAATACAAGGACACAGCCTGGGGAATCTTGCAATCTCCTGCGTATGCTTAAGGAGTCCTCTTGAGATAATATGGCTTAATCCACATTTAGAGATAAATTGCTCTCACTTGCTAGTAAGTGTAAAATTAATCTGGTTATCATATCAAGAAACTGAATAATAAAACAAGAAAATCAGCCACCACCCACTGCAAGTCATCCAAGGGTCGGCATCAACCTCAGCTGCAACTATGCTGAGCGGCAAAATCAGAACATTGTATATTGATCCTTATCCAAGGGAACCAACAGGCAATCTCAAAGGACCAGTAGGCAGCTTGCATACAAAAAGACCTTTCGAAATTCTGTAGACAACTGCCTGCATGAACATCATGCATTTTACAACCTGATGATTCACTGTGCCATTGCAGATAATCCCTATAGGGAATGTAGCAAATAATAAATTATTTAACGGTTCTGCCCAAGAACATCAGCATTGGCCACTACAAAGGCTTGGCATGTCCTGTCAAATGCAAAAGCATCTGTGATTCTTGGAAGAGGTACTGGAACTGAGGAGCAGCTGGCTGTGCAGTGTCACCTGGGATGCTTTCACCACTGTCTGTCATCTCCAAGCATGATGCCAATATTATCTGTAAAACATAAAGCTCAGGTGCTGGACATGGTTCATGCCCCTTCTCGCTGATCCTGCAAGCTGCTTTATAAACTGACTTCTCAAATATTTGCATGATGCAAAAGAGACTTGCAGGCTGAACAGAAAAATGCTCAAGCATCCAGCAATATTCTAAAGATCCTCTTATTTGTTTGGGCTTTATATCCATTTGGTTTTTTACTGCTGAAAATTTATTCCTGGTCTACATGGTAGCAACACCTCATTGCATTTTGCTTCCAAAATTCATTCTACTGAGTTCAATGGAATTGAATTTTGGAGTTGGAGGAGAATTATCCAGCTACTGACCAGCAATGACTTTCTGGACATGCTCATTAGAATAATATCAAATTCAAATTGTATTGTCTTGAAATTTAGCTTTGGTTGGTCTTGCTGAACACACTATTTAGTGAATTGCACTCTTGCCTCCAAAGTTGATTTCATTAGAATTAATTTCAGAGAGAACTGGAATGCACAGCCTGAGAGAGAGGTTGAAACTGGGTCACTGACAGCATTTAGGAAGTGTGTAGATGAGCACTTGAATCAATAGAAGGTTATGAACCAAGTGCGGGGAGATGGGATTAATTTGGAAAGGTGCCTACTGGTCAGTTGGGCCAAATAGCCTGTTTCAATGTTGCGCTATTCCATGACTCTATACCTCTATAGAGCAGGGTGCACTGACCTCACTGTATCGTGTGTTTATGCTATCAGCGAAGAGTGGATATTGCATAAAACCAGTGCATTTTTTTTTAAATCTTCAAAGAGAGACACTTGCAGGGTAATTTGGGGGCAAATTACCTGATCCAACAAAAAGGCACATATTTTTTCCTCTTTCTGAAGGATTTTCCTCTGATCTGCAAACATACAAAGAAACCTACATTATCTCCAATCCATTTGCGTCCAGAAGAAGGGCCTCGACGGGAAACATCGACTGTCCATTTCCCTCCACAGATGCTGCCTGACCCGCTGAGTTCCTCCAGCATTTTGTTTGTTGCTCCCATTTCCAATCTTTGAATAATGAGTAATTCCTTCTCTCTCAACAAACCAGTAAAATAGTACATTTGGGAATCAACAAATCAATCCATTGATCTAACATGACTAATGATCAGCGTCTCACAAAATGTCACAGTTCACTCCATAATATACATAAGTACTTGAGAGTAAACAATGCTGTCATGTTTGTACACTGAGCCAGTTGAGAGGGGTTTCTTACAAGTAATATTGTATGTAGGAAAGCTCACATTGATAGCTTGAGAGCAATGTCTGGAACTCTTTGCTGTCCTGCAGAATGATAAAATCAATACCAAGTATGATTAGTACACTCTCAATAATATTTCAGAACATGGCATGTAAATGTGATTTGTGAAAAATTAAAGTATACAGTTACTATAATTTGAGAATCCACTAGCACTAAACTAATTGTTTTATCTTCTTGCTGCAGTGTAAAAATTGGGTGTTGGGCATTTAGGATTGAAACAGGAGAAAGTTACTTCACAGGAGGGTGGTGTGAATCTTTGAGGTTCTCTGTTGTGAAGAGTTGTGGAGGCTCGGTTGCTGGGTCTATGCAAGACAGAGGTTAATAGGGCTTTAGATATGAGGAGAATCAAGGGATGTGGGGTTAACATAAGAATATAAGAAAATAGGAGCAAGAGCAAAGCCACTTGGCCCTTCAGGCCTGCCCTGCCTTCCAATATCATCGTGACTGAGCTACCCCAGGCTCAACATCTCTTCTATGCTAGTTCCCCATAGCCTTCAATTCCCGGATCTTTCAAAAATCTATTGACCCACTTTAAATACCCCCACTAACCTACCCTCCAAAACCCGACAGCGCAGAGAATTCCAGAGACTCAGCACCCTCTCCAAGAAGAAGTTCCTACGTACCTCAGTTTTAAATGAACGTCCCCTAATCTTGTATCTATGTCCCCTTGTTTGAGATTCTAAGATTCTTCCACTCATGGAAACATCTCAACATCTACTGTGTCATGCTCCCCTAAGGATCTTACACCTTTGAATAAGATCACCCCTCATTCTTCTAGACTTCCAAAGATTATAAAATCATGAGGGGTGCTCATGATCAAAAGGTGAATGCTCAGTCTTCTTCCCAGGGTAGGGGGGTGGGGTCTAAAACTGAAAGGACATAGCTTTTAGATCAGAGGGGAAAAATTTAAAAGAGACCCAAGGGACAACACTTTTTACACAGAAATGAGCTGCCAGAGGAAGTGGATGAAGCAGGTACAATTACAACAATTAAAAGATATTTAGACAGGTAGATGAATAGGAAGAGTTTAGAGGGATATGGGCCATGCACAGGCATGTTAAGCAACTTGGTTGACATGGACAAGTCGGGCTGAAGGGCCTGTTTCCATGCTGTATAACTCTATGACTAATACAGATCTAATTTCTGTAGCCACTCGTGATAAGATAACCTTCTCAATGGATTGTGACACTACTGAGGAACAGCATCAGCCATGCCCTTATTGAATGGTGGATCAAACTTGAGGGGCCAAACAGCCTACTCTCTGCTTTATCTCCCATGTTCTGTTGTTCTGTTGTCTGAATCTAACATGAGTTGTGGTAGTTAAAATGATGTTTCATCTGACTTAGGCTTCATCAGATCTAGTGCGCTGTTTGGTTTAAATATGAACAGAATTAAGTGAAAATTACAACATTTGGAGAAACCCAGGTATAAAAAAAACTCAAGCTCAATCATGCTAAGCAAGTAAAAATGCACCAAGTCATCAGCTGAGCTACAGGGCCTATCCATAAAATTCATGGCACATGGAAGTAGGGGAGAAAACAACCAAAATATCAGAGCGTATCTATTGCACACTCTTGGTTAAACTTGGAGCAGAGCTTAGAGCACGCTCCCAATTACTGCCTAATTCCCACGAAGAAGCAGATAAACCAAAGGCAGATAAGAGTTCACAATATGTGTATTTAATTTGTGAAGTCTGCAGGTGCAATGCATTTCGGGCCACAACACATGCATCTCTGAACAAAGTGTAGCACTTGCTATCACAGCACAATTCACATAGCTATTTCTTCATGTTACTTGAGTGCCGTTCACTCTGTCAATCCAGCTGATGGTAAACTCAGATAGCCCAGGGGTGAGGCATAGATTACTCAAACTGTCATTAGTTTCTTGCAAGCACCTCATCACAAAGACACACTTTCTGCACTGCGATCGTCCCTCTTCCAGATCCTGCCCCTTTATAAATGGATACAAGAGAATCCCTAATTGAGATACACTACCTGAACACAGTGCTAATTGATAGAAATTACACAGTTACAATTAACTGATTTGATCACTCCGCTTAATGAACAAAATCTTTTCTGCACACAACACAAAATGAAATTTCAAAGATTAAAGACTACTATTCAGATAACAGCTGATACCCTATTGCCCATTGTTGATTGCACAATCTGATACAGCAAGGTTTATTTTCTGCTGCTGTGATTTCCGTTAGCTGGAAATTGGTCAGGACACATCCCTCCTCCAGTGGAATAACCTTCATAACTATTAAACTTATCATCAGAGAAAGAAATCTATCATTCATCCTTTCCTCACAATCGCTTTCACCAGACAAGGAATTACTAATACATGTAGAACCTGGCAAAGGCATTAACTTAAGGATGGGAGGTCTACTTGTTCTTGAAGAACTCAGTATGCTTCAAGAAGCACCATGCGAATAGGCAAAGACTGATAACTTCAGATTGTATTTGAACTCATCACCAATCATGGTATTTACGACTTCCATGGTGTTCTTAGATACACAGAGAATACCATAATAAAAAATCGTAAAAGTGCAGTACAACAGACTCCATGAACGAATGAAAGACGTAGAGTCTCAAAGGTCCAGTGAAATAGAATGAGAGGCAGAGGAATACCATCACTTGCAAGTTCCTCTTCAAGTGATGGAAATATAGTTTTATTCCTTCAATGCTCCTGGACCAAACTCCGATCAGACAGCACCATTCACAAGACAGACTGCAATGGTTTAAAAATGAGGCTCACCGCCATTATTTCTAGAGCTAGAATAAGAGCATGAATTATGTATTCTACTCCTTCATGTTTGCTACACCATTCAATAAGATCATGGATGGTCTTGCATCTCATTTCCACTTTCCGATGCCAACCTTGATCCCCAAAGACCTCTGTCTTGAACATACTTGACAGTTGAGACTCCACAGTCCACATAAGGAGACAATTTCAAAAACTCATGACCCTCTGGGTGAAGACATTTCTTCTCATCTCAGTCTTCAAAGGCCGAACCCTAATTTT
This sequence comes from Pristis pectinata, assembly GCF_009764475.1. Lineage (NCBI taxonomy): Eukaryota > Metazoa > Chordata > Chondrichthyes > Rhinopristiformes > Pristidae > Pristis > Pristis pectinata. The sequence continues at coordinate 17,810,043 of NC_067411.1, read as the reverse complement.
GAGACTGTGACTATAATTTACACACCACAGTTGGGATACATTATAATAATTTTGTACCTTTCAATACATCATCCTTGATTCTTCCATTCTCAAGATTGTATGGAACCAGTCCAATCAAATTTTCTTCATATGACAAATCTGCCATTGCAGGAATCCATTCAGCCATTCAGTTCTCGAACCAACCTCCATAACCCAGTAGGGCAACACTATGACCACTTCGCACTACAATGGACTTTTTTTGTTCTAATTGTGATCTTTCCTGGATAATTTATGTTTTTCTTGTGAATGTTGCGCCTCTAATGCTATGTATTGGTATTGGTATTGGTTTATTATTGTCACTTGTACCGAGGTACAGTGAAAAACTTGTCTTACAAACCGATCTTACAGGTCAATTCATTACACAGTGCAGTTACATCAAGTTAGTACAGAGTGCATTGATGTAGTACAGGTAAAAAAAACAGTACAGACTAAAGTGTCACAGCTACAAAGAAAGTGCAGTGCAGTAAGGTGCAAGGTCACAACAAGGTAGATCGTGAGGTCATGAGGTCATAGTCCATCTCATTGTATAAGGGAACTGTTCAATAGTCTTATCACAGTGGGGTAGAAGCTGTCCTTAAGTCTGGTGGTATGTGCGCTCAGGCACCTGTATCTTCTACCCGATGGAAGAGTAGAGAAGAGAGAATGTCTCGGGTGGGTGGGGTCTTTGATTATGCTGGCTGCTTCGCCAAGACGACGAGAGGTAAAGACAGAGTCCAAGGAGGGGAGACTGGTGTCCGTGATGCGCTGGGCTGTGTCCACAACTCTCTGCAGCTTCTTGCAGTCTTGGGCAGAGCAGTTGCCCAATGTGCCTGTGATGCTGCTGCAAGTAAGCTTTTTATTGCACCTGTGCGTACATGACCTTATGCATTTGACAATAAACCCGAATTTGAATTTGATCAAATTGGTGACATTTTACTGCACTCCCTCAATCGTAAATTCATCCTTGCTTAAGCAGGGAGACCAGAGCTGTACACAGTACAGTAAAAACAACGAGATGCTGCGGGAACTCAGCGGGCCAGGCAGCATCCGTTGAGCAAAACAGATGGCCAATGTTTCGGGTCAGGACCCAAGAGTAAAACTCAGATTATTTGGCATGCACCAGACTTTGGTGGTTCCAGACTGGCTGTTTTTAATGGACTATTGGATGTTAATTCTATTAATATCTCAACACTCTTTTAATTCAGTTTCTTTTTTAGATGCTACAGTGTATGATAATAAATTTTCCATTTCGAGTGGAGTGCAGGAACAAGGACCGCAGTAAGGTGAAAGGGAGCATGGAAACAAGGGTCCAGTGAGTTTGACGGGGGCCTGGAAACCTGGGCCCAGATGAATGAGGTGGAATGCAGGAACTGGGGCCCCAGTGAATGAGAGGAAGTTCAGGAATCAGAATGAGTGGAAAGGGTGTGAGGCAACCATTCCTTGGTGAGCCAGATGCTTAACCACTGGGATTTCCAAACAGTCAGATAGTGGATCATAGGAGTTATATTGTATTCTACATGTGGGCTCATGAAGACCCTATATAATTGGAGACAGATGCCTCCACTCTTGTGCTCAAATCCAAATTCAGAACCTGGACTTATGAAACTTCTGTTGAATTCAAATTAAGGTTGGTACTTTAAACACAAAATATATGAAGTGGATAACGCAGCTCTAACAACAATCAAGAAAGCGAACACCATCCAGAACAGAGCAACCTGCTTGACTGGCTCTTTTGCAGCAGCCCAAACATTCACTCTCTCTATCTACCATCTAGAAAATGCACCCAGGCTACACTGACAGCAACTCCCAAACCCATGACTTCTGTTACCAAGGTAATAGGAGTATGGGTAGACCATTCACCTGAAGGTTGTGCTCCAAGTCACTAACCATCTTGATTTGAAAATACAGCACCTTTCCCTCATCATTCATCCTGGAACTCCCTACCTAACAACACTGTGGGAGTACCTTTCACCAGAAAGACTGCTGCTATTCAAGAAAGCCGCTCACCACCACTGTCTCAAGGGCAATTACGTATGAGCAATAATACTGGCCTTGCTCAGATCCTGAAAAGTTATTAAGTAAGTATAAACTACACTGCATGAGAGAAATATGTTAGGAAATAATAGCTGGTAGTATCCAGGAAGTTAGTGACATATAAAACTTCTATGCTGCTATGAAACACAAGCTGAACAATTGCCAAATGTTGCTCCAAGTTTATCTGGCAATCAGCAGAATAAGAACAATATAATCAGTCTTTTGAAAAGTAAAACGTTCCAAATGCTGGAAACAGTAAATGGTAGAAATACTCAATAGGTCAGGCAGTAACAACGGAGAGAGAAACTAGACTGCTGTGGCTCATGAAGACCCAGTTGACTTTTAAAGCAGAAAACAAACTGTTGGAGGAACTCAATGGATCAGTCCAGATGAAGAGTCTCAACCCGAAACATCGACTGTCCATTTCCCTCCACAGATGCTGCCCTACCCGCTAAGTTCTTCCAGCAGTTTGTTTTTTTGCTCCAGGTTCCAGTATCCGCAGTCGCTTGTGTCTCCTCTGACCGAGATGTTGCCTGTGGTGGAATGTCTCAGTTACGAGGAGACACTGGACAGGCTGCGTTTGTTTGTCTTAAAGCAAAGCAAGCTGAGGTGGGACCTGACAGAGGTATAGGTGAGCAGCATAGATGGGGTAGATAAAACATTTCCCCATGGCAGAGATGTCTTAAGACCAGAGGGCATCTGTGCAAGGTTTTTTTGTCACCTGGGTGTTTAGAATGAGGAACACAACCTGAGATGATGGAGGAATATTCTGAAAGAGTACTTGAATTGTCAAGGGATAGAAGGCTGCAAAGTGCTAGTAAAGGGATTAGAACAGATAGGCACTTCATGGTCTGCTTGGGCTTGGTGGGCCAAAGGGCCTGTCTCTATGCTGAATGACACTTTAACTATGAAATCGTGATCATGATTCTGGTTACATTCTGCACTGATATCAACACCTAGAAATTATTCAAGCAAAGCAAGCAGGTTAATCATCAGCACTATCAAAAAGAAATCATGTCCCCATTGACCCTCACCAATTTTTATAGATGCACCATATCTGGATGCATCACGGCTTGGTATGGCAAATGCTCTGCGAGACCACAAGAAATTGCAGAGAGTTGTGAACACAGCTCAGTCCATCACGGAAACCAGCCTCCCTTCCATGGACTCTGTCAACATTTCTCGCTGCCTCGGAAATGCAGCCAACGTAATCAAAAACCCCTCCCGCCATGGATGTTCTCTCTTCTCCCCCCTTCCATCGGGGAGAAGGTACAAAAGCTTGAAAACACACACCACCAGGTTCAAGAACAGCTTCTATCCTGCTGTCAGAAGATTCTTGAACAGACCTCTTATACATTAAAGACGATCTCGTCACCTCACAATCTACCCTGTCATAGCCCTTGCACCTTATTGTCTACCTACACTGCACTTTCTCTGTAACTGTAACATTATATTCTGCATTCTGTTATTACTTTTCCCTTTGTACTACCTCGATGTACCTATGCTTTGAAATGATCTGTACAGATGGCATGCAAAACAAAGCTTTTCACCGTATCTCAGTACATATGACAATAATAAGCCAATTACCAAATCAAACAATAAGTTGAAGGCAAAATAAAAACATCTGCAGATGTTGCAAGTCTGAAATGAAAACCAAAATACTGCATCTGTGGAAGGTGAAACAGAGCTAACATTTCAGGTTGAAGACCCTCCATCAGAATTGCAAAAGAGAGACTTTAATTGTAGGCAAGAAAAGTTCAGCTACCAAAAGTTCTGACCAGCAAGGGTCTCACATTTTTTTTTGAGTGGCTGTGAGCATTTCAGTGCAAACAACACTCTATAAATGCAAACCAGGTTTTGATTGCATATGAACTGGAGGCTTGCAGTCCTTCTCCTGTCAGTTTCCTGAATAACTTCCAAGGAAACAGTTTGATACTGATTCACACACACAGAGGGGGTCTTCTCAGTTCAATCCCCCCTCCATGTTGAGTTAGCTGCTCTTGTTTATCTTCCTCTTGTTGAAGGTACCTGCTCTTGTGGTAATAGCCAGTGGCAACTCTCCTCGGTCTTGTCTAAGTGGCATTATTCATTACAGATCCCCCCTGGCAGTGCCTTTGGACATCGTGACCACAGGGATTCATCTGCAATAAACCTGTCAACATGAGCACACTTGCATCAAGGTGCAATGAATAGTAATAATTAGTGAGAAGTTTGGCCAATTTTGCCTTTTGCTATGTGGGAACACTAACATTTCACTGCCCAGAATATAGCTGAGAGTAACTCCTTGATCATGAAAAACAAAGCATAAAGTTAATCAGGAAACAACATGACCTACATTGCTCAATCGATATGTTATGATGTTTATAGTCATAAGGTAAGGTCAACAATTAACTTGCCTGCTGACCATACAGCTTTGCACTTTCTGTACATGTAATGGTATGGGAAACTTGGCCCAGATCACACACCACTGATAATATCTTCCGATAATATTCTCTTAACAAGAATCAAGGGGTGTTCAGACTGTGGAGTTTGAGGTAATTAATAGATTGATAAAGTAAACAGAGAGAAGTTATTTCTGCTGCAGTTGGAGGGTGGAGAAGGGTATATGTCCAGGACAAGGTTGTGTGGGGGCACAACCTTAAAATCGTGAGGTCATAGTCCATCTCATTGTATAAAGGAACCGTTCAATAGTCTTATCACAGTGGGGTAGAAGCTGTCCTTAAGTCTGGTGGTACGTGCCCTCAGGCACCTGTATCTTCTACCCGATGGAAGAGGAAAAAAGAGAGAATGTCCTGGGTGGGTGGGGTCTTTGATTATGCTGGCTGCTACACCAAGACAATGAGAGGTAAAGACAGAGTCCAAGGAGGGGAGGCTGGTGTCCGTGATGCACTGGGCTGTGTCCACAACTCTCTGCAGCTTCTTGCTGTCCTGGACAGAGCAGTCGCCGTACCAAGCCGTGATGCATCCAGATAGGATGCTTTCTATGGTGCATCGGTAAAAGTTGGTGAGAGTCAAAGGGGACAAACCAAATTTCTTTAGCCTCCTGAGGAAGTAGAGGCGCTGGTGAGCTTTCCTGGCTGTGGTATCTACGTGATTTGACCAGGACAGGCCGGTGGTGATGTTCACGCCCAGGAACTCGAAGATCTCAACCCTCTCGACCTCAGCACCATTGATGTAGACAGGTGCATGTACACCGCCCCCTTTCCTGAAGTCAATGACCAGCTCTTTTGTTGACATTGAGGGAAAGGTTGTTGTCATGACACCATTCCACTAAGCTCTCTATCTCCTTCCTGTACTCCGTCGTGATTGGAGGCACTTCTTCACACAAAGGAGAGTGGGAATCTAGAAGCTAATCTCATAGGCACTTTAGCCCAGCTGGTCCATGCTGACCAAAATGCCCATCTAAGCTAGTCTCATTTGCCTGTGTTTGGCCAGTACCCCTCTAAACCTTTCCTATCCATTTACCTGTCCAAATGCCTTTTAAATGTTGTTACTGTACCTGCCTCAACCACTTTCTCTGGCAGCTTGTTCCATGTATGCACCACCTGCTGCATGAAGAAATTGTCCCATAGGTGCCTTTTAAATCTTTCCCCTCTCACCTTATTCCTATACCTTCCAGTTTTTGATCCTGATTTTTTTATTGTTCTGATGAAGGTTCCCAGACCTGAAACACTAACTGTTTCTCTGTCCACAGATGCTGCCTGACCTGCTGAGTGTTTCCAGCATGTCATGTTTTCATTTCACATTTGCAGTGTCTGCAGTTCTTTTAAAATTTTCCTATAGCCTTCCCAATTACTTACTTTCTGCGCCTGTCAATAGATAGGTTGGGGGCTCTACTTTTTCTCCCTTTTTTGTATTAAGTGTCCACATCAGCACAATAGTACTTCTACAAATCATTAATTAAAGATTTTACAGATGCTGCAGCCATCATCAAGGACAGCAAAATTAAAAGAGCAATCTCATCAGTTTAAGGGATTTACAGCACAGCTTAATCCTGATAAATCAAGGAACCCCTTTCAAATATGACTCCAAAAATAAGGAAAATGTTCACCTCTCAATAAAGAGGATTTAGCCTTCATGGAGAACTGTCGATATATGAACTGGAAAATAAAATGGAGCATAAGGATTTTGGCAGTGAGGGAAGGGCTATCAAAAGAAATGCTTGTAACCTTTGCCTCACTTCACAGAAAGCTGAAGGAATAGAGGAAGATTGCTTCTCACAGCAAATTATAAGTTATCTTGTGTAAACTGTGTATTTTTCTATCACTATTGGCTTTGACCACAGCAATACCTCGGTTTTCATGCAAGATTACATACTGTCAGGTACTGATTACAGTAAGTGGTTCGAAAACAGGCCCTCAATCCACGCCCCATCAGATGTTCTCTACAAAGAGACACTGATCTTTGGTTGATTGCAAGGTTCATGATGGATTGTGGATGTGCAATAGGCTCACAAGGAAACAGGAGCAGGAGTAGGCCATTTGGCTCCTCAAACCTGTCCTGCCATTCAATATGATCACGGGTGATCTGCTCCAAGCCTTCTCTTCTGTGCCAGCTCTCCACAGCTTTCAATTCCCTGATCTTTAAATGCCATACAAAGAAAAAAAGCATTGTATTATATGTCCCAGGACAGAATGCACATAAGTTGATAGGCACAGGCCTCTCGGTTCTCACAGGGCAAGGATGAGCATCTCATGCATCTGTGAGGCAAATTGCAGTCCCAATTTACATTTTATTTCTTGATGAGGAAAGAAAACAAAATTTTTAAAAAATGCAAATGAGAAACAGAAAATAGGGGAACAGCAAAATGGTTGGCCTGCAATAATAGGGAGACCATGTGAAGTAACACAGAGAACCACACTAACTCTTCAGAATCTCTGTTGTAAGAACACCAATCTATCCTTAATAATTGAGCTGTCACACACTCCCAAAACTAAAAGGTTGCATTTTAAGCAGATTTCAGACATAAATTAACTGATATTTTTTCACTTAAATATGGCCCAATAATCAGGATAATTTCTTTGTTCTACTGAGGGTGACTCCAGCCAAATTTAAGGGGGGAGAAATTAAGAAGCAGAGATAGGGTCTCCAGCAAGAATCTGTTTCTCTTGGCAGAGAAGTCAATAATGAGAGGACAGAGATGGAAGGTAATTGGATTTGAGGAAACATTTTCCACACAAAGTATGGTGGGATCCGCTTTGCCCTGAAAGGATGGTGGAGTAGGAAACCCCCATCCAAGCAATGACATTTTCTGAAGCTTAAGGTAGAAATAGTTTGGCTGTTAAGAAGCTGAAGCTAAATAGAAAGGCGCTGTCTAGTTTTGAGTGGTGGATTTAGTTGGGTTCAAAGGCTGTAAATGAGCTTCAAATCTAGCCACGATCTAGAAGTATTGCATCTTTGCCACGATGCCACAGGTTTGTTACTGGCACCTCTGGAATTGTACAGCATGGTAGTGTAGTGGTTAGTGTAACGCTATTACAGTGCTAGCGACCCGGGTTCAATTCCGGCCACTGTCTGTAAAGAGTTTGTACATTCTCCTGCATGGGTTTCCTCCGGGTGCTCTGGTTTCCTCCCACGTTCCAAATACGTACGGGTTAGGAAGTTGCAGGCATGCTATTTTGGCGCCAGAAGCGTGGCAACACTTGCGGGCTGCCCCCAGAAAACTCTACGCAAAAGATGCATTTCACTCTGTGTTTCGATGTACATGCAACTCATAAAGATCTTCTCTTAACTTATCTATCTTATCAACTGTCCAAGCAAGTAAATTATTAGTAGCTCTGTGGCAATCCACTAATCTCTAGATGGAGTGCAACTGTATGTGTGCTTTAAGGAAAAAAATTGTAATTTTAGATCATCTCCAACAATCTCAAGACTTATCAACATGAATTACATCCAACAAGGTACTTTTGAAATGTGGTCACTGTGGTAATATGGGAGTATGTAATCTCAGAAGTCATCTGATAATTAGAAATCTAACTCCTGGTACTTCATTTGGAACTCCTCAATTGGATCCTTACTTGTTCTCAAGTATCCAATGTGCTGTGGATTATTCAAAGATCCTACTTCAAGTGCAGCAGTTCAAAGTGTTTCAATAGGTGGTGAAAATTTTGGTTTGTAACTGATCATGCCTCTCTAATGTTTGTGAGCAGTTCTCACACCTGAATCTGTTAGGGTAAACTGCTTAACCGTTACAGGAACTCTGACCTGCTGAGTTCTGTGTGGAATTAACAATACCTGGGAATGAGTAACACAGAGCAGAAACTGCAAATGCACACTAACGCCTTCAGATGAATGTAATATTGTGCTGGGTCTCTTTATGTGCACACTACATTTCAGTGTGACCTCTCCTGCTTTGAATTTGGTTTCCTTTTGATTCCCACTCCATCTTGCCCCCAGGGCAACTGAGCAGCATCTGAAGGCACTGCTTCATCTACTGTTTACAAAGGACCGAACTTAAATTGTAGAGGATCTGCTCTATTATTCTTTCTTACTTGAATTTTCAAACTGAAAACTGCTGTTTGATTTCCCAGCTCACAATCTTGGTGTGCCTTTCTCACTTAATCAGAGTCCCTGTTTTCAGCATGTTCTAGTCTGCTTTTGATTCACTGACTTCTTTGAAATACAGAATCATAAAAATGTACAGCACAGAATGAACCCATTCAGTCCCTTGCTTCCATGTTGGCCACAGGGTCGAATTCCACTCTCCATCTCTCAATCCGTGGCCTTGTAGGTTTCAGCTCTTCAGCCACTCATCTGGGCACATCCTAAATGTGACATGGGTTTCCGACTCCCCCATCACAGAAACTGAAAATAGGAATAATAGTGAATTCTGACCCTCACCATTCTTCAGGCGAAAACATTTTTTCCTCAACTACCCTCTAATCCTTCAAGTGAAGGTCCTAAATCTATTCCCTGTAGCTTCGTAGAAGCAAACAATGTGGAAAAATGAGAGCATGGGGAGGCCATTTGGCCTTTCAAGCCTGCTCTACCATTCAATACAATCATAGCTGATCCACTGCCTCCCTATATCGAGCTCCCTTCTAAGGGAAGTATATCCCTCTTTTTGACACTAATTTTAATACACCTTGGCCTCTCTTCCTCGAAGGCCAATCTTTCCCCACAGCTGAACCTCTCCATCCTTGGCAACATCCCTCTCTATTGCAGTCACATGCTTCATGTAATGTGCTTAATGAAAATGTGTACAGCACTGATAAAAATTATGAGAGGCCTAGATAGGGTAGATAGTCAGAGTCTGTTTCCCATGGTAGGGGTGTCTATAACTAGAGGGCATAGGTTTAAGGTGAGAGGAAAGAGGTTGGAAGGGGATCTAAGGAGTAAACTTTTCACTCAGAGTAGCTGGTGCCTGGAATAAGCTGCCGGAGAAGGTGCTGGAGGCAAGAACAGTAACAACGTTTAAGAGGCATGAATGAACAAGCCATAGAGGGATATGGAATTAATGCAGGCAAGCAGGATTGGTGTAGACAGGCATGATGGTTGGCATAGATGTGATGGGCTGAAGGGCCTGTTTCTATGCTGTACAACACTATCGCTCTAGCTGTGGTCGAGCCATCTGTACATAATACCAATGTTGCACGAATGGGCAGGAAATTGTAATGATAACTAATGGACAGATATATGTACTCAACCCTGAGGCTCCATCCCTGTGACAGGGATGTTAAAAATGAAGCCCATATCTAACTTTGTAGGCTGAATGCAAATTGGTTGCAGAATCTCCTCTCCATCCCAACAAAACAGTGACTACACTTGTGAAATACTTCACTGGTAGGAATTCTGTTAGGAATGTATGAAGCTGCAAGAAGGTTGAAAATTCTTTCTTTACCCACTCAGCAACTTTGGGAGCTCTTTATTCAAATATAATCAGCAAATTTCTACTGCATTCTTTAATGGCCACACTGTAAAGTAGCTTAGAATTTGTCATAGCTTGTGAGAGGGAGAATTGATTCTAGGTCAGAGCCATCCTTTTCATCTCAGATAAAAGCGATCAGAAGGAAATTGGCGATTTGCAACTATTCTGCATCATGTTTTTTTCAATTTGTGAGCCACTGTTAATTAAGGCTGAGATGTCACTCTAAACACTGTACAAAAAAAGTGGGAGGGAATGTGTTCCAAGCTTTCGCATTTAATTGAACACCCTGAGGGAGCTCCCAATATCGATGGCTCCAGTCTCCAAAGGACAGGTTCATTTTATGACAAGCAATACATGTCTCCATCAATGGTCTTTCAAATAAAACTCCCTCATTTCATATAAAGGAACCAAGGGAAGAAACGTCTTATTTACTCATGCACAGATATTGGCACCACCAGCACTTGATGCCCATTCCTAATCACCCTTGAATTAAGAGGGTAGCAGGTCTTTAGAAAGGGTAATCAACATTGGTATGAGTATGGAGTCACATACAGACGACATTAGTAAACTCATTGAATTTTTACAATAATCTGAGTGGTTTAGTCATCTTTTTTGATGCTAGCTTTATAATTATACATTTTTTATTTAATTAACTGAACTTAAATGCCCCAGATACCACCTGAAATTTGAATGTATGCCACCAGATCATTAGTCGATGCCTCCAGATTACTAGCCTAGTAATGCTGCTTCACATTGAATGATTTCAAACAGCGCTCCTGAACCCTCATTCTGTCACCATCACTCCCACCATCTACTGTTGTGGATTTTCTTTGAAGTTTCTACTTAACATGAATATTAACAACATCAAAGGAACAGTCAAGAATTACAGAGTCCAATGGAGTAAAAGAGTTGAATTAATATCATTCGAGACCCATCATTAATCTCGGGTACTTTATTGATTCTGTCATTTCGACTGTGTATGTTATTAATCCAGCTCTCTCATCCTGTCACGGACTGTCAGGGCCAGTAACTCCCTCACCAGCTCACACAATTAAGTCATTAGTATTCAACATTTAAACACATACTCAACAGAAACAAAGAACAATAGCTGTTGTTTAACTTCAGCCTGGTTTTTATTCATTTTGATCTACAGTTTTACAATTATCTGCCTTCCCTGTCAGTAAAATGGAATGTGGCCTCGGAGAGCAAAATTTCCTTCCTGTGCAACAAAATATTCCCTTATTCCCTGAAGGTGCTGACTGAACTACTGCCCAGTACCGCAGGTGCCTATAGCTCAGGACCGCTTTACCTTGGGGGCCTTTTGTATCAAACCTTGCACTGTTGTTAATGCTGTGCAGGTGTGAATCTTTAATGAACTGATGGAAAGTAAACACAGCAGCATTCCAAGTCTAGAGGGGCGAAAATGCCTCCCTTGACCATCTCAGGAACAACTGTACTCAGATCAACAAGATAGAAACCTTAAAGAAAGGGAGGTTTGATCTAATTTCACTTCAGGGCCCTAGTACCAAGGTTTCGGTGAGTTTGTCACATTTGGAAAAATAATTATCCGCAATTACTAAGTGCGAATGAAAGAATTGCATTCTTGTTTCCCTCTCTCAACTTGAGGAGTCACAGGGAATGGTGTACTTTTGAAAAATTGTGCATATTCCCCCTGCAACTCTTCAGGACAACTTGGACAAAGCTGTCTTGAGGGTTCCCATTGTTGGACTTGACCAGGAAATTCTGATCTCTCCATAACTCATGGAGACCTGACCCCATGATCACCAGAGTGCTGATGTCCAACAGCCCGATCTGCTTCCCCCAAACAAACCATCACTCGAGTTCCAGGCCTTGACCCCACAATTATCCAAGTCTCAGACCCAACCACCCTGATCTGACAGCTCAAGATCCCACCCCACTATCTGCCTCCTCCAGACTCTGAAATCTCCCTCTTCTCTGGATTTAGTACCCACCAGCCCCATCCACCAACTCCCTGGACCCAATCAACCCTCCGACCTACTACACCCCTTATCCATGTCCACCAACATTCAAGCCACAGTTCGTGATGGCTCCCTGTTGCTGCCCCAGCATTAGCTCATTCATTCCGAGAACTAGAAAATGTATACAGATTTGTATTTTTCCAATGAACTGCAGTATAATTTCCGTCAAAAATTACAACTGTAAAGAACAAGTGGGGAGCAGGGACAAAAATCATTCCTTGAACAACTTTAGCAAGAACAGAAAAGAGTAAAATCTTGCAGTAAGCCCCAGCAGTCAGGATTTACAGCAGTTATTATTTCTTTTGATGTTCTTCAGTTTCCTTGCCCTTCAGGAATTAGCTCTCCTATGAGCCACTAAGAGAGCCTGTGTTTTTCTTGAGGTAACTGTTGAAGCTTTTTGGCAATGCTGGCCGCCATCAGTCAGGACACTGAGTATAGAAGTTGGGAGGTCACGGTGCAGTTGTACAAGACGCTGGTGAGGCCGCACTTGAAGTATTGTGTTCAGTTTTGGTCACCCTGCTGGAGGAAAGATGTTACTAAAATGGAAAGAGTGCAGAAAAGATTTACAAGGATGTTGCCAGGACTCAAGGGACTAAGTTATAAGGAGAGGTTGAACAGGCTTGAACAGAGGTAGGAGACTGAGAGGTGATCTTATAGAGGTGTATAACATTAAAAGGGGCATAAATAGGGTGAATGCACTCAGTACTTTTCCCAGGGTTGGGGAATCAAGAACGAGAGGGCATAGGTTTAAGGTGAGAGGGGAAAGATTTTAAAGGAATTTGAGGGGCAACTTTTTTTACACAGAGGGTCATATGTATGTGATCTAAGCTGCCAGAGGAAATGGTTGAGGCAGGTACAATAACAGCATTTAAAAGACAGTTGGACAGGTACATGGATTGGAAAGGTTTGGAAGGTTATGGGCCAAACGCGGGCAAATGGGACTAGCTTGGATGGGCATCTTGGTTGGCATGGACCACTAGGGCCTAAGGGCCTGTTTCTGTGCTGTATGACTCTTTGACTTCCCGGGGAACTTGGACCCAGGTTGAGACTGTATGATTTTCTGCTGCTGGCCAGCTTGAGTTGTGAGTACGTCCAGGGGTTAAAACTACACTGGTCCCACGCTCACTCTATGGATTGGAAGAAGGTAAGGAAGCCTGGAACTGTTATTGCTCTGTCTTAAGAGATTTCTGCTGCTGCTGCTGCTGTAGCATTTTTGAGACTGTATGCCGTTCAATAGCACATCTGGGATAAGACGGCAGTCTCTGCACTTGTACAGCTTTAACAAGACAAGCAACCAAGCCCTGTTTAACCTTCTTCATGTATTATCAAGCTGCCAAGGAGATTGAATCAAATGATTAACTACTGCACTGAGTGTAGTGCCTCACAAGTTGAGGGATCAATTGCTGGTTTTGTAAAACTGCTCACGTGTTGGGAGATGCATTCCAGCCAGCCTGTCAATGTTAGCTGGGCAGGGTTCCCACAGTGTCCTTGTGCTGGTCTGGCCTCCCTATACCACAGAGCCTACAGAGTGTATGGGCTTTGCTGTGCAGTCAGCTTGGACAATGCTGACCAGCAACATCAAATCTTTCTACTTCCACTTATTAATAAGCAGAGTTGCTCTGACCCTGACTTGACTTTGAGGATGGATCTTCGGTGGGTGGAGACATGCTTCACAAAGCACCTGGATGAGCACCTACAGCACCAAGGCTGGGAAGGGGGATTAACCTGGTATGGCAATTCAAATGCGCAGTAATGTAAGAAGCTGCAGAGATTAGTGGACTCTGCCCAAAACATCACGGGCACTTCCCACGCTACCATTGGTAGTATCTATAAGAGGCACTGTCTCAAGAAGACAACTTTCATCATCAGAGATCCCCACCATCCGGGCCATGTCATCGTCTCATAGCTACCACTGGGAAGTTTGGTCCCACACCACCAGACTCAAGAACAGCTTCCCTTCAACCATTTGCTTTTTGAACCAACTGGCACAACCCTAATCACTACAGTTTAGTAGCACTATAAGTACTTTGATCACTTTGCACGAAATTGGACTTTTTTATTGTTTTAATTGTGTTCCTTCTTGTAAAATTGAGTATAATTTATGTTTACTTTATGATTTTCTTGCGAATGCTGCTTGTATGATGCTATGTACTTCTGATGCTGCTGCAAGTAAGTTTTTCATTGCACCTGTGCATACATGTACTTGTGCACATGACAATAAACTCAACTTTGACTTCGACCCAAACTCCATTCTCAGCCAGCATGAACACAATGGGGTGAAAAGCATTCTGTACCATAAACTTCAGTGATTCAGTGAAGTGGACCTGGCTCCCGGGCCGAGTGCTCAGATCTTGTGCTGATCGGCTGGCAGAAGTATTTGCGGACATATTCAACCTCTCCCTGCTTCAATCTCAGGTTCCCTCCTGTTTTAAGAAGACCATTATCATCCCGGTACCAAAGAAAAGCAAGGTAACATGCCTCAATGACTACCGACCAGTGGCTCTGACATCCACCATCATGAAGTGCTTTGAGAGGTTGGTCATGGCACACATCAACTTCAGCCTACCAGACAACCTGGACCCATTGCAATTCACCTATCAGCGAAACAGGTCTACAGCGGATGCCATCTCCCTGGCCCTATGCTCAGCTCTGGAGCATCTGGACAGTAAAGACACATACGTTAGACTATTGTTCATTGACTACAGCTCTGCCTTCAATACAATAATTCCAAGCAAGCTTGTCACCAAACTCCGAGACCTAGGACTCAACACCTCCCTCTGTAACTGGATCCTTGACTTTCTAACAAACAGACTGCAATCAGTGAGGATAGGCAGCAATACCTCCGGCACAATTATTCTCAACACTGGTGCCCCACAAGGCTGTGTCCTCAGACCTCTACTCTACTCCCTATACACTCATGACTGTGTGGCCAGATTCTGCTCTAACTCCATCTACAAGTTTGCAGATGATACCACCGTTGTGGGCTGTATCTCAAACGGTGATGAGTCGGAGTACAGGAAGGAGGTAGAGAGCTTAGTGGAATGGTATCATGACAACAACCTTTCCCTCAATGTCAACAAAACTAAAGAGCTGGTCATTGACTTCAGGAAAGGGGACGGTGTACATGCACCTGTCTACATCAATGGTGCTGAGGTCGAGAGGGTTGACAGCTTCACGTTCCTGGGAGTGAACATCACCACCAGCCTGTCCTGGTCAAATCATGTAGATGCCACGGCCAAGAAAGCTCACCAGTGCCTCTTCTTCCTCAGAAGGCTAAAGAAATTTGGTTTGTCCCCTTCGACTCTTACCAACTTTTACCGATGCACCATAGAAAGCATCTTATCTGGATGTATCATGGCTTGGTATGGCAACTGCTCTACCCAAGACCACAAGAAGCTGCAGAGAGTTGTGGACACAGCCCAGAGCGTCACGGACACCAGCCTCCCCTCCTTGGACTCTGTCTTTACTTCTCATCGTCTTGGTGAAGCAGCCAGCATAATCAAAGACCCCACCCACCCGGAACATTCTCTCTTCTCTCCTCTTCCATCAGGTAGAAGATACAGGAGCCTGAGGGTATGTACCACCAGACTTAAGGACAGCTTCTACCCCACTGTGATAAGACTATTGAATGGTTCCCTTATACAATGAGATGGACTCTGACCTCATGATCTACCTTGTTGTGACCTTGCACCTTATTGCACTGCACTTTCTCTGTAGCTGTGACACTTTACTCTGTACTGTTATTGCTTTTTACCTGTACTACATCAATGCACTCTGTACTAACTCAATGTAACTGCACTGTGTAATGAATTGACCTGTACGATCGGTTTGTAAGACAAGCTTTTCACTGTACCTCGGTACAAGTGACAATAATAAACCAATACCAATACCAGTTTGGTCTTGGATAGTTCCTGAGGTAAACCCCCACCCTGCTTCAGCTGATGTGTCGACTCCTTCCGTGGCCCACTCAGTCCTGCAGCTCAAGTCCTGATGCTGAGCTGGACCCCTTGCATTAGCAAGCTCAAGCTTTCTGTTTCCAGGACGCAAACACATTTAACCAACGAACCAGATGCCAAGCTGTATCGTAACAAGTTGTGGCAGATCAGAAAAAGAAAAGCCTCCTCGACTGCCAAGCGAACTGATTGCTCACGTTGGTGCAATTGCCTCACATGCAACTACTTCGGACGAGCCTGCAGTATCACACTAACATTCAAGCTTCTTTAGGGGTGAAGGCACAAGGCTTTTACCCCTTTGGGTAACACCATTTGCCCAACTAAATGATCTCCAGAGTCCAACCTGGTCTCCAGTCGGACCTGTACAATGAACTTTCAGTGCTTTAGGTACAAGTTCAGTTTTTCAACATCTTGCTTTAATTTTGCTTTTTAACCAAAGTGAACTTGTACCCTGATATCTAGCCACCCACTCTCACTCCTCTCCCAAGTATTATTATTAAGTGGCATCTTTGCCACTTACCCATTCACAAGAATCTATGCAGTTTTGCCAAGATTTCTTGACAAAGAATATACCAGGGCATCTTTGATTTGTTGAAAGTCCACAGACAATTTCTATTGAGAATACATAGGTGCCACAGCAGATATAAATCTTTCTTTCTTCTCCCCCGCCTCTCCCCTTCTTTAAAGCTGAACCCATCAAATGCTCATTAATCTCCCAACTGTTCCTGATTCCTCAGCCCAGACTGTCAGCAATATCATCAGAGAATTCACAAGGCAAATTAATCATGGTTTAGACAACGCTTCATCTCAAAATGTATCCAAGAGCACGATAGAAGCCCCTGGCATAATGCCGCTCATCTGATGCTACCTATTGATTTTGTTCATGTCGTGCTTAACATCTATGAAAAATGTGAAAAGGAACTTTTTCCTGTTAAGGTTCAGAAAGTAAGAGGGAAAGAGGGAGAGGAGAGAGAGTGAGAGGGAGAGATATAGAAAGAGAGGAAGAGAGAGGGGGAGGAGAGGATGGGAGGAGGAAGAAAGATTGTGATAAAGGGAGGGAAAGAGAGTAGGAGGAATAGGGTAGGGGTTGAGAGAGACTTACTCGCAAGTTAAGATGACGAAGGAATCTCTGAACTCACCATTCTCACTGTCCGACTTGTTGTTTTCATGCTCGGTGTCAGTCAGTGTGAGCGCTGAGTTGGAACGACTGGACAGGCAGGAGCTGCGCCCGGATTTGACTCCCCTGCCCCACAGCCTCATGGCGTGCTCCGGGGACATCACTCCTTCATTTTCCGTGTCAGCGTCCGAGCCTGCGTTCACGGAGTACCCTCGGTGGGGGAGCCCCATCTCCGAGCAGAACGCCAGCCCCCTTCGAGTGGTGGGCTCACAGATTCCCAGTTCCCTCAGGGAGAAGTTTGCCCCTGTTGTGGGAATAATAGTGGAAATGAGCTTTGTTCCTTATTCCCTTCTTAATCGTATTTTTAAAAATACAAGCAAAAGCAAGTACACACACACACACACACACACACACACACACACACACACACACACACACACACACACACATACACATACACACACACACACACACACAGGTTTGGGATTCACTCAGGTGTCAAGGAGAGGAGTCTTGTTAAGCTGATGGTGTGAGGTGGTCAAGTCCTTTTCTTTTGTTTGCTGAATTCCAGCATCTCAGCCCTGCTTGATCACCTCAAGCCCCTGTCACCAACATTCAGGTGTCAAACAAAAACAAACAGGCAGGTATGGAAGGAACTGGGGAGCTGGGAAAATGTTTTACAAAGCACTGAGGGACAAAGAAGGAAGAGTTGGAAGGCCATGGAATGTGTGAAAACCGATAGCTGGCCTTTGTCTCAACTCCTCTGAGCTTGACCACCAAAACAATGGTCCAACGCTTACCAGACTGCAGGAGTGATGACACCTGTCACAAAGGAGCAGTGCAGAAGGCTGACGCTGGCCTTCCTATTGTCAGCCTTTTAAAGAGTGCTCATTCTCATAGAGTTCCAGACCATTACAGTGCTGAGCACATAGCTTTGGTTCTTCTTTCAGAATTTCACACCTCTTTAAAATATATTTTTCCCTCTAATCCATCTCCTGCAGCCTGCTTCAGCCTTTTAGCCAAGTTGGTTCAATAGCTGAACAACGCATGGAAGGATCCCGGGCACTGTAGTCATTGAAGGCCCAATTACGAAAGAGTAGTTCTTGTCCGATAGCACAAGGTCCCTGTCGTGACCATTATTTCTATTTCTGGCCTTCTGAACAGTCTCCATTTTCATCACTCTCCCACTGGAGGCTCTATCTTCACTTGCAAGGCCCTGAGCACTGGAAGACTCCATCTGGATCTTGCCCTCTTCTCGCTGCTACCATCAGGCAGGAGGTATAGAAGCCTGAAGTCCCACACCACCAGGTTCAGACAACTTTCCTGCAACCATCAGGTTCTTAAACCGACTTGCACAATCCTAAACCTACCTCAGCAACAGAACAATACGGACCACCTCTTGCACTACCATGGATTTGTCTCTGATTGTGTTTTTTTACACTAATGCCTTGTTTTACACAGTTGTTTTTTTACTGTCTGGTATAATTTATATATAATTTATGTATCTTTGTGTTCTGTGTGTTGTCTGAACCCATGTGCCTGTGATGCTGCTGCAAGCAAGTTTTTCATTATACCTGTACCTCACCATACTTGAGCACTTGACAATAATTTCGACTTGACTTGCCTTACTCACCTCCTTTAAGATGCTCAATAAAGCCTTCCACATTGTTCATCAGACTGATCCCTGGGATGACAGGGCTGGTGCATGAAGAGAGATTGCACCAACTTATTTTCACTAGACTTTAGAAGAGAGAAGTGTTCTCATAGAAACCAAGAAAGTTCCAACAGGAGTGGACAGATTAAATGCAGGAAGGATGTTCTGGATGGCCAGGGAGTCCCATCTCAGGATAAGGGATAAAGCCCAGTAGGACTGAGATGAGGAGAAATTTCTTCTCCCAAAAAGTGGTTAATCTGTGGAATTTTCTCCTACAGAAAGCAGTTAAGTTAAAATCATTAAAATATATTCAAGAAGAAAGTAGATACTGTTCTTTGGATTAGAGATATAAAGGGATGTGGAGAGAAAACTGGAAAAGGGTATTGAATCTGGGTGATCAGCCATGATCATACTGAATTGCAGAGCCAGCTCGAAGAGCCAAATGGCCTTCTTCTGCTCCTATTTTCCATGTTTCTAAGCTTGATCAAGTTTTTTACCACCTGTCCTAATACTTGCTTCTCTGGCTCAGTGTCAAATTGCATCCAATAACTCCTCTGTGTAGCATTTTAGGACTCATTACTCATTACAAAATGAAACAGACTATAGAAGTTGGGTTGAGGCACTCACAGGACAAACCTTTTGGGCACTGGTAAACATTGCAGAGTTGCTGAGTGCCCTTTCAGTGCCACTGGTTTGGGGGAAGGTGCACTGGGCAGTCAGCAGAGGTGGCACAAGGCAGGGGTACTGGAGTTTTTTGTCTTGGTGATGGACTTCTGCACAGGATTCATTCCGATTGTGTAGCAGATAGCTGAAGGCAGTCATATTATGGGGAAATCACAGGAAATGGAACATTTCTAGAAGTGCCTTCCACAGAGAAGAAAAATTTTAATCCACTCTGGTGTGTTGAAAATCCCAACAGCATTCTGGCTGATTAATCACAATAGAGTCACACCAGGCTCTTTGGGAACCATGCAGAACAATTTTTCAGAACCACATACACCAATTTTTCAAAACGTCTAAGATTTGTACATGTAGATCAAACTGACTTGGTTCTAACTGATCCATTGTATTCCCTGGTGAAGTTACAATGCAGTTTACCTGAATGAGTTCTGCACAGAGATGCATCCTCATTACAAATTTATGTCTTAGCACTTCTTCTTGGACCTCCATTTGATTGTAATGGTGACCATTTCTACTGCAACTTGATGAATGGCACAGAATTATATTTACAGAGTAGAAGCATGTTGTAATCCGGTTGATGGACAATGCGATCCTGCTAAACTATTTCATTTCTGACAACATATTCTTTTTTCCTTTTCTTTCCTTCCTCCTTCATGCATCTGTCCAGTTTTCCTCGAAGCAAGATGTCATCACAGCAGCCTGTCTGCTGTCTTGGGTGAATCTATAAAATCTTGAGGCATTATTTTTAAAAATAGCAGGGGAGCTAACCCAAGACTCCTGGCCAATACATAACCCTCAATCAGTGCCATCAAAATAGATTGCCTAGTCATTATTGCATTGCAGTTTGTAGGAGAAGGTTGTGTGAAAATTGTCTGCTATGTTTCCTATGTTATAAAAGAGATTGCTCTGCAAAAGTGCATTGCCTTTGGGGAAGCAAAAGGTGCTGTATAAATGCAAATGTTCCTTTCATTGTTTCTAAATCATCTGAGCAATCAGCCTCCATCGCAGTGAATTCCACTGTCACATTCCTACCAATCTATGGGTAGGAAGGCGGCACGGTAGCGTAGCGGTTAGCGCGATGCTATTACAGCGCCAGCGATCGGGGTTCGATTCCCGTTGCTGTCTGTAAGGAGCTTGTACGTTCTCCCGTGTCTGAGGGGGTTTCCTCCGGGTGCTCCGGTTTCCTCCCACATTCGAAAGACGTACGGGTAGGTTAATTTGGGGGTTTAAAATGGACGGCGCGGACTCGTTGGGCCGAAAGGGCCTGTTACCATGCTGTAAATAAAATTTAAAAATTTAATTTAATTTATAGAGGTTCCTCCTGAATCCAGACACAAGAGACTGCATATCCTGGAATCTGGAACAACAAACAATCTGCTGCAGGAACTCAGCAGGTCGAGCAACATCTGTGTGAGGAAAGGAATTATCGACAGTTCGGCTGCATATGCAGCATTTCGACCCGAAACATCGACAGTTTCTTTCCTCCCACAGATGCATCTCGACCCGCTGAGTTCCTCCAGCAGATTGTTTGTTGTTTTCTCCTTGAATTCCTTTTGCATTTAAGTTGCCATGTGATATGGGAGATTATTCTGAAATACACTGCTCCACATGAACCATCCAGTCTAAATCCTTTCTTCACTGCTTTCCCACAACGCAGTCTCTAAAATGGCACACAGTGCTTCAACTGTGCCACAGGCTTTGAACAAGCTTGGTACTACTTTCTGCTCATTGAAGTCCATAATATAAAAGCAAAGAGATTCCATGGGCCTTTTGCTTAATCATCAACTTTCTTTGCTTAATTTTAATAATCTACCTATCTGAATATTCAGTTTCTTTTACTTTAGTTGAAAACTTACTTCTTAGGGAGCATTTCTTCTTTCTCTAGGCTTAGTTTCTTTCTTTTTACAGACAGGATGTATCCATTAGCCCTTTGTGATCTTCAGGGGAAGAACAGGTCAGTCATTCCGTGTCTCTTGTGATGTGAATCTGGCTCTGACAGAGTGTGCTGGACGTCTCTGACTGTATGTGCCTGGGGGTCTCTGACAGTGCATTATAGAGTGCTGAATTCCCTGATAGGATGCTTCTGAAGGTGTGTGGCCAAAGCCACAGCCAAATGTGCCTGAACCCCTGGTACACGTGCCAACCCCTGGGGATCCTGTTCCCTATTCCTTGACAATGGCTGTACAAATCCCTGGCGCATGCACCTGATGCTAAAAATTCCTGAGCTCACTGGTCTGGTCTCAACATTCAATTAAGAGTGAGAGATAATTCTAATTCTTAACCTGATGAATCAAAAATCTATTTCAGTCCCTGGCTTTCTTGGAAGTGAGTTTTTAGATTTAGATTTTAGTGATGTTCCACAACAGGCAGCATTATGAGCACAGAGACAGAGAAGGAGATGGATGGCAGTGTTGGAAATAGCTTAAACTACATCATTCTCTCATTCCCACACAAAAATCAACCCTCCACTGAATCTCATTCCAGCAGGAACTTGGCTGACTTAACGTTAACTCTGCCTGTTAATTGGTTCATTGCCCTGGTCATATCACCCTACACCACTTAGCACTATCTGGAGCTTGAATGCTAAATGGGGGTCTGACAGTGAGTCTCATAAATTATGAAAATCAACTGCTATAATTAACAGCAAATCAAACATCAGCTGTCACAGATTTCCAGAACAGGAATACCTTAACTGATTGCTTGGGAGACCTAATGAAGTGAAACAAATAGAAAACACTCAAATATCAGTCTCCAGTGCAATGTCACACTTCCAACAATGACACTGCCCAGCTCAGTGGGGACTTTTAACTTGGATGTTATTTTTCCTGGGGATTTGCTGCAGTTCAGCAACAGTTGTAATGTTAAATTGCTATTGTCTCTAGTTTAGTTTATAAACCTTTAAGACTTTGAAATATCTTTTCATCGAAAAATACTTGTATCCGTTTTTTTCTCAGCTCTTCCCTCCCGAATTGTTGATCCTTCGTTTTAATTGTTTTGACTTTTGTGGCCCTGCTTTCAACCACCTCTGTCCCAACTTCTGGAACTCCCTCCCTAATCCTCTCTGTCACTCTTTTCTCAAGCGGACTGCTTATCTTTTAGCCACCTGTCCTAATACTGCCTTATGAGGCCTGGTGTTAGCTTTTACTGATACAGCTCCTGTGAAGCACCTTGAGACAATATACTGTTTGTACTATGTTTTAGTACATTAACAGTGGAATATAAGTAAATATTGACCCATTGCTGCTTTCTCTCATTGGTCATCAGCTGGGTAGCTCACACACATGGTGGGAATACAAATATGAACCTTAAAAAGCAAGCATTAGAGGGATAATTGAGGGTGCAGGGAGAGGGACTGAGCAATAAACCGAAGTACAGCTTGATTACTGTCAAACATTCTAAACTTGCACTTACAGCTCACTCATCAGAGATGAATTTCCTTGCCTTTTCTGGAAGCTTGATGTGTGCCATCTTTCCTTCATTACAATACTGGTTATGTTTCATTGGCTGCAAAGCATTTTGGGCACAGCCTCAGAGTAAAGAGACATCCCTTTAAAGCTGAGATGAGGAGGAATTTCTTCAGCCAGAGGGTGGTGAATCCGTGGAATTCATTGCCACAGTGGGCAGTGAAGGCCAAGTCATTGGGAGTATTTAAGGCAGAGATTGATAGGTTCTTGATTGGTAAGGAGGTAAGGGTTACGGGGAGAATGGAGTTGAAAAAAAAATCAGCCATCATTGAATGGCGGAGCAGACTTGATGGGTCGAATGGCCTAATTTTGTTCATATATATTATGGTCTTATGGGATGTCCTGAGGTTATGAACCACAAACACAACTTTTGCTCCTTTCTTCAGTCTCAGAAGCACCAATGTTAATTCAGGTCGTCATTGTCCCAACCCAGTTTAAGGCTGTAACCAAGACCAACTAGCCCAGCAATTAAACTTTCTAAAACTTCTTAACTTTCAAAGCCAACACATCAATAGAAATTGATTTTCTGACAACTTAAAAAGGATGAGAAACAATATGATGCCAGAGCAACTCAGCAGGCCAGGCAGCATCTGTGGAGAAAAGCAGGCAGTCAACGTTTCGGGTCAGGACCCTTCATCTTTGTTTCGCTAACTTCAAAAGGAAGTCACTGTAAAATGTCCCAGGGCTAAATCATACTTCTACCTGGTCTTATCCAGGCCAGTCACCTGGATAATGCTGTTTGTCTTGGTGCTTTTGGGCTGCAGAGAGGAAATTTTCCTGATCCCTAGTTCATGACACCCTCCAGTGTAAGTGTGAACAGTAACTATCGCCTTTAGTGGAAGGTCACACTTGAGACATTTAACTTAACATTTTCAAAGGGATGTGGGCATTGCTGGCAGGATTGGCACTTATCACCCATCAACAATTGTCCTTCAGTGGCCTGCAAGGTGGGATTTAAACCGTTGTCACCAAATCATCCATCTGGGCCACTGGACTGCTTACCCAGTTTTACAACTGAATTTGAGCAACACACAAAACGCTGGAGGAACTCAGCAGGGCAGGCAGCATCTATGGAGGAAATGTTGACTGTCCATTTCCCTCCTGACCGTCTGAGTTTCTCCAGCTTTTTGTGTGTTGCCCCAGACTTCCAGCATCTGCAGTCTCTTGTGTCTCCTTACAACTAAACTAGCTGGGACTCTGATCTACCGCTGAGGATATGGTGGGTTGTCAGAAGTGCCACTTTTCTGGATGAAATGGTAAACTAATGCCCTGTCTGGAATAAAAAACAGAACACTGGAAGAGCTCAGTAGGCCAAGCAGCAAGTACGGAGGCAAGAGGTGTAAGCCGATGTTTAGGGTCGAGACCTTGCGTCAGGACTGAGAGGGAAGAGAACGATTGCTAATATATAGCAGTATGAAACGGGGGGGGGTGGGTTGAAGGGGGCTGGGCGGGATAGAGGCTGTTAAATGCGGAAGGGATGATGGGCAGATGAAACCAGGTGGGAGGGTGGGGGGGATGGAAGAGGTCAATAAAAGGAGAAGAAAACTAGGTTAAAATTAGATTAAATGTTTCCAGCATTACAACTCTAACTGTACTTCATGGCCGTAAAGTGATCAGGGATCTCCTGAGGTTGTAAAAGGTGCCATATGGATAGCCCCCTGGAACATAGAAGAAGACTTAAATCACACATTGGAAGTATTTAATCTAATTTTCACCCAAAAAGATCTCTTGGACAGAAATAAGCTCAAAGATCCAGTAATTTGTTTTGGTGATGTTGACTGAGAGATAAATGTCTTTTAGGATACCATAGAGACTCCTTGAAATAATCCAATGGGATATTTTACTTTTACTCAAAAGGTTAGATAAGGCCATGGTTTAAAACTTCATCTAGAAAGATGGCACTTCTGACAGCCTACACTCTTCCTCATCGCTTGACTGGAATACCAGCTTAGATTCTGCACTGAAGTGATATGGTTTAGCCCGGATGGACATGCTAGAGACATGTTCAAGTCCCACACTGCCAGCTGGGGAATTTGAATTCTGGTAATTGTATAAAAGTAGAATTAAAGGCTGGTATCAGTGATGGTGACAATAATGCAGCTGCTGCTTCTGCATCAAACACAGTGTAAGTCTGTACTGGAAATCCTTGCCCAAACCATTCCACTGTTGTGACAGGTTGCAAGAACTGAATGAGACAGAAAATCCATCTGCTGGCTCCTGTGACCAGGCTGAAAGGCAATATTATTTTGATTTTGATTCCAAAGCGTTCTTGTGGGCCTCAAAGGGTTAAGGGGCTGACAGCGAGAAGTACAAATTGCCTGCTCGGTTACACACTTGTAAAAGGGAATTGGAAAATCTTTAAAACCAACAGTCAAATCAATGGCAGCATTGAGCATTCATTCTTGTTAGAGCTGCCTGTTTTACCATGCCCTGAAGCTTTGTGAAGTTGGGCAAAGGTTGGTGAGGGGGCAACTTCATACACAAAATCTCCTGGGAGACTGTGCAAAATACCTCCAGGAAATCCATCTGGTCCCCCCAACTCAAAGAAAAATAATCCACATTGTAAGAACATGCAGTCCCTGCTCACTGTAGGAAGTAAGACTTCTAGTGCAATCTGAGCAGACTCTACCTTTTGGGCAGTGTAACACTTCGACAGACTTGCATCCCATTAAATCTGAAACAGCATCAGCTTTGCCTTTGAATCACACAGTCCTTGTGGAGGAAACTCCCCACTCTTCCCACTGTCATGCATAGCCATGAGTCCCCAACATCAACACCTGCCACTAACAGCCAGGGCTAGTGGCTGTCACTGGACCCCTGGCCTTCTGGCACAGCTCCTGTTCCTCTTGTCTGGCCAGTCAGTGGATCTGGCCTGGTTCGAGCAAGATTCTTGGAACCATTACGTTAATTTTGCCCTGCTCGGCCATATCACCACACACACCAGCCTTGCCCCTTTAAAATCGGGGGTCACTGTCTTTATTATGGGCTATTTAAGAGTGAGCTGTGAGTGGGTTTTTGCTATGCTTTTGCAGCCTCAATGGGATATCTCTCCCGTAAAGTCTCCCGTTTAAAGCTTTTCTTTTGTAAAGAAGCAATCACTCTGCCTGTTTCAAGTACTGTGTGTGCATATGGAGACACAAGAGACTGCAGATGGTGGAATCTGAAGCAACAAATAACCTGCTGGAGGAACTCAACGGGTCAAGCAGCATCTGTTGGGGGGCATAGAAATTGTTGACGTTTCGGGTATGTATGCAGAAACCAGAATATCAGCACACATGCTGCAAGACAGCCTCGGGTATCAATCCTGGGTTGGTTTACTGGGCTTGCTAGAATAGCCTGAGAAACATAATCTCATGGAACAAAGGCCTCTCCTAACAGTGACTGGAAACACTCTGCACCAAGACTCACCCATTATTCACTCTCAAGCTGCAAAAGTGTTGCCAGTAAGGCTGCATTTACTGCACATCCTTGCTGCTGCCTTAATGTCCCTTGTAATGATTTGATATGAGTGAATGCCTTTTGAGGCCAATTCACAGAGCAGTTAAGATTCAACCACATTGGTGTAGAATTGGAGTAACATAAAAGATTGAAGGAATGCAAACTTCCTTCCTCAAAGGTCATCAGTGAACTAGTTAGGATTTCACAACAGTTTGGCAGTTTCATTGACAGTTTGGTGACAACTTTTTTTTTAATTCTAGCCTTTCAAAGCAAAATTCAACTTCTTAAACTAGTGGTTTGAACTCAGATACTCTGGGTATCAGTCAAGCAACATAATTCTGACTTTTATACCAAATTTATCTTTAAATTCATTTGATGTCAACACTTAACTCAACTTTCCTAACTTCAGCCACACTCATCCTTCTCACCCATTTTCAACATATTGTCTGGACAATGTGCAGACTCACCAACTGTTCCCTTATCCTTATTGCCCATTCCACATTCAGCAGGTCATCCCCAGCAATTTCCATCACCCTCAGCGAGACTCTACCATCAGATACATCTTCCTCTCTCCTCCTCTCTTTCAGTGTCTAAAGAGACACTCTTTCCACAGATGCTGCCTGACCTGATGAGTTTTTCCAGCACTTGGAGGCACACGAGACTGCAGATGCTGGAGTCTGGAGCAACAAACTATCTGCTGGAGGAACTCAGCGGGTCGAGCAGCATCTGTGGCAGGAAAAGGAATTGTCGATATTTCAGGTTTCCAGCATTTTCTGCTTTTATTTCAGATTTCTAGCACCTGTGTTTTTTTAACAAATGGAATAAAACTGGGACTGCAAACACTGCCTGAAACTACTTTCATAAGACCCAATGACAAGGATCTCTGGGTTTCACCCGTCTCATAGGACACAAGATATGAATGGGACATAGGGTTTGGGGGCTACAATACGTAAGCGGCAAATCAAACCTTCCTTTGCTGAGCGTGTGGTCACCCCAATCAAACAATAGATCACATCTCACATCCTGCCCTTGAAACAAATTGGATGGTGTTATCATTGATATAAGTTCCCGCTCTATAAAGATCACACAGTGGCTTATAACCTCAAACTATATTTATAAATGTTAAGCAAGAAGAAGCAGCAAATCAGCCACCGGAGATAATTAATGATATCATTGATTGCAATGGAAATAAAAATGAAGAGAGGTGTAAGCCTGACTCACTGTTGAGCTAGGTCAAGATGTGTTTCATGAGTTGAGCTGTAGCATTAATAACACAGCACCATTGAGATGAGAGAGTTCAGTAGAACCTGGACATTTGCAGATGCTGTGCCACATACCTCGCTTGTCCAGTTTCAGTTTCCAACAACATGTGATGTACTTCCTTCAAGCCCAAGCGAGAAATGCACCTCCATCTGCGTTTTTGTTCTCTTAAAATTATACCAACCCAGGGACAATACAGGCAGACTCTAGTAACTCAGGACTCAGAACAGGCAGACCATACTGACACAGGGATCAGTACAGTCCAATCACGCTGACCCAGGAGCCAATACAGGCAGACAGACTAACCCAGGGGTCAGTACAGGTGCAGGAGCCAGTACCGGCAGGCCACATTGACCCAGGGGCCAGTACAGATAAGATATCTTTATTAGTCATGTGTACGTCGAAACACAGAGCAAGATGCATCTTCTTTGCGTAGAGTGTTCTGGGGGCAGCCCGCAAGTGTTGCCACACTTCCGGTGCCGACACAGCATGCCCGCAACTTTCTAACTGGTACGTCTTTTTGGAATGTGGGAGGGAACCAGAGTACCCAGAGGAAACCCACACAGACACACGGAGAACGTACCAACTCCTTACAGACAGTGGCCTGAATTGAACCTGAGTCGCTGGCGCTGTAAGAGCGTAACGCTAACCGCTACACAACCATGCCAGACAAATCATGCTTCAGAAACACCATACGTTACACTCCATTTTTTGGAATTCAACTCCAAGAAACGAGTTTGGAAATGAGAGTTCCATGTGCACACAGTACTCCTTCACAATTAGCTTGAACAGCATAGGTTGCATTTCTGCCTCAAAGACTTCTGCCCTTCTTTAATGACGTGGGTTGTCTCCCTGTGCCCACCCTGCTACTGCTCTTGATGCAAGACAACAGGTCCTTGGCAGATCTTGACAGTGGACAAGAGGGCAATGGTAAGCCCATGTCTTTTTATTTATTTAATAAAATGCAGACTTCATTGATTTCATGATGTGTTTTATATATTTTAGTATTTGAAGTCTTCGGAGACCAGAATTAGTAAAATGTCAGTTAATATTTGTGTGAAACCTTTTGGTTTCAAGAGATATAAATTTTATGGTTTTAGGAACACTGACACACTAATTGCCTTTGAATTCTCTTGTCTTCAAGCTGAAAGGTACCTTATTAATAGCTGACATTTCATTTCACTGAGATTTCATCTTAATGTGTTCCTTAACCACCCTACCACCATTTACTGCATGAAAGGCTACTCTTAAAGGTTAAAGCAGAGTAAAAGCTGGGATTTAGATAAGAAATTGGTTGAAGTAAAAAGAGCATTGGATGTCTGTGGTAGTGCTTTGTTAGTGATTAAGAGCCACCCGAACTATAACCAGTGGCACAGTGCCTCACAGCTCCAGTTAGCCCAGTTCCATCTTAAATTCTGATGCTGTCTGCGTTGAGTTTGCACATTCTCCCTCTGACTGCATGGATTTTCCCCAGGTGCTCCAGTTTCCTCCAAAATCCAAAAGACATTGAACAGCACAGACAGGAACAGGCCCTTTGGCCCATAATGTTGTGCCAAACTAATTAAACTAGTAATTAAGTGCCTAATTAAACTAATCCCTTCTGCCTACACAACGTCCATATCCCTCCATTCTCTGCACATCCATGTGCATACCTAATAGCCTCTTAGATGCCTCTATCATATTTGCCTCTACTGCAACCCTTGGCAGCACATTCCAGGCATCGACCACTCTCTGTGTAAAAAACTTGCCCCACACATCTCCTTTGAACTTACCCCCTCTCACCTTAAATGCATGCCCTCCGGTATTAGACATTTCGACCCTGGGAAAAAGATGCCGGCGGTCTACTCTATCTATGCCTCTCATAATCATATAACCTTCAATCGGGTCTTCCCTCAGCCTCCACTGCTTCAGAGAAAACAACCCAAGATTGTCTCACTTCTCCTCATAGCATGTGCTCTCTAATCCAGGCAGCATCCTGGTAAACCTCTTCTGCACCCTCTCCACAGCCTCCAGATGAGGCAACCAGAATTGAATGCAATACTCCAGATGCGGCCTAACTAAAGTTTTATAAAGCCGCAACATAACTTTCTTGAACTAAATGCCTGAACTACTAAAGGCAAGTATGCCATTCGCCTTCTTTACTACCCTATCAACCTGCGCAGCCATGCTTGGAGACATGCTTGCCGTCATTGGTCAGGGCACTGAGTACAGGAGTTGGGACATCATGTTCCAACTGTACAAATCACTGGTGAGACCATACCTGGGAGCATTGTTTGCCCAGTGATAGGAAGGAAGTCATTAAGCTGGAAAGGGTGCAGAAAAGTTTCATATTGCCAGATTGGAGGTCTTGAGTTCTGAGGAGACGCTGGATCATCTGGGACTTTTTACCCTGGAGCATAAAAGGCTGAGGAGTGATTTTATAGAGGTATATAAAATCATGAGAGGCATAAATAAGATGAATGGTCACAGTATTTTTCCCAGCGTAGGGAAGCTAAAACTAGGGGGCATAGATTTAAGGTGAGAGGTGAAAGACTTAAAAGGGACCTGAGGGGCAACTTTTTCACATAGAGGGCGGCAAGATAAGATAAGATATCTTTATTAGTCACATGTACATCAGAACACACAGTGAAATACATCTTTTGCGTAGCGTGTTCTGGGGGGCAGCCCACAAGTGTCGCCACGTTTCCGGCGCCAACAAAGCATGCACACAACTTCCTAACCCGTACGTCTTTGGAATGTGGGAGGAAACCGGTGCACCCGGAGGAAACCCATGCAGACACAGGGAGAATGTACAAACTCCTTACAGATAGTGGCTGAAATTGAACCCGGGCTGCTGGTGCTGTAATAGCGTTATGCTAACCGCTACGATGAGCTGCCAGAGGAAGCTCTAGAGGTGGGTACAATTACAACGTTTAAAAGACATTTAGACAGGTACAAGAATAGGAAAGGTTCAGAAAGATATGGTCCAAACATAGGCACGTGGGACTAGCTCAGATAGACAACTTAGTCGACATGGATGAGTTGATACTAAGCCTGTTTCCATGCTGTATAACTCTAAGACATGGATTAGTAGGTTAAATGGTCACTGTAAATTGCCCAGTTGGAGTAGATGGGGACGTGGGGAGAAGAAAGTGGATGACAGTAGGATTGGTGTAAATGAATGCCTGATGGTCAGTATGGTGCTGGTGAGCTGAAGGGCCAATTTCCTTATGAAAACAGTGTTCTAAGCGCATATCTCCTGAGACCTGTTCAGACTGTCCGACAGGAAGGCCTCTTTTCAAGCCTCAGATGTTGTATGTTCTTGAAGTGGCTGTGATAATTTTAGGTTGATTTACTGTATTTCTTAATCAGGAGCCAAATATAGGTCAGCAACCACAGACGTTATAGTTGAATGACACTTACTCCAAGCTAAATATGGAGGCAGCAAGTTTTGGAAGGTCTTAAATTCATGGAGAGTAAAACAATGGAGAGTGGGATGGAATGCTTTGGAATAGGCAGGTTTAGAGGTGACAAAGGCATGGATGAGGGTACCAGAGGCTGCAAGGTTATTAAAAGTGGAAGTACATGGTCTTGGTAATGGCACTGACTTGAGTCTGGGAGCATGCGTGAAGAGTGCAACTGATAAGCACAGCTTATTATGTGGAACTCCACAGAGTAATGAGATTTTTTTCCTTGTAATGTTAAATGTCAGTACTGTTGGAGGAAAACCAAGTCAAGTCTTGGGGCTGAATCATTTCTAAACATCGCATCACTGATCTACTGGAGTCGGAGTACTGGTTAAAAATTGATTCAAAGGAGAGCAGCCATTTATGGGAAATCATTCATCAAATAACACTGTGGGATTCATTCAAAGGTATATGGGTTATTTGAACTGCAGACCTCCCTGGTTTCAAAGTTTGAATTTATCTCCATATTATTTTTCTGCACATTTAAGTACCTGTGATCCCATAGCAGTTCTATCCAATGTCCCATCCAATGGTTATCTCAGCCGGTTAGAATTCGCTGCCTGTAAATTGGTTTCTGTGTCTTCAACATTGCAGCAGTGACTACACTGCAAATGTGTTTAGATGAGTGTAAACGTTTTAGGAGTGTCCTGATGTTATGAAAGGTGCTTTGCAAGTGCAAGTTTTTCATTCCTTTTAAGAACTAATACGTAGCATGTTGCAATGAAGATAGGATTGTGAATGGCATTATTGGTACAGGCTGCAAAATGGAGAGCAGCACAGTTATCACATTTAATATAATTGCAACATTTCCCTCCCCCAACACTTCCAGTCCTCTTGAAGACAGCTCAACTTTCCATGCTCCTGTTCCATGTCTGCTGGCAGCTGCCTCTTCTTCTGAGGGTCCAGTCTCCATGTTTGAGCTTTAGTCAGGAAATATTTGGCAGGCTACATATACTTTGGATTATTACAGCAATCTCTTTACCATCTCTCTCCTCCAGCTCCAACACCACCTGTGTGATTCAGTTTCTCTGGATATCCACACTATCACAGACATTCCCTTTGTTCTATTCATCCCTCCCTCTTCTCTGCAACTTAAAACATGTTTGTTTTCTAACTTTTCCCAGATCTAACGAAAGGTCATTTATCTGAATTATTAACTTTGTTTCTCTCTGCTTGAGTATTTCCAGATTTTTTGGTTTTACTTCAAACTTCCAGCATCAACACTTTTCTTGTTCACTTCTTGACAACTATTCTGGGCCCTGTAATCAGCCAGGATATACAAATCCAGTGCTAGTCAACCATTTCCTATACTGTGGGTGATTCCCTCCTCCTCTGAAGCCCAGGGGCAGAAGGCCATTAGCAGAGTCCTATCATATACATACTGGACAAATATTGATCGCTGCGGAAAGATCATCAGCTTGGTCTGCTTGAAGCTCACAGGTCTTCCAGTGCAAGGAGATGTCCGCAAGGAAATGTCGATGATTGACACATTCCAAGGTGCAGGAATATGTACTGAGGGACGCACTGAAGCTTGGTGCAGCCACTGGAAAAGCTCTATGGAGAAAGACCACACTCTAGGGTCCTGCTGTCACTGGACATTGAGGAGTATGGAAAGTTGTGTAGCAGTCTCGCAAACTTTTCACTGGTGGGAGATTTAAGGATGAAAGGGAATGCTTTAAATTGCCTGATACAGTGAATGAAGAAAATAACATGCCCTGATGGTATTTACTATATATATTTTGAATAAAATATACTTTTGGAAAAGAAATATACAAATTAGTGTCTGTGCAGTATTTTACTATGGTATCTCAACCCTGATCGAGCTGATATCAAGGACTTACCCTACAGTCATTATGAATGGCGTGTGATGGTCATGTGCAGTTATTGACTGAGGAAGGATTTGATGATAGCACTTTTACATAGATTCTGGTCATTGACATATAGGAAAAGTTGGAATTCTATATCTTGAAATGGAGAATGAATTTGTTCAGATTTTTCACTCCTGAGCAGTCCTGGAATTGGGAAACTCGTCCCACTTACTGTCCTAAAGCTACAAGAAACCTCGAAGGACTGTTGAGAGTTAAAATGGCTAACCTCTGAAAACAGGCACGAGCAGTTAGCCTGCTGTTATTATGCGCCCACTCATTTTGCAGCAGCAGATAAAACTGGTGGTATTCTTCAATTGCTGCACAGAAGCAGAGGGTCCGACACAGTGAGTGGTGAGGCTGAACTCCTAAAAGGGGAGGTCCACTGTGGCTACAAGGAGCGGCAGTGTCATTTGCAAAGTGAATCTGATACTTTGAGGAAGGCAAGAGAACCAGGGTCACCTTATAAACGATCCACACACTCACATGCCTCTATTATTGCCCATCACACTACCTTGAACATATTAAAAGGCAACCATAGTTTGCACGCTTTGAGATAACATGCAGGCTGCACTAGTAGTAGCAACAAGTTTCCCTCTCTGAAGACTTACTGAACGAGTCAGGTTTTTAATGACAGACTTCTTGTTTCTGTTTTCTGGTGCTCCAATACATTTACTCCTTTAATTTAATACAATTAGCCAGATGGCCATATTGGGATTTAGTGCATGATCTATGGGTTCCCAGGGCAGTACCACAACCACTAGACTACCAATGCACACAGCTATTAACAGTTAAGGAATATCAAGCAAAGTCTTCTCCTTACCTGGTCTTGTGTACTCATCAGCCTCCCTGTGAACCAAGTCTTTGACCCTGTTTCCATACAGGAGCCTGGTATCGTGATCATAGGCTTTAAGAGTCTCACTGGAACTGTAGGATTTCTGTGTCGGAACCCGGCAGTCGTCTTTGTCTACTGATGAACTTGTGTAGCGCCTCTCTTTATCGCGTCTGTTTTTTGTGAGGGAGCAGTAAGGCCTACGTTCTTTCACATCCATACTTCAGGCATTATGTGTCCAGCCTTCCACTGTTTCACTCGAATCTTGTCTCAATGCTCAATTCAGGAAGACCTGGACAAGACAGAACAAAGAAAAAAACAATCACTTAAATATATATCCAATGACACGTATGAGAGAACTAACGGCTTGTTTCCTTGTAACAGACTGATTAGCTTGGTTTACTATATGAAGAACTGAGATCCAAAAGTGGAAATGGCTTTTTAAATGCCTATTATAAGCTGCAATGTCTCTTTGTTCATTTCTATGGCAGCATAATCTTCTAGGTGATAAGGATCAGATGAACAATTAACAGACTATTATTCACAGAGAATACAGTCAAAAATGTAGTTTCACAGTTTATTCTAGTAATATTTCCTTAAGTACTCTTCCAACAGAATAGCCTGTGGAAAGAAGTACTTACAGAAAGAGACGATGGAAGGATGTCAATCCAAATTATTGTCAGAGACAAGAGAAAGCAGCTTGTTCCCAGCAATGCCTCCTGAACAAAACGTGATGAAGGGATTGGAAAATAAGACCCAGATAAAGAAGATCCAGTGTTCCCTACGTCCATCCAAGCTTCTGTTCCAATCCCAAGTCTAACCTGAATCCAAATAACCCCAACTCCAGACAAAAAGTCAGCAGCATGCTTCAGCCCCAACCCTGTGAACAGGAACACCAGGGAGGTGATGAGGTGGAGTGCCCAGTTATTCCTGCCTTCAGTTTACACTCTTCATCTGCTCACAGGAAGTCTTTGGCTCTTATAACCCTTGCACTTCAGCTGTTGGAGCAAATCTGTGAGCAGAGGTACTCAGACACATGGCACTCAAATAATGGGCCAGATCCACTGACTAGATGTGCCATTCATGCTGCCTGCACACTTGGACTTCCTCTGACTGCAAAGGACCGGACAAGCTGATCTACTGTATCATGGGGCAAGGTGGGCTTGGAGTAGTGACTATGCCTCAGCATCATCCCTTTGGGTTTGCACCTGACCTCCAGCCCATCTTGGATTCTGAGCATGTACGGAGGTTCAAAACTTGCTGAGGGCCAAGTGGCTGACAGCCACTGCTTCTCTAAGGACTAGCCGTCTGTTAATCAGCTTAACTTGGCCATCATAAGATAAATATTATAACATGGGTATGTACCACATGAGCAGATGCCAAGAGACACATCCTGCAGTGGGCAAACTAACTGCTCTTGCAGGCATAACAACAGTGACTGCATTGCAGCATAATTAATTATACATGAAATACCTTGAGATGTTACAGAGAAATGAGATATAGTGAAGTCTTTCAAGTTCTTTACCCCATGCATATACATTTTGTAGGTGGCCATCTTCTGAAGAAAATTGTAAAATCTTCATTTCAGCCATGATGAAAATTATTCTGATTTCTTCCAAGAGCCATCCAAATAACAACTAAATGCCCTCTTATAGCAATATCACTCACTTCATTTATGACCTGATTCTACCTTCAGTTTTCCAGCTAAACCTCCAGAAAGACCCGCACATGCATGACTTCATGTGTATCTATTCCCATAACAGATATCACACTCTTTCAATCTTCTGATCTACTTAAGCTACCAGTTTAAATGTTCAATCTTTCCACATCAGCAATCTCGACAAGTCTAATACCTGTCGCTGATTACCCTGTACTCAGAGCCTTTAACTGCTCTCACCCACTATCACTTCCTAATTCCTCTCTCCCCCAGACAGAGTACTTTCTTTCCAAACCCCAACTTTACCTCTGGGTTGAGAGAGCCTACCTTATTATAACATCTGAGATTTGACTATCTTGTACCAGTCCAGACATACAGTGAATTATGTTGTTGAGCACTCAACACCCAATGTTTAGGAATAATTTCAAAGGCTTCAAACAACACCAACTTGTACTTGGGCGGCACGGTAGTGTAGTGGTTAGCGCAATGCTATTACAGCGCCAGTGACGGGGTTCGATTCCCGTCGCTGTCTGTAAGGAGTTTGTATGTTCTCCCGTGTCTGCGTGGGTTTCCTCCAGGTGCTCCGGTTTCCTCCCACAGTCTAAAGACGTACGGGTAGGTTAATATGGGTTTAAAATGGGCGGCGCGGACTCGTTGGGCCAGAAGAGCCTGTTACCACGGTGTAAATAATAAAATTTAATTTAAAATATTGTGTCTTCAATGTACAAAAT
Organism: Pristis pectinata; assembly: GCF_009764475.1. Taxonomy (NCBI): domain Eukaryota; kingdom Metazoa; phylum Chordata; class Chondrichthyes; order Rhinopristiformes; family Pristidae; genus Pristis; species Pristis pectinata. Next base: position 17,774,026 of record NC_067411.1, on the reverse strand, counting down.
GTCATAAGGTGTTTTATAGGGACTTGCTGTGCAAAACAAAACTTCAATGCATAAGGGAATAAAATCTGAGGGGTGGCCAGAAGTTGGGTCATCAGGAGAGAGAGATTTGGAGAGAGGAGGCCTTTGTAGAGAATGCTTAAACTGTAGAGAATGCTTAAGCAGCTACAAGCTCCATCATCACTGGATAAACAGTGGGAGGGTGAGACATAGTCAGCACTAGGTCTGAGAGAATAAAGAGTACAACATTAGATTTGTAGAGATTGCTGATGTGGAAAGATTGAAACTTTAAATTGGTAGCCTAAGTAGATCAAAAGGATGAAAGATAGTGTGATATCTCTTATGGGAATAGACATACATGCATCATTTTCAATCAGTAAGAAATTTGTTGAGGATTAATCCTGGGAGGCAAGTGAGAAGAACCCTGGCAGCATTGAATCTGAGTGAACTAAAGTGGAGACAAAAGCATGGTGACTAATGCGAGATCTAACAGACCTATGTGAAATTCTCCTAGGGTCAAAAGTCAGAGAGTCAGACAGCATGATCAGATGGGTCCAGAAGCTATAGAATTTAGATAAACATGAGATGCTGTTCTTAAGATACATAAAAATCTAAGAGATTTTGACAGTGAAGCTGGATCTGATTTTGCTGGCTGGAAATCTAGAACCAGGGGCAAAACCTCAGGATAAAACCTTGGCCATATAGGACTGGGATGAAGAGAACATTCATCTTTCAGAGATAAGATATCTTTGTTAGTCACATGTACATCGAAACACACAGTGAAATGCACCTTTTGTGTAAGGTGTTCTGGGGGCAGCCCGCAAGTGTCACCATGCTTCTGGCGCCAACACAGCACGCCCACAACTTCCTAACCCGTACGTCTTTTTTTGGAATGTGGGAGGAACCTGGAGCACCTGGAGGAAACCCACGCAGACACGGGAGAACGTAGAATTCTCCGTTGCTGAGTATATAGAAGGTTGAAATTGATGTTTTTGCCTTAAAAGAGCTTGAGCCGAAATGGGGATCAGCCAACACAGTCAACATGAGGTAAAAAATCAGCTACAATCAGTTGAATGGCAGAGTGAACTCAAGTGGCCCCATAGCTGCTCCTACCTCTCAAGTTTAACAGGTCATCAATCATCCCTGACCAATCCCTCTCTTTCTTGCTCTTGCTTTGTAGATTTCTGCACATTGGGCATTAAACCAGCACTCAAATATTCATTGGCCTTGAAAACGTCTGAAAAGATGCTGCAGAAATACAGCACAGATGATCTCAACTGCCACCAGATTCTGAATATAAACAATATGCCAGGGAGAGAATCATAGCAATCTATGCTGCAGGGAAAGCCACTGTGCACAGGCCAAAGGGAATCTTTCCACCCAAAAGAACAGGGACAATAGATGCATGGAAGTCTCTCAACACCTGTAAATTCTCCTCAAATCACACATCATCCAGATTTGGAACATGTATCTGTATTCCTTCACTGATGCTGGGTCAAAACTCTGAAAATTACAGAGTCATACAGCACAGAAACAGGCCCTTGGGCCCAACTTGTCCATGCTGACCCAGATTCCCACCTAAACTAGTCCCATTTTCCCATGTTTGGCTCATATCCCTCTCAATCCATGTACCTGTCCAAGTGCCTGTTAAATTTTGTTATTGTACCTGCCTCAACCACTTCATCTGGCAGCTTATTCCATATAAGGACCACCCTCTGGGTAAAAAAGTTGTCCCTCAAGTTCCTCTTCAGTCTCTCCTCTCTCACCTTAAACCTATGTCCTCTAGTTCTTGATTCCCCAGCCCTGGGAAAAACTCTGTGTGCATCCACCCTATCTATGCCCTTCATGATTTTATATACCTCCATAATATCACCTCTCACTCTCCTATGCCCCAAAGAATAAAGTCCCAGCCTGCTCAACCTCTCTCCATAACTCACTCTCTTGAGTCCTGGCAATATACTTTAACTCTCCTCTGAACCCTTTCTAGCTTAATGGCATTTTTCCTATAGCAGGATGACTAAAACTAAACAAAATATTTCCAAAGGCAGGCTCACCAACATCTTGTACAACTGCAACATAACATTCCAACTTCCCAATGCTCTGACTGAAGGCCAGTGTGCCATAAGCCTTCTTCACCACCCTGTTCACCTGTGACACCACTTTCAGGGAACTATGTACTTGTACTCCTAGGTCCCTCTGTTCTGCAACACTCCCCAGGGCCCTACTGTTCACTGTGGAAGTCCTACCCTGATGTGTCTTCCCAAAATGCAACACCTTGCACTTGCACTACCTTGGGAAAGTAGCCCAGTCATTCTTTCTTTGCCCTTCTCCCATTGGACAGAAGATACAAAAGCTTAAGAGCATGAACGACCAGACTCAAGGAAGATTCTATCCCACTGTTATCAAACTCTTGAATAGACCTCTCATCAGCTAAAAGATGAACTCTGGATCTCCCAGTCTACCTCATTATGAACTTGCACTTTATTTGTCTACCTGCACTACACTACCTCTGTAAGTGCAACACCATATTCTGCATTCTTGTTTTCTTTTGACTACCTCAATGTAATTACATATGGCATTATCTGTCTGGATGGCAAGCAAAACAAAAGCTTTTCACTGTATCTCGGTACATGTGACAATAGTAAACCAATACCAATGCCAAATGTTAACTCAATTTCTCTCTCCATGGCAGCTGCCTGACCTGCTGAGTATTCTCAGTAATTTTGTTATTATACCAAGGGTTCACTCTGCTGCTCTACGAAATTATTCTGAGAGATCATTTGTGTTTAGCCCAGAGACTGGACAGAGCCCCAGTTTAAGATAAGATAAGGCAAAATAAAATAAGATATCTTTATTAGCCACATGTACATCGAAACACACAGTGAAATGCATCTTTTTTTGCGTAGAGTGTTCTGGGGGCAGCCCGCAAGTGTCGCCATGCTTCCGGCGCCAACATAGCATGTCCACAACTTCCTAACTTGTATGTCTTTGAAATGTGGGAGGAAACCGGAGCACCTGGAGGAAACCCACGCAGACACAGGGAGAACGTATAAACTCCTTACAGGCAGTGGCCGGAATTGAACTCGGGTCGCTGGCGCTGTAATAGCGTTACGCTAACCTCTACACTACCGTGATGATACCTCTGACAGTACAGCACTCCCTTGGCACTAGATCAAATACACGTCCAAGTGCCTTTTAAATGTGATGAACATTTTTTGCCTTGACTGCTGTTTCAGGTAGTGACTTCCAAACTCCTTCCATAATCTGGATTTAAAAGATTCTCATCACCCCTTTAATCCTTCAACTAAGAAAGCATCCCAAAACTGATTTAAAACCCAGAAACTCTGCAACAATTCTAATCTGCTTAGGCAATCCTTTGGGTCAGGAGATGACTTGCTTCCCCAGTGTGGAAGAGGTCTGTGTGTGATTTAATTTAATGTTGGGAGCCCATTATGCAGCAGCTACCACAGGAATCTGACAGTGGGACCACAGTAGAATACTACAAACTCTTCAGTTAAGGAGGATTATACTTCCACTGGAGGAAGTTAAAAGGTCCACCAGGTTGATTCCAGGGATGAAGGCATTGCCTTATGAGAAAAAGTTGAGCAGATTAGGCCTTTACCTCCTTGGAAATAAGATGAATGAGAGGTGAACAAATTGAAACACATAAGATTCTGAAAGGCTTGATGGGCTAGATGCTGAGACTGCTTTTATTTTATATGTTCTTATGTCTCCATTAACTTCACAGTGGTCTGACTAGGTCCAACATTCTGACACTCAAACAGCTAATGCACTGTGTTCAGGAGGTTCCTTCTACCAGTTTCACTGTCTGTGTTTCTAACCTGACCCTCAAGTCTCCTTCATCTGCTTAAGCACTTGACAGGTTGTTTGGTGACCAAATGCACCCAGAAACTCTGTCAGGTGCTGAGCTGACCTTGGGGAAGAGAAACAAGCAGTAAGAAAGGAAATACCTCCTATTACCCATATGCCTTTCCATGGGTATCAGAGGATAGCCAACAGCACTTGACTGAAGCAAGTGACAAAATAAAAGACATTCAACTGAAAATTTCCTCGTCAGCGACTTCTCTAGAATGAATTCAACTGGAAGTTGACACTTGGGGAATAATAGCTTTGTGTGAATTGGAGTCCAGATCCACCATCAGTCATAATGATAAAGCCTAATATCTAGCTGCCCGTTGGAAACCATCAGTGTCTCCCTCTCACTGCTCAGATGAGCCTGACTAATGATCATTTCAACCCAAGAACCGTGAATATATGCAGCAAGTTGCCATTTGCTCATCAACTAACTGACCTGCCAGGCAGCTGCTGGAGAAGGGATATTCAATCCTGAACCACTTAAGCTTTCCACTTGCAACCATTAAGTTCATCCTTCAGGGACAGACAAAACCCAGAGTGAAAGAGCTCAGTGTGGGGTGCTCTGAAATCCTTTCAAATGAACAATGTTCCTTGCATCGGGTTACGGTCACAGGTATTGTGCTACCAAGAGCAGGTTCTTAACTACAGTAATTGTTCCCTTCACAAAGCATTAAGAGAAGAACAGGTAATTGAAAGGTACTATAGCCTGCAGCGTTGTGTTAAACTGTTGCATCAACCACTTTTCTACATGAAAAGTTGCCTAGATGCTTGCTACAAAAATAATTTCACATTAAATTATAATTCACATTACATTACCAATTGTATATTATTGTAAATAGAATTTTTTTTAACCAAAAAAAACTGTTTCCAAATTAAGTGCTTTCTTTTCTTCTTATTATAGTTTATTGCAGCCCTCCTGGGTTTACATAAGTCTTTTGAAAGGTTGTATGAATATTTTAAATTAAAAATCCAGCCCTCTGTTACGTTCATTCTATTTGTTGGAGAAAATTACCTACTTGGAGGATTTACAAATCTGCACTGTTAAAGGGGCAACCCTACCTTTTCTCACCTCTGGGAGCAAAGGTCAGGCCCACACAATGGATGTGTTTAATATGAAGACTCTATCCCTGCAATGGGGAGAAGGTCTTTTAAGTATTGAAACTGGGTTTGTTAGGTCATAGGTAATGGAGGTCATAGAATCAGGCACTTTGCTCCATTGAATCCACGGCAAACATCGAGCATTCATTTACACTAATCCTACACTGATCCCATTTCATTTGCCCAACATTTCCCTCAATACTCTCCAAATTCTACTATTCACCTGCAAACGGGTAATTTACACTGGCCAATTAACCTACCAACTCGCACATCCTTGGGATGTGAGAGGAAACCAGAGCATCCAGGGGAATCCACACGGACACAGGGAGCAAACCCCACACAGAGATCAGGACTAAATCCAGGTCACTGGAGCCGTGAGGCAGCAGCTGTACTCGCAGGACCACTGTGCCATTCTTTGGGACAAAAGTTAATATGGTTTATATCTTTAACATTTGTCATTTTAATCTGATTTCCTCATCACCATCCAGAACAAAGTCACACAAATGATTTCAGACTTTGAGTATCTTACAATCTGATCGTTGTTGAGATGTAGGAGCGACTCAGCTACTTTTTAACCACAGTCAACATGCCTTCATTTTACTCTTTTCTGCCTCTGACATCCACAAGTGCAAAGTTCCAACTCACTGGTCACTTCAAAAGGCATAAAATCTTTCAAAGAACTGACAAAGTGGATACTGAGGGATTGTTTCATCCAGCTTGGCTTTCTTGAAATAGGATAAGGGGTTGGTCAGTTCGGACTGAGATGAGGAGAAATTTTTACACACGGAGGTCTGTGAACTTTTGGAATTCTCTGAAAGACCAGACAAGATCAAGATAATCTTGTACACTTAAGGATTCAAAGGATATGCCTCAAGGCAGGAGAGTGGAGTCAATTACAAATGTAGGAACATACAAATTAGGAGCAGGACTAGGCCCCTCGGCCCCTCAGACTTGTCCCACCACAGGTGCCATACCTTCTTTCACAGATGTTCCATGCTTCCCTGTCCAAAGGCAACAACTCCAGTTTAAGAAGCTAAGCACACCTAGGGACCCTGTTGGAACATTACCAAACAAAATCTGATGCATTTCAGGAAATATTACGGAAATCTAGAACTGATGATCAAAGGTTTGGTGCGAAGGAGGATCTGCCAAACTGTTAGCCTCCATTTTGCTTCATTGTTATCCCTACACCACTTCTCTGCCTCAGGACATCAGTCATTTTGTCTGTTAATCTATTGCAGATCTTGTAGAGTCATGGAGATGTACAGCACAGAAGAAGGCCCTTTGGTCCATCGCGTCCATGCCGACCTTTTTCCCTGGCTACACAAATTCTATCTTCCTGCTCTAGGTCTGTATCCCTGCCCATTTAAGTGCCTATCTAAATGTCTTTTAAATGTAGTGATTGATCTGAGTTCCAGACATCAGCCACTTACTGGGTAAAAAAAAACTTACCCCTCAAATCTCCTTTAAAACGTCCTCTCTCTCCTGTTTTTGATACCCTGACCATGGAAGAAAGACTTTGACTATCTACCCTGTCTATGCCTCTTATAATTTTCTGCACCTCTATCAGCTCACCCCTCAGCCCCCTTCGCTCCAGGGAAAACCAACCTAGCCCATCCAATCTCTCCCCACAACTAAAGGCCTCCAATCTAGACAACATTCTGGTGAATCTTCTCTGTGCTGTCACCAGTCCAGCCACATCCTTTTAAAATGTAGCAATGAGAACCACACACAATAGAATCTTGGTTCTTTCCTCATCTACCCATTCCTCACCTTCCTTCTTCCCTTGTCTTTTCCTCCAGCGCTGGATTTGACCTGAAACATTAACTCTGTTTCTCTTTCCACAGAGGCTGCCTGCTCTGCTGTGTGGTTCCAGCATTTTCTGCTTATTGGTATCGGTTTATTATTGTCAATTGTACCGAGGTACAGTGAAAAACATGTCTTGCATACCGTTCGTACAGATCAATTCATTACACAGTGCATTGAGGTAGCTTAAATTTCAGGTTTCCAGCATTTGCAATTTTCTTTTAATTTTCATTTTCACTCTCTACCATCTTCAAGTTCCTATAAAGGTCATCAACCTTTCATTCTGTTCTTTGCACCCAGATGCTCCCTGACATGCTGACCTTTTCCCCATATTCTCCATTTTTGTTTCAGCTAGATGACCAACAGTGATCACAAAAGGAGCCCAGGGTATTGAAGACCTGCCCTCAGGGTTAGGGAAAGAAAAATGAGCAGGAATTCCAATTATTCACTGAATATAGAGGGATTTTTCCACGTCGTACAACCATTTACTTGCTCAAGATGTGGAAAGAGTGCAGAAAAGATTTACAAGGATGTTGCCAGGATACAAGGGACTGAGTTATTGGGAGAGGTTGGACAGGGTAGGATTGTTTTCCTTAGAGTGTAGGAGACTGAGGGGTGACCTTATAGAGGTGTATAAAATCGTGAGGGGCATAGATAGGGTGAATGCACTCAGTCTTTTCCCGGTGTTGGAGAATCAAGAACTAGAGGGCAAAGGTTTAAGGTGAAAGGGGAAAGATTTAATAGGAATTTGAGGGGCAATCAGAGGGTGGTACATGTATGGAATGAGCTGCCAGAGAAAGTGGTTGAGGCAGGTACAATAATAACTTTTAAAAGACGGTTGGACAGGTACATTCATAGAAAGGGTTTAGAGGGACACGTGCCATACCCGGGCAAATGGGACTGGCTTGGATAGACATTTGGTTGGCAACGACCAGTTGGGCCAAAGGGCCTGTTTCTGTGCTTTGAGATGGGTCGTGAACCAGAAGCCTCATGACTCCAATGTGAGAGCAACATCAGCTGACTTTCAGCCTCTTCCATTTGCCCTTTGTCACTTCATCACAACTCCACTTCATGTCACCACCTATCCTTCCATTACTGTCTCTTCACAGACTTATCTAGCTTCCCTTTATTCTATTCACCTCAACAAGTCCATGTGGCAGTTAGCTCTACATTCACATCACACTTTGGGTTAAGGAGTTCACATGAATTTCCTGTTGGATTTATGGAGCGACTGGGAAGACACAGTGGTATAGCAGTTAGTGCTAATGCCTCACAGCTCCGGAGACCTGGGTTCAATCCTGATAGCCGGTGCTGCTGGTGTGGAGTTTGCATTCTCTTGCTGTGAATGCATGGTTTATTTGCAATGCGGTGGATCATTGAAACCTGGCATGGCATGGCAGATGTGTGGAGGGCTGGTGGCCTTGTGATAGGAAAGTTCAAAAAAAGGCAGTGTTATCCACTTGCTCCTTTGATACACTAGCTGGCAGCAGATGGAGAGTGAGAGCAGGGGAAAAGCAAGCACAGGCAAGGGAGGAGATCATTCAGAGTGCTGGATGGTACAAAAGGCTCTCTGAACAATTCCTGTGTTGAAAATCATAAAAAACTGCAGATTCTAGAAATCTGAAATAAAAACAGAAAATGCTGGGAACACCCTGCAGGTCAGGAAGTATCAATGCAGAGGGAAACAAGTTAAACATTTCACGGTGAAAACACTTCTTCTTTTGCTGATTCTGAGTAGGAATATGTCCTGCAACTTGTCCTGCCTCTTGACATTTTCACTGAGATGGAAAACAAGAAGTGGAACCACAGCTGCCATCCAAACCCCGAATGTGCTTAAATCAAATTTCTCCCTTTGCGATTGTAAATTCACCTTTGCATTTCTGTTAAATTAGCAGAAAAGGCGTGTTATATGAGTGAAGACGCAAGAGACTGCAGATGCTGGAATCTGGAGCGACAAACTTTCGATCCGAAATGTCGACAATCCCCCCCACAGATGCTGTTCAGCCCGCTGAGTTTCTTCAGCAGATTGTTTGTGTTGTGATCTGAGTGAATTCAATACAAGTACAGTATAACAGCTTGTAAACCACAGCCTCATATAACTGGAGCTCTATGGTATCACGTCTTACGTATTCCTGCAGGAAAGGAACAGGCCATTCAGCCACTGGGACCCCATTCCACTGAGAGGGAGTAAGCTCTACCTTGACTCAAAGCAATTAACCACTTCTTTCTGCATTTATTTGACACTTACCTGGCAAAAAATTGAGGAGAAGAGTCACAGCTGGACATCAGCAAGCAGCTTCTCAGTGCTTTGCTTTGGTTAGCCACTTGGATTTAGCTGGTCAAAGCCTAGAAGCACTTGGGTGCTGCTAACCTGTACCTGAAATTTTTGGAAGTGTCTGCTTACTGGGAGGGCATGTGTGCTCTCCACACCGGGAAGACAGAAACTAGAGCTGGGTGCATGCCTGTGAATAACTGGCTTGACGACAGATTTCTCCTTGTCTCAAATACCCCACTGACCAAAAGAAAAAAGGAGATATTCTTGCTTTTCATTGCTAGGTTTATTTTTTTGTTACCTCTTTAGAAAAGGTAGGTGTTAGGCCGTGAAGGTGTAGGAGAAAAGCACTGACAGGATGTGGCTTCTAACTGCTAATCCCCTGTTCTGCCTGATAAAGAGTGGATGGAAATCCAGTGGGGAGAAAGGTGGTAAAATGACTTGTTTTCTGAATGGATCATTGAGCTTTATTCAGGAAAAGCTGATCTGTTTTGCGCAGAAATGCATACAAATTATAGGACAAAAACAGGCTGCTTGACTTAACTGGTCTGTTCTTCCCCCCAGCACTATTTCACCTCAACACCTATCCTTCCATTGCTCTCTTTTCACAAACCTATCCAGCTTCCCTTTATTCTATTCAGCTCAATGTGGTAGTCAGCTCCATATTCTAATCACGCTGTGGGCTGAGAAGTTCACTTGAATTTCCTGTTGGATTTACAAGTAACTGGGAGGACACAGTGGAGCAGCAGTTAGACCTGGATTCAATCCTGACATCCGGAGCTGCCACTGTGGAGATTGCATGTTCTCATTATGAATGCGTGGGTTTCCCCTGGATACACTGGTTTTCTCCCTCATCCTAAAGATTTACCTGCACTAATTGACGGCTCAATTAGTGCAGGTAAGATAAGATATCTTCATTAATCACATGTACATCGAAACATGCAGTGAAGTGCATCTTTTGCGTAGAGTGTTCTGGGGGCAGCCTGCAAGTGTCGCCACGCTTCCGGTGCCAACATAGCATGCCCACAACTTCCTAATTCGTACGTCTTTGGAATGTGGGAGGAAACCCACGCAGACACGGGGAGAACGTACAAACTCCTTCCAGATGGCGGCAGAATTGAACCCGGGTCACTGGCACTGTAATAGCATTACACTAACCGCTACACTACCGTGCCTGCCCAATAGGCGGGGAGTTAAAGGGCATGTGAAATTGACTAGGTTACAGTGAAATAGGTGGGGGATCTGAATGTTCTAGGACCCAATTAATGGGCCAAAGGGCCTTCATCTATATCATAAGGAAGTATGAGAATAATGTAAATTCAAGACTACGTTGAAGGCCCTTGTTCTCGATTCCCCCAAGACTCAATCCACAATCTCAACTGCGTCTTCTTCACTGACACTCCAGCCAGAGTTTCTTTCTTAGTGAAGACTGTAAAAAAACTTATTTAGTACCTCATGCCCTCTGCCTCCGAATTCCTTCATTTGGCCTCTGAGTCTTCCCACTAGTTGGCCACCTACATCAGAAGAGTCTCAGGAGTGCAATCATACCTTTACTCTTTCTTAATTTCGATCATTCCAGGACACCCTCTCTCCCTCAGAGCTGGAACATTCCCCTTAATCAATACTGCCATTCCCTCGCTTGTTTTTCTTTCCTGAACCTTATTTGGAATGCAATCCTGTCCTTTATCATCCAGGTCTCTGTTATTGCCACGGGCCAATTGCATCTGCAACTCACCAACCTTGTTCAATACGCTTTTTGCATTTTTATACAAGCATTGTGAACTTATGTTAGACCATCATGTATTCTCTGTTAGTCTGGTTCTGTCTAACAAGATTTTAGAACATAGAACAGTACTGTAGAAGGAACAGGCCCTTCAGCCCACAATATCTGTGCCGAACATGATGCCGAATTAAACTAAATCTCTTATGCCTGTACATGATACATATCTCTCCATTCACTATCTAACAGCCTCTTAAACACCCTTGTATCTGCTTCCTCCGCTCCCCTCAGCAGCCTGGACCAGGCATCTACCACTCTCTGTGTAAAGCACCTGCCCCACACATTTCCTTTAAACTTACCCCCTCTCACCTTGAATGCATGTCCTCTAGTACTTGACATTTCCATCCTGGGAGAAAGATTCTGACTGTCCACCCTACCTATGCCTCTCATAATCTTATGAACTTCCATCACGTCTCCCCTCAGCCTCCGACACTCCAGAGAAAACAACCCAAAGTTTGTCCAACCTCTCCTCATAGCTCAGGCCCTCTAATCCAGGCACGATCCCTGGTAAACCTCTTCTGCACCCTTTCCCAAGCTTCCACATCCTTCTTCTAATGCGGCGACCAGAATTGCACACAATGCTCCAAGTGCGGCCTAACCAAAGTTTTGTATAGCTGCACCAAGTTCTATAACTTATTCTGGTACTATTAACCTCTCCCAATTCCACCTTCACCTTTTTTTTCCTGCTTAATGCCACTTTCTTGTGCCTACCCCTTGACAAATTAGTCTAAACCTCTCCCCACATCACTGGTGAAACATCTTGGTCACAGCTCTGCTGAGGTGCAACCTATCCAACCTATACCCCAGCCGTGGTTCCAATGCCTCAGGAATCTACATCCCTCCCTCCTGCAGCCTCTCTTGAGCTGTGCATTTATCTGCACCATCCTCCAATTTCTCTACTCACTGGATTCTGGCACTGCGATTAATCCAGGGATTACTGCCTCTTGGGTCCTGATTCTTAATTTATTTGCCAAACTCCTGAAAATCTGCCAACAGGACCTTCTCCCTTTATCAACCTATATCATTGGTACCAATGTGAACCATGATTTTTGGCTGTTTATCCACCAATCTCCCATTTTTGGCTGTTTATCCCCCAAATGAAAAGCCTGGATAGAGAAGACATGGAGAGGATGTTTCCAGTAGTGGGAGAGTTTAGGACCAGAGGGCACAGAATAAAAGGATGTCCCTTTAGAACTGAGATGAGGAGGAATTTCTTCAGCCAGGGGGTGGTGAATCTGTGGAATTCGTTGTGAAGGCCAAGTCATTGGGTATATTTAAACCGGAGGTTGATAGGTTCTTGATTAGTAAGGGTGTCAATGGTTATGGGGAGAAGGCAGGAGAATGAGGTTGAGAGGGAAAAATAAATCAGCCATTATTGAATGGCAGAGCAGACTCGAAGGGCTGAATGGCCTAATTCTGCTCCCATGTCTTATGATCTTATGGTCTTAGCTCCAGAATTTTCTGCAGTCAATCAGTGCCATCCTTAACTCTGGCATTAGGGAGACAACATATCACGCCAGAATTATTGCTGCCACCATAGAAATGTCTGCTTGCTCTCTTAATTGTACAATGCCTACAACCATTACTCTTTTGTCTTTTCTCGGCCACCCAGGACACTACTTCAGTAAAAGCAGATGGTGCTAGGAATATTTCATGTTTGCATCTATCTGTTTTGCTTTTGAAAGGCCTGATATCTATCTTAAAAGTGGGCCTGCCCTTTCAAATAGGAAGGGCTTGGCTAACCTGTTCAGGTCTTGCTAGAGTGAATGCCATCAACTTGCCACCATTACAGAGATCCCAGAGCCAGCCAGAAATTAATCTTGCAGCAGACCTATAGGCAGCTGCAGTTAGCCTGTACATACTAGAATCTAGTTTAAACCTTGCAATACGATCGTATCATGCTTGTGCATTCCAAGGTAGTTAAAGGCACAACCTAATTTCCATTCAATAATCTGTTCACACAACTCAACGCTGTGTGTACGACATGTGCAAAGTGACAGTTAGGTTCACCTGTATTACTGTATCGAGAGTACCAAATTGGCTGGAAAACACTGTGAGGAATCCTGAGAATGTGAAAGCCATTATCTGTAGTTCACAAAACATTAGTTGTGAAAAACAATTGTTACTTTAAAGCTTCTTACTTTCTTTGGAGTTCAAGAATGTAACTAACTGCTCTCTCGGCTCTGCTGATGCTAATATAAAGTTCTGAAAAGGCAACCTGTGAGAAGCCCTTGAATAAAGAGCTAAGACCTTATTTTGAGCTCCTTGTGTCTCATATCTTATACTCTTTTAGGTGTTAAGGATCCATAGAGAACACATACATATAAAGAACACATATGTAAGTCCTTTATTTCATCAAACAAAATATGTAATACACAAAATGAATAATCATGGCAAACAATTCAACAATTCTGCATGACATGAAACACTTCAGTTACCAAGTTCCCTGAATGTATATCGGTACTAGTACACAGCTACTTCCCCCATTCAGACACATTGAGTTTATTTGATTAACTCCACTAACACTAAGAGACTTGCATATAAATTCCCATCTCTGCTGAAAAGAGAGCAAGTAGAGGTGGACGTGAAGGAGGCAAACTGATCTGTGAAAAAGACAAAGCATATGAGGAAAAAATCTAGATTGACAACCTAATGTTCCTGATGAAGATGGTATTTCCTCAGCTGTATGTTCCAATCATCAAAATAATGGGAGAAAATTTGTTTGTGACCAATCATTCAGACAGAATTAACAGCCCATCCCAGACTGTGGAACTGGAGTTACCTGAAGGTCAATCAACAATGAAGGAGCATATTGATTAATAAAATAAGATTTAATGAATCATTATTTCCACACCAGCTCCTTCCATCCACTCCCACCACTTATGCCATTTATTAAAATCCGATTTTATAATTTTTCATGATTTGAACTGACAAGCATGGAATCTGGACCACTGTTGTGTTACTGTATCATCACCCATGTTGCATTTATCTGTTTGAATCTGTATCACTCAAATTTTATACAAGCTCTCCTTTGTTTCCCCTGTGACTGCATCCTTTCTGAACCTCTGTCTGTGTGTTGGGATGGTTTCTCCTGGCTGATTTGTTTTTCCTTCGAACATTTTTCTCTTAAGTTTACACTAACATGGTTCAGTTGCTGTCATGGCTTCCTTTGTCTTTTAAGGACTGCTCTCTGTTCTTTCAGTGCCATCTTAATACCCTTCCTCAAGCCTACAGTCTGTTGGTCAAACCTTTTCAAGTCACCAAAGGAATCCATTTAACCATTTCAAGCTTGGGTGTCAGGACTTTGATAACTGGGGAAGTCCCATGGTCTGACTTTTGATACCATAGGTCACCTAATGCTACATTATATGATGTGTTCTGAGCAATACTGGATGCAATACAATTGAGCAGTACATTCTGCAGCTGGAGAGAAGATAGGTTTTCCTCTCTTCACCTCTACAACTGCTGAAAAGGTGCATGTGGATCTAAGTCGAGGCTCGGATCAGACTTAGCTGTGATACCTTGCATTCATGCATGAAGAATGACCACTTGAGATTCCAGAGAACTGCTGAAAGCCATATCAGACATAAATTAGAGACTTCATGATGAAAAAGACCTCACATTGCACTGGTCCATGAGGTTTTTTATTCTACCCCTTGCTGTTGACTATCCCTTGGTTGCAAACCTGCATTTTAATTTTCTTTTTATTAACCTATGAGATGAAGCCATCATTGGGAAGGTCAACCTTTATCGCTCTTCCTTGAGATGGTACTGTTGAGCATACTTTTTAAGCTGCTTTGTTATGGTAATGAAGGTACCCTCACAACCCTGTTTGAGGTGGTGTTCTTCCATATAGACCCATCAACAAATAAGAAACAGTGTTATGTTTCGAAGTCACTATGTGGAGGGGAACCCCCAGGTGATGGTGATCCAATGTGCCTGCTGCCTTTGCATTTCCAGGTGGGAGAGAGGGGGGATTACCAGCAGTGGGAATACTGGCAATGTGAAAAGATTGTTTTCAGTAGTCACCCCGTAAATGAAAGTGCAACATACAGGCTCACAGCCTTATATATAAAAATGATGTTCCATTCTCAAATACGATAGACAATCCACTGGCTTAATTTTTTTTTCTGCACACCCAAGTATGGCTCACCTCAAGCAGGGCGAGGCCCCTCTGAATGTCCCTGGCTGCTTCTCAAGTCACATGATGCTCACACACCAATAGTATTCAACCATCCCAGCAATTTATCAATGGGAAACAACAGCGTCCAATTTAAGGATGAGAAATCAACAAATGTTGTGGAGTATTTGTGGGTATTGTAGTTTTGATGGAGCTGAGAGAAGCTATGACTTCATAGGAAGCTAACCTGTAAGTTTACTCTACCCCCATGCACACTTTTCTCTTTGAATGTCTGATATTGATCTGAAGAGTACAGTATCTCCCCCAATTTCTGAATGATCAGCCTCAGCTCAATGTGGCCACTGAGGGCTTTTACCCTTACCATGACAAGACAACATCCTCTCTGAGAAACTATTGGTGGTTGAAGGGCTGTTGGCAGCTTCAACACATGGTATGAGTGTGACCAGGGGTCAGTTATGGAGAGCAAAGGCAGAAAACAAATAAGGGTGAATTATGTGATAAAGCACCTAAGATCTCAAGGAATCATAACGAAAACACTGACATCAGTTCCCGAATTCATTGGAATCTTAATGTTAAATTGATGTGAAAGTAAGAGTATCTGGGTTTTAGAAGCAGATGTACTGGAGTGATATCTTGATTAAGTAGGTGTTCAAGTTATGAAACCATCCAAGTGTTATTCTTTGTTTCTTTCCCCTCCATGGTCTCACCTCTTTCCCCTCTCTGCCATCTAGTTCAGATCGACAATCTCTTGAGGTCCTGGACTTGATTATGGCCTCTTACACAACACCAATTTTTCTCACGTCGGCTTTGGCTTTTGTTCTCTCAGCAACAAACTCTGGAAATCCCTGCACCCTTCTGCCTCTCACCATCCTTTGAGACACTCTTTAAAACCTACCTCTCTCCCCAAGCTGTTGATTACCTGTGCTAAACCCTTCTTAATTGGGTTGGTGTCAAGGTTTGTTTGCTAATGCTCCTGTGAAGCACTTTGGGTTGTTTCCTACCTTTAAGGCACTATGAAAGATTGTCATTGCAATGTAAATTCCCTTAAGCTTGCCCAGCAACAAGTTTAAAGTTGAATCAAAATATTTTAAAAAAAGGATATTCAAACTGCAGGCAACTTTGCATTAATGAGTTGTTTTCTAATGGTACAAGTCAATATGTTTGCTGACAGGGTGAGATGAAGGAAGGATGGTCATATAAAGCATACATTTATTGGGCTAAATTTTTCTCTGCTGTAACGATGGTAACAGCTAAGTTTCAGGAAACTGATTCTCGATTAACTAATGAGTGAAAGAAAAGCCCAGTAGTTTCTGGTGACTCCCTTAATACAAATAATTGGAAGCTTCAATAACCCTGAGTAAATTTGGACTCCCCTTCCCCCCTACCTTCTCTATTCAGGTACTGGGAAGAGAACATGGTTACAACAAGGGCATCCTTTGCAGCTTTTACCTTTACCAACTACACCATTTCGATTGCTGAATGTTACACTAAGTGTCTGACATAGTCCCACTGAAAAGTCCTTAAGATTCTTTAGTCCTTTTCATCTCATCCTTTGAAAGAAGTGCAGGAGCATTTTTTGAAAAAGCAGCTGAAACAGCAGCTTACTATAAGATTTAATCTGAAGCCTCACGGGCTATTAGCATTTTTACACTGATTGATCTAGAGCAGGCTTTAGCACACACACACAGACGCACATACCTGATGCATTATCTGAAGTAGACCAATTTGAAACCAGAGTTCTGGTCAATAGATTGGTTTACATCTATCGCTTGTGGGAAAAAGCAGGCAGCTTCAGTGGTGCACAAAAGGTTTTAATTCTGCAGTTTCAGGCTTATCATGCTCTAAGTTTATTTAGGTACAGAGACCAAATTGGATATGTTCCCTGCCTGACCTTTGATATCCATGTTCTGACTCTTCGACTATCAGCTTCAGTAACTCTTCTCCCTAGAAGCTTGTGATTTCCATTTGCTTGAAAAAAATGTTTGGGTTGAAAGCCAAACCAAATTAATTTCTGCTCTTTTTTTTGTAAAGGTATTATAATTTGTTGGTTTACTAGGAAATTAACAAACAGATGTATATTGGTATAATACAAGCCAAGAGGCTGCAGACAAAGGCAGCCCATACATACAGGTGTAACAAAACAAAAATGAAGGCAAAGCTAATATGCTTAACTCTTAAGATATGACATTGCAGATTAATTACATCATGAGTACCCTGTGAGGTAAAAGAAACTTATTGGTGGATCATCGGGTGTTTTTATGTGAGGAAGGCTGTTCAGCCTTTAAGGAAGGGGTGGGGCATCAGAGAGGCACTTCAGGTAGTGTTGATGTCTCACAGCTCCAGCAACCTGGGTTCAATCCTGTCCTCCGGTGCTGTCTGTGAGGAGTTTGCATTTTCTCTGTGCAGTCAGAGTCATTGGACATATTGGCAGAGACTGATATTTACTTAAACTACAAGGGAGGTGAGGAGAGTGGGAAATTGGTTTTGACGCCAAGATTGAATCAGTCATGATCTTATTGAATGACCGAGGTGACTTGAGGTACTATCTGGCCTGTTCGTTCTCCTGTTTCTTATGTCCCAATGGTTGATCCTCTATTTCATGTCCTCTTTCCTGTCTGATCCATTTATTCTTATCAATTAAAAGAAAACCTGCAGTCCCTTTACAATGAAATCCAACTGTTATTTATGATGATTAAACTTTACAGGAATTCTACAGTTTTCAATCTCCAGACATTGGCACCCGCACAGTGGTTATCTGGTTTCACTCAAGAAAATCAGGGTCTCTTATCCCTGCTTGTTCACAATTCTGATGCCAGGATATTGTAATGACATTTATGTGTGCAAAATTGGAAAGGTGTGGGTCAGTTCTCCAAAGAGCAAAGGTGTAAAAGCACATTTCAACGCATTTCTTCATTGTCTCCTTGCCCTATCCAGATCTTGACAACATGTGCTGAATATTCACTTATAAAATCATAGAACTGTTATTGCCAGTCCATTGAAGCTGTGTAAAGTCTCAGTAGAGCAATCCTGTCAGTCCTTTTTCTCCACAGCCCTCTAAATTATTTTCAATCTAGTGGATATCCAATTCCTTTTTGAGATCTTTAATTAACTCTGTATTCACCACCCTTCCCAATCATAACCACTGCCTGTTCAAAAAAGATTTTCCTTTCATCTCTTGTACCTTTTGTTCAAAACATTAAACCTGTGCTGTCTGGTCCTTAAACCATCCGCTAATGGGACCATATGCTATTTAGACCAGTCATCTTGTACACTTCAGCCAAATTTCCTCTTAAACTTCTTTCTTCTGAGATGATCAGCCTCAGATTCTCCACTCAAACTTCAGCCATTAGTACCACATTAGTTGTATTGTCAGGGTCTTGATTTACACACCACCATGAAAGTTTCAATGGAAGAATATTTCCACTGATCCAATGGTGCTACAATGTACACAGCCATTTTGAACAACTTTATATTCTTTGAAGAACTTGAGGGCTCTGATCTAAATTTATTTTCACTCTTTCATGTTTGTAGTCTTTTCTCCATGAATCTATGACTGTTGCTCAGCTTGAAGTACTCTTGAATTTTGAGCTAAAGCCATTTGATAGAAAGGTGAATACATTTAAGATGAGATATTTTTATTAATCACATGTATGTCGAAACACACAGTGAAATACATCTTTTGTGTAGAATGTGCTGGGGGCAGCCCACAAGTGTCGCCATGCTTCCGGTGCCAACATAGCATGTCCACAACTTCCTAACCTGTACGTCTTTGGAATATGGGAGGAAACCGAAGCACCCGGAGGAAACCCACGCAGACACGGGGAGAACGTACAAACTCCTTACAGACAGTGGCCAGAATTGAACCTGGGTCGCTGGCGCTGTAATAGCATTACGCTAACCGCTACACTACCGTGCCCGTCATGAATAGAAAAATCATTTTCAAAGATTTAGCTTATCTCATTCTGTCCTCACTGCCTCATTCAACCCTTTCAAGTTGCTTGTTCAACCACTCCAGAGCTTCCTCTGGAAATCACAAATATGAACCAACATTGGATAAAGCAATTTTGCTTCTCTCCCTCTCCACCCCAACCCTGACCTCAAGGTATGGAATTCAGATTGACAGCTTGGCTCAGCACAGACAAACTAAAATGGCCAAATGCAGCATCTGGATCACACACCAAGACAGATGTTAAAAATTGGTGGTGGAAGTGGAGGGGAAAGAATCCAGGAGTATATACTCAGCATTCCGAATGGTTCATTTTGATTAATAAGAAATGAAAAGTACACCAGTTAATTTGATTGAACTTTATACGTAAGTGGCACTCGAGGCTTGTAACCTGACTTTATACACTTGGGGAGAGCTTCAGCAGAACTGAACACAATCCAAGGTCTGAACTCATACAGTTTTAACAGTGGGTTCCAGCAGCATAATGAAAATCTGGAGAGAATCAAAACTTCACTTTGCCACTTTGCTGCCACTTTTCAAAGGTTAGATTTATTGCAGACTCAACAACTAGCCTTTCCCCAATTGCTTGCATCTGATAACATAATGAAACAATGCAAGGAAACATTATAGACAGATAACACAAGGAAAGAAGGGAGTTGAAAGTGTGAGTGGAAGCTTGCTGGAGGAAATGTATATTAAGACATATTTCTGAAGTGGAAAAGGGGACGAGGAAATATATTTAGTGTCCCCAGAGGCTCAGGTAAAAGTCACATTGTAAATTGTTGCTGCTTCTGCTGTTGTATTTGACAAGAGTCCAGTGAAGACTTGGGACTAGCATTCTTACCATTCAATCATGGTCCAGCGATACTGCCAAATTTGCAGCAGCATTGGTGGTGGTTTATGGGAGTGTGCTGTGCGCAAATTGGTTGCCATGTGTCCCAGAGTAGAACAGTTATCACTGTGCTTCAAAAGTGGTTCACTGGCTGTACAGCATTTTGAACCATCCTGAGGTTGTGGAAGGCAATATATAAATGCAAGACTTCTTCACTTCCTTCCTTCCTCGGGTTCAGTTTCACATAAAAAAAACTTACAAGCATTATTAGAGAAGGAAGGAATCTCCCCAACCTCCCAGTGGTCAGAACCTTTTGTTCTGTCTGAGCTGGAGTGGTATTACTGATAGAAACAGAGGTTCACTGTGGTCCACCTCTTAGTGAATTAATCCCACCAGAGAGGTTCCTGTGTCGAGTTTCATCCATCATGTAATTGGAGCTGCTTGTCCAGTGCACCGTCTAAAGGTTGACTGGCTCCCCTCCAAGGTGAACTGGCAACTTTGTGTGATTGCTGCTGATATTCTCTCTGTGTTGTGCAGCATTCAGTGAATGAAACCCAAACTCAGCCCAGATGGTCAACAGGAAGCCACACCCAACAGCCCAACAGCTGCAAGGCATTAACTCCTGCCGCCAGTTAAACCCAGTCTCTTGGCTCAAAACAAATGGTGATGTTCCTATTGTCTGCAAACTGGGGAAGTTAAACCCCTCCGCATATAACTGATCCACAGTAATGTACTATGCTGGGATTTGCACAGATGCGTGGAACAAGGACAAATAGAAAAGGTATGCTCTCACTTTTCAGGCATTTCTGACCAAAGAGAAGCATCATTTTACATCTCACATTAGTATTCATAACTCCCTTTACACTATGACAGCAATGCTGAATTTCACTTCCCAAGTAGCAAAATCAGGAAGCGGACATATTAACACCTTAGAAGTATAAGTTTGTGCTCTGAATTGACTGTCACACTGTAATGGTGTGCATCTGTGAGGAATGAGCTTTGCTTTGCTCCTAATAGATGCTGGACAAACATAATTATAAAAACAATGTAGCATTGATTGACTTAGTCCATACCTGACTTCAGTTCATGTTTCTAGCTTTGAAAAGAATTACAGGCACTGGATTTTGAATGTCACACCATCTGGACTGAAGAAGGAACAGTTGATTGTTTGCAAATTGAACCAATCAAGTGACGCTGTTCAAAGTTAAATTATTTCTCTCCCTAGCCTCTAAGCAGTAAAGCATACTTAAGTGTACGATTGCCACAGGGTTCAAAATTACAGTTGGTTTGTAAGAATGAAAAACACAATTATATTGTGTTTTCAAAACCTTAGGATATCCCACTGTGCTTTAAAGCCAGTGAAGTCATTGCTGTAATGTAGAGCAAGAAGGCAATTGATTTGTGCACAGCAAGCTTCACAATGGATTCAAAAAATGACCAAATAAGCAGTATATTAATGTTGGCAGATGGATTACTATTGGCCATCTCTAACAGGGTGATGGTAGGAATGAAACCAAACAAGATGACAGGTAAGCAAATGTCAGCATATCTATCAAGCCAGTCCCATATACATAAGGACAGGGGTATCAGGCCAAGGTACATCCCACATCCCTGAACCCCTGCCACAGCTCATGTGCTGCTGAAACCAATATCCTTGCCTCTGTTACCTCTAAACTCCAATATGGTCAAACAGAGAATGCGGGAAATACTCAGCAGGTCAGGCTACATCTGTGGGCAGAGAAACAGAGCCAACATTTCAGGTTGGAGACCCTTCATCCAACTGTTAGGACAAAGTGTCTCTGACCTGAAATGTTGACCATGTTTCTCTTCCTGCACATGTGGTCTGATATGCTGAGTGTTCTCCAGCACCTGCTTAGATTTCTTAGATTTCCAGCACCTGCAGTATTCTCTCTTTTCGATTTCTATCAACTCCAGTAGGCTCTTCCTCAAACTTTTGCTCTTATGAAATGTTGTTGCCTCCATGCTGACATTAATAGAATCAAAGGATGTGAGGTTAGTACAGGAAGGTGGTGCTGAAGTTACAGATTAGCCATTCTTTGTGTAATCAGAGTTTCAATTCAGGGTCACCAGGATCACGGGGAGGATAGATTATTTCTGACATTGAATTCTGCTGAGAATTTCGGTGTATCTTTGCTTACTGTAGCACCAATTTATTATGGTGCCATTGTGAATTCCTGCTTACTGCATTATCAAATTCACTTTTCTTCCTCAGAAACTTACTGTGGGGGTGCTGGAGGCAGGAACTCTAACAACACTGAAGACTCTGCCTCGACAAAGCATAGAAAGCTACACACCACATGCTGGTAAATGGGATCAGTATGGATGGGTGCTTGATGGTTGGCATGAACTTGATGGGCAGAAGGGCCTGTTTCTGTGCTGTATGACTCTGTGACTTTCTAACTTTATTTTCTATTTTGCTTCTTTCCTCCAAAATTAAATCTCAGTTAAAACACATGCAAGACATTAGCACATGTCAGTATTTGGCAGCAAAAAGAAACATTATATGCCAATGTTTATGAAACCACGTTTTTTAATGCCACAAAATTAAAGGTTTTAGAAAACACAGGAAGCAGGACAATCTTGTAGCTGGCATGGAATTAATTTTAAAATGTGATGCTGGTTACACTGATGCGATTCCTAATAATTAGATTTTAAGGCCATTAGTGACACTGTCAGTGAAAGCAAAACATGGAAGATAAAAACTAACGTTGCATGTTAGTTAATAGTGGCAAAACTCTAGCGCATAATATTCACATGGAGACAGTGAAACTGTGCTCAGTGTTTCTTCCATATTAAAAACAGAAAATGTCAGCACCACCACTGTTTGCATCATTCAGTCTCGCTTGGTCTCCACCCTGTGGTAGACATTCCCTTTCTATTCTCCACCCCATCCCCTTCACTGCAAGTTAAAACATGTTCAATTTCCAACTTTTCCCAGTTCTGATGAAAGGTCTTTCACCTGGAATGTTAACTCGACTTCTCGCTCCACAGATGCCCCTTTCATCGGGTTGATCTCTGAGATGAAGGAGTTATCTTAATAAAGGTGAGCAAGGTCGGGTCACCGCTCAGTGGAGTTTAGGTGATCTTATTGAAACCCAGAATGTTCTAAGGAGCTTTGACAAAGTTGATGTTGAAATAATGTTGCCTCTGATTCTAGATCCAAGGTGTGTAGTTTCAAGATGAGGAGAAATTGCTTCTTTTTGAGGATTGTGAATCTTTGGAATATATTCAAGGCCAAATTAGCACCTCTGCTCTCAACTCCCTCTCCTCCTGATAGAACAAGAACAGAGTTCCTCTGGTCTTTGCCTTTTACCCCACCAGGCTCCACAGTCAATGGTTCATCCTTCACAATTTCTGCCAGCTCCAACAAGATTCCACCACCTCCCTTCCACTTCAAGCATTTTGGAGGGGTCACTCACTTCAGGACTCCTTGGTCTGCTCTTCCATCCACACATTATTATTCCCCTGAAACCACTTGCTTTCATCTCACCTTCTTACCATTCAGGGACTCAGACAGTCCTTCCAGGTGAAACAGCGATTCAAATGCACTTCTTCAAATTTAGTGAACCGCATTCAGTGTTCACAATGCGGCCTGCTCAACAGTAGAGAAACAAAACTCAGACTGGGCAATCACTTTGTGGAGCAGCAGTGCTCAGTCCACAGCAGTAACCCTGAGCTCCCTGTTACCCACCACTTTAATTCTTCATCCCACTCCGACTCTGCCTTAATCTTTCTGTGGCCTTCTTCAAGGCCCAACGCAAGCCTGAGGAACAATACCTCATCTTCTGTTTGGGCACGTTGTAGCTGATAGATCAAAATATTGAATTCTCCATCTATAGGTAACTCACACATTCTTTCTGTTTGTATGAGAGCTATTTCCGCCTGTCACCATTCCGCTCAGTTTTACCCTTTTCTTGTCTTTTTTTAGACTCATTGAGTCATACAGCACAGAAACGGGCCCTTTGGCCCAACTGGTCGATGCTGACCAAGATGCCCATCTAAGTTAGTCCCATTTGCTCGCATTTGGCCCACATCCCTCTAAACCTTTCCCATCCATGCAACTGTCCAAGTACCTTGTAAATGTTGTTAATGTACCTGCCTCAATCATTTCCTCTTGCAGCTCATTCCATTTACTGACCACTCTCTGGGTGAAAAAGTTGCCCCTCAGGTTTCTATTAAATCTCTCCCCTCCCACCTTAAACCTATGCCCTCTAGTTCTCGAGTCCCCATTGATCCTATCTTGCGAATTGACCCTATCTATGCCCCTCATAATTTTATACACCTCTATAAGATCACCCCTCATTCTCCTAGGCACCAATGAAAACTGTCCCAACCAGCTCTACCTCTCTTCATAACTGAGTCCCTCAAGTCCTGGCAACATCCTCATGTCTCCTCTGCACTCATTCCAGCTTAATGGCATCTTTCCTTTAGCAGGGTGACCAAAACTGAACGCTATATTCCAAATGCAGCCTCACGAACATCTTGTACAATTGCAACATTTCATCCCAACTTCTGTACTTAACGTCCTGACTGATGAAGACGAGAATGCCTAAAGCCAAAAGTATAGCTTTGTAGCGGTTGCTACCGCGGAATAAAACAAGACTCTACTCGGAGGATTGCCAAACAGAACTGGTTTATTTTCCCGCCTTGCGCGGGCCCTTTAAGGGAGAATGTTCCCGCCCAAAACAACTGGCAATGACGTAAGTCCTACGTCATCAGGACTTTCCCGCGCGCGGGTTCTCCCCGTCGCTCGGAAAGACGAGGCCCGCCGCCGTCTTGGGCCTCGTCGCTCCGACGCCGCGCGACCCGACTGCCGAGCCGGTTCGCCCGACTAGACGGTGAGTCGCCACACAACCCCCCCCAGAACCGGCGAGACAGTCCCCAAGGTCCGTGGGCTGTGCCAGCTGCCGCTTAGGGGGGCGGCCTCTGCGTCGCGGCGTGGCAACCTCGACAGGCTGTTGCAGATCCAAATGGGCCGGTTTGAGGCGGTCCGCCGTGAAAACCTGTTCCCTGCCTCCAATGTCCAAAATAAAAGTGGATCCGTTATTCCGTATGACTCGGAACGGTCCCTCATATGGTCGTTGCAATGGCGCCCGAGGTGTGCCCCTGCGAACGAAAACAAACTTACAGTCCCGTAGTTCCTTGGGTTGGCAGGATGGGGCTTGACCATGCCGTGAGGTGGGAATCGGGGCCAAGGCGCCAAGCTTCTCGCGCAGTCTTTGTAGGACTGCTGGGGGTTGTTCCCCTTGGTCCCGAAGGGCAGGTATGAAATCCCCGGGGACAACTAGTGGCGCCCGTATACAAGCTCAGCTGACGAAGTGCGGAGGTCTTCTTTGGGGGCAGTGTGTATGCCGAGCAGGACCCAAGGCAGCTCGTCAACCCAGTTAGGACCCTTCAGGCGAGCCATCAAGGCCGATTTCAGATGGCGGTGAAAACGTTCCACCAACCCGTTTGATTGAGGATGGTAGGCCGTGGTGGTGTACAGCTGCGTCCCGAGCAGGTTCGCTAATGCAGCCCAGAGACTGGAAGTGAATTGGGTGCCTCTGTCTGAAGTGATGTGGGCCGGAACGCCAAAATGTGAGACCCAAGTTGTGAGCAGCGCCCGGGCGCAGGAATCAGTTGTGATGTCAGTCAGGGGGGTTGCCTCAGGCCACCTTGTGAACCGGTCCACGATGGTAAGGAGGTACCAGGCTCCTCTTGAAACCGGCAGAGGGCCCACGAGGTCGACGTGTACATGGTCGAACCTCCTACGGGTAGGCTCGAACTGCTGTGGTGGGACCTTGGTGTGTTGCTGGATTTTTGACGTCTGGCAGTGCGGATAAGTCCTGGCCCACTCACTGACCTGTTTGCGCAGGCCATGCCAGACAAACTTGCTGGCGACCAGTCGGACAGTAGATCTGATGGACGGGTGCGCCAACCCATGTACCGAGTCAAAAACGCGTCTCCGCCAGGCTGCAGGGACAATAGGGCGGGGCTGACCAGTCGCAATGTCGCAAAGTAGGGTCCGCTGACCTGGACCAACCAAGAAATCTCGGAGCTGCAGACCCGAGACTGTGGTTCTGTAGCTGGGCAGTTCGTCATCGGCTTGCTGTGCGTCAGCTAGGGCCGTGTAGTCGACACCCAAGGATAGGTTGTGGATGGTTGGTCTGGAAAGTGCATCAGCAATGACATTATCCTTTCCGGAGACATGTTGAATGTCAGTTGTGAACTCGGAAATGTAGGATAAATGTCTCTGCTGACGAGCTGACCAGGGATCGGAGACTTTGGAGAAGGCAAAGGACAGAGGCTTATGATCGGTGAAAGCGGTGAAAGGCCTGCCTTCTAGAAAGTATTGGAAATGCCGGACCGCCAGATACAGCGCTAGAAGTTCCCGATCAAAAGCGCTGTACTTCAGTTCGGGCGGTCTAAGGTGCTTGCTGAAAAATGCCAAGGGTTGCCAGCGGCCTTCGAGTAGCTGTTCCAGTACCCTACCTACCGCGGTGTTGGACGCGTCTACCGTGAGGGCAGTCGGGACATCAGTCCTGGGGTGTACCAGCATCGTGGCATCTGCCAGGGCGTCTTTGGCCTTAACGAAAGCAGCCGCAGCCTCGTCAGTCCAGGTGATGTCCTTGCCCTTACCAGCCAGCAGCGAGAACAGAGGGCTGCTGCAGGGATGAAACGATGGTAAAAGTTGACCATCCCAAGGAATTCCTGTAGGCCTTTGACTGTGTCGGGGCAGGCAAAATGGCGGATAGCATCCACCTTGGCGGGTAGGGGTGTTGCCCCGTCGCTGGTGATTTTGTGGCCGAGGAAATCGATAGAGTCAAGTCCGAATTGGCACTTGGACGGGTTGATCGTGAGGCCGAAATCGCAGAGGCGGGAATACAGCTGGCGGAGGTGGGAAAGGTGTTCCTGGCGGTTACGGCTGGCGATCAGTATGTCGTCCAAGTAAATGAACACGAAGTCCAGGTCTCGGCCTACCGCGTCCATCAGCCGCTGGAAGGTCTGCGCGGCGTTCTTAAGGCCGAACGGCATCCGAAGGAATTCGAACAGGCCGAATGGGGTGATAATCGCAGTTTTGGGGACGTCATCCGGATGGACCGGGATTTGGTGGTATCCCCTAACGAGGTCCACTTTGGAAAAGATGCGGGCCCTGTGTAAGTTCGCTGCGAAGTCCTGGATGTGAGGGATGGGATAGCGGTCCGGGGTGGTGGCGTCATTCAGCCTGCGGTAGTCGCCACAGGGCCTCCACCCTCCGGTGGCTTTGGGGACCGTGTGCAGGGGGGAGGCCCAGGGGCTGTCTGACCTGCGAACAATCCCCAGCTCCTCCATGTGACGGAACTCTTCCTTTGCCAGGCGGAGCTTGTCTGGAGGTAATCGTCGTGCACGGGCATGAAGGGGTGGCCCTGTGGTAATGATGTGGTGTCGTACCCCGTGTATGGGCCTAGAATTTGTAAATGAAGGTGCCAAAATCGATGGGAATTCGGCTAGGAGCTTGGCGAAATCGTCGCCAGAAAGGGAAATGGAGTCCAGGCGCGGGGCTGGTGGGCTGATTTCTCCCAGGGGATAGGTCCGGAGAGTGCTAGAGTGGACTAACCGCTTCCTTCGCAGGTCGACTAACAGGTTGTGGGCCCGAAGGAAATCGGCTCCTAGGAGTGGTCGGGCGACGGTGGCAAGGGTAAAGGTCCAGGTAAAATGGCTGCCGCCAAAGTGTAATTGAAGCGTACGGGTGCCGAAAGACCATATCGTTGTACCGTTGGCGGCATTGAGTACAGGACCTGGTGGCCTGTCACGAGTGTCGTGGCCTGTCGGGGGCAAAATACTGACCTCCACTCCAGTATCAACGAGGAAACGCTGTCCATATTTCTTGTCCTGAACGAAGAGGAGGCTCTGTTGGCGGCCAGCCGCCGTAGCCATCAGCGGCGGCTGGCCCTGGCGTTTCCCTGAAACTTGCAGGGTGGGCGGCATCGACGGGCCTCCGCACCCCACCTCTGATGGTAGAAGCACAGCTGGTCACCCGTGTCGTCGTCTGCGTTCCTGGGGCATGGCTGCACGGTTGCTGGGGCCAGGCGAGGCGGGCGTTGGGCTCGCGGCCTAGTGATTTGACTGACGGATGAACCGCTCTCGCGCTTGGCCCTCCACAGGACACCTGCCCGGGCGGCCACCTCACGGGGGTTGCTGAAGTCGGCGTCAGCTAACAACAAGTGGATGTCATCGGGGAGCTGTTCGAGGAAGGCCTGTTCGAACATCAGGCATGGCTTGTGTCCCTCGGCCAATGCCAGCATCTCATTCATTAGGGCGGATGGGGATCTGTCCCCCAGGCCATCCAAATGAAGCAGGCGGGCGGCGCGCTCACGACAGGAAAGGCCGAAGGTCCGGATCAAAAGGTCTTTGAAAGCCGGGTACTTATCTTCCTCCGGAGGCGACTGGATGAAGTCTCCAACCTGGGCGGCTGTCTCCTGGTCCAGAGAGCTAACCACATGGTAGTACTTCATGGAGTCGGAGGTGATCTGCCGAAGGTGGAATTGCGCTTCGGCCTGGTCAAACCAGACGCTGGGCCAGAGTGACCAAAAGGTGGGCAGCTTGAGGGCCACTGCGTTGGCTGCTGCGCTGTCATCCATTTCGCGGGTCCAAAAGCCGTTTGGACCGTCGGGGTCACCAATGTAGCAGTTGCTACCGCGGAATAAAATAAGACTCTACTCGGAGGATTGCCAAACAGAACTGGTTTATTTTCCCGCCTTGCGCGGGCCCTTTAAGGGAGAATGTTCCCGCCCAAAACAACCGGCAATGACGTAAGTCCTACGTCATCAGGACTTTCCCGCGCACGGGTTCTCCCCATCACTCAGAAAGATGAGGCCCGCCGCCATCCTGGGCCTCGTCGCTCCGACGCCGCGCGACCCGACTGCCGAGCCAGTTCGCCCGACTAGACGGTGAGTCGCCACAGTTTTGTATAGTTTGGTCTGTTTGGCATGTCCCACAGTCTTACCATTACCAACAGATTACACAGACAAAAAAATTTACCCTGATCTTAATTGATCCTTAACTGCTACATTAGGTGATCTGGTCTCACTCTATCAGAGATATTTCCATTGCTATCCCCCAGTTTCTGTACTATATCGGTTAATTTGTTTCTCTCTTTCCCTATACTGACAAAGGGTCCCAGACTTGAAATGTCAACTGTTTCCCTTTTCCACAGATGCCACCTGATCTCCTGGGCTTTTGGTTGTATTACTGGCATTTTTTCCCCACTTGTTCCCTTCATTTTGATCTGGAGGTCTGCCTGGAGTGTTTTGGAATAGTCTCATCTGGTGGGCACAAAGGCAAGGATGACACTTTCATTAACAGATGGGCTGAGCCCAGTGTTGTTAACTAGGACTGGAGGTAACTTTTGTGATTGAGCAGAAGTGGGGTCAACAATGACACAAGGATTGTGAACAGTCTGATTCAGACTCAGGCAACTTCCAGACTGAGGGATGCAGTCGGGGGGTAGGGAACAGAATTTATGGCAATGGATTCCATCTTTCTAAAACTTCTGTTCATCTTGTGCTGGTTGTCGGGCAGGCAGTGTGATAAATTAGGCGCAGTAAAGGGGTCAGAAAGGGTGTTGTTGAGGCAGCGCTGGGCGTTGTTATTGAACCTGCAGAACCTAATACTGTGGTGACAGATGATGTCACCAAGAGCCAGAAAGCAGATGTAGAAGGACTGACTAACTCCCAGAATATTAACAGTTTAAAAATTCCCTGTGTGATGCTTTTAATTTGTGGGAAAAGTTACAGCTCTGAGCACAGCTTACAATCTGGATACATACTGCTTTAGTTTTCCAAATTGATTTTATGGTTCAAGTTTCTGTTGAACCTCATATGCATATGGCCAAAGATAACTCCATCTATAAGTCGGCACAGTCAGTCTGCTTCTTGGAATGTAGTTGTTTCTGTCTGTGCATCGAAAGTATACCTGGTTATATTTAGTGTTTGTCTGCCACAGTTTTATTAATGTAGTCGAGAGATGACTTCCAGCAAAAAGATAAGCATTTTTAATAATATGGTCTAGTCCATCTGATTTCAAACAACTGAAAATGACTTAATAACTACTTGGGACCATTTACTAGTTTCACTAATGTACAGTAGTCTGCTTCTCAGAAGTATGAACAATTTTTGATTGATTTAAACTATTTAAAATATTCCTACTAGTACCCTTGCACCTAAAAAAAAAGCTCGATGTTCAGGGTAAATAAATAATTATCAGAAACTTGCCTTGCAAAGTTGTCAACAGACAACTTGAGTTAGAAATCAATTATCGAGTGGTTTTGTTTCTTCCCTTTCTCAACCGTGTTGTTGGACAGTCTTGTGTTATTTTTCTGGACCTTTGCTGGCTTAAGGTTCAATAAGACCATAAAGTCTAGGAACAGAATCAGGCCATTCAGCCCATCAATTCTGCTCTGCCATTCAAACATGGCTAATTTTTTTCAACCCCATTCTCATGCCTTCTCCCCCTAACCAGTCAAGAACCTATCAATCCCTGCCTTAAGTACACCCAATGACTTGGCCTCCTGTGCAACGAATTCCACAGGTTTCAACAGTTCCTTGGATCTCCAACTTCTAATCAGCTTTTGGAGTGAAATAAGTGTCTGCATTTAGAATCAAAAGTCATTTGGACATCTCAATGAATGCTTTACCTATTTGAGGAAGTCTACTATTTCCTTGGAGGCAGTGTAAAACAGATTCACAACATTCATTCCTGTTGAAGGGGTTGCTCATGAGGAAAGATTGAGTTAATAAGGTCAATAATCTCTGGACTTTTAAAGAATGGGAGGTCATCTTATTGAAACACTGAGGGGACTGCATAGGGTAGAGGATGTGTTATCTTTGGAGATTTTGAAATAGGGGATATAGTCTCAGGATGAAGGGACCATTTAAGACTGAGATGAGGAAGAACAACTTCTCGAAGAGGGTTTTGAATCTTTGGAACTCTCTACCCCAGTGAACTGTGGAAGTTGAGTCATTAAGTGCATTTAAGGCTGAGATAATTTTTCTATTTCGAAGAATCGAGGGTTATAGGGATTGGGAAAGAAAGTGGACATGAGACCATTGGTTAACCATGATGCAGTCGAATGGTGAAGCAGGCTCGAGTGGATGTATGGCCTGCAACTACTTCTAACTCTAATGCACTTTGAAGGTTTCAAGCAACCAAACTCAATTATCATTACCTTCTTTGACAATCAATGTCTAGCACTGGGAAATTGCATGTCTTGAGATTCCCTAACCATTCCCTGCATCCCCACCCCTACACTTTGTAAAAATTCTGTCTCCATTTATGAGCTGTAGCCTGAGTTATGATGGGATCTACTGCAGTAATGGAAAAATGAACTGCTTTTGAATGGGAATACTTACACACTGAAAACAGCCATGTATTGATTTTATGAAGTGTGTCTATCTGTCCTGTTTTTTTTACAGCAAAAAGCTATAAATGTAAAATAAAAGTCTTTTAAAAAATATTTCTTACCAGAGTGCTAAATTGACACAAGATTCCATAGAAGTGATCCTACTTACGATAATATATAGCTATTGATTCTTGTGAAGCGTGTCATCATTTGTAACATTGCTTATGGCTAGACTGCCAACGTGTTTGCTGTGTGAATGACTTTAAGTGTGTCATTTTGCCGTGGAAACTTAATGTACATGCTGCCTACCAACTCCGTCCACTACCCAGTGAAGATGTGGTAGCTGCCACAATGAATTAATGACAGTTATCTAACCCATGTAACAGTGGAACATTCTGACACTGGAGCTCATTGTTTTAAATTACATGGATTAAAATGCCGTGTTAACCATGGTCAGTGGATAATAATTTCCTTTTGAATCAGCAGGTTTAATGCTCAGGACCCACTCCAGAGACTTGAATATACAAATGTCACTGACACCAGTGCAATACTGAGATGTCCAGTGTTCACAAACTAAGGCCTTCTCTGCTGCATCAAGAGAATCTTAACCTCTTCTTGTACCGTTTTGAAAAAGAGGATAAGAAAGTCCTGGCCATATTTTTACCATTCAGTCATATTATAAAAGCAAATTCTGATGACTGGTCTTCAACCCAATATATTAATTCCATTACCTAAAACCTGAATTTTACCCATTTCTGATGCACTAAACACCACATTTGGCCCAATATTAATTAGATGTCACCAATAAAATTGCAAAACTGGGACATCCTTGTTTAAAAAAAATCAATATTATGGTCTCCTTTTAAGAAGCATTTAATGACCAGTGAAATAAAACAGACAGCTGCCGTGTTATTCCTTACAAGACAAAAGGAGACTGCTTTGGCCCATCAGACTTACACCGACTCACACAGCAAGTCCAATCCTTAACTAATTTTCCTGTAATTTTTCTCCCCACAATCCCATCAGATCCTCTCAGATCCTACCATTCATCCAGACACTTGGAGCAATTTACAGAGGCCAATTAACCCACCAAACCGCATGCCTTTGGGATGTGGGAGGAAACCGGAACACCCAGGGTGAAACCCATGCAGTCACAGGGAGAAGATGCAAGCTCCACACAGACAGCACAGGAGGTCTGGACTGAAGCTGGGTCACTAGAACTGGAGCTCTACTAACTGTGCCACCATGTCGCCCCCATTCATGTGTTGATACATGGGAAGCAGGTCAACACCACTAAAGAGCTCTCTGTAATGCTACCATAGAGATGAGGAAAAACCTCAAAGGGGTTGGGAAGAGGAGAAATTCAACAAGTAACAGGGGAGATAGTTGAAAAAGATAAAGAAGGGAAAAGAAGGAATAGGATGTAACTCTCACGGGTCTCCAGGTGATTGTGCTCTGTGCGGCAGCAATGCCCAAGTCACCAAAGGCAGAGGCCACATCAGAGCTGCCGATTGTGAGATTTTTAATACATTAACATAACCGTGGCGTGACTGTGAGATTTTTAATACATTAACATGACCGTGGCGTGATTTATAAAACATAAAAACAATGCCTCAGTGGGGACACTCTAAATCATGTACGATTCACCACTTTTAGCATAACCTGTTCCTTGTTTCATTGAAGCTATGTGATAACCTTTTGATCTAATTTCTGTCGATAAGTAATTAATGGGGGTCATGCATGATGATAGTTTTATTATGTGCTATGGAAACTGGCCATGGAAATTACACTCATATTGGGTGAATCACGACAGGTAGTGTCTGATTTCCAAAGGGAAAGAGACTTCAACAGGAAATTGATGTAAAACCTTCAAAATATGCACTAATTGCTTTTTCTTTGGCACAAATTACAAATGAAAATTGGCCCATTTCTTGGCCTGGTTCTCTCTCCATGGATGCTGCCTGAGCTGCTGAATACTCCCAGCATTTTCTGATTGTAATTATAAATAAAACTTAACAGTTATTATCACATTGCTGTTGATGGGAGTTTAATTCAAATTAGCTGCTGCATTTTCAATATCACAATATTAATAACAACACTAGAGAAACAAGCTTCAACTGGCTGCAAAGTGCTTTGGAAGATCCTGAGGTCATAATGATACTATAGAAGTGAATATTGACAATGAAAGTGTATGCAAAATTCAGGACATGAACCAGATAAGAGAGAAGAAAAAAAGACAAAGGTTTAGCCTGAATGCAAAATGTGAGCATGTTGCTAAGGTTAGAAGAAAGATAGAGAGCTCTTATTAAGACAGCTCTTGCAAAAGATTGCTGGGAGTTGAGATGTTATTGGACAGAACTAAATGACAGAGATTGAATAGGTGGGTGAGAAGCAGGAGAAATGGGCAGATTTCATGACATTAGTGATAAGAATGAAACAATTTTTAAAAATCTATTCCTGATAACCTTTATATATTTGACATGTGGCATTCAGTAGTAATGCTCAGAATTTTATCTAATTGCTATATTATCAATACACCTATTAATTGTTCTGATATATGCAGTTTAATGTTATCCATTCTGACACCTATTGACTGTGAGGTAGTAATCTACAAAGGGCATATTGATCAGTGCCTGCCCTACATTTTCTAAAATAATAAATACCTGGAATCTCATAATCTCAGCAATCTTTCCAGCAAGAAATGAAATTCAGTGGAACACTAGAGATTTGATCATGTAATGCTGTTTTATTTAGTACCATGAGATTGAAAATTGACTTTACCCAAGTGAAAGGCAATGACAACCATTTCTGGGTCATTTTCATGTCCCTCCTGAAATTCAGCTGAGAACTTACACAATTTCTGCATCGTCACCCATGGGATAGGGTCATTCTCCTGTACAGCATTCCTTTGGGGAACTTTGTGTGAAATTAGATTAAGTTGTCCTGGATGCGACTGTTCTTCCATAATCCTGGGACATCAAGGTTTCAACAGTGTATCACTAGAATTAGAAGCCCTGTCAGGTAAACCCATACTTGGCTTTGATCCTTTGAGGTCCATCTCCTCTATCGTAAGATACCAAAATCCCCCCTGAGCCACCTCCTACCATGCCTGTTCTCAAGGCAAAGCATACAATTTATATATTAATTATAAATGGTGGACAAATGTTCTCTTCCAAGCTAGCTGAAGTCATGGTGCTTTTGGGGACTTCTCTTGTGTCACAGTTTTGTTCTTCAGCAGACACCATTTTGATTGAATTTTCGATAGATTGTATTAGCAAACGTATGCACAACAGCAGACTTGAAGAAAATAAATAAACTTTCCAAAGGATGGAACTCAGCCTCCAACTTTCTGGTATATACAGATACAACATATTAGGAATAAGGAAAATCGTTTTCAAAATCAGGTGGAATGAAGGGAAACCCCTGCTTAAAAACAAAACAGAGGGAGCAAAGCAGAGTCTAACAATCACCTGCTTAAAACAATATATGAAGAAAGTAAAATGGTCACAACAGTAGACTGATTGCAGCATTTAACTCTGGACATAAGAGGAATGTTGCAAGATGTTGCTGCCTTTCTTTGCATCAAACAACATTAATAAGAATAAACAAAGATCTATCCCAAATAGTGGGATAAGACCTTCTACGTATATCTTAATGAGGAACCTGCAGGACCTGGAGAAACCAGCCATAAAAAAAAGAATTGGTAAACTTATTGGAGAATCATTTTAGCCCAAAGCCAAGCAAAATTGTGCAAAGGTTTAAGTTTCATTCACTGTTAAGAAAACCAAAAGAAACAACAGCTGAGTATGTAGCTGAAATGAGGAAATTATGACAAGACTATACTTATGGCAAAACACTCTCACTGATATCAAGGGACAAGTTAGTTTATAGAATCATTGATGACTGGCTTCAGAGGTGGTTGTTATCAGAGGTAAATCTGATTTTTGAGAATGCACTGAAAATTATCCAAGCAGGGTAGATACAGCTGCAGGATTTGCAAGTGAGACTGTAACAGAATGCATGGTGGACAAGCAGTAAAACATTCCGTTCTAAAGCAAACTGAACATCATTTTAAAACAAAGGCTGTTACCCCCGTGGAAGGAAACAAATGCTATCTGAACATTGGTTCAGGCAGGAAAAGTGCCACATGTATGAGTCAAATGGCTACATCTATAAAGCTTCTAGGAATAAGCATCAGACAAATTTCAGCAAGCAAAATGAAAGTAAATTTAAATGGAGGTGCTCAAAATTTCTAAAGTTTTCTGGTAAAGTAAGTAACAGAAAATGTAACGCAGAGAAAGCCTTCACAATGATTAATGAAAAAAAGGTTGACTTAACAAAATTAGAATCACTGATTGTTGTCGAGAAGGTGGATGATAAAGACAGGTTATTTGAACTTGACATTGGATGCAGGATTACACTGATGAACCAGACTCAATACGCAGCAGGATGGCTCAAATGTTCCATCTCTGTCATCCACTTTCATGATAACAATCAGTGGTGCTAATTTTGTTCAGTCAACCTCTTTTCCATTAATCATTGTGAAGACTTCCGAATTTAAGAATACACAACTAAATCTGAAGACCTACATGAGTGAAAACAGTGAAGTAATTGGAATTGCTGGCCTGACAGTGAAGGCCCAAAGACAGATTAAAACGTTTCCACTAATGGTTGCTAAAGGCTATGGACCAAACCTGTTGGGAGAAGGCTGCCAGAAAGAAATTCTCCTGGATTGGAAGAACATTCATCACTTTAAAATGGGTGAGGCTGGTACATAACAGGAGGTACATTTATGGACATCACTTCATCATTTACACAGATCACAAACCCTTGATTGCCCTTTTCCAGTGGAATGAAGCTAGTGCCTCAAATGGTTTCCTCATAAGTTCAAAGATGGGTTTTTACCTTGAGACCATATGAACTACCTTTGTGCTCAAAGCAGGGGAATACCATAGAAATGCAGATGCTCTCAATCGTCCTCAGTGCCAGAGACACTGTTGAAGACGAAGGAATACAGGGCCAAGTGCTGATGATGAATCATCTGGATACTTTGCTTATGAGCACAATGCAGATCAGATAGTGGGCAGCAAAAGATCCTGTACTGTCTCAAGTGGAGGTCAAAGGAACACCTCCCAAAAATGTGTTAAATAATGCTGAATTAACTTGGTGAGAAGTGGGGGTGTATGAAGTTATGTATATAATTTATATGTATAAACTTGAAGGTGTACTGTTGATTGTTCTTCTCCTCTAAGTCGCTAAGTCAGTAGGGATCATGGTGTTTGGGGCTTATCTTGTAACACTGCATTATTCCTTAACAGACACCATTTTGGTTAATAGAGACACAAGAGACTGTTAATGTTGGAATCTGGAGCAACAAACAATCTGCTGGAGGAACTCAGTGGGTTGAGCAGCATCTATGGGGGGAAAGGAACTGTCGCGTTTTGGGTCGAAACCCTGCATCAGGACTCTACCTGAAACATTGACAATTCCTTCCCACCCCCCCCCCCCACCCCCACAGATGCTGCTCGACCCGCTGAGTTTCTCCAGCAGATTGTTTATTGCACAATTTTTGTTAATCTATGTCAGGGCTGTGTTAGCAAACGTGAACTCAGCAAGTTTAAAGAGAACAAATAAATTTCCTAAAGGACAAGATTCAGGCTTCACCAATTTTTGTATGTTAAGATAAAGCAAATTCCCAAAGCCCAAGTTTCAACATCACCTGATCTCAGCTTAAACCCCTTGAAACCTGGGCTCCAACCCACTGATTATACTCCTTGCATTCAATGCCCAGTCTTTGACCTCACCTGGCCCACTCCTTGTCCCACAATCTTGCTTTTAACTCCTCAAGGTTCTGCCTTTGACCCCTAGTCATGCTCCTAATCCCCAAAGATACATCCTCCTGATACAGCCAGGCTCAGCATTTGACCTCCAATCTTGTAATCCTGAGGTCTACTCTTTAAACCTTGATCTTGTTCCTGACTACTCAAAGCCCATGCCTCAGTTCCCCCAATCTCACTCCTGACCTACCAATGCCCATGTCCCAGAACCACCATCTCCTACCCCAGATCAACTTGCTTCAATACAACCCACTGCCGACCTACTCCCACTCTGGGCAATATTCCAAACTCCCTCCCCAACACCCTCCCGGTCTCTAGTGCCTTCCTGTCACTCATTCACCTGACCCCAGGCCTTGATCTTGTGACATTTTGGTGTCGGTCTCAGGGTTTGCTGAATCTTGGTAGCTAGTGGTGATATTCACTTCTTGTTTAATAGTTTATTGGCAGCCTTGGTGGCTTTGATAGAAGTTTCTTTCTTAGTAACTGACTTAATCACACCAACAGCCACTGTCTGTCTCATATCACGGACAGCAAACTGACTTAGAGGAGAAGAACAATCAACAGTACACCTTCAAGTTTATACATAAAAAGAGGTGGCTATTCAGAAAAGCTCTCGAAACACATGGGCTTAGTTGGAATCATGTCAACAATGGCTGCATCTCCCAACTTCACAAATTTGGGGTTATCTTCCAAGTTCTTGCCAGATCCATGATCAATCAAGACCCCCACCCTCTCTCCTTCCTGGACTTGGTCTTGGTGCTGGTGGCACTTTTTCTGAAGCTGAAATGAGAAATCCTCTCTGAGCAGTGCTTGAGGCCTTGTGTACCAGAATTTCTAGGACAGGGACTTTGCTCAGTTGCAATCTGCCACATAAGTGAATTTAACCCATGTCTGGCTGGCTGTAACAGTAACCATGGGGTGTTTGCAGAATCCTCTCATCACTCCTCAGGGATTATTTGAAGCACTTTACTCAGTGATCCATGCAGAATACAGACACAATCAATGCTACTAAGCTCAAGGTTACAGTGTTAAAATGTGCTTGACAATGAAAAGAACAAGCAATACATTGGTGCAGAAGTGCTGCAAGACAGCAGTGCATGGAACAATAGGGGCTCTTTCAGTGTGTCTGCTATTCACTGTGATTGCTTCATGATCATGACAGATAAAAAATAAAACGGGCAGATATTGGTGGTGCCCGTTTATTACCTCTTCTGATTCTTATGTCCATTGATGTCTACAGGAATAAAAATGAGATCAGATATCCCTCCGTTCCCTGCATGTTCATGTGCCTGTCTAAATTTCTCTAAAACACCACTATCATGTCTGCTTCCACCCCTGGCAGTGCGCTCCAGGCACCAACCACTCTGTGTAAAAAAAACTTACCCCACACCTCTCCTTTAAACATTCCCTCTCTCATACTTAAAGCTATGTCCTCTCGTATTTGACATTTCTACCTTGGGAGAAGGACTCTGAATACCTACCCTATCTATGCCCCTCATAATTATATAAACCTCTACCAGGTCTCCCCTCAGCCTCTGACATAAACCTCTAAGGGGGAGGCTGTATCCTTCTCACAGTCTGGATCTGGTGTGAGTGAAACACCTCAAGCCCGTCCTGCGCTTCACTGAAGTTTGTGTCTGATCTATGAGCTAACTTTGTATAGCCTACTTTTCCCCGGATATCACACAGTCAAAATTCATCCCAAACTCTCTACTGCTTTCAAAAGTAAACACAACTCATGTCTTGTTGATGAGGTTTGCTTTAAAGCTGACATACTTTTACAGAAATGTGAGCTTCTGTCACATGCAAGAAGTGCTGAGCAACTGCTGAGTATCCTTATAGCCTTTTGTTGGAATTTCCAATCACACACAAAATCTTCTTTTGAAGTTGTCACTGCCTCAAGCAGCAGAAAACATTTATGATTGTTCCTTAAGAAGTATCTCCGTCTTTCGACTGATCATTTCGCTGCTTTTGAAGAGCTCACTAATGGATAGTGCAGCAATGTTGCTGGAAGGTGAGGCTGGACAGACTCAGGGGCTAATAGTACAATACTTCCTGATGGATACAGCTGCTCTGCCTTTAGACACGGTTGACCTGAATTACTAGTACTAAGGCTTGCTCTGCATTGATCACTAAACCCTTCAAAAAATTGTGTTGGAAGTCATAACTCCAATAAAAATCTGAAGAATAAAGCACATATTCAACAGGAAAAAAAAACCTGGTTGAGGTGAAGTCTTTGCCTATTGGTACATTTTATGTACCTGTTATGCGTACCTGAAGGCTACATGGAGATGGGAAAATAAACATATAAAAACTTACAGAAAGATGCCGTCTAATCAAGAGCCTTCAAGTAATCAAAATTACTTTGGCTTTAAAGTAATGGGTGGGAAGTTCAAGGGAGATATCAGAGGAAGGTTTTTTTTACCCAGAGAGTGGTTGGGCATGGGAATGCGCTGCCTGGGGCGGTGGTGGAGGCAGGTACATTGGTCAAATTCAAGAGATTACTAGATAGGCATATGGAGGAATTTAAAATAGGAGGATATGTGGGAGGAAGGGGTGAGATAGTCTTAGGTGAGGTTTAAAGGTCGGCACAACATTGTGGGCTGAAGGGCCTGTATTGTGCTGTACTGTTCTACGTTCTAAGAGCCCAGAATGGCAACCGTAGCAGTAAGTGTTGAATATGCACCATTTAGTGTTTGGCGTAAGATAGGAGAAGGGATATAAATTTCTGGAAATGGCAGGGTAGCAAAACAGTATGACACAGAATAAGTCAAAAGCTGAGGGGAGACCTGAGAGAAAAGTACATAAAATTAAGAGGGGCATAGATAGGGTAGACAGTCAGAACCTTTTTCCCAGGGTAGAAACATCAAATACTAGAGGACACAGCTTTAAGGTGAGAGGGGGGAAAGATTAAAGGAGATGCGGGGTAAGCTTTTTGTTTTACACAGAGAGTGGTGGATGCCTGGAACACGCTGCCAATGGTGGTGGTGAAAGCAGACACGATTGTGGCATTTAAGAGGCACTTAGACAGGCACATGAACAAGGATATAGATCGCGTGCAGGCAGATAGGTTTAGTTTAATTTGGCATTGTGGTTGGCACAGATATTGTGGGCTGAATGGCCTGTTCCTGTGCTGTACTATTCTATGTTCTGTGTGTAAATATGGGCATATCTGAACATTCAGAAATAGGGAGAGCAATGACATTCACTGTTCTGCTGTAATATATGACTAGGCATATGACAAGCACTGTAAAGATGTACCGTAACTCTATCACTGCAAACATTCATTCCCTCCACCACAGGTGTATCGTGGTTGCAGAGTAATGCCAATGCACTGGCATTACTCGCCCACACTACCCTGACAGCATCCCTCGACCTCACAATTGGTGCCAGCAAGAAGGATAAGGGATGCAGGTGCATGGGAGCAGCACCAACTGCAGGTTCCCCTTTAAGTTGCACACCATGCTGTCTTTGAAGTCACCAGTCCATCATTGTCACTATGTCCAAATCCTGGACCTCTTTCTTCAACAGCACTGAGGGAATACTTTCACCACAGGTACTATAGTGGTTCAAGAAGGTGATTTACCACCACCTTCCTAACGGCACTTAGGTATGGGCAATAAATGCTGGCCTTGCCAGTGTTGCCCAGATCCCGTCAAGTAATGAAAAAATCAA
This sequence comes from Pristis pectinata, assembly GCF_009764475.1. NCBI lineage: Eukaryota > Metazoa > Chordata > Chondrichthyes > Rhinopristiformes > Pristidae > Pristis > Pristis pectinata. The sequence goes on along the minus strand of NC_067411.1, from coordinate 17,733,386 downwards.
ATTCTTTGAGTTCTTTGACTATCACAAACTTTCAAACACTGGAAATTTCTTCATCTTGATTCCTGTGCTCGTGGCAATTTTGAGGCTGCAAACTCCAGTCAGGCCGCTCGTCACTGTATGACGACACTATTGTCTGCGGAATCTCCTCCAGCAGGACCTTCCAGTTGGCATCCTGGAATTAACCAGGGCTGCCACATCAATTTGCTCAAACCCTTCAACAGCACATGCTGGGAACTCAGGCAGAGAGGTCAAGACACCCACCTTCCATGTCTGAATTTCAAATTTACATTCCAGTCGCACAAACGTCTGCTTGTCAATTTATATTAAATCATAAACGTTACACCCTCCTGTTTTTCATGGGAAGGATTCTGCTCTCCAACATATGTTGTCAATAAAAAAATAAGTTAATTTTCATGCTAAATATGTACAAAAAAAACAGTGCATTTATTTTGTTCATTCATTTCTCGGGATCTATTTATTGCCTTGTCTCTAATTGCCCTTGAAAGGGTAGTGATGATCTGTCTGCTTGAACAGCTACAGTCCCTCTGATGAAGGTATCCCCTCAATGTGGTTGGGTAGGGAGTCCCAGGAATTAGACCTGGTGAAGGTGAGGAGCCTTCTACCGAGCATCTCAGACTTCCAACCTTTCATATTATCTCAAAGTCAATAACATACTCTTGAAAGGTGCTTCCTCTTGTAATGTACAACATATAACCATTTATTTGTGCAGAGCAGGCTCCCATGACAATGTGGTAAGGACAATATAGTCTGATTTTTTTGTAAATATTGATTGAGGGATAAATATTGGCTAGGAGAACAAGGCTAACTCCCCTTTTTTTTGAAATAGTACCAAGGGTTGTTTTATGGCCACTTAAGAAAGCAAACAGGAACTTGGTGTTGCATGTCATATGAGATATGTCACCTCCTTCTGCATTGCACTGAAATAATAGTCTGGATACTTGTGCTTAAGATCCTGGGGAAGGACTTGAATACAAAATCTTCTGATTCAGAGGCTCAGTGCATCACCAATTCAGCCACAGCTGACATTTACATGTGGTTCTGAGAACTGTTAAATATACCTACCTCTCTGTCAAGAATGTACTACTGGTGATTAGAATCAAAATCAGGTTTATTATCACTGACCTATATGACATGAAATTTGTTGTTTTGTGGCAGCAGTACAGTGCAAAGACATAAAAATTACTGTAAATTAAATAAATAGTGCAAAAATAATGAGGTAGTGTCCGAAAGTGAGATACATTCAATCCATGTTAGTGACATGGGATTCATTAACATTCAATTGATGTTGAACATTGAATTTTCCAATTACAAGTAACACACACCCCTTGTGTTCTCCTCCCATACACACTGACCTATTCATCTAGTTTTCTCTTCCCTTTGTTTACCTCTCCCACCCCCCAACCGCCACTTCCTCACCTGGTTCCGTCTGCCCATCATCCCCTCCCCATCAGGTTCCACATATCACCCACCAGCCTCCATCCCAGCCCTCCCTCATACTGCTTATACTGGCAATCTTTCCTCTTCCCTCTAAATCCTCATACCCGAAATGTAGATTGACACCTCTTGCCTCCACAGATGCTGCTTGACTCACTGAATTCTTCCAGCATTCTGTTTTTGTTCCATGTTAGTAGCATTTGATTCTGACACCTCAGGTGACTGTTTAGGTTTTCTACCCATGCTCTGTACCGGGGTAGGGACTGTGATTAACCAATGATGTCACATTGGGGAATTGAAGTCAAATTTTTGCTCTAGTTTATTGTCCATTGAACGGGGATCAGTACACTTGGGTCCCCTCCCCCAATGCCAGGGAGCTGGTCTTTTTATCAACCTGTTATGTCTCTGGGGCCCACATATTGCCCCTTGTGACATGGAGCTGTATTAAGTGGCAGTGTGCTACCCTTGTTGACAATAACAGGAACATTTCAGGCAAACCAATGCTTCCACACTCATCAGCTATTGAAAATTTAAACTGTGGGCCTGGGATTTGTAATTTGCTCATTTAAATTAAATTCTGATTAGATGTGTAACAAATTGCAGGAAAGGGTAAGTGAGTGAATTAAACCGAAATGAAGTTACTTCCTACAGATTACTGGATGTTTTAAATCTTAAACCTGGACCAACACTTGGTTTAATTTTGTGCAACAGTAGTGCTTGACACAGGCCCCCACGTGACCATGAATCACAAAGGGGGGACTGCAGATTGTCTACTCAAGATCTCCTCCTCCCTGATGGTTGGAATGTCATTCTAGTGTTATAGGGAATTCCCTTGAAGCAGGGACTGGGATGCATTATGTGGGGCAGACTGGAAGAAGTTTACTCTGCATCTATCTGAACCAGACCCAACCTGGGAGAATCTCGTATGGAATTGGGAAGAGTTTTTGACAGAGTCAAATTCCGATGGTTGAAAAACAGGAATAGATGGTTGGAAAGATTTATTCTTTGATAACTGTAGCATCTTTCCCAGATTGTAGCATATCTCACTTTAGGCTTTTTTTTGTTGCAGAATTTTATCACTGACAGAGAGAGACTTGCATTTATAAATGACCTGAATTCTTAACAAAGGGCCTTTTAACCTGAGCAAAAAGAGCAGAAAAAAATGAACAGATTGTTTTTCTGATACTTGGCAGTGGCTGCAGACTGACCGAATATTTTGGAATAGTTGTGAGACTACAGAAAGTTAAGTGTTTGTTGCCCATAGTGGGTGTCTTTAATTGATAAGGGTTGCACTCTTCACAGCCAATTCCAGCATTCTAACAAAGACCAAGAAGAGGAATAATCATTGGGTGGGTTTCACTTTAAGACAACCTGAATGCACTGTGGACCAGATCATTTTGATAATAAATTCCACACTGTTGTGGCATGTTCTACAACAATATTCAGGTGAGGTTTATTTCTGATTTAAAATGATTTTTCTAAATTAGTTGCCCTGATAGATCATGAGCTAAGTTTAAAACAGAGCACCCAAATCTATCAAGTCCAGCTTTTTCCATCCAGTGGAATTGAATATCTCCTTGCATTCTTCCACTGGTCCTGAAGCTTCATTCATGTTTTTGTCAACCACTAACTCTATCATACAAAATCTCCAACTTGTCCAATACTCTTCTGCCCTCGTTTGGTGCTATACTATATCACGATTTCAAATAACTTTCCTACTAGCTTTATTAACCTCAGTTGGTTCCTCATACAACCACACCCCCCAAAAAAAATCACTTTTGTCACACCCATGAATCCGAATTGTTGTTGTCGATTAAAGATTCACTATGAACTTGGAGCACACTGGACAGACACTTCACTACAGCATTTGAGCACAGGCATCATCATTGGAGATACAGGGCAGAAGGTCTTCCCGAACATGTAAGTACAGCTCCACCTTTGAAAGTTAAGGAACTGAATTTTGGAAATAGAGTTCAATGCAGATACAGCAGGGGATAAATTTCTATGTAATTTCTCTCAGTTGAATTGTTAAATTCAGTTGAGTATTCAAAAGGCCTTGAGACTCTCCCAGTTTATTGGCCATCATTCTTTTCTCAATCTGCACTCACACAAATAGATTGTGCCATCATTTACTGAGTTGTTTTATTTAGTTTGTGTACAAATTGGCACAAAAGACTCACTCCAAATCTATTGTAATGCATTAGTTGTTAAGCATTTGGGATATCCTGGCAATACCATGAGGTGCTTTGTAAATGCAAGCTTTCTCATTGTAAATCTTTCACCATATCATCCAAAAATAGGCATCAGTTTTGACATGTTGATGACCCGCAGTTTTATTCGCCATCATCTCTCTTGACCCTCTCAGCCATACCAAGATTGGATGAGCTTTGCTCCAATCAAACACTGAGTAACACTGAGGCCATTGTCTTTGCTTCGCGGCCACATTCGCTTCCTGCTGACTCCATTCTCCTCCCTAGCAAATGTCTGAAGATGAAGCCAAATGGTCAGAAATTTGCTCTTCTCATTTCTGATTCCAAGTTTATCTTTGTACTTCGTATCCACACCAGCGCATATTTCCACCAATGTAACATTGCCCCATTCCACCTCTGTCTGCGCTCATCTATCCTGAAGCCCTCACTGGTGTCTAGATTAGCTCAACTCTCAACTATATTGACACACCTCTAGTCACACATCCCCACCCCCTCTGCAATACCCTACACCCATTGTTCCACTCTCCACAAAACTTAAGGTCATCCTAACATTTGCTGCTCGTGTCCAAATCCACACATTTCATTCACCAATCCCTCTTCCTAGGCAGTCCCTCAGGATGAAGACGAATTACTTCCACTTCAGTTCGGTGGGTTCTGAGGTGACCAATGAGGACAATGTGGTATCGGCAGCCTGTCAGAGGGAGTGCTATCTCTCTGCTCTCCCTCTACTCTGCCACTGACCTCACAGTACCAACTCTGCATTGACCAGCTTTTCCCCATCTTGGCTCATCTTTGTCCCTTCTAACATCCCTTTGAAAGTGAAGGCCTCAGATTCCCATCCGGTTACCTACCAAATATTATTAGGTCATTTTGAAAAAAAAATGAGCAATTGAAGTTCAAGAAAAAGTGGAGCTTACTTAATCCCAATTAATTAATAAACTCAACAGATCTGAAAGATTCCATTTCCAGAAACGGTTGGTCATTTGCACATCACCAATATTATTAATTTTATTTCATTTCAGTAGTCTTTTTCTTTTGTATTTACGTAAATAACAGTATTTGGCATCAAAAACTGCACATAATTATATGCTTTTAACACATTCAGGACTTAAGCAATACTTCCCTTAACCATAGAAATAATTTGGTGGCAAATGCCTCAGGGGTGCAGGATAACAGAAGCAGAGATGGAGGAAGAGCTAGAGAAGGAGCTAGAGATGGAGAAGACAGAGTGAGAGATAAGGAGAAAGGACTGTCAATTTATACTTTAGTGCACTTGTTGTTTCCTTTTGCTAACCTACATGTATCTATCCAGAGCTAGAGGGCGGCTAGGTCACTGCTGCTCAACAGAATACAGCAATAGTATATACAGAAGCTTGCACTTATCATGAAACACCATACAATATACTGCTTTAGCATGAAGTTGTGGCTGTATAGGCAGCAGCAATCAAAAATGTAATGAGTTATGTTGTCAATTTTTCAATGGCGTTATTCAAGGAACAAACATTGGCCAACATAGCAGGAGACGTTCACTTCACTTTAATTTTTCCATGGGCTTTGCTACATTGCTTTGTGCATCAATCTGGGCAATTCCCTCCCTCGCCGCAGCAATCATCACAAAATAGCAAATTAGCACTCATTGAACTCCAGCATTCAAAACACGGGCTTTTGGGAATGCCGTATTTTTTTTTAAGTAGTAAACAAGAAAATCTTTTGTTAAAAAAAATTGGTTAATCTAAAGTAATTGTTTTTTGTTTGTATTGCTTTAGTTGTTCCTTCTGTGTGCCAATCCCAAAATTAGGAGTCTTGTACATTAGTATTTTCGGAACACAAGAAGAATAGGAATGTGTAGGACTTGTGTTGTTGTTAAATTGAAAATAAATAACATGATACCATTTTTCAAAATTGAAACTTTAAAAAAAACTGGAGAATGAAACTGGATTTATTCCTTTCGCATCAAGCTAAATGTACTGTGTTAAAGAGAGCTCAATTCAATGTGTAGCTCAGGATAGGAAGGGTTGTACAACTGTATCATATCACAAACATACCATGCATAATTGGGAAAGGCTTGGAAAGGGGAGTGCAGCCAGGAAATCCATAAAAACCTCAGAAAAAGATGGTCTGAAGCAAATAGATTGAAAAGGACATTAATCCTTGAGAATAGTATTTTTCACAACCTCACAAGCTCATCTCAGCCAGGAAGCAGTTATTTAGAATTTATACAGGGACATTTTGGGTATAGGATATAGGATGATGTGATGAACAAAGTGAACAAATAAGCTGCGATGCGTTCCCTATGAGATGAGCAGAGGCGGAAAGCATCAGTGATTTCAAAAGGGATTTAGACAAGCACTTGAAGAAATTAACTTTGCATACTACAGAGATAATCCTGGGAAATTGGACTGACATTCAGATTGTGCTGCACGTTCAGTTGACATAGACTCACTGGGCTGAATGGTTTTCCTTGAATCACTATGATTCATGACCCCAAAAGATTTGGAATGCTTTGTTTGTGTGATGGATACAAATTGAATACTCGTCTTCAAAAGACAATTTTATAAATATTGAAGGAGGAATCTGGGGAAAGGGCAGAGGGAGAAGAACGAATGATTTTACAAAGCATCTATGTTTTAATAGGCTAGCATGAGAGAAATAAACTGTCTTGTAATTTGCTGAAAAATTGTAAAAACCCCAACTGGCTCACTTAATGTCCTTCTCTCCATCTGTACTTTCCACTCCTACCCAATTTGGCTTATATGGGATTCCAGCCCCATATTGTGAAGTTGACTCCTGGCAGGACTCAACTGTAAGCACAAGCATCCCAGCATCCTTACAGGATAGCCTGAGATGGGTAATAAATCGGCCTTTACCAGTGATATCCATGTACTGAATAACAAGAGTATCAGTATAGGCTGCACCACAGTGTGGCAGTGGTAAAATTTAGTTCAGGCTTAACATGCCTTATTTCCTCCCATCATTAGTCCTGAAAAGCATTAGTTGTTTTCCATTGCTGTTAATTAATAGTGCCACACGCCATTTCTTTCAGGTTCCAACATCCTTGCTATAAACGTGAGGGCAGCTGTCTATTTTCACATGTGCCTCGGCAGTTGAGACCTCGTTTGGTTATGCTGCTGCACTTATGCTGCACAGTATTGGATAAGATAGAAATAAAAACACAAAATGCTGGAAACACTCAGGAGGTCAGGTAGCATCTGTGGAAAGAGAAACAGAGTTAACCTTTCATGATGAAGACATAAAGGCTCATCAACATTAATGATATTCCCCTTTCCAGAGATGCTACTGGAACTATTAAGTGTTTGCAGCATTTTCTGTTTTCATTTCAGATTTCTAGCATTGGCAGTTTGTTTATTTTTATTGGATGGAATAGAGGTAGAAACTGAGTTGATGACTCATCAGGCCAGGCTCATTTTTTCACCAAAGTTATATGAACCCCAGAATCATCTGCACAAATATGGGTGCATATAACCAAAGAGTGGAGTGATGTTTCCCTTCAATGTAACTGAATGATACACATGATTTGTCTACACTGATTCTCAACACTGGTGCCCTACGAGGCTGTGTACTCAGCCCTCTACTCCCAATATACTCATGACTGCATGGCCAGATTCTGCTCTAACTCCATCTACAAGTTTGCAGATGATAGCACCGTAGTAGGCCATATCTCAAAGTACAGGAAGGAGATAGAGAGCTTAGTGACATGGTGTCATGATAACAATCTTTCCCTCAATGTCAGCAAAACAAAAGAGCTGGTCACTGACTTCAGGAAGGGGAGCCGTGCGCATACACGTCTACATCAATGGTGCTGAGGTTAAGAGGGTTGAGAGCTTCAAGTTCTTAGGAGTGAACATCACCAATAGCCTGTCCTGGTCTAACCACAAAGATGCCACGGCCAAAAAAGCCCACCAGCGCCTCTACTTCCTCAGGAGGCTAAAGAAATTTGGCATGTCCCCTTTGACACTCACCAACTTTTATTGATGTACCACAGAAAGCATCCTATCTGGATGCATCATGGCTTGGTATGACAACTGCTCTGCCCAGGACTACAAGAAACTACAGAGAGTTGTGGACACAGCCCAGCACATCACATAAACCAGCCTTCCCTCCTTGGACTCTTGTCTATACCTCTCGCTGGCTTGGTGAAGTAGCCAGCATAATCAAAGACCCCATCCACCTGGGTCATTCTCTCTTCTCTCCTCTCCCATCAGGCAGAATATACAGGAGCCTGAGGGCACATACCACCAGGCTCAAGGACAGCTTCTATCTCACTATTAATGACTCATCAGGCCAGGCCCATTTTTTCACCAAAGTTATATGAACCCCAGAATCATCTGCACAAATATGGGTGCATATAACCAAAGAGTGGAATGATGCTTCCCTTCAATGTCACTGAATGATACACATGATACCTTATACAATGAGATGGGCTCTTGACCTCACAATCTACCTTGTTTGATCTTGCATATTATTGTCTACCTGCAATGCACCTCCCTGTAGCTATGATACTTTACTCTTATTCTGTTATTGTTTTTACTGTATACTACCTCAATGCACTGTGTAATGAATTGATCTGTACAAACAGTATGCAAGACAAGTTTTTCACTGTATCCCAGTATAAGTGACAATAATAAACCAATACCAAAACCAATACCAATACCTGAGCACTTAAAATTAAAAATATCCATCTCCAGTAAGTGTTACCTATTAAATTGGGCTAGTTGGTTCAACAAGAGCTCAGTTGCCTGATTGGTAGTAACCATTTTATGATTCCTGAATTTCTTCATCCTTCTGGAGACAGAAAAAGTCAGCAGGAGGCTAGTCAGGTCAACACTGGCCTATCAAATTAATTTGATATCAGCTGGCCTGGCAAAGAAGGAAATCCCATTCAGCAAGTTTACATTTATTCTCAGTGGAATACTCAGTATTGACTTACCTATGGAAGAGACTGACGAAGATATCAATTCTCCAGGAGCTTTTCTGAGGACTTCCATCATAATTATGAAGAACCCATAATAAAGTTTAATCCCAGAGTCACTCCTAGAGAAATGTTGCAGGGACTGCAAATCATAGAATACTGAACCATTACATCAAGATTGTAAAACTGGTATTAATTTGTTCCAGCTGCATTAAGGCATGCAGATGACCCAGAACTTTGTGCTCCCTGTAGATTATTAAGACAATATTCCAGAGTAGCATCCCAGTGGTTTCAACAGCTTGTACTTCACATGTCATTCAATTATGTCCCTCTGTCATATAGCCCATCAATCCCACTCTTGTGTTAATTAAACATTTTTGGAAGAATTTATCTCTGCTTCCTAATGCTCTACTCAACATACATATGAAGTCAAAAAGGAAACAAAAGATATTTGGAACATAGCTCACCAGGGGAGTCTTGCATAGCAGAGTAGAAATGAACAAAATGTACATCTTATTACTACCTAACAACCTAACAGTCTCAAGTGTAGATAACTGGGATATGCTCTTTTTTTCATTCCAAGCTGGCTTACAATGTTTTTGGGAAGGGCTGCTGACATCCTCTAAAGGGTTAACTGAGAATTAATTACATTTTTAATTGTTTCTCTTCCATCTTATTCTCAAAAGAGCAGAAGTGAGAGGAGTTTCAAAAACTGCTGAATGTCCCTAGCTTGTATCTAGTCTTGTCAAGGTAAAATTAATCAGGGGTCCTTGCAAGAATTAACTAATCTTTGTTGACAAACTGTGAATTAATAGGCAGCTTGTTGTTGGCACTTTATAAATATCAGGGGAAGTATTACTTAAACCTGCAGAATTTCATTACAAACAAAAAAGTTTTTTTTCAAATTCCCACTTGCCTGAATGAGTTTGAAGAAAACCCAAAATGCTGTGAGCTCAAGAATTACAGTAAAAACAAGGCAGCCAATCGATTCTCACTTTACCACTGAAGATGTGAAAACATTACTAATGCCATTTAACCATCTGATCTGATTGAACGGTAACCTTGAATCAAATGGTTATCTCCTCATCTTTGTAAGAATATGAAATTATTTTTCTAGGTCAAGTAAAGGTAACCATTCACTTTCAACAGAAGACCAACCAGCCTGCTGCAGGTGAATAGTGGGTCACCCAAACTTGGAATAAAGTACTGAAGAAACACTTAAGTGTTTATGGAAGAATATATTTACAGCTTCATGCATGGAGCTCTCCTGCATTGCCTGATATTGGTGTGAAGGTGGGTACATGTGCAGCATTCTGAACAAGAAAGTCACTCAGTCCATAGATCATTTACCCCACACCATGTTACTTCTACAGCACACAAATCACTTCCAGAATAGAATAAACACAGAAAAATGCTGTAAACATAACACTCTTCAATCAGCCTTTTGACTTATATTTCAGGCATCGACCTTGGATCAGAGTTGTTGTGAAGGAAGGATCTCCACATCAAACTATATACAGATGATCGGAGACCTTGTGCCTTGAGTATTTTCTATTTTAATTTTATTTACTAGCACTTGCTCTGTTCTTTTAACTCTCATGTAGAGGTGCAAGTAGATATTCACAGGACATGGAGATTGCTGGCAAGGTCAACACAATACCCATACCTAGTTACCCCGAGTGATTTGCTAGCCCACTTCAGATGATGGGTGTCACAAAAATAGAAGAACGGCTAAAAAGAAAAGTAACAACAAGTTTATGCACTGTTGATGTTCTAAAAGTTGGCAAGCAATTTATGCTCCTTGAGAAAGAATATAAAGCAAAATGAATAACACGGTCTGTATAACGTCTCACTCAAGGGAGGAAGCTATGCAATTCACTTTGATTTTGTTATCTTTGAATTAACTGTTGCACACTTAGTGAGGGCTTAGAAACGTTCCACCCTATTTACCCAACTGTGTCTTTGGAGGCCGGGAGTGCAAATTCACAAAGTGCTGATAAACTTAAGTGCTGATAGATAGCACAGCTTCAGATAGATAAGATTCTTGCCCTGTTTATGTTGGTGGTGGGGGGCTGGGCTCAGTGCTTGGGGCTACGGAAGGTCAGCTTTCCCAAGTGATGCACGTTTGAAGCATTCAGCACAGTGTGTGAGAGCCTCAGTTATTTCTGGAACATAAGCGGAGAAAGATATCATGGATTGGTGCAGAGGAAGGAAAAAATTCAGAATTCTGTTGTATAATCAGCAATTCTTGCTAAGTCAATTGTAACTTTTAAATCCAAAACAGATGGATTTTTGTTAAACAGTAAAAGGAAAAGGCAAGTACATGGAGTTGTCACCAGTCATCCATGATCCTATAGAATAGCAAACAGAAAAAAAGCCTAATCCTGTTCCAGTATTCCCACGTTTCTATGTAAGGAGACTAACCGAAAATGACCTAGGGGAATTTTCTAATTCCTGGTTCCTTTTACGTTCCTCTCATTCCTAAACTGCAACCAATAACAATAACTTACATTTATAAACCTCTCTTAATGTATTAAAGCATTCCAAGTTGATTCACAGGGGATGTGAACAGTATGATTGAGATTCAGCATGGAAGGCTGTAACCAAAGTCCTGTAACCCTATAAATACAGCTGAGTTGAGGAGTCATGCTCACCAGCTGAAGTTCCTTAGCAAAGACATATAATTATTGTAAATCATTTTTATCAGTAGGTCTCATGTCCGGGGGAAGATGACGGCTGGTACATTATGCTGATAAATGTGACTTTACAGTTGAGAGTGGTGTTTAAACTCACTGCCTCACCAAAGAAAAATCTGCAGTTTCTTACGGAAGGGAATGAGATTAAAATTCAATGAACCTGCTCTCCCAGTGTGAGCCACGCTTGAAGGGAATGTAGGTCAGAGAACCAGGGTGACATTATCTCCGAAAGGTCTGAATAAACAAGGTAAAACTTTATATATGTACTGTCCCTAAAAGAAAGACAAGCAATGTATTAAGTTTAAAACTGCATGAAATTTGATACCCACTCTTGAAAGGTCTTCTTGTTGGTGCTTTAGGAAGGAATTCTGTTCTAATCGGCTTTGTCATTTTGCAATTTGATGTGCTGTTCCTGGTACACACCAGACAATCGTATAATGTTAAAAAACATGAAGGGCAAAGCTGTAATGGACAGCCACTGACTTGAGTCCCTCCATTGTGGGAAATGTCTACAATCCACTCTTAAAATTAACCCAGTAATACTTCTGTTGTGTAATCCAATACAGTCCCAGATTCCTCCATTAATAGCTTCTGATATTGGATCATAAAATCAGGCAGACATTCTTATTGTTTTTCCTTACTTTCATATTCAAACAGCTGGAAAATCTTCACATTGAACCAATTGACCATGTTAACAAAAAGCAGCTTATGGTAAAGCTGTTTAAGGTGTAGTTGGGGGATGTGCTGTCTTTGCAAAAAGAACCATTTTTTGCTTGAAAAACAGAAAATGCTGAAAACACTCAGCAAGTTAGACAGTATCTCTGGAAAAAGGAACAGTCAGTGTTTCAGATCTGTAAATCTTCATCAGAACTTTCTTTGCTTTGTTGTTCACTGTGTTGATGGTCAAGTGAAGCTGCAAGATCATATCACTTTAAATAGACATATCTGTTATCTTGTAGGGGGAAATTTCTTAGGAGCAAGCATAAAATCTTTTTGATTTCTGAAATGTGTCAGAATTGCTGGTACAGCATTATGTGATCAGGATTGCTGTGGATTCCTACGATTCACCTCCGTTTCGGTTTGATTTATCTGAATTCAAGTGGAGGTGAATCACAGGGGCTCTGAAACTGATTGAGTTCCTGCTTATGTAATTTTACAACAATGTAAAATGGACTCTATCCAATTGTCCACCTCTCATTTGTTACCTCTGGACATCACAGAACATATGTACAACTGAAGTTTCTTTGCCGGAGACTTCCCAACCAAGGAAAATGAAGCTCGGTGAACAGTGTGCAGCTAATTTGATGCTGCATATTGTATACTATTACTTAATTATCCATGTTCCCATGTCTAGGACTGTGAGCTTTATCATCAATTCTATAATAATCTTGATCCAGAAAGAGTGAGAAGAACAGGTTTAAGATTTGTTATGGTGTCTTACTGATGAGTAATGCAGCACAAACAGACATTCAGCCTATCGACATCCACGTCAACCAGTGGGAAGCCATTCATGTTAATCCTATCTTCCTGTACTTGGCCCATAGTCTTCAATTCTGAGGCAATTCAAATTGCCTCGACACTTCTTAAATGCTATCATTGACTGTGCTTCCACTATTCTCTCTGGCAGTGCATTCCAGGTACTCGCCAGCCTCTGGGTAAAAACCATCCCACTCAGATCTCCTCCAGGTGTCTTACCCCTTACCCTAACTCTATATCCTTTGAGTCTTGGAGTTGAATCAGCTGTCATCTATCAATAACAACTGCATCTTGCATTTTTATGTGATCTCTAATGCAGTTAAATCTCCCAAGGCTCTTCAGTGGAACATTTGATAGTGAGCTACATTAAAACTAACACAGGTGATCAAATGCTGGAACAAGACGTAGGTCTTAAGGGGTGATCACCATAAAAGTGGCCAGCTGATCTAGATTTCAGACATACTTCAGTATAGCTCAGCTTCATCAAGACAGATTGGGAGAACATTTGGAAGGGTGTAAGGGGGAGAAGACAAATGGGTGTGCTAGTAATGTGGAGGCAATCATTCACAAGCTAAAATAAGTGCTAAATTTTCCTTGACGTAGGCATGTCTATTTTACAATGTTTGCTGTTTCATATCGACACCATTGTGCCATTCACCCGCTTAAATGATGTCTCACACAACACAAAACTAACTGGCAAATTATCAGCTACTTGTCGACTGGAAAATTATTATTGGCTTTTCAACTTTATGAAATGATCTAATTAAGCAGCAGCATTATCTATGTTAATAGAGCCCAATGAACTATTATATAATAGTGCCAAGTGTGATGTGGCTTGGCAGAGTGTCACAGTGTATGTGGGGAAGCAGCCATTCCAACAGTGCTAATACAATGATTCAGCTCCACTAATGCTTTAATTGACAACTTATGCCAGAACCTACAGGAAAGCAATTGAGCAGTACAGACAAGAAGGGCCTAGCAATACTGGACTTAACTGTCAAGAGCTGGATAAAAATTTCGAGGGTAGATGTCCCATTAAAAAAAAATGACTTGTATTCCTATAGCACCTTTCACAATTTCTGGACATCGCAAAACATTTACAGCCAATAAACAACTTTGATGTATGGTCACTGCTGGAATAGCAATTTGCAAACAGCAAGCCAATTTGTAAATAGAAAGTTTCAACATTTAGAATGTTATGATAGCTAAATAATCTAAATTTCTGCAATGCAAAACACTGACACTTCCTTACCCCCCCCAACAGATGCTGCTTGACCTGTTGCGTTACTCCAGAAGTTTGTTTTTTGCTCCAGATAGCAGCATCTGCAGTCTCGTATTTCTGAATTTCTGTTGTTTTGCTTGGGAGATATGTACTGCTAGGGATATTTGAATCACAGAGTCATTGAGTCATAGAGTACAGAAGTAGGCCCTTTGGCCACCACATCTATGCTGACCAGAACGTTTCATACTGAATCAAGGGAGCGGATATGGGCCCTGGTAACACAGATTTAGACTGAATCTGAGGAATAATTTTTTTCACCCAGAGGGTGGTTGCAATCTGGAACTCACTGCCTGAGAAAACAGTAGAGGCAGGTACTTTCACAACATTTAAGAAGTATCCTATAGTGCTTGAATCACCAAGGTATAATAGGCTATGGACTAAGTGCTGGTAAAAGGAATTAATATATATTGGTACTTCATGGTTAGCTTAGGCATGGTGGACCAAGCAGCCTGTTTCTGTGCTGTGTGACTATCTTACGCGAAAGATGGCACCGCTAACAGTGTAGACCTCCATCAATAGCATTCTGAGACTAGGGTGGTCCATAATTGGCAAGATCCCTGGATACAAGCCCCATTGGCTATGACTTGACCTCAATTCCTTGGACAACTAGCTTCCCTTTAGCCTAACTGATGATGAAGCACTACACTGAGGGAGTGTCAAAAGTTGCCAGAGTCTAGTCCTTCAAGAAAGAAGGAAAGTAAAAATGGTAAGGTTACTAAAATGTTGGAATCTGTGCATATAGTAAAGCATAGAATCTGATAAACTATCATTTAAGAGAAGACTTACAAGGATTACACCTAATCACATGTAGTAAGTAGAAATGAATACTGTGGGGAGGAAGAGTGAAAGCATTTGTGTTTTCATTTGGGTTTGCTTAATCAAAGTGATAATGCTTCATGACCAATTTATGCTCATTTACAGTGAATAATTAAAATAGGCCACTCGTTAAAATAATCCACGCTTGCAGCAACATTGGAAGCAGAGACACTAAATTTTGTCCATGAGAGATGTTTTTTTTCAAACACAGTGTTTACAAATCACATGATGTCAATCTGTGCTATCTTGATTGGCAGGTGTGAGTGTCACAGAATCAATGCTGCCATGATTTGTAAACACTGTAATCACTATTTAACTTGGCTCTGATGAATAAATTAACGACATATCTGAATTTGGACTGGGAGGGAAGCACAGACTGAAATTCTGGCCTTGATTAAAATGCATACTAATATTTCACTTTTTTTTCAGTACTCACAATTTAGGTGCATTACTTTGGCTGCAGGGATTTTGCACAGAGGAGTTACATTCATAAAGATTATCTGACTGATTGAGAGATTTTCCTCCTGAGAGATTATCCAATCCGAAATAACTGTCAGGTGTGATTTTGCCAATCATTACCTCAGTGTGTGAGTAAGTGAAGCGTTGAACATGTGTTTTAATGTTCTGGCCAGAAAGTTCTGGAAGTTATCTAACATCAAACCCAGCTTGAAAGCAGCTTCAAGAGCAGCAAACAATAACTAAATAGTCCTTGTTTCTTCAGTACAGTTTAGGCAATTCTCCAATAACACAAAATTGTTTCCTATATTACAACTGTGATTGCACTTCAAAAGTAATTCATTGGCTGTAAACCCTTTGGGACATCCTGAAACTTGCTGAATGAATGTTGATTCTTTCTAATTAACCTTCACAGTCTCCCCCACACTATAATCCTGGGAAGGGCTGCTGTCAGAATTCAACCTTGGAAACATTTTATATTGGCACAAGTTCAGCATTGATACCTAATGTGTAGACTGATGTTAATGTATGGTAAATGAATAGGGGAAACATCTGGGTTTAAGAATAAGTATTATGCTGAACGATGCAGATATAAGACACTGTATGTACACTCAGATTGTAGAAACTGAGAGGTATTAAGTACCGGGTTTCGTGCCATTCCTCCATGTGACTCTCCTATGAAATCTAAGTACTAGTTGAATCACCAGCTGAGAAATACTGAAGTCATCTATGTCTCTAAACAGCCCCAGAATAAAAGCTCTGTACTGTATTACTGATAACTCTGTTTATGCACTGAACTTTACTCACATTATTCCTGGGATCAGTATAACTGCGAATGTTTCCACCAGCATAAATTGGTCACTGAACCCTCTGCTCTGTGCCAAGTGTTATAATTTATGCCTTAAGGCAATGTAATTATCTCATTGATATTCTAATGTAACTACAGATGGTGAAAGTGGTCATGTTGTACTTGGTTTACAGAGGAAATATTTCTGAAACTTGGGAAAACTTAGAGATTCATTTGGCTCCAAAAAACCCAAAAGATTATACATAAAAACTATAAGTTAGAAAACTAGCCATTTGATCTGAATTGTTAATCAGTAATAAATCCTTTGTCTCCCTAATTTCAAAAGCTTCAGTCTGTATAACCTCAAAATATAAGATTAAGAGTTTGACTTTCAGGCTTATTCACACTAAGTAATCGTGGATCGTGAGGTCCATAACTTCCCACTCAGTGCTAAGGGAGAAGGTTGGAGCAGCCAGTTCCAAACTCAGTTCCATTGCTTTTCAAACCAGTTTATCAATCTGAAGGTTGCAATCAGCTCTGAAAATGACTCTGTCCTGTGGTGAGGTGTTAGTGTCTGGCATCAGGGTTTAGACTCGAGTCACAATGCTGCTGCATTCCTTAAGGAAGCTCACTGTGCCCAAGGATGCTTTATGTTGGTCCTGTATAAGAAACTGAGTGTTCAAGCTTTGTCAATGTTCCCAGGATCCACCATTTCATTTAAGTAACTTTTGTAACAAAAAGCAAATCAGCAGAATAGAATTGAGCAATGGAATAATTTTGCTGGCTCTCCATAAAATGATAAACTAAAATATAAATAAATTGCCCATCTGTGGTTGCTCAGTATCTAACAGGAAAAAAGTTTGAATACAAAAAACAGAGTTGCATCTATTTTATGTAATCCATGACACATGAAAGCTCCTCTACTTACAATGCATTGCAGGTTTACTCTAAATTATTATCAGTCTGTAGCCGAACGTGGCACGTGGCAGAAAAGAAAATGCAGAGACGTGGAGGCTGTACTGGAGCACACTTTACTGACTGAAACAAAGCGCGTGCGCTCACAAAATGGCCCAAGAGCCTCTCCGGTGGAAGTGACGTGAGGTCCCTGCCAGAAGGCCCACCCCGCGGTTAGTCTACATCATGCTCCCACGCGTGCGGCAGCGGCCGCCGATGGCAGTTCGAGTTCTGTGGGTCCGGGCTGCTACACCCCCCCCCCCCCCCCCAAGTATCGCCCATCAGGGGCGTGGGACCCCAGTCTGTGTGTCCCTTTTGGGTGGCCTGCCCCGCCGGCACGGTGAGGGCACCTTCACGGGCTGCCCAATGTCCAAATGCTCCAGTTTGAGGCGGACCACTGTGAAGGTCTCCTCGCGGCCACCCACCTCCACGACACACGTAGATCCGTTGTGCTGGATCACCTTGAAGGGTCCTTCGTACGGCCGCTGCAGAAGTGACTTGTGCATGCCCCTGCGAATGAAAACGTACTCACAGTCCCGGAGATCCCTAGGGACGAAGGACGGTGTAGTGCCATGTCTGGAGGTCAGAACCAGTGCCAGGCTCCCCACCTTGTCCCGCAGCTTTGTCAGCACTTCCGCCGGTGTCCCTACTGGACCTTGAGCCTCCGGCACGAACTCGCCCGGGACTGTCAGGGGGGTGCCGTAAACCAACTCCGCCAAGGAGGTGCCCAGGTCCTCCTTGGGGGCCGTGCGGATGCCCAGTAGAACCCAGGGAAGCTCATCTGTCCAGTTGGGCCCTCTGAGGTGCACCACCGGGGCTGACTTGAGGTGCTTGTGGAACCACTCGACCAAGCTGTTGGCCTGTGGGTGGTATGCTGTAGTGTGGTGTAACCGGGTGCCCAGGTAAAACAGCTGGGGTGGAAACGCAGCGGGATGGTATGTGAGCCGTACGTCCAGATGGTGGTGCCGTTCGCAGTGGTGAGGTCGGGGCCTGGGGCCACGGTACAGGTGTCCATGTTTGAGGGGGAAAGGATGCTGATCTCGGCCCCGGTGTCCACCAGGAAACGTCGCCCGGAACGTCAGTCCCAGAGGAACAGGAGACTGTCGCGATGGCCATCCGTCGAAGCCACTAGCAATGGCTGGCCCCGGCGTTTCCTGGAAAGGCACACGGTGGACGGTAGCGGCGCACGTTTGACCCCCACCTCTGATGGTAAAAGCACCATTGATCCGAATCCTCATCTTTGTCCCCCGTGGGTCTCGGCGGTTTCAGTTGTGGGGTCTTGGCCTTAAGCTGCGCGGTCGTGGTTAGGCAGATGGAAGCCGTCCCCCACTGCTTACTCTGCCACAAAATGTCCGCCCTGGCCGTGAGGCTGCGCGGGTCGCTGAAATCTTCACCTGCAAGGAGGAGGCAGCGAATGTCCTCTGGCAGTTGCTTGAGGAACAGCTGCTCGAACAGGAGGCAGGGTTTATGGCCATCCATGAGCACCAGCATGTCATCCATCAGCTCGGATGGCTTGCGGTCGCCCAGGCTGTCCATGCGCAGGAGCCGCGCAGCTCGTTCGCGGTGGGAGAGTCCGAAAGTGTGGAGGAGGAGTGCCTTGATCTTAGTGTACCTGTCCTCCGTAGGTGGATGGTGCATGAAGTCGATGATCCGGACTGCCATGTCCTGGTCAAGCGCGCTGACCACATAGTAGTACCGCGTGGCGTCGACTGTAATGCCTCGGATACTGAACTGCGCCTCAGCCTGCTCGAACCAAACGTGGGGCTGAGCGGCCCAGAAAGTCAGGAGCTTGAGCGAGACTGTGTTGTGCAAGTCGTGGGGATTCATATCATGGGTTCCAGATGCCACCTGGGTCACCAAATGTAGCCGAACACGGCGCGTGGCAGAAAAGAAAACGCAGAAACATGGAGGCTGGACTGGAGCACACTTTACTGACTGAGACAAAGCGCACGCGCTCGCAAAAGGGCCCGAGTGCCTCTCCGGCGGAAGTGATGTGAAGTCCCTGCCGGAAGGCCCGCCCCGCGGTTAGTCTATATCGCGCTCCCACGCATGCGCCCACAGCCGCCGATGGCGGTTCGTGTTCTGTGGGTCCCGGCTGCTACAAGTCTATGATTTTTATTTAAATGGATTCACTCTACATTTAGAAAGAGCAACAATCCAGCCTCAGTCAAATTCACCAGGTTCTGAAGCAAGAATGCAGCACCAGTTTCTGCACTGGTTTGTTCAGATTGGAAATTTAGAATACTTTAACCTTCGTTCCAGAGAGGAAATAATTAAAACTGTGCCTCAGATTTTGACCAGTTTGTAATAGGTAGAATCAAGGGAAACCATTCACTCATCATGACTCAAAAATGGCTCTTTTACCTCCTGTGCCCTCATACAATGATCATCAACCTGCCATGGGTTTGAACACCACCACCAATATACTGATGTAGAGGCCAGTGTCAACTTT
Source organism: Pristis pectinata (assembly GCF_009764475.1). Classification (NCBI taxonomy): domain Eukaryota; kingdom Metazoa; phylum Chordata; class Chondrichthyes; order Rhinopristiformes; family Pristidae; genus Pristis; species Pristis pectinata. The sequence goes on along the minus strand of NC_067411.1, from coordinate 17,713,872 downwards.
CAAAGAGGGACTCTGCAAAGCTCTCAGATTGATTTGTAAACATGAGTCATCAGATTTCATGCAAAATGTCTTCATTACGATTCGGGCTGGTTATTACTGATCTATTTCCTCCCGGGCAATCTGTCAGTGTTGTAACAGTGAGCTCTGAAATACAGTTCAAGTGTGAACTGTAAATGAGTGTTCCTTAGCAACAGGATGCCTCTGATCATTGGTAATACTTAGCAGATATTATCATTCTCCCTTCATCACAACAGATTAAAACAAACAATATCTCAGGGAAACAGAGGTTTGTGACAAAGCAATGACCTCATGATGCTCCTTTGGAACATACCTAACTGATTCCAAACATTAATTTTTAATATGACATGGTCTCTGGACTGCTCTTTGATCTTTTGTTGAGACTGAAAAATTGTTCTAAAGGAAGGAAGATTTATACTTTACCTTGGATGAAGGGGTTGTCTCATGAGGAGAGTTAAAACTCACTTGCATACACTGAGTTTAAGAGAATATGAATTTATTGAGTATTATAGGTCATGGATGAACACACTGAGCCACATAAGATTAAAACAAAATGATTAACAGGGTAGATGCTCTTTCCTCATGTTGGAGAGGTTAGAACTAGGGGACATAGTCTTATGATAAGAGGTTGGCCATTTTGGACTGAGATGAGGACAGGTGGCTTTGGAGATAGTGGACACACTGATTCCAAGATTACAGAATAGTTCTTACAGATTGGAAGGAGGTGTCATTGGGTGGATGCAGGGATGAAGTTTCCCATGGCTGGGATGTCTAGTCCAGGGGTAACAGTCTCAAAATAAGGGAATTAAGATGAGAAGAAAATGAGTAGTGAGTCTTTGGAATTCTCTGCCCAATAGGGATGTAGAGGCTCAGTCACTGAATATATTCAAGACAAAAATCAATAGGAAATCAAGGGACATGGGGTTAGTGGAAGCAAGCAGTGCTGAGGTAAAAGATCAGCTTTGATCCTATTGAATACCAGAGCAGGTACAAAGGGCCAAATTAGAAGCCTACTTCTGCTTCTAATTTTTATGTTCTTACTTGAACAATTGTGATAGCCCAGATAGCCCACACTACTGAGTTTACTCAATCTTTTGAGTAGGTTTCTATGTGATCATCATCAGGAAAATCATTGCTTTACCTTTGATCTTAAAATCCTGGCTAATATTGTAAATTGGTGGGGGGGGGGGGCGGGGGGTGGAATTAAACCCTTTACACCATATCATAGCCGCTTAACGATGATCAAACTTTCTGCGAAATTCCAGTATCAATCTTCAGCAAACTAATGGGTGCAGAAAAGGTTCACCAGGACATTGCCTGAATAAGAGAGTATCAGCTATAACGAGAGGATGGATAAACTTGGACTGCTTTCTCCGGAGTGTTGGAGACTGAGGTGTGACCTGATAGAATTTTATAAAATTATGAGAGGCAAAGATAGAGTAGAGAGTCAGAGTCTTTTTCCTGGGGTGGAAATGTCAAATACTAGAGGGCATAACTTTAAGGTGAGAGAGGGAAGGTTTAAAGGAGATTTACGAGGTAATTTTTTTTTACACCAAGAGTGGTAGGTACCCGAAACATGCTGCCAAGGGAAGTGGTGGAAGCAGATACAATGGCAACATTTAAGAAGCATTTTCTCTGAAATTCCAGCCTTAATCCTCAGGCACATGAACAGGCAGGGAATGACCATGTGCAGGCAGATGGGATTAGTTTGCATTATCATCATGGTCGGCACAGACATCGTGGGCCGAAGGGCCTGTTCCAGTGATGTAATGTTCCATACAATAGAACCATAGAACAATACAGCACAATACAGGCCCTTCGGCCCACCATGTTGTGCCAACCTTCAAACCACACCTAAGACTATCTAACCCCTTCCTCCCATATATCCCTCTATCTTAATCTCCTCCATATGCTTATCTAACAATCTCTTGAACTTGACCAACGTATCAGCCTCCACCACCACCCCAGGCAGCGCATTCCATGTACTAACCACTCTCTGGGTGAAAAACCTCCCTCTGACATCTCCATTGAACTTTCCACCCATTACCTTAAAGCCATGTCCTCTTGCTTTGAGCATTGGTGCCCTGGGAAAGAGGCGCTGGCTGTCCACTCTATCTATTCCTCTCAATATCTTGTATACCTCTATCATGTCTCCCCTCATCCTCCTTCTCTCCAATGAGAACAGCCTTAGCTCCTTTAGTCTCTCCTCATAATCCATACTCTCTAATCCAGGCAGCATCCTGGTAAATCTCCTCTGCACCCTTTCCAATGCCTCCACATCCTTCCTATAATGAGGCGACCAGAACTGGACACAGTACTCTAAGTGTGGTCTAACCAGAGTTTTGTAAAGCTGCACCATCACTTTGCGGCTCTTCGATCCCCCGACTTATGAAAGCTAACATCCAATAAGCTTTCTTAACTACCCTATCTACCTGTGAGGCGACTTTCAGTGATCTGTGGATATGAACCCCCAGATCCCTCTGCTCCTCTCCACTGCCCAGAATCCTGCCATTTACCTTGTACTCTGCCTTGGAGTTTGTCCTTCCAAAGTGTACCACCTCACACTTCTCTGGATTGAACTCCATCTGCCACTTGTCAGCCCAGCTCTGCATCCTATCAGTATCTCTCTGCAAGCTTCGACAGCCCTCTACACTATCCACACCACCATCAATCTTTGTGTCATCTGCAAACTTGCTAACCCACCCTTCCACCCCCTCATCCAAGTCGTTAATAAATATCACAAAAAGTAGAGGTCCCAGAACCGATCCCTGTGGGACACCACTAGTCACAGCCCTCCAATCTGAATGCACTCCCTCCACTGCAACCCTCTGCTTTCTACAGGCAAGCCAATTCTGAATCCACATGGCCAAGCCTCCCTGGATCCCTTGCCCTCTGACCTTCTGAAGAAGCCTCCCATGTAGAACCTTGTCAAACGCCTTACTAAAATCCATGTAGACCACATCCACTGCACTACCTTCATCAATCTTCCTGATCACCTCCTCAAAGAACCCTATCAGGCTTGTGAGGCAGGATCTTCCCTTCACAAAGCCATGTTGGCTGTCCCTAACCAGACCATGATTCTCTAAATGCCCATAGATCCTATCTCTTAGAATCCCTTCTAACAGCTTACCCACCACAGATGTAAGGTTCACTGGTCTGTAATTCCCTGGACTATCCCTACTACCTTTTTTGAATAAGGGGACAACATTTGCCACCCTCCAATCCTCCGGTACCATCCCCGTGGACAACGAGGACTCAAAGATCCTAACCAATGGTTCAGCAATCTCCTCCCTTGCCTCATGAAGCAGCCTGGGGAATATTCCGTCAGGCCCCGGGGACTCATCTGTCCTAATATTTTCTAACAACTCCAACACATCCTCTCTCTTAATATCAACATACTCTAGAACATTACCCTCACCAACACTGTCCTCAGCAACATCAAGACCCCTCTACTTGGTGAATACTGAAGAGAAGTATTCATTGAGAACCTCACCCACTTCCACAGCTTCCAGGCACATCCTCCCACCTTCGTCTCTAATCGGACTTACCTTTACCCTAGCCATCCTTACTGCTCTTTATGTTACGAGAAAAAAGCCTTGGGATTCTCCTTAACCCTACTCACCAAAGCCCTTTTCATGTCCCCCTTCTCGCTCATCCTCAGCCCTTTCTTAAGTTCCTTCCTTGCTACTCTATTATTCGTCACAAGCACTGTCCGATCCTTTCTGCTTACACCTTATGTATGCTGCTGCCTTCTTCCTAACTAGTTGTTCCACCTCTCTCGTCATCCACGACTTCCTTCACCCTACCATTCCTTCTCTGCCTCACCAGGACAAATTTATCCCTAACATCCTGCAAAAGATCCCTGAACATCGACCACATCTCCATAGTACATTTCCCTCCAAAAATGTCATCCCAATTTACACTTCCAACTTCTCGCCTTCATAGCCCTCATAATTCACCTTTCCCCAATTAAATATCTTCCCCGTCCTCTTGCTCCTATCCCTGTCCCATTGACAATTCTAAAGGTTATGGAGCAATGGTCACTGTCCCCCAAATGCTCACCCACCGATAGATCTGTCACCTGTCCCGGTTCATTACCTAAAACTAGATCTAATGTGGCATTCCCTCTAGTTGGCCTGTCAACATACTGTGTCAGGAATCCGTCCTGGACACACTTAACAAACTGCTCCCTGTCTAAACCTTTGGCACTAAGTAGGTGCCAATCAATATTTGGAAAGTTGAAGTCTCCCATTATAATAACCCTGTTATTTTCACATCTTTCCAAAAACTGCCTCCCAATCTGCTCCTCAGTATCCCTACTGCTACCAGGGGGGCCTACAGAATACTCCCAGGAGGGTAACTGCCCTTTTCTTGTTCCTAACTTCCACCCATACTGACTCTAGAAAGGATCTTTCTACATTATCTACCCTTTCTGCAGCAGTAACAGTGTCCCTGACCAGTATTGCCACCCCTCCTCCTCTTCTCCCCCCCCCATCCCTTTTAAAACACTGAAAACCAGGAATATTCAATATCCATTCCTGCCCTGATGTCAGCCATGTCTCTGTAATAGCCACAATATCATAGTCCCATGTACTTATCCAAGCTCTCAGTTCATCTCCCTTATTCCTGATGCTTCTTGCATTTAAGTAAATGCACTTTAGCCCATCCACCTTTCTACTTTTATAGCCTGTACTCTCCTTCTATCTTCTTAAAGCCTTCTCTACCTGTCAGATCTGACTTTTCCCCATCACCCTTCCTCTGACCTACTCCTCCGATTCCCTTCCCCCCTCGCAATCTAGTTTTAAACCCTCCTGAACCACTCCTAGCAAACCTGGAGCGCAAGGATATTGGCCACCCCTCAGGCTCTATTCTTGATGTTCTAAAACTCCAGTTATCAAGGAGAGCAGCGATGTTCAAATTGCTGAATAATGGATTTGTCCTCCTGTTCCCTGATGAAAAATATCATTGGCTACCTATTGTTTAACAGAGGATGTAACTTCTCTCGCTGCCAAAAGCAAAAATTACATCAATAACATCAAAGGACTTTTCTTTGTGTTTCTCGTGAATTTTAAATTCTAAAATTAGAATTGCTCCGCATCTAGGAGATACTATGTTCATATATGTAACAAAGCCCCTGATGGATGTTATAGAAGATTGGACACAAAATTTAGGAACCTGACCATTTACTTACAAAAACTTTAAGGGTGGCAATTTATCAGCTTAGATACCTGTCATGATGAACCAATCTAACAGACTAAAGCAAGGCAGCCAACAATGTTACTTCGGCTGCATTAAGATAAGCCTGTCGCCAGTGGAGACGTTCTGCACTTAGAAACCGCATGGCAAAGCACCAGCTACTTTGATCCCAGTGGAGATTCTCTGAATGGTGGGGTCAGTTAATGATATAGCTGTCAGAGGCCTGTGCAGTTTGGCATTCCCTGACTTCAAGCCAGTCAATCTCTCTCCTTGTCAACAGCTTCCAACATTGTCACTGCTGCTAAAAGGTTGATCTGGCAAAAGTGCTGTGGAGCTTTCTTTACTGGTATGTCTTACCAGCTTCATGGAGGAAGAGAAAGGAATGGGAGAAAGATGTTTTTTAAAAGTTCAAGGGTACAATATGTTTTACATACACATCAATGATTTCAGATTACACCTTTTGCATTTACAATATTTGATGATATTTACAACTATTAGATGATGTTAAATATCATCTAATAATTGTAAATGCAATGTTTCAATTGCTTCTATTTCCGGTTTACCATCAGCTCGGGAGTAGATTTTTGGGTTACTTGAACTGAACAATATTTTATCAAAGTCCAAATAAACTCAGAGAATTAATTAAAACATGCATCAAATATTTTTTTCAACAGAGAAAAGTAGAAATTCTAGTCAGGGTGGACCAGAATTAATGCAGTCTGAGCGAGGGTAAGAGTTTATTGTGGAACCCAATACCAGTTGGCTCCTATCATTAATTAACACTGTTGTATTGAAAGTAGTGATTCACTCCGGGATACAGTTGCATAACCAGCTCTTTGGTACTATAACCAGACAACAAGCAGCCTGAGTTTGAAGTCTAGAAATGTGTGGACATCTTAAGATAGAAATGCCAATCCCAAAGCCAAAACTGCAGGGAGCAGAACTGACTACCATAATGATCTTCTTCAAACCCACTACAGCCTTTAACTTAATCAACTGACAGGGAGTGTGGAACAGCCTCCACAAATTCAGCTGCACACAGAAGTTCTTCTCCATCTTATGTTCGCTCCATAATGCCAACCAGTGGATCTACAAAAAAAACAATCTCAGTGAACACTGGTGTCAAAGAAGACTATACAATTATCCTAAAACATTTCTCAGTCTTTCTCACTGCAATGTTGCACCTTCCTGCGGGAGTGGAGCTGACCTTCAGAACTAGTGGGAAACTGTTCAACCTAAGGTGACTTCACTCCAAAACCAAGGTTCCCTGAACTTCAGGAGTCAAGCTGCAGTATGCAGATGTTTTTGGAGTTAACACATGTTTGGAGGCTGAGCTCCTAGATCTTGTCAACTTGTTCTCCAAAGCATATGGGAGGATTGGTCTTAGCCTCAATATCTGCATGACCAAGGTCTTCAACTACTCTACCCTGGCTTCACCACACTTCCCATAGCTTGGGAACCACCTCTCAGTGAAGGCAGATATCAATGATGAAATTCACCAACACCTTTAAGGCACCAGCACAGCCTTTGGTCCATTGAGAAAAAAGCTATTTGAAGATCAAGACCTCAGACCTGGCACAAAACTCATGAGTTATTGGGCAGCAGTGACCCCTGTCTTCTGAGAGCTGGACTACTTACAGCAGGCATCTCAGGATACTGGAAAAATACCACTCATGCTGTTACTGAAAAATGATCCAGATTCACTGGGAAGGATAAGTGTACCAACATCAGTGTCCTTTCCTGGGACACTATCCCCAGCTTTGATGCTACGTTGGATAGGCAATGACATTCACATACCCGACACCAGAGGCTCAAAGCAGACACTATTCCAAGCTCTGATATGGAAGATTATCCTACAGACAGAGGAAAAAGATTCAAGGGTATGTTCAAAGCCTTCTTGAAGAAGGGCAACAATTCCACCGACGCCTGGTAACTTCTGGCCCACGACTGCTCAAATTGGAGAAGGAGCATTTGGGATGGTGTTAAGAACCTCAAGTACATGAACTGGGAGCACTCAGAAGCCCTCTGTAAGCAGCGAAAAGTGCGTATCACCTTACAAACTATCCACTGACTCGCCCTGTCAGCCACTTCCTGCCCATCTGTTGAAGAGTTTGTGGTTTCCATATTGGCCTCATCAACCACCTCATAGCTCACCAAACCGGAGCGGAAGTAAACCATTGTCAATCCTGAGGCGCTGCCGAAGAAAAAAAAGACATTGAGCATTACACAGTCACAACTTACACAGACTTGCTCCATAGTTAAAGCAATGGCTCTAGTGAGCTAGCAGAAAAATTGGAAGTGAAGCAGAAAAGCTGTAAATGGTTGAGTGAGACCTGGGAGAATTTCCCTTCTTGGAGGATTGAACTATTAGTGATTTTGTTACCAAGGCAACAAACATAAGATACCATATTCCTTTGAAGTTAATAGAACTGCTCAAACCTATTTGCTGCACCTGGATATCATTGAAGGCCCAAGTTGTTTAGTTATTTTAATTGGTGGATGTTCTCATTAGCAGAACATAAAGCTCCTTTTGAGCTCTTTCTAATCCACTTGCTTTCCAAGGCACTAAAGAGGATGCAATACTGATATAGGTTTATTAGTTCTGATGGTTTGAGTTGTCACAGAGGCTGACCTAAGGCTGGCAATGAGGACCTGCTCGAGTGTGGATGTGGTGAATGTAGGAGAGAGCAAGTTGCACTTGTCCACAACTGAGTGGAATCCTGGCAGTGACCGTCTCCGCTGACATCAATATTGAGCTGCTGTGTTCATTATGTACTGCGGACATTTGTGCTGACTCACAATTGAGGGAGTAAAATCCTGAAGCAGCCTTATGCAGATAAGATCCACAGTGGATTCTGAAGGTGATGAAAACCCTTTACTTCTCTCATCTTTCACTGCAGGAACAGCTCTCCTCGAGCAACATATCTTAACGGAGTCTGAAATTTGGTAGCCAGTGGATAGACATATTCCATACTTTCTTACGATATAGAAGACTATTTCGATCCATCGAATCTAAGCCAGTTCACAGAACAATCCTATTCATCCACTGATTTTCCGCTCAATGTATTCTCTCTACATACCCATTAACTTCACCCCAGGTTTTACCACACATCAACACACGAGGGATCATTTACAGTCGTCAATTAAACGACAAACCCGCATATCCTCCCCAACGTTGGAAGAAACCAGAGCACCTCGAGAAACCCAGGTGGTCACAGGGAGAATGCGCAAGCTCCGCAGAGACAGCACCAGAGATCGGATTGAATCTGGGTTGTTGAAGCTGTGAGGCAACAGCTTTACGTGCTGCACCGCCATGCCACCCACTGTGTCAAGCACTTTTGTGGCATGGCTATCATTTGCCATTGATCACTGGAGTTTGAGGTTTGTAAACCACTGGATAGCCACTTTGGAGATGGAGATTATCTCAACAGTACCTCCTTCAAAATTGTATCGAGGGCAGGATGCAATAATGTACCCATCGTTTGATCCAGTTTATCACATTCATGAAGAGAAGAAGGTTTGATTTGTTGCTTTTTTCACTTTTATTTATTCATTTTTTGGGGATCTGTTTGCCAGTAGCAAAGCCAGTACTTACTGCTCTTGTGATGATGGCAGTGAGATTCCCACAGTGTAGTTGGGGAGGGAGTTCCAGGATTTGGGCCCAGTGTCAGTGAAAGACTGGCAGTATGTTTCCAGATCAAAATGGCATGCATCCTGGAGGGGAATTTGCCGATGGTGGCACCTGCTGCACTCAGCCTTCTTGGTAGGTTTGGGAGAAGCAGTCGGAGTAGCCACCGTGCATTTTGTAGATGGTACACACTTCAGTCATATTGCACGTGCTGGTTGGAATGAACGTTTAGGGCAGTTGATGGAGTGCCGATGATGTAGGCTGCTTCGTCCTGAACAATGCCTCGCTTGTGAGTTGATGAAGCTGCACTCATCCAGGTAGATGGAGAGCATTCCATCACTGTCTTGACTTGTACCCTGTAGGTGGCAGAAAGGATTTGGGGTTTCAAGAAGCATCAGGCCTCAGGATAGTGTTGTAGGCCCAATCATTTTCAACTGGCTCATTAATGACCTTCTTTCCTTGAAAAAAAAAGTGGGGACGTTTGCTGACAATGTTCAATTCAGACATCACAAATACATGGTTCCAAGGTGACCAAGGCTGGGAACTGAATTTTACAGAGTCAAAGACTATGGCGAGAGAACAAGAAGGCAGCATTGGCCAACACTAATGACCTTCCTGACTAGTGGAGTAGCTGTAAAAGGCTGATTGGTCAACTTATGCTCCTGTTTATTTTGTCTGAACATTCTACTTCCAATCATAAGTCCTCAGGAAATTCCTCCATGCCTCAGTGCAGAAAGACCCAGATAACTTTCAGCCATGGGCTGATTAGTGGCAAGTAACATTCATGTTTCAAAAGTGGGAAGCAATAACAATCTCCAACAAGAGAAAGCCCAACTCGTTACTCTTGACATTCAATGGTATTATCATCTGTGAGTACCTTAACAACAATAATGTGGGAGACACTAGTGAGCAAAATCTCAATTGAACCAGTCACATAAATACTGCAGTTACCAGATCAGGTTAGAGGCTGGTTATCGGTGAGTAGTTAATTGGTGAGTATGCGCTGCTTGATATTATTATTGGTATTGATTTATTATTGTCACTTGTACCGAGGTACAGTGAAAAATTTGTATTGCATACCGTTTGTAGAGATCATTTCATTACACAGTGCATTGAGATAGTTCAGGATAAAACAATAACAGAATACAGAGTAAAGTGTCACAGCTACAGAGGAAGTTCAGTGCAGGTAGACAATAAGGTGCAAGGTCATAGCAAGGTAGATTGTGAGGTCAAGAGTCCATCTTATCGTATAAGGGAACTGTTCAATAGTCTTACATCAGCAGGATAGAAGCTGTCCTTGAGCCTGGTGGTATGTGCCCTCATGCTTCTGTATCTTCTGCCTGATGGGAGGGGGGAGAAGAGAGAATGTCCTGGGTGAGTGGGGTCTTTGATTATGCTGGCTGCTTTACCAAAGCAGTGAGAGGTATAGACCGAGTCCATGGAGGGGAGGTTGGTTTCCATGATGTGCTGGGCTGTGTCCACAACTCTCTGCAGTTTCTTGCAGTTCCAGACAGGGAAGTTGCCATACCAAGCTGTCATGCATCTGGATAGGATGCTTTCTATGGTGCATCAATAAAAGTTGGTGAGTGTCGAAGGGGACATGCCAAATTTCTTTAGCCTCCTGAGGAAGTAGAGGCCACTGGTGAGCTTTTTTGGCCATGGCGTCTACGTAGTTGGACCAGGACAGGCTATTGGTGATGTTCACTCCTAAGAACTTGAAGCTCTCAACCCTCTTGACCTCAGCACCATTGATGTAGAGGTGTATATGCACTGCTCTCCTTTCTGAAGTCAGTGACCAGCTCTTTTGTTTTGCTGACATTGAGGGAAAGGTTGTTGCCATGACACTATGTCACTAAGCTTTCTGTCTCCTTCCTGTACTCCGACTCATCGTTATTTGAGATACGGCCTACTACGGTGGTATCATCCGCAAACTTGTAGACGGAGTTAGAACAGAATCTGGCCCCACAGTCATGAGTATATGGGGAGTAGGGTAGGGGGTGTAGGACGCAGCCTTGTGGGGGTACCAGTGCTGAGAATAATCGTGCTGGAGGTGTTGCTGCCTATCCTCACTGATTGCGGTCTGTTGGTCAGGAAGTCAAGGGTCCAATTGCAGAGGGAGGTGTTGAGTCCCAGGTCTCAGAGTTTGGTGATGAGTTTGCTTGGAATTATGGTATTGAAGGCAGAGCTGTAGTCAATAAACAATAGTGTAATGTAGGTGTCTTTACTGTCCAGATGATCCAGAGATAAGTGTAGGGCCAGGGAAATGGTATCCACTGTAGACCTATTTTGGCGATAGGCAAATTACAGTGGGTCAAGATTTTCCGAGAGGTTGGAACTAATGCAAGCCATGACCAGCCTCTCAAAGCACTTCATGAGGGTGGATGTCAGAGCCACTGGTCAGTAGTCATTAAAGCACGTTACTTTGTTTTTCTTAGGTACCAAAATGATAGTGGTCTTCTTAAAACAGATGGGAACCTCAGATTGAAGCAGGGAGAGGTTAAGTATGTCTGCAAATACCCCCGCCAGCTGATGAGCACAATAGGAACACGGCCACGGACACCATCTGGGCCAGATGCTTTCCGCGGGTTCACTCTCTGGAAGACTGATCTTACGTCCTCAACGGTGACCATGGGTTCAGGTGCATTGGAGGCTGTCAGGGTGGGTGGTGACAAACCAATCCTCTTCTGTTCAAAACATGCAAAGAATGCATTAAGCTCATCGGGAAAAGATGCGCCATTGTTGGCAATGCTGCCTGACTTTGTTTTGTAGTCCATTATAGCATGTAAGCCCTGCCACAACTGACAGCTGGTCTGGGACTCGATTTTGGACTGGCATTGTCTCATGGCATCTCCGATAGCTTTCTGGAGGACGTATCTTGATTCCTTGTAAAGATCAGGGTCACCTGATTTGAATGCTGTAGTCCTAGACTTCAGTAAGGAGTGGATCTCCCAGTTCATCCATGATTTCCAGTTTGGGAACACCCGGATTGTCCCCTTTGGTACACAGTCCTCAACACACTTGCTGATAAAGTCCGTGATAGTGGTGACATACTCATCTAGGCTGGCAGCTGAGTCTTTGAACATGGACCAGTCCACTGACTCAAAGCAGTCGCGTAGAAGCTAACTTATTTCCTCAGACCAGAACTGTACGACTTTCTGTACTGGATCCTCCCATTTCAGCTTCTGTTTGTTTACAGGGAGAAGGAGCACAGACTGGTAATCTGATTTACCAAAGTAGAGGTGGGGGGTAGCTCAGAAGGTACCTTTGATGGTTTGATAATAGCACTGTTTATGGCACCTTTCATCATTTGGTTGATGATTGAGAATAGATTAATTCGGTGGTAATTAGGTGGATTGGATTTGTCCTGATTTTTTGTGATTGGGACTTACCTGGGCAACTTTACACATTGTTGGGAAGTGGCCAGTGTTGTCATTCTTGAGTGCAGGTCTTCAATGCTACAGCTGGAATATCGTCTTGTTCCGTAGCATTTATCAAAGTCAAAGTTGAGTTTATTGTCATATGCACATGTAGGCACAGGTGCAATGAAAAACTTACTTGCAGCAGCATCACAGGCACTTAGCATTACAGACACAACATTCAGAAGAAAAAACATAAATTAAATATAAATTATGCAAAATTATACAGGAAAGAACACAATTAGAACAAAAAAAAAGTAAAAACGAATTTCACATGGAGTGAATTGGATTTGGCTGCAGAATGATTTTTGTGATGGTGAGGATCTCAGGAAGAAGCCAAGATGAATCATCTCTTCTGGCTGAACGTGACTGCCAGTGCTTCATTCTTGTCTTTAGCACTCACTTGCTGAGCCCTGTCAGCTGCGAAGATAGGGATGTTCTTGGAGCCTCCTTCTCCCATTAGCTGCTTAATTGTCCACCACCATTCACAAATGAATGTGGATGGATTGCAGAGCTTTGATTTGATCTGCCGCTTGCAAGATTGTGTATTGCACTTCTTGTTGAACCAACATAAAGCCCTAGCTTAATAGTGTGGTATGATGAGGAATATGTTGGACTATGAGGTTAGATTGTAATGGTGCACTTTTCTGCTGCTCCTGATAGTCCAACAGCAACTCATGGATGCCCAGTTTTGAAATGCCAGATCTGCTCTGAGTCTATCCCATCTAGCACAACTGTCACGCCATACAACATGATTGCAGATGTCTTTAGTGTGAAGATGGGGTATTATCTCCATGAGGTCTTTTCAGTGGTCACTTCTATCAATGCAACCATGGACACATGCAATTGCCACAAATAGATTGGTGAGGACAAGGTTACATTGGTTTACCCTTCAAGTTGGTTCACCTTAGCATCAACATATCGGATGACCTGTCCTGGGCCCAGCACATAGATGCAATCACAAGGAAAGCTCACCAGCATCTTTACTTTCTTAGGAGGTTGAAGAGATTTGGCTTGTCACTAAACACTAATAAATTGCTACATAAGTACTGTTGAAATTATCCTAACTGGTTGCATCATGGCAAATTCAAATACGCAAGTATGTAAGAAGTTGCAGAGACTAGTGCACTCAGCCTAATACATCATAGGCACATCCCTCGCCGCCATCGGTAGTTTCTACAGGAGGTGCTGCCTCAAGAAGGCAACATCCACCATTAAAGATCCCCACCATCCGGGCCATGCCATCTTCTTACAGCTACCATCGAGCAGGAGGTACAGAAGCCTGAAGTCCCACATCACCAGGTTCAAGAATAGCTACTTCCCTTCAACCATTCAGTTCTTGAATGAACTAGCACAACCCTAATCACTACAATTTAGCAACACCATGCCCACTTTGAACACTTTGCACTAAAATGGACTTTGTTTTCTTTTGATCTAATTGTGTTCTTTCTTGTAAAGATTGTGTATAATTTCTGTTTAATTTATGCTTTTCTTGTGAATGCTGCTTATATGATGCTATGTGCCTGGGATGCTGATGCAAGTAAGTTTTTCATTGCACCTGTGCATACATGTACTTGTGCACATGACAGTAAATTCGACTTTGACTTTTGACTTTGACTTTATAGATTTACATATCCATAAAAAATGTGGGAAGGATGTATTTTCTATCACAGACCCAATGTGGCAGGTATGTCCTTCAGGAGTTAGTCAGCCACGATGCTACCAAGCCAATCTTGCTCCTCTTCACAAGGATTGTGGCTTCATTGTTTTGACAGTACTTTGGTTCCACACTTTATATTGCATTCATTACTATGAATGAAATTGAAGAGGTGAAGGTAGAGGATCCAGGAGAGGTCCTTTGACTCCATGTAGCATGCTGGGAGTTGAGGAGGGGATAGTTCAGAGAAATCCCAAAGGATTAATAGGTGCATGCAGATGAGGTTGAAGATGACAGCTTTCTCATACCCCATCCTCCTGCACCTATTAATGTCACTTAAGTGGAATGCCACAACCAAAGTCAATAAATCGCTAACCGATTATCAAGGAAAGACTTCCTGATGAATAGAGCAACTTTCAACACCATCAAAAAGGCCCTTTTAGGACCTGCAACAGAAAAATAGACCCTGGGACATTAATTTATCAGGAAGGGAAGACAACGGATCAGCTAGCCTGAAATGAGAAAAAAACAATGGAGACACGAGAGACTTGCAGATGCCGGAACCTAGAGCAAAAAACAATCCCTTGGAGGAACTCAGCAGGTCAGGCAGCATATGTGGAGGGAAATGGACAGTCGATGTTTTGGGTCAAAACCCTTCATATGGATTCAAACTAAATGTTTGTCTCACAACTCCAGAATCTGGGTTCAATCCAGATCTTAGGTGCTGTCAGTGTGGAAATTATATGTTCTCTTCATGATTGCATTGGTTTCTGCTGAATGCTCCAGTTTCTTCCCACATCCCAAAAGACATGCTGGAAGGTAAATAGGTTACTGTAAATTACCCCTAATGTAGATTAATGGCAAAAATAATCAAAGAGGAATTGGCAGACATGTACGAAAGAATAAATAACAGGGCTACAGGGAAATAAGGATGGGGAATGGATTGATGGTATTGCTCCATTGGGAGCTGGTATGGACAAAATGGGCTGAGTGGCCTCCTTCTGTGTCATTATAAGGTAAGATTCCATCCCTGTTAACAATGGTACATATCGCAAAATGCATAAACTTTACTGCTGAAGGTCCATGAATAATATCCTAGGACACCGGTATTCGAGCAATGAAACACATTATAACATAATTATTGACAAGAAAACCAAAAAAGAGCAATAAAGAGCACTTTTTTTTCCATGCAGCAGGTTGTTGGGATTGGAATCACACTGCCAGACAGGAAACAGATTTAATAGCATCTTTCGAAAGGGAATTGTATATATACTTGGAAAGGCCGAATTTCCAAGTCCACAGGGAAAGAGCAGGGAGAGATATTAATTGGATGGTTCTTTCAAAGAACCGACATAGGCCCAGTGGGTCAATTGGTCTCCTTCTGTGCTGTATAATTTTAGGAGATGATCAAACATCTTGCTTATTCATGAGTAAGGTTTGAGGGAAGAAAATGTATCATTCGAGCAAAGCTGTGGTGAGCTGTGTTACAATTCTTCAGGGCTTGTTGTCAAACCTGGCCTTTCAACTGAAAAGGGGGCAAATTGGAAAAATAAATCACATAGTTGCACGGTATTAGCAGTACAGAAGCAATTTATTTGGCCAAGCAACCTCATCTCAGTGTTAATACTTCACTATTCTTCATCTTACTCCATGGACATTTTCTTTCCCCTTCACTTGCTTATACAGATTCTCCTTAAATTGAAGTTGTATCAACAGCTCCTAAGATGTGCAAAACCAATTCCAACCAATCTCTGGTCTTCTCCACAACTGAAAATATCTTCTGTATATCTCCCCTATCAAAGGCATAAATATCTTCTCTGGAATGAAGATACCCAGCCGGCTCAATCCTTCCTGATAGGTATAACGAAGATAAAATGCACTGCTTGGTATCATGATAAGTCATATTTGTTACAGGTCCTAATAAAGGTTAAGTACCTATCTCCCTTACCTCTTGCTCTGACCACTCCTTTCCAGTGCTGTTGAGCAAGCAAGCAGAGTGCCAGCTTCGTGTGGCTATGCTGGGCACCTTTGTACCGTGCCTCCACGCCAGCTGTGAAAAGCCTCATCTCCGTGCTTGGCCATCTGATTGGAAATCAGACCTCCTCTCTGCTGACGCTGTCTGAACTCTTTGTGAACCAGACTTCCACTCACAGCAGCAGAACATATTTTTGCCAAATGATCCCTTTGTTCAGGTGCCACAGCTCAGTGGGGGTGCCAGGAATTAATCTGCTGATCGTTGCACTGACGACCATGAGTACTTAATGGTGCAGTACTGTACATATTAATAATAACATTGCAGCATTTTACATTCACATCCAGAATGGCAACTCATTGTTAAGAAAAAGGACTCAATTTTCAACTCAATTTTCTCTGATGTGCATTTTTGCTTTGTGCCCAAGTCTTAATATTGGTTGTGTGAGGACATCTGAGACATATTAGTTTCTTTATGTGCTGTAAATTTATTCCGTTTATAATCAGGCAGAAGCTATCCATCATAATTTGTGGGTGCATCTTTGAGTATGGAAATGAACCTGATTAAGTCAGATCCTAAAAAAAAATTTGAAGAGGTGATTTAAATAATTAAGTTCAGAAAGACCTGAGTCATTGCTCTCTGCATCTACAGCATCACATTAAAGTAATATAATATTGGTTTTGGCCCATGTAGAAAATAATTTATTTGCAATTGATGTTTCAGTGTGGGCATTGTTAAGAGTCAGATTTGTACATAAGATACCAAAAAACAGGAAATGAGGAGAATGATGGAACGTGTCAGAAAGCTTTTGGTTAAAGAATTAATCTTGGTTGGGAGATCAGGAGACCAACTCCCAAAGGTTACTATTCAGAAAAGAAGTCATACAGTCTTTCAAAACGCACCTGAATAAACAAACAAGGCCTGGTTTTAATCTATTTTCTGAAAGATATCACCTCCAGCAATTCAATCTAGATTATTATTCTGAAGATCAGTCCAACAACTTTACAGCTACCACAATGTCTCTTCGAAAAGTGTGTCTGAATCTAAACAGGCCCATTGAAGAAAATGCATTATTACAGGAAACATAAGAAACTTTTATTTCTAAGATTCATAGGCAGGTCATGGGAAGAGGGAAATTGAAATATGTGATGATAATCTGTGACCTTTTTTTTATTACAGAACCATACTGAAGAATTTTAGAATTTTTATATTGAACCAACAGAACTATCATATTTAACAATGATTTAGAGGTATTTGCAGTAATTAAGATCACACAAGGATCTACCCTTTTTTTGGGGACCAAGATAAGGGGAAAGAAAGGAAAGGGAGAAATTTTAATTAAAATTTAAAGAGTGGATTAAACTGTGTGTGGCGGTGGGGGGGGGGGGGCGTGGTGGTTGGGGAAGAACGTTGGAAATTAATGGAAGAACATTCCAACCTTCTTGGAAGCCCTTCTGATTTAACCTGCTCTTCAGGTTTCACTGTGGATGGCTGAGTCTCTCAAAAGCTAGAAAGTGTATGGAATTGATGCCATCTTTGGGAGGAAAAGTGTCCACGCCCACCAGAAGAAAAGACAGGGGTAGTTCACCTGACCGTGTAAGCTCCTCTCCACGTACAAACCATAGCCCCGGAAACCCTAATACTATATAGGGCATTCCACCAGTGTCTGAGATCTGGCATCAGAACAACCCTGATCCAAGGGTTCAGGGATTGGTCCTACCTGCCTTTTCTGCTCTGGGTTGTCATCCATCCAACCCATCCACTATCAATCAGGTGGAAACTTGTAGGAAGGCTTGCAGTGTGGAGACTTCTGAGCTTTCTGTCCAAAGCTCAACCATTTACCGTCCCATTACTCCACTATGCAACCTGAGTAACCCATCCAGCAACTATTCAGACCAAAAGGTATGTTATAAAATGAGTTATTTATGTTCATGATGTATCTTTCTGTCATTATAGATATGGAACTAAAAGGAAGAAAGGGATGCATGTTTTGGCACAAGCAATTGGAGCTGCCGTACTAAACTGCAACATTAACCGGAGTAGACAGAGAAGCTAGAAATTTTCTTTTAGCTGCTTAAAAAATGTCAGCAGTTCACATGCACGATCCCCAAATGCTAATAACCTTCATTACCCTCCCCCTCAAATATCTATTCATTGGTCTTTAAAACTTCTTAACACTTTCTACTCCTATGGGCAGTCTGTTTTAAACCATCTTCCTGAGATACCTTTATTCTGTTAAGTATCTTGGACATTTCAGTAATACCTCCTCTGAACCTGACAGTAAACCAAGTCTGACATCTGCCTCTCCTCGTTGTTCAGATGCTTTGAGCTCAATCTCAACTTGTCTGCCCTCTCTGCACTCCCTTCAACTTTTGAATATAGTTGCCGCAAATGGAATCGCACACGATACTTGTACAGAATGAATGAGTGAAGACTATCCAACTACATTATGGCTCTCTCAAGTAGACCTGCACTGTGCTGTAGTGGACATTTGTGATTTGCTGAGAATTATCCCCCTTCAGGTCTCTTTGCATTATCATGTAAATTGAGCTTTAATAAATGTTCAGATTTTCTAAGGAGAAAGGTCACAGGCATCAACCTGCAAGATGGCAGGACATGCATATAGTCATTATAATGGGAAAATGTGCAAGATATACTGAACTCAGCATTCTGGTTCTAATTCCTGCAATATAACAGCGATTCATTCTACCACTACCATCAAATCAGGGCATCGACCCCATTTCCATATGGAAGCATCGAGTCATACACCTGAAAATGGCATACTAACCTGGCAAAGCTGCAACATGGATGCTGCACATCAAAAGCAACTGATATTGACAGTTCTTTCAATCACCACTTAATCACTGATAATCTGCTCAATGACGGCCAGTTTGCCTTTCCCCCAGAGCACCATGCCCCAGATCTTATACTAGCTTTGGTCAAAATGGACCAAAGAGCTGAATTGCAAACGTGAGCTGAGATTGATTACCCTTAACATCAAGGCAGCATTTTATTGAATGTGGCATCAAAATGCCCTGGTAGAACTGAAGTCAATGGACATCAAGAAGGAAACATTCCCATGCTGGAGTTATACCTCACAGAAAGCAAGGTAGCTGAGGTTATTGAACACTCCATGACCTCACTGTAGGAGTTGTTAAGGCCAATGTTGTAGGCTCAACCATCTTCAACGGCTTCCTCAATGATCTTCCTTCCATCATAAAGTCAGATCAGAGGATTCTCATTGAAGATTGTACTTTAATTTAATTTGCATCTCCTCTGGAAATAAAGCAGGCCATGTCTATGAGCTGCAAGACCTTGGACAATGCTCAGGCACAGGCTGATCTGTCACGAGTAACATTCATGTCACACAAGTGCCATTTCCAATAACAGTCTAACATGTCTGTTTGGCATTCAACAACATTATCAACACCGAGCTGTCCACTATCAACACTTTGAGAGCAAAATTGATGAGAAACTTAAACAAACCAGCCACATAAATATTGTAGCTATAAAAGCAGGTCAGGAGATGGTGTACACAGCAGTCACTCTGCTCCAGGGGTGGAGGGAATGAATGTTTAGGGTGGTGAGTGAGGGTGCCAATCAAGTAGGCTGCATGGAAACCCTTGATTTATAATGCACCTGCTGACTCCTCAAAGTCTTTTTACCATCTACACAGGACAAATCAGAAGTGTAACAAAATAGTCTCAATTTGGCCGGATGAGTGCAGTGGCATAATTACTCAAGAAGCTTGACACCATCCAGGCCAAAGCAGCCTACTCGATTGGCACCTCTCCCACCATCACTGGTGCACAGTGGCTGCCGTGTACACCATCTACAAAATGCATAGCAGTTACTTGTTCAGGTGACTCCATCAGGACTTCCCAAACCCACAGCCTCCACCGCCAAGGAGGACAGAGGCAGAAGATGCATGGGAACACCATCATCTTTCAGTTCCCTCACAAGTCACACACCATCCTGACTTGCAAATATATCATTGCTTCTCCATGGTCACTCTGTCTAAATCGTGGTATACCCTCCCCAAAAGGAATAACGTCACCAGAAGGACTGCAATGGTTCAAGAAGGCAGCTCACCACGACCTCGACAAAGGCAACTAGGAATGGGCAACAAATGCTGACTTTGCCCAAATTGTGTAAGTGATTGCAATCGACGCTTCTAACATTAAACTTGATTATAAAACACTTTGGGATATTCCAAACTCAGTAAGGTTTGTGTATTAATGCATCTGCCTTCTCATTTTTTAAAACCAGTTGTGTGAAGCCCAAGAGCTAAGTTGTGAAGTTTGCACCTATATAAATAGCCCAAAAGGGGTAAATGAACATCCAAGCATGGCCACCTATCACAACTTTTATCACTGTCACAGACATTTTTATTATGCATATTTGAACAAACTCCAACAGTAATAAGGAAAAAAAAATCTGAACTCAATCCAGTTGGCAGTTCAGTACAAGAGAAAGAAAAGCAATAAAACGGCAGACGCTGTGTGCCTGAAATAAAAACAGACCACACGAGAAACACCTCTGGCTGCATTTGTGGATGAAGGGCCCGTTCCCAAACTATTAGCTCCTCTGTTTTTCTCCAGAGATTCAGACTAATCTGCTGAGGAATCAGTTTCCATTTCTATCCTTCATATTTATTCCAACTGTGTTGTGAAGTTCTGCAGGTTCCTGCAAAATTAGTTGCAGGGATTTGGTATTTGAGGACCACGACTTATTCTGTCCAGAGCAGCAAACCAGAGCCCTGAGGAATGAGCTTCAAATCCCTGGGTGATAACATCTCAGATGACCTGTCCTGTGCCCAACATAAAGATGCAATTATGAAGAAGGCATGCCAACACATCTACTTTCCTAGAAGGTTAAGGAGATTTAGCATGTCACCAAATACTCTAATAAACTTCTGCAGATGCACTATAGAAAGTATCCTGACTGGTTGCATCATGGCCTAGTATGGCAATTTCAACACAAGAGGCTGCAGTGCGTAGTGGACGCAGTCCGATCTACCACAGGCGCAGCCTTCCCCACCACTGACAGCATCTACACGAGGTGCTGCCTCAAGAGAGCAACATCTGTCATCAAGGATCCCCACCATCCAAGGTCATGCCCTCTTCTCACTGCTACTGAAAGGCAGGAGGTACGGAAGCCTGAAGTCTCACACCACCAGGTTCAGGAATAGCTGCTTTCCTATAACCATCAGGTTCTTGAACCGATCTGCACAACCCTAACCCTACCTCAGCAACAGAACACTACGGACCACCTCTTGCACTGTCATGAACTTGTTTCTAATTGTATCTTTTGCACTGATGTCTTGTTTTGCACTGTCTTCACTGCCTTGTAAAATGTATGTATGATTTATGTTCTGTGAATCTACATGCCTGTGAATGCTGCTGCAAACAAGTTTTTCATTGTACCTGTACCTCACTGTACATGTGCACTTCACAATAAACTCAACTCAACTCGATTATTGCCCTTGTGTTTACTCTCTTTTGTCTTGGCTTTCCTGAATTGGTGAGCTCAAAATTCAGGCACAAAGGCACATGGAACAGTTAATTCCCGAATGCTGGGTGCAGGCAAGACTTGCAAGTCACTCCTGGCAATGGTAGGTTGGGTGTACAGTGGTCTCAGGCACAAACCCACCTTTTGACCCCACAGCTGACACACTTCCCTGATGGGAGTGTCAATGGCTGTGTTCTTCCTGAGTGTAAGCCAAGTTCCAGCTGCTACATTCATATTTTAATTTCACCAAGTGCCATTGGCAGAGGCTACAGAGAAATTGGAAATACAGCCCCTCAGCTGGAAGAGGAACCCAGATTAATTAAAATTAAAAGCAAAAATGCAATTGAGTTAAAATACAACTGCTTTCCGTATAATCAGACATGTATATATGTGAATGGAGATAATGTGACCTTGTTAGACATGAGAGTCCTGTGGCCTGTCTGCTTTGTAATGATGTTACAATGACTGCAACACTGAATCTGCAACAAGAATGAAGACTCAACATGTGTCTTGGTTATGTGTACTGCTTTGCAAATAAATAACGAACTCATTGATATGTACATACTCTTATTCCTCTGCAAAGACATTGTCACAGTTTGTTTTCCTGCTTTAGCTCATTTCCAAGTACACATTATCATCTTGTTGTTTGTGGGAACTTGCTAGGCTCAGATTGGCAGCCGTGCTTCCTCCATTTTAACAGTGGCCACATGTTGAAAGTACCTCATTGACTCTTAAGCACTTCAGAGTGAACTGAAAGAGACATGATGGTGATCTTGAAATGCAAGTCATTATTTAGTTTACCTGTACTTAGCTGCAGAAGCTATCCAATTAGGAGATAGGTTAGCTTTACACCAATCATTCTGGTGAGTGATCCCCATTGTTAAACTACTACTGATTTTCTCTTGAAAGGTCTCATAAATGCACAATAAAAATATCCTCTGAAGCCTGCCCACCCTCCTGAAAGGTTTTGCTCTTCATGAATTACAGTCTGTAAATATATGGGGTTCTTTCTCAAAATAGATTAACACCTGTAACCTGGATTGTCAGAGCTCTAGTCTTATAAACTGCCCTGGCCTAATTCAATCACAATGGGCTCCAGACACTCACATATTTTATTGAGTGTCATTCACAGGGCAGGCAAAGTTCTTTCATGGCATTTACACTCAAATGTCAAAGGCACTGGTCCCAGATTTTTGTCAGTGAAAAAGATTGCTGACTTTCTTGAATACGACTGTGACAGCCTCGGCCTCTTCAACTACTGCACAGTTGACAGCAAGTTTATATCAATCTGAGGTGCCTATTTACTCTGAAGTAACCGCTTATTGTTTGCAGTGATGTCGCAATAAATGCATCATAATGGCACAAAGTTCCTCCACTTCACAATCATAATAAATGCACCTGCAGTTGTCTCACTCACCTTTGACAGCAATGTCCTTTATTCTTAAGGTCCCTCTCATTTATCACCCAAGTTCTGGGCGCTGGCTTGAGACTTTTCCTCAGAATTGCAGAATGCAGGACCCAAACCCCTCCTGAAATACACATTGCCGCTGCCAATTCATCTCAGGGGTGATGACTCTGTTTATCACAAGTGTGTGATGACATTTTCGTGATACAGATTATAATACAGCTTGTAACATAAATCATTAGCTTCACACAGGAATTGGGCTATTGCAGTAGATTTAAAGGGGATTTCAGGGGGAAGTCTTTTTACACAGAGTCGTTGATATCTGGAACTTGCTGCCAGAGGAGATGGTGGAGTCAAATGTAATTATTATGTTTAAAGTGTTAGGCAGTTACAGTAGTGTAGTGGTCAGCATAACGCTATTACAGCGCCAGCAATTCCAGCCACTGTCTGTAAGGAGTTTGTATGTTCTCCCCGTGTCTGCATGGGTTTCCTCTGGGTGCTCCGATTTCCTCCCACATTCCAAAGACGTATGGGTTAGGAGCTGTGGGCATGCTATGTTGGCGCCGGAAGCATGGCGACACTTGCGGGCTGCCCCCAGCACACTCGACGCAAAGATGCATTTCACTGTGTGTTTCAATGTACATGTGACTAATAAAGAAATCTCATCTGAAAAGACATTTAGACAGGCACTGAAATAGGCAAGCATAGAAGGATATGGACCTAGTGCAGGCAAATCAAATTCGAGTAGATGGACAGAAAGGTCCCACACAGACATGGTGGGCTGAAGGGCCAGTTTCTATGCTGTAGAACTCAGTGACTTTACACAAATAGCAATTAACCCTCTCTCTATGAACTTGATTTGACAGAAATGTGTCCAGTGATTACATCAACGATTCTTACCAATTGGCTTATTTCAGGTTTTTGAGAAATAGCATGCCAGTGCCTATGATACTGGGAAATCTTCTCTCCCTATCTTTGCCAGGGTGAGTTAAACTGAGCTCAGTTTAAATGATACACCTTAACAATTTATGCTTCGAAAATCAGTGTCCAATTTCTTGCAGCACCAGTCACATGGAGATAAGCACCTTTTGTGGTAACTTATGCCTGGCTATGGATCAGATACGTGTTACCAGAATTGTAAGTTGTGCGCAGCAGACTATAACTCATTTTGTCACAGACTTGAGTTCTTATGTTTCCATCTGGTTATAAGGATTCTGTCTGACTTCATATTAAAATGGTTCTGCTTCAGTAGAAGCGTCAAAAAGGATACTGATATATCGTAACATAGGAAGGATCTGCACAGAAGACATGTGGCTCAATCCACCATCTGCTTCCTTCCAGGGACATAACGTCCAGTATCCCATTTCCTCACAGAAATTTATCCACATTTTTCTTTATAAAGAACCTGCCTTTCTCTTTGGTTCCATGATTCCATCGACCACTTACAGAAAAGCAGTATAAGTTTAAACAGCATCTGCAATACTTGAATCCTTTTCTGAGAGAATATAACTAGAATCCAACTTTTCCAAATACAACAATTCTTCAAAAGTCCTGATTATGGATGCTGACCATCAGCACTCATTAACACACATTCCTACCAACTCCTCCCAAATTCTATCGTTTACCTGTACATCAGAGCCAATTTAGAGCAGACAATTAACCTAGTAACCTGCATACCTTTGGGATTTCCAACTTAGCAACTTCAGGCTTTCCAACTTAACGTGAGAAATAGCCCCTCAAGACTGCTCTGCCACTCATCAAGATCATGCCTGACCTACCTCACTGCCATGTTCCTGCATCGTCCCCAGTTCCTCTGCGTGGGTTTCCTCCGGGTGCTCTGGTTTCCTCCCACATTCCAAAGACGTAAGGGTTAGGAACTTGTGGGCATGCTATGTTGGTGCCGGAAGCGTGACGACACTTGCGGGCTGCTCCCCAACACATTCTTAGTAATGCAAAAAGTTGCATTTCACTGTGTGTTTTGATGTACATGTGACTAATAAATAAATATCTGATCTGATCTATAGGTGGAAAATGGAGCACTTGGGGGAAACCCATGTGGTCACAGGGAAAATGAGCAAACTTCACACAGGTAGCACCAGAGGTCAGGATTGAACCTACATCATCAGAGATGTGAGATAGTAGCTCTACCACTCTACCAGCCACTCACATATTCTCTCTCTCCTCAATAACTCCCTATAACAAGGAGACCAAAACTCAACAGAATGTCCCATCTAGAGTCTTGTAAATAACAATATCCCTTCCTTGGATTCATGTCATGATCTTATCTACACATCTTAACATCATATTTGCTTTCTTCATGGATTGTGAATATTGAACTGATGGATTGAACATTTATCCATCAAAATGTCTAGATCTCTTTCCCAGTTAGTTGTCTTTAACAGGCCGCCATTTAATATATATTGATTGGCTTCATTGGAAGGAAAAAAACAACAGATGGCCTCATCTTTTCTTTTCTGATTGCTAAACGGTGATCCACTGCTTGCAGACTCATAGTTTAAGGAAACGGGCCCTGCAGCACACCAAGTCTGGGTCGACCATCAATGACAATTAACTCCTCTGAGTTAGGTTTGAGTGCAGATCTACTGCCCAAGAAAACAGGCCAAGCTGGGCCGGGGACAGTCTGCACATTGGACTGCCAGTAGGTCACTGGACCCTGGGAGCATTAGGATCAAACTCCTGCCTGTTAGTTCAAGCCCCACCCTCACTTTTTTCCCGATGACATAGAAGACCATTTTGGCCCATTGAAGTCATGCTGGCTGCCAAAGCATTTCCACACTTATTTCCCCACAGCCTCACTCCACAGACCAGAGCTCGGAAAATCCTCGCCATCACTCCAGTGCACTTTCAATAAAGTGTTAAACCAAAGCCTCGTCTACCAGACTTCAGGAATGTTCTATTTCTACTGCCCATCTACTTTCTCAGGTAAAGATAAAAGATTCCATTGCACTATTCCCAAGAAATGCTGGGAAATTATTCTGCTCAATATTTATCCCTCAACAAGTGTTATCTATAAAAGATTATTTGGTCATTTCTGTTTATGGGAATCAGCTGTGCACAAGTTGCCTCCTGATCACCCAATCAGACTGGTTCTCTCTATGAAAAAGGAATGGAGGATATGGCACTTCTTAAGACATTAGGTACAAGGATAATGTGCAACTGAGTAGTAGATTGTATTTGCAAATGTCATCTATGGAGAGATTTAGTAATTATTATTTTTCTTTGAAGAGTCAAGAATGTGATCACTGAACTCAGCTGTTCACACCTTGTGGTATAACGTTATCTGTTAAACATTCTACCCAGCTGGTCCAGATTGGCTCCACAGGATCCAGGAAAATAAATATTCACCGAGTACCCTGACGGTTGGTGTCCCAATTTCTGCTCAGGAGTGAGAGTTAGGACATCACAACTGTGACAAGAAATGGTGTGGCTGAAACTATCTTCAAGACTCTAATGGGAAAATCGGTAGGTGTACCTGACTGCATCCAGTGGCTGGGAATGTACGTATTTCCCCCAGTCTGGAACACGGTTCAAAGAAACCTTTTAAACAACCTCCCACAGGTGTAGGCCTTTTTAAAGAACGTTGTAAATTAAGCCTGTATTTTCCTCTCCCAGATGCTGTTAAAATTGATGCAAATTCCTGTCCTTCTCTCCATTTAGTTCAGAAGTATGTGTATTTTTGAAAGTAAAAGGAGCACTGAATTAATGTTTAGAAGCTCCTTTTGACCACAATAGTATATAACATTAAAGATAGGATCCTCAAGATCCTGGCTCTCCCTGCCTCTGTAATCTCCACCAGCCCCACCATCCTCCAAAATATATGTGGCCCTCCAGTTCTGGCCATTATGAGATTGAATGGATCCACCCTTGGAAGCCACACCTTCAGCTGGAAAGGCCCTAAGCTCCAGAATTCCCTCCCAAAACATCTCAGTTTCTTTTGCAGAGTTTAAAACTTTCATTTAAACCTTTGCGAACAAACTTCTTGTTCCTCTTTCCATTAGTGCCAAAATTTGGTTTGAGTACAAATTTGTGAAACTCCATGAAACAGATGTTCTTGCTGCATTAAAGATGCTGGATAAATAGGTATTGTCTTTGATTGGAGTTTAAAGCCAACTGGACTAGCGACACAAATTGGGCAAATCAAGTCAGTAAACCATGTGGATTGATTCCTCAGGCTGACAACTTCCTGGGGACTGTAGCCAAGTTTTTAATTTCTGGACCTTTTGAACCAAATTCAAGTTCTCAGTCTGGCAACAGTGTGAATTAAACTCAAACACTTCAGACCAGTAACATTCTGAGTAACATCCATCCCTTCTGAGTGAAACAAACTCCATTAAAATAGCACATACAGAATGTGTTAACCCTGCAATAAAAATAATGGAGGGAGGAAATTAAAACTACAGCTGGTTAATAAAAAAAGGTGAATGTCATGACAGCAAAGCAGACAAGCATGGAGAATGTTTTCATCAACACACTCCATTCCTGCTGTGCACAGGGAAACGACTGCTAAAAAATGCAGGAAGCATCATGTACCTACCCTGTATTTAAATTACCTCCAATGTCACAAATAACTGAGGAACAAGCTGCAGATGCCAGCTTAACAATGGATGATAACAGAGCACAGTGTACTTTCTTTCTGTGGATATGGAGGTTAATGTTAGTGGCAGCAAAATTGATTACTGGGCATATTGATGGCCTTGATGAAAATGTTGGATTCCTGAAGCTAGCTGCAGGAACTATCAGTGATAAAATTGAACATGCAAACAATGGGACCAAAACTAAGACCAACCTCAAGTGAAGTTAATGCAGATTTTAATTGAGGCATATCAATGCCAGAGCAGTTTAGTAGAATTTTAAAAAAGGAATGTTTCACAGTATTATGTGCTGCTAACTGTACTGATCTCTGGTCTATACTCGGTCTGCTGGAACATAAAGGAATGTGATAGTGAAGTGCCTGCTCGCCGCAGATGCCTTTGGGATGTTTTGGAGGGGAGGGAGGAGGAACGATCGAGAAATCTTAGCTTCCAGCCATTTGCTCTGAGGTCTTGTTTGCTTTCCTGCAGGGCAGAGCATCAAGTTGCTGGATTATGCACCGGCAAGAGCTGAAGCCTGTAGCAGGCAATCATTTGCTCTGAGTACTAAACCCAAAACAGAATTGAAGTACATGGAACTATTTGATTGCATCACTGGTTCTTTGACCAGTGTTTCCCACTGGGAACATGGAATTGTTAAATTTGCCCTGAAGCATTTTCCAGATTATATGCATTCAATAGTTTTGAAGAACAATACCTCAGTTTTGCAAATTCTGCTACCTAAAATGCAGTGTTATTGCCACCTCAATGCTGGGCTTGGAATCACAGTGTACAGTTCTCCCATTGCACATTATTGTTTGGAAGTAGTTCAGCAATGCATCGTACCAGAAGGTGGGTGAGATGGAAACAGGAAGGGCAGTATGAAATCTTACAAAAACATGTGTGAATGATTTTAGAGAGTCAGGGGACAGGGATGAAACCTAAAAGTAACCTAATTAACACAGAAAAAGAAAGTGCTACAATGATTTCTTGGCATGGCATATTATTGAAAAGGCACATAACACACACTGGGGATGTGAGCAGTGGAAAAATATGCAACCGACTGAAAGACATTCTACTACAGTCTAAAAAAGCCCAGTGTAAGTCAAAGTGGTGTATGATGACTGGAAAGCAGCAGGGAGTGTATTCATTCAGTGACAGACAGTGATCACAGCAAACTCTCTCTATAATTATCCTACATATGGCAGCAAGTACTCTTTATATACCTTGCTTCCTGTGTCACCATTCCGTGTCATGCTTCTTAAGTCAGAATCTCTGATGAGAAATCCAAGACAAGCACCTATAATTGGAAATCCCAATCGAAACAATTCCACCTTTCTCAGATTGGGAGTTGCCTGGCACGGTGCAGCAGCGAGCTCCAGCCACATGGTGGCACTGAAAACATATCTCTCAACTCCCTCTCCACAACCCTGGCAGCCATGTTACTTGTTCTTTCATTGTTGCTTGTGAATTTTTATTTGCTGCTTGCAACTCACTTTATATTTTCATTGGCACTGACCTTTTTGTGGTCCCCTACCCTGGTCTTTTCCTTCCTGGCTGCCTCCCGGTGCTCTTGCTGCCTACGGAGTCTCCTGTTGCTCACACCGCCTCTCACCGCCATCCTGACTCTGCCCACCGTTCCCTTATCTTTTAGTTCAACTCCTGTGAACCTTACAGGTACCTCGAGGACACCCACTCCATTTCTTCCCCTCCCTCCACCGGCCTGCAATTCATCCTGCACTGCACTTGCTCTGCAGCTGTGACACTTTATTCTGCATGCTGTACCATTTTGCCTTGTACTACCTCAATGCACTGTGTAGTGAAATGATCTGTATGAACGGTACACAAGATAGGTTTTTCACCGTCCCTCGGTACATGTGACAATAACAAACCAATTCCAATCACAATGATCTCCACAAGAACAACTTCTGAAAGTGCTCAGGATTCCACAAACCTTTAGTAATCTTATCCACTCCACTCCATGTATGGGCTCCCAGTCAAAGCAGGGATCAGGTTGTGAATTGTGGAGAGAGATGTTATATCTTGGCTTTCCTTAACTTTGGGAACAACCACTGTTACTTGAAAGTGGGGAAAAAGGTTTAGTTAACAAAGCCTTCTCTAAAATCCATAGATGCGAGAAGGATGTTCATTTCTTTTACCCAGAGGGCATACTGTTTCCTTAACCTTCCCTTTCTCTGTCCTCTTTGCCTTCTGTCTAAAGCAACCGATCATCACATCCTCTTAAAGAACCCTCTCTTGCTTTTCCCATCACCTCCCCTTTCCTTCCTGCTTTTCACCCTCTCACATGTCCTCCTCCCATCTTCTATCACCTTGTGTTTACAACCCAGGAGACAGCCTGCAGCCTCTGGCTGAGAAGATCTGATTGATTTGGCTGCTTCAATCAAAACTTGCCTCCTTCTAGTTCCTGTCCTATAGTTCCCACAACAGAACCTTACCATCATTCTCCAAAGAGGGAATTAGAGGAACACTTGAAAGAGAAAGAGAAACTGCGGGGGCTGTGAGGAAAGAACATGGGAGGGGAACCAATTGGCTTGCTATACAAAAGAGCTTGGCACAGGATCAATTGGACTCCTTGCTATTCTACTCCATGAATTGGTTACACAAGAAAAGGGCAGAGAAAACCAGAAAAGAAAAGGGAAATAGGGCCAGAAGAGCAGGAGAGAATGAGAGATGCAATGCAGAGATGGGTATTATCTGATCTAATGTGTGCAAAGTTAGAAGCTTATGTTCCATTGCAAGTCTACAAGAAAACTGGCAAATAGGAATTGGATGGAATTCAAAAATAGCGGTAAAGAGGGCACAATTCCATCCTTGATTGTCCACACAGAACGTAAGTAACAGAAATAGGAATGACTTGTGACGTCATCTCCTAGAAAACAAATGCACGGAGCTAGCTGATAGCTTGGCATGAGACGGTGATAAAGGTTGTCAGAATGCCAGTGATGATGAAGTAACGGCATATGTGCACAGCTTGATATCATCAGTACCAGTGTCTGAACAGGGAGCTGAGCACATCAGAGAGAAAACATCTGAGGACGCAAGATTACACTGACTCTCCGAGCAACTGCATGAGATGGATGGCTGGAGTGAAAGCTGTCCTGTTTCGAAAAAACAGTAGCCTGTTAGAATTACAGACTTGAGGTCTCAGGGATCAAATCTGCAGCTCTCACAGAGGTAGTACAATTGTAATTTCTTGCAGCTTGCATTAAAAAAAAATAGCTCCTATGGGGTGTTTTGCATTCGAGAAATGCTCGTAGATCCCACGAAGGCTTATTGTTGGCCAAGACAAGAGCAGGATACGAGCAATCTAGTACTTCATGTCTCATTTATCAGCAAGGGAACAGGTCTGTGTCTAGTTAACATGAGACCACAGAAGAAAGTTGCTTTCCTTCCTTAGGAATGCCAAAAAAAGTGCTCAGCAGTCATGGGCTGTTATTCCAATTATCCAGAAAGTCTGCTCTTTGACAAGTGCCAGCCAGAAATGATTCAATCAAGCAATGAAATTAGCATTGTGGAAAAAGATAATAAACCAGAAATTCAATGCCATGTTGGGTCTGAACAGCAACATTTTTTATTTTTGTGGAAGAAATGAAATAGCTTTTTACATTCTATCTAATCTATCCCTTTAATCAATTTTAACAATTGAATTAAAGCAAAGTTTCATCTATTTTCAAGAAAATACCAGTCTGGTCCACTTCATCATGTGGCTCTGGTGAAGATGGACTGCACCCAACTTCAGGGCTAATATTTCCTTCCCAAGCTGAGGTCTGATCAGAACTTTCAACAACTGGAGTATATTCTCCAGCTCCATTGTCTAGAAATTAGCCCATAGCACTAAACATGCCATCTAATTGCAACGATACGTTCCATCCCCTTCCGAAATGCAGCTCCATTCCGGCTGGTGGAACTGACTTCCAGAAGCACAGCCACAGCCAAATCAGAGCTGTCAACCAGGCATGTATTTCAAGGCAAAGTGCCTCCCTCCCCTCTTGAAATAAGACTACATTTCCAGTCACCACTTTGGTTATTTTATGTTCCCGTCCACTAAGTTTTAATTATACGTATGCACAAATTAATTAGGAACAGGAAAATGCCAGTAGACTCCTCACACTCTGTCAAAAATACAATCTTGCTGATGATTGTAACCTCAACTCCACATCCCTGTCTACACTGTGATAACATTTCCCTCTTGCTTTTCAAGTACCTATCTACCTTTCTCTTAGAAATACACAAAGACTCTGTTTCTGCTGCCCATTAAGGAAGAGCTTGAAGGACTTGTGATCCTCTTACAGAAAGAAATTCACCTCATTTCTGCCACAAATGGGTGACCCCTTAATTTTAATCAGTGATCTCTAGTAAAAATATACTAATACCAATACCATAAGAGGAAATATCAGTTTCAATGGGGATCACTCACCAGTCAAGATCCCTCAAGATCTTATGTGTTTCAGTCGAGTTGTCCCTCACTCCTAAGTTCCAGCAGTTAAAATCCTAGCCTGTTGAACCTGTCAAATAAGGCAATCTACCCATTCCAGGTATCAGTCTAGTAAACTTTCTCTGAACTGTTTCCAATGCTGCCAGATCCATACAGTTCAGAGTATTCTAAAAAGTGTAGTATCACCAATCCCCTTTGTAACTAAAGCATAACCTCTCTATTTTTGTATTCACTTTCTTTTCCAATAAACTACAATATTCTGTGTGCTTTCTAAGTACTTGCAGATTCATCTGCCTCTCAGGGCTCTGCAATCTATTGCTATTTAGATTAAATATATATACTATTTTTAGTTTTCTGGCCAAGATAGACAATTCCACATTTTCCTACATTATACTCCACTTGCCATATTTTTGCTACTCGTGTAACCGACCTACATCCCTCTTGATCTGTAAATGGGATCATAAAACTTTCTGTTCTTCCATTGTTTCCAGTTTCTCACTGACTCTGATCAAAGTCTTCTAATATAATGAAAATGCTGAGTTCTAAATCAGGAAAGTGAAAGGCCTCAAATTGCCCAAATTCAGTACACACAAGATTCCTACCTGTTTTCTGTCTGAAACTTGTGAATAAAAGTTATCTTCATTCTGCTGTTACCAGCATCAGGAAAGTCAATAGAACCTGCAATGCAAAGGAAAGGACATTAACTGTTTGATCACTTCTCATCTCAAATACAATGCCCTCTATTCAAGTCACAGAACTCCACAAAACTGTAGGACCTATGAGAAAGATATCTTTAAAAGTGATATCTTCAGCTGAACATATTCCACCTCTGCAGGACAGTAGTATTTGGATTGCAATGCTTTTTAACATGATATAATAACACTTAGTTGGAAACTTCATGCCATTTTCAGGCACAAGTCACTGTCCACTTGTGTGACTGCACCTCTAACAACACTCAAACAGCTCGACAATACTCAGATTAGCACCTGATCCACCATCCTAAAAATTCACTTCCTCTCCCGCCAACACACTGTAGATGTAGTGAGTACCATACGCAAAATGTACTGCAGTTACCCTGGCTATTCCAACAGTACCTTCTAAACATAGAACATGGAACAATACAGCACAGGAACAGGCCCTTTGGCCCATGGTGTTGTGTCGAACTAATTAGGATAATGATGCCTAATTACATTAATCCCTTCTGCCTGCACATGGGTCCATATCCCTCCATCCTCTGCATATTCATGTATCTATCTAATGATCTAAGAGCCTCTATCATATCTGTTTCCACTACCACTCCTGGCAGTGCATTCCAGGCACCCATCAGTCTCTGTAAAAAAAAATGGCCCCGCACATCTCCTTTGAACTTTCCCCCTCTCACCTTAAATGCATGCCCTCTAGTATTAGACATTTTGACCCTGAGAAAAAGGTACCGGCTGTCTACCTTATCTATGCTTCTCATAATTTTATAAACTTCCATCAGGTCTCCTCTCAGCCTCTGCCGCTCCAGAGAAAACAACCCTAGTTGGTCGATCCTAACCTTATAGCACATGCCCTCTAATCCAGGCAGCATCCTAGTAAACCTCTTCTGCACCCTCTCCAAAGCCTCCACATCCGTCCTATAATGGGGCGACCAGAAGTGAATGCATTACTCCAAATGGGGCCAAACCAGAGTTTTATAAAGCTGCAACATAACTTCCTGACTATTGAACTTAGTGCCTCAACTAATAAAGGCAAGCATGCCATATGCCCTCTGTACCACCCTATTAACTTGTGGGGCCACTTTCAAACCTGCAATCTTTACCAAGAAGAAGGACAAAGTCAACAGATGCATGGGAACACCATCACCTACACGTTTCCCTCCCTCCTGACTTGGAAATATATCTTTGTTCCTTTATCATCACTGGGTCTGGATCCTGGAATTCCCTACTCAACATTACTGTGGGAGACCATCACCAGAAGTGGTTCAGGAAACCGACTCGCCACCTCATTTCCAAAGATAATTAGGGAAGGGGAACAAATGCCGACCCTGCCGGCAATGCCCAGATCCTACAAAATGAAAAAAAAAATGATTGGTACCAAGTAACTGAACACTTCTAGTATGTGGTTGCAAGGAAGATAGCAGCATGCATGAGTTACATCACAGAACTTGTCTTACAAGCACCCTTGCTAGATTCCTTCAGGATGGAAGGCTGACCTGCTATGAAACTAGCACATTGCTAACAAAACTGGGATGAAAGGTTAGCAACCTTTTCTACTTGACCTGCTGATTATTTCCATCGTTTTTTTTGTGTGTTGCAAAGGGGACTGCAAGCTCTGGTCTTTCATTCTTGCTGCTTGAAGAGAAACAGCACAACTGAAAAATATTGTTCATGCGGCTGGGCAGAGAGCGGTCAAGAGACAGCCACTTTACCAACAGATGCACCGTTCCTCTTTAAACTAAAAGCACACACTATGATCCTCATGGACCCTGCTGTGAAAAATTGGGCTTTGAATTTTCCACTGATCAATCCATGGGATGTTCTTTTACATGACAGACATGCTCTAGCTGGGCACGTCACAACTGAAGAGGGAAAATGAAATCACTCCACTGTCTGCAGGTGGTCGGCTGTGCTGGTTTAACAATCTCTTGCAGTGCAAATCCAAATACATCACCATACCCTAAGGATTCATTCCTATTCCAAGGATTGGCCATTATATTGAGAAATGAAATGTACCGTCTCTGAGCATGAGAAACTGGAGCAATTCCCCAATCTCCCAAAGCTCACTGAAAAGACACAGATGCCTTGCCTCCCCTTATATTGCACTGATTTCGGCCAGACATCATAGCTGCAGCATCCATTTGGTATTCTGATCTCAGAGTACAGCCAAAAATTAACTTTCTGATACATGAACCTAAACAATTGTAGGCACGATAATCTGTGTTGTTCCAGGCTCAGGAATTCTTACTGCTATTCCAGTAGGCAAGGTTAAGAACAAGCACCCTGCCTTTCATTCATAATCAACCCACGTCTTTTTATTTCTGATCATTGTGGCATAAAACCATGGAGCTCAAGATTCAGGTGCCAGGTAAAACACCAACTCCACCTAACTCGCAATGAGCTCATGTACCAGCTTGGCTCAGTGGTAGCATTCTCACTCCTGAAACAGATGAACATGGGTTCAAGCTGCCATGCGCCAGCACTTCGAGCATATAACTTAGGCTAACAATTCGCTGTGAGTGCCGTGGATATGCAGAGCAGGGCTGCATTTGACTCTATCTTCGGAAAATTAAACTGGGAGGTAGTGGAAGTGTTGGTGCGGGAAACACTTTGGGAATAGTGACCATAATTCTGTAAGTTTCCACGTAGTTATGGAAAGAGATAAGGCTGGTCTTCAAGTTAAGGTCTTGAGTTGGGGGAAGGCTGATTTCAAAGGTATAAGAAAGGACCTGGTGGGAGTAGATTGGGAGCAGATGCTTGTGGGTAAAATGACAGCTGATAAATGGGAGTCTTTTAAAAAGAGTTAGTAAAGAGTTCGGGGTCAGCATGTTCCAATAAGGGTAAAAGGCAAAGATGGCAAGATTAGGGAACCTTGGATGACAAACGATATTGAAGGTTTGATCAGGAAAAAAGGAAACATATGGCAGGTTTAGGAAACTGGGATCAAAGGACTCTCTTGAGTAATAGAGTGTTTTGATGAGAACTTAAGAAATTAGGAGGGCAAAAAGAAGCCATGAAATATCCTTGGCAGGTAAGATTAAGGAGAATCCCAAGACATAATATATCGAGGAACAAGGTGGTCAAAGAAAGAGTGAGTCTCCTTAGGGACTAAAGGGATAATCCATGTGTGAGGTCTGGCAATGTGGGTGAGGTCCTAAATGAATACTTCTCACTTGTATTCACCAAGGAGAAGGACAAGGAAGATAGTGAATTCAGCGAGGAGTACAAGGATAATCTGGAATAGTTCAGTGTTGAGGAGCAGTTGTTAGATGTCATGGGAAACACAACGGTTGAGAAATCCCAAGGGCTGGATGAGATCTATCCCAGGTTGCTATAGGAAGGAAGGGAGGAGATAGCTGTGAGCCAGACAGAGATATTTGCATCTTCGTTTGCCACAGGTGAGGTGCCAGAGACTGGAGGATAACTGATGTTGTTCCTTTATTCAAGAGAGGCAGAAGGGATGAGCCATGTAACTACAGGTCGGTGAGCCTGAATTCAGTGGCAAGGATATTATTCAAAGAAATCCTAAGGGCTAGGATTTATGTACATTCAGAAAGGCAGCAGCTGATGAGGGATAGTCAGCATGGCTTTTTGTGGGGAAAATCCTGCCTCACTAATTTGATTGAGGGCTTTGAGGAGGTAACTAAGAAAACTGATGAAAGCAAGGTGGTAGTTATTGTCTATATGGACTTTAGTAAGGAAATTTAATAAACTCCTGCATGGTAGACTGGTCCAGAAGGTTAAGGCACATGAGGTGCAAGGTGAGTTGGATAATTGGATCCAAAATTAGCTTAGTGATAGGAGGCAGTAGGTAGTGGTGAAAGGATGCTTTACAGGTTAGAAGGCAGTGACCAGTGGTGTACTGAAGGGATTGGTGCAAGGACCTTTGTTGTTTGTGATATATGTGACTGATTTGGATGTGAATGTATGAGG
Source organism: Pristis pectinata (assembly GCF_009764475.1). Taxonomy (NCBI): domain Eukaryota; kingdom Metazoa; phylum Chordata; class Chondrichthyes; order Rhinopristiformes; family Pristidae; genus Pristis; species Pristis pectinata. Next base: position 17,677,390 of record NC_067411.1, on the reverse strand, counting down.
TATGATTTGTAAGTTTTGCAGATGACACAAAAGTTAATGATGTTGTGGATATTGAGGAGGGTATCTAAGGTTATAGCAGGATGTAGATCAGATGCAAAGTTGGGCAGAACGTTTGCAGATGGAATTAAATCCCAACAGGTGCAAAGCGATGCATTTCGTGAAGTCAAATAGGGTTAGGATGCATACAGAGAGACCCTGGGGTTCAAGTCCATGGTTCCCTGAAAGTGGCAACACAGGTAGACAGGGTGGTGAAGAAGGCATATGGCATGTTTGACTTCATAGGTAGGGCTATAGAATATAAGTGTTGGGACATAATGTTGCAACTTTACCAGACACTGGTTAGACTGCACTTGGAGTATTGTGTGCAGCACTGATCAATGTGGTTGTGCTGGAGAGGGTGCAGAGGAGATTGACCAGGATGTTGTCTGGACTTCAGTTATGGAGAGAGATTGGATAGGCTGGGTTTGTTTTCCCTGGAGCGAAGGAGGCTGAGAGATAACCCTCTACTTCCTCAGGAGGCTAAAGACGCTCACCGACTTTGACACTCACCAACTTCTATTGATGCACCATAGAAAGCATCCTATCTGGATGCATCATGGCTTGGTACAGCAACTGCTCTGCCCAGGACCGCAAGGAACTGCAGAGAGTTGTGGACACAGCCCAGGGCGTCACGGAAACCAGCCTCCCCTCCATGGACTCGGTCTTTACCTCTCACTGCCTTGCCGAAGCAGCCAGCATAATCAAAGACCCCACCAACCCAGGTCATTCTCTCTTCTCTCCTCTTCCATCAGGTAGAAGATACAGGGGACTGAGGGCACGTACCACCAGGCTTAAGGACAGCTTCTATCCCACTGTGATAAGACCATTGAATGGTTCCCTTATATGATGAGATGGACTCTGACCTCACGAACCACCTTGTGACCTTGCACCTTATTGTCTACCCACACTGCACTTTCTCTGTAGCTGTGACACTTTACTCTGTACTGTTATTGTTTTTACCTGTACTACCTCAATGCACTCTGTACTAACTCAATGTAACTGCACTGTGTAATGAATTGACTTGTACCATCGGTATGCAAGACAAGTTTTTCACTGTACCTCGGTGCAAGTGACAATAATAAACCAATACCAATACCTGATAGTGATACATAAAATTATAAAAGGCACAAATAAGGTAGATAGTCAGAATCTTTTTCCTGTGGTAGTGGTAACAAAAACCAGAGGGAAGAGGCTGAAAGTGAGAGGAATGAGCTTTGGAGGAGATGTGATGTGAAAGTTTTTACACAGAGCGGTTAACATCTGGAAGTCGCTGCCAAAGGGGGCAATGGAGTCAGATACGATCACTATGTCGAAGAGACATTTAAACAGGCACTTAAATAGACAAGGCACAGAAGGATATGGACCCAGTGCAGGCTAATGGGATGAGTGTAGATGGGCACAAGGGCTGGCATGGAAGCAGTGGGCCAAAGGGCCCATTTCTATGCTGGACAACTCTGTGACTCTTTGACTATTTAAATCACCGTCTTTTGCTTAAGCTGCCATTCATCCACCTCTTCAGGTGGATGGTAAAAATCTGAAGGCAATGTTTGAAGAAGAACAGAAGTCCTGGCCAACATTAAAACCTTCAACCAATATTTAAAACACAAATAAAACAGGATTTTGGAAATACTCAGCAGTTCAGGCACCAACAGTGGTGAGAGGAACTCAATTAATGTTTCAGACTGATGACTTTTTGTAAGAACTGGAAAAAATTTGAAATAAAACAGAGGAGTGGAGGAGAAGAAACAACATTTATTTCATGAATATATATGTAAATTGGCTACTGTATTTAGCTGCATAACAATAATGACTACATTTCCAAAAGTAATTCATTGGCAATAATGTGATAATGCAAATCTGTGAACAAATTTATCTAAATACAAGTTCCCCTTCACGAGTTTACGTCTGCTGCTATTTGCTTATGGTATCCAAAACTGGTCACTACACTTCGACAAAAGGATTGTATTTCTTGAATATTAAGTTATTCCACACTATTAGCAATATAGATGTATAGTCACTGATCTTACTTATCCAATGGGACTCGGTTAGAATAGAATGTAAGGATGGGTAATGGATGCTGCTGTGTGAAAGCACTATCTTTATCATCAGGATACTGCTGGCAGCACAGAGTGGGACAATTTGTTCTCTGGTTTAATATACATTCAAAATATCTCAGTGGGGCCAAGTAATGAATCAAAGTGAAATTTCAAGCCATTTATTTCAACATCTGCACTAAGTGGACATGCTGAACACAAAGTCAAAGACAATGAGGTCACTTTTCATTTTTCTCACTTCAGTACAATCAGAGCTGCTGCCTTTCAGAGGAAAAGTTAAACTAACACACCGTCTGCCCTCTTTGGTGGCTCTAGAAGATCCCAAGGCATTATTTCGGGAGTCTTCCCCAGTGCCAGCACCAATACCAAGGACAGTTTCTATCCCGCTGTTATAAGACTCTTGAATGAACCTCTTGAATGAACGATAAAGATGAAATCTTGATCTCTCAATCTACCTCATTGTGGCCCTTGCACCTTATTGTCCACCTGCACTGCACTTTGTCTGTGATATTCTGCATTCTGTTATTGTTTTCCCTTTTGTACTATCTCAATGTATTTATGTATGGAATGATCTGTCTGGATGGCATGCAAAACAAAGTTTTTCATTTTATTCTCGGTACATGTGACAATAATAAACCAATTACTTATCCCTCAAACAATGTCACTTCGAACAGATTGCCTCATCATCATTATATTGCTAGTTTTTGGAGTTTGCTGTGTGCACATTGGGTAATGCATTCCTTACATTACAGCAGTAACTTTGTTTCAAAACCACTGATTTTATAACTATTTTTTAAAAATCTTTTTATTTGATCTGCCATTATTTCATGCACTCTCTTATTTTGTTTCACTTCTTTTGCCACCTCGGTCATTGTTTTTGTGTGTGTTCCAATGAATGGTCCTCAGCCCCAAGACATACATTGTTTCATTCTGTGTAGCTGCTGCCTGTCCACTGAGCATTTTCCCACATTTTCTGTTTTTGTTTCTGCTATCTAGCATCTGCATGATTTTGCTTTAGCTTTCCTTGCTGCTTTGTCAGTTAGTATTGATCTCTTTCCACCAGCCAAACTGAGCAGCATAAGTCATCATATTCCTTGACACAAAAGCAATAAGCTGCCTTTGTAGTGCTTTTAACACATAGGAACACAAGAAAATGGGAGCAGGAGTAGGCCACCAGTCCCCTCAAGCCTGTCCCGCCATTCAATATCATCATGGCTGATCTATACTAGCATCAACTCGTCTTCTGTGCCATTTCCCCATAATTCCTCGATATTTATCTATCTCCACCTTAAATATATCCAATGATCTGGTCTCCACCACCCTCGGGGGCAGAGAATTTCAGAGATTCACCAGCCTCTGATAGAAGAAATTTCTAGGCACCTCAGTTTTAAATGACCAGCCCTTTATTTGGCAGCTATGTTCCCTTGTTTGTGACTCTCCTGCTCGTGAAAAATCTCAACACCTACCCTATCAAGGCTCCTTATATGTTTGAATGAAGTCACCCCTCATTCTTCTAAATTGCAAAGAATTTACGCCCCAACTGCCTAGCTTCTCTTAATAGGACAACCAGTTTATCTCTGATGAATCTCCTTTGAACTCTCTCCTGTACTGCGTATCCTTTTTAGAAAAGGTCAAAACTGTGCGGAGAACAGTATTCCAGATGTGGCCTCAACAACACTCTGTACGACTAACAAAACCTCTCTATTCTTAAACTCCAACCCTTTGCAATAAAGGCCAACATGCCTTCTTAACAACATGTTGGACCTGTGGACTAACTTTCAGTGATTCATGCATTAGAACACCAAGATCACTCTGAACTTCACTCATTTGCAGTCTCTCCCCATTTAGATAATAATCTGCCTTTTGATTTCTCTTACCCGAATGAGTGACCTCTTACTTCCCCACATTAAACTCCACTTGCCAGGTTTTTGCCCAGTCATCCAATCTATCTATATCTCATTGATCAACTCTCAATGTCGTCATCACAACATGTCCTTCCACCTATTTCTGTATCATCATCAAACTTAGGAAACTTTCATTTCATTCCCTCCCCCAAGTCATTAATGTAAACACAAACCAACTGAGGGCCAAGAACCAATCCCTGGGGGTACTCACCAGTTACATCCCTCAAGCCTAAAAATGAACCACTTATTCCAAATCTCTGTTCTCTCTGTGCAGCCCATTTTCAATCCATACTAACAGACATCAATACCTTGGACTCTTTTTTGCACAAGCCTCTTAGTTGGCAACTTGTCAAATGCCTTTCTAGAAATCTAAATACACTACATCTACGGGTTCCCCTCTATTGACTCTCCTTGGCAATCCCTCGAAGAATTCAAGCAAAATTGCAAAACGTGATTTCCCTTTGACCCACACATTTACTGCTCTCATACTATTTACCCTTTGCTAATTTACATGTGGTTCAGGTAATAATCTAGAGATTATCACATTTGTGGTTTGGTTTTTTTCAATTTTACCCTGAGCTCCTTACAACCTTTCAACAGAACCTCCTTCCAAGTCTTACCTACGTTGGTGATGCTTACATTTGCATGTGCAGAGTAAAACATTCCATAGGATGTTTCCAAACAACATTTGACATGGAGCCATGTAGATAAATTGCCAACTAACCAAAAGCTTGGTCAAAGAGGCAGATTTTAGACCTTCATTCTTAAAAGAGAGATGGGTGATCTTATTAAACCACATAAGATCCTAAAGGAGCATGACAGGGTAGACGTTAAGATGTTTCCAATCATGGAAGAGTCATGAACAAGAGGGCATAGTTACAAGGTAAGGGACGGTCATTTAAAGTGGAGGTGCACAGAAATATCCTTTTATTGAGAGGAGTGAATCTCTGGGATTCTCTGCCGCTGAGGCTTGTGGACGCTAGATCACTAGAGGTATTTAAGGATGAGGTAGATATTTTAGAATTGAGGGCCATGTGGAACCGGCAGACAAAAGGAATTGAGGCCTGATGAAGATTAGCCATTAAAAATAACCATGGCTGATCTTCACCAAGCCTCAAGTGGTCTTGTCTGCCGGTTCCACATAGCCCTCAATTCTAAAATATCTACCTCATCTTTAAACACCATGGGGCAGGCTTGAGGGTCCAGTGGCTCCTAATTTCTCAGTTCTTGCGTTGTGTTTCAAGGTGCAACTCAATGGAGGAAAAGTTCAGAGCTCCATGGAGAGGACTGCAGACCTCAGGAACTTGCCAGCTGAAGGCATGTCTGCTGGTGGTGCAGAGTAGAAAATTGGGATTGCATGAGAGGCAGGACTTGGAGGAGCACGAAGAACTCAGACACTGACAACTTTATCTGTTCTCTGTGAAGGAAAGGAAATAAAGCTCAAAGATGTAAGTGTGGGGTCCTGGCTCATGAATGTAAGTTTCTTGTGATCCCCAATTACAGAAACATGAAAAATAAATGTGTCTCAAGATTAAAAGCATGCTTTCATAATCAGCTTTATAAAGCCTGGAGGCACAGTGTACAACACAAGCATTAGGGCACAGCAAAAAGATTAAATTAGACCTTGTATTTTCAAATGCTACATCCCAAAAGCACTTCAGTAAAGTGTACTTGGTGCAGGTATAATTAACTCTTGACCATCTTGAATGACACATCAACCCTTTAATGTGGTCTGTACATCCTTTGGCAAGTGACTAGACTTGAAATAATGAAAGTTCTTACATGCAGGTTCCTTAAATGTATATCCTGCAGCAAGAGGTAGTGAAGACAAAACAGATACCACATCCTGAAGGTGTGGTATGTCTGAGTCCATGATTGTGATCCAACATTGTTATTTCTTGGTTTATGTTCACATGCGTCTTTCAATACTTTCCTTTATAATCCAACACAATGACAATTCTTTCTCTAATGTTAGACTGCGAACAATGCCAAATACCTGCTGTAATTTTTTTTAATGTTGAGAGCATGAAAGTAATTGGTGTTGTACTTAGCTGAATAACTTCCATTGTTAACAAGTGCCTGCAGGATTTTACAGGAGCCAAGTAACATACCACAGCAATAAGTTATGTCTGAATTAGCTTGCAATCCACAGAGGGAGAATAGTCAGGAAACATTTAACATTGATTTGCCACCAAGACCCTTGGGGACTTTTGGAGGTTTTAAAGGCATAAAAGGTAGCAATGGGATGTGTCAAAATGTCACAATAATCATTGTCATCAACCATTCTGTAGAGAAAACTACAAACATAATCAAATTTATTTCAATAAAAGCAGAGAAGATGTTGCAGACACTCAGCAGATCAGACAGATTCCGCGGAGAGGGAATGTTTCAGGTTGATGACATTTCATGAACTGAAAAGTGTGAGAGATACAAGTTTAAAGAGGGAGGTGAGGAAAGAGCAAAAGGGAAGGACTGTGGTAGAGTGAAAGACACGGAAGACTAAATGACTTAGGGTTTAATGGTTGAAGGCATAAGTGGGTCATAACAGGATAAGAAAGAAAAGAAATCAGTGAAGAAGTGGTGTAAATTGAAACAGCAGAATCATTATCTGAAATTCAACTGATATAAATTGCCAAAATGTTGTTGCAAACTTATGGATTAGTAGACTGATTCATCTATTTGTTCAGTGGAATTTGGCATCTTACCCTTGACAACTGTATGAAAATCAACCTTCATACAAAATATAACTGACGTAACTGAAGATAAAAATAGAAAATGTTGGAAATACTCAGCAGGCAGCATCGACAGAAAGAGAAAGAGTTAATGCTTCAGGTTCAAGACTGGGAATGAGAGAAAAGAAATTAGTTTTCAGGAGCAGAGGAGGAAGGGGAGGGATGCGTAGAACAAAGGGAATACCTCTGGTAGGGTGAGACCAAATGATTTAATGCGGCAGTTCAAAGTACATTACGCTTCCATGTCTGTGTTATGTGTTGCTTATTACAAGGCTGTCGGACATGTCCAGCTGGCGAGACTATACAAATAGAAAAGCTGAGACAAAATGATGACAAGCAAAAAAAATCAATTCCAATACTCAGTGAGCTCCTAAAGCTGGAGAATGTCATTGAGTCTGAAGGCTGCAAGGTGCCAAATCATTCCCTCCTACATCAAAAGTAAATTTGAAAGATAACTATGACATCAACTAAGCACATGATGTGATATTCTCCAACATGTTTTGCACTAAAATATAATTACTATGTTTATTTAGACAGACACTTAAATAGATAGGTCAGGCATAGAAGAATAAGGTCTTAATGTGGGCAATTGGGCAAAAAAGGTCGGCACGAACATGATGGGCTGAAGGGCCCATTTCGCTGCTGTACAAGTCTATGACTCCATGACTCACATAAGCAAAGGCTACAGAGGATTGCAGGTAGGTACCGCTATATTTCAATGTCTTAATGAAGTCTATAGTGCTCACCATAACTGGAGTAGCCATTGGTGAGTGCACAACCAGCTCTTCGGGGTGAAGAAAGGGTAGTGTGTGGACCTATGGAGCTCCAATATCTGCTTTTATTCCATCCCTTTAGGATGGCATTGGACTCTAAGCACCAATAGTTTTACTGTTACAAGATTCCTTTCCCTTTTTTAATCCGTTTGCCTAATCTAACATTTTTCTGATCTTTCCCACAGAGACTTTCACACTTGATCAACTATACTGGCATCGCATCAACATTGAACACTGACATTTCTCACACACCTCCAACTCTCCTTACTTCAGGTGGCTGTTAGCTGTACGAGAACTCATGCCTTCACTAGCATAGCACCTGATGCAACTTATGTGTTAACTGTGCATGTGCATATTGTGCATTGTTTTGGAAATAATTTAGCACTCATAGCAAACAAATCTTGCACCTAGGATGTCAACAAAGTTGTTACTTCTAATTATTCAGGTGGAGGCAAATATTGCAAATCCACTGTGGTCAATACATTGGTTTCTGGTCCAGGAGTTACTTTAGCATAAAATTCTCAACTTAGAACTCAAAATCCCTCCCTCACACCACCCAACTTCTCCAGCCCAATAACTTCCTGAGAACATGGAATGTGTTGCCAAAATCTCCTTTGGCCCGGCGTTAATTAGTTTGTCTGATGATATTTCTTGGGGCCAGCCACTATGTTCATATTTCTACACACAGTAAAATTCCAATAATCAGCTCTCTGACTATTTAGAAAGCCTGATAGTTCAACATCTGGCTCACTATGTGATTTTTGCTATTCGCCATCTACTCACCTAAGCCCCAGTTCCTGTTCTCCCCATCCACTCATCACGCTCCTTTTAAGCTCACCCAATGCTGTTGGCTGCGCTCCCCTGAAAACCCTCCAGGTTCTGTTTCTCTTGCTCCCTTGAAACTAAACAGAGCCCTCATTTCCCAAGTTCCCTTTAAACCCCCATGGTTCTGTTGGTTGCTTGAAACCTATCTGGTTGTTTCCACTGCCCTCTTGAAACTTAGCAGTGCCTTGTTTCTCGTGCTCCCTTTAAACTTAGAATAATATCCGATAGTCCGGAAAATCTACTAATCTGGCACAACCAAAGTCCTGAGCATATGGATTAACGGAGTTTTACTAGAATTGTATTTGTTGTTGTTGTACAGTGACAACTACCTATCTTTAGGTTTCATATCAGGACCAAAGAGAGCAGTGCCATAAAAATATAAGATTTATGTTAAGAAAAGGATATGAAGTTTGATTCACATCTCTGCAATTATCTTTCATTCCCCTGAATCAATGCTATTGCTATGGTAACAGGAAAAGCTGCTTCACTCTTTATGGACTACTAGACACTTTGATTCCACCCTTGTAGGATGACACTGAAGCTCTAGTGCCAATATTTTTTACTTTTACCAAACTCCTTTCCCTTTAGTATTGCACTTACCTGTGATCTGACATGTCTCTGTTCTGTCCCACTGAAGATTCAGAGCCACGAAAAGGTACAACAGAGGGATAAAGATCATTCTTGACCAGCAAGCCAGAGACAGGTGACTCCACAGTCCCACATTGTGAATCTTAATTCAATGAAATTGTTGGCTTGCACAAGAAACTGTTCAAGGAGTTCAGCTATGAGATTAGACTGCTGTCGTTCCTTGTGGAGCTAAGCAGATTGAGCGGAGGTGTGATACAGGTTGTGGAGCAAAGAAGATTGAGCGGAGGTGTGATAGAGGTGTACAAGACCGTGATGGGTTCCGACAAGGCAACCAGGGGGAAGCTGCTCCACTCAGTGAGTGGTTCAAGGACAGAAGACACAGACTTAAAACGGAGGATAAAGCGCATGAGGGGAAAAAAATTTAGGCAGGGATTATTTTAAGAAAAACTCACTGCTAATAAAGGTGGGAGAAGCAGAGTAAATCATTGCTTTCAAAGGGGAATTGGACGGGCACGAGGGAAAAATAAGGGTTACAGGGAATAAGTTGGGGAACAGGACTGAATAAACTGCTCTGCAATGGTTTCGATGGGCTGAATGACCTCCTTCTATGTCAAAATGATTCAATACTTCTGTGAAACATTAATTTTTTTAAATTTAAAATCATTATATCCCTGACATTCCTCAGGAAAGGAAAGCTGTCCCACCACCTCTATCCACGCCAACAAATCACTCCAGCTCCACACACCACGTGTTTGACACTTAATTACCTCAGGGAAACTCAGAATGGGTAATGACAGCATCACCTACAACTTAAGAATAAACGTTAAAAAGCTTGTGTGCATTTTGGCAGGCAAACAGGGAATTAACAAGCTGAGAATTGAGTTGCTCCTGTGTGAATTTTCCAAGTTCAGGGAATGATACTTGATCCCCCCATCCCCATACCATTCCTTGACCAAAGGATCGAAGTAAGTGACCTACTCTGCATATTATACTGTAAGCCTTATGCTTTCCCATTCAGAGGTGTTTTCAATAAAAAACCCAACCAACAGAAATAAATTTATTTATTGCAATACCATTGTCATTTAAGGATGTATTTTTTCAAACATTTTTCCATCCATAAAATATAATCAAAGCTCATAAGAACATAATAAGGGGTCCTGCAGATTTCCTAGACCTTGGGAACACTCCTCATGAATCCCAAATAATTGTCAACTGTGGAACCATTTAATTTGGGCCACTGCTTTCTTATATTAAGGCACTTAATGATTTGAACATATGGCTGAACTATACACACACACACACACACACACACACACACACACACACACACACACACACACACACACACACACACACACACACACACACACACACACACACACACACACACACACACACACACACACACACACACCAAGCACTCCATTTATCAGTTGATGTGGCAAATATTTTTCAATTACTGGTCCCACACCTTCAGTTTGCAATTGTCCCAGTGACAAGCTTGAATTCAAGAGACTACCAGGACTTATTAACATACCGCCCGTAAGTGACCTTTTATGTGCAGCATTCTTGGCTTTCATGAAGTAGTCATGTGAAGCATAGTCACTAATAGAATTGTGGACTGAATATTATGTTTAATGATCTCATTTTATAAAAGGAGAAATTGTTACTTCTAAAGACCTTCACAAAAAGTACAACAGGCACAAGAAATTCATTAGCAAATACATTTACAAATGTAAAATCATTAAAGTGCAGAAGGAACGATTTGGCCTGTCAAGTCTGTGCTGCATCTTTGTAGAGAAATCCCATCAGTACCAGTCACCTGCTCTTACCCACAGCACAGTCTATCATCTTCCTCTTGAGAAACATGCTCTTCCACCCTTCCAGATTAGGACTACTTTCTGCATTAAAAAAAATGCTTCTCCTCCTTAATATTGTTCTTGAGCAATAAAGCCTTTTAGACAATGGAGAAGTCAATAGATTTTTAGGTATTAAGGAAAATGAGGTTAGTGGTGCTGAGATAAAAGATGAACCATGCTCATTGAAGGGCAAGACAAGCATGAGGGGTTAAAAGGCCTTCTCCTACTTCTATTTCCTATGTTACTATATTCTTAATATGAATGTAGTGCAGGATGAAGCACAATGTTGTCAAGGTGGGCAAATTCAGCTTCAAGTAGTATATCCTAACAACTGCATTGTTAACGTCAACTACTTGCTCACCACACATATTTCTCACCTTGCTCATACTTGCTCACTACAACAATTTCTTACAATTAGTACACAGCTTACAATTCATTTAAATTATCTCATCCTCACCGTGTTGCAGGTCTTAGTGCTGCAATTCAAGGCTAACATGCCCTGACGGTGATTTTTAAATCTTTATTCATGTTTTGAGATGTCAGCATTGATGGCAAGCCAATATGTATTGCCCACAAGAAGATGGTGGGGAGCCACTTGTGTGAACCGCTGTACTTCCTCTGGTTAAAATACTCACGCAGTGCTGTAGGAGAGGGTGTTTGAGGGTTTAGACCCAGTGGCAATGAAGGACTGATGATATATTTCCAGGTCTAGGGCATATGTGCCTTGGGGGGGAATAGGCAGTTGGTGGTGTTCCCATGCACCTGCTGCTCAGATCATTCTTGGTACAGGGTCCAGGTTTTGGAGAAGCTATTGGAATAGCCAGTGGAAATAACAGCAATGCATTTTGTGCATGGCAAATATTGGATCCATGGTACACCATTGACGGAGGGCATGAATGTTCAGGGTGGTAGATAGGGTGCCAATAAAGTGGGCTGCTTTGCTTTGGATGGTGTCAAGCTTCTTGAGAGTTGTTGAGCAGTACTCATCCAGATGAGTGGAGAATATTCTATCACACTCCTGACTTGCTCCTTGTAGATGGTGGAAAAGCCTCTGGCTGTCAGGTGGTGAGACACTACAGGAAACCCATCCTTTGACTGCTCTTGACAGTATTTTTGTAGTTGGTCCAAGTGAGTTTCTAGTTCATGTAACAGCAGACACATCAGTTGACAGATTTCAATCACAACTACTTCTGCAAAGATATCTCATGTATTGGCCCTCTCTGAAGTTCAAATAAAAGAAGTGCTTCTTAAAGACTAGAGGTAAACACCCAAATAAGATCCCTTCTCTCAGTCCTGCTTCCCCATCTCCTAGGAGCTCAAAGGAGTGCTAACAATGTGACTGAAAACTATAGGTTTAGCTGGAGTATCAGCTCCGCTTCAGCAAATATGTTGTGCCTTAGAGTCAGACATTTGTGCACTCAAGATGGAATATCTTTTCAAGTAGAAGTAAGAAGCTTACCTAAGGTTTAGAAAGCATGGATCAGACAGAGCTCTGGAGAGTTACAAGGTAGCCAGGAGGGAGCTTAAGAATGGATTTAGGAGAGCTAGAAGGGGGCATGAGAAGGCTTCGGCGAGTAGGATCAAGGGAAACCCCAAGATGTTCCACATGTATGTGAAGAATAGGAGGATGACTAGACTGACAGTAGGACTGATCAGGGATAAAAGGGGAAACATGTGCCTGGAGTCAGAAGAGGTAGGGGAGGTCCTTAATGGATACTGTGCTACAGTATTCACCAGTGAGAGAGACCTTGACGTTTGTGAGGATAGCGTACAACAGGCTGATACGCTGGGGCATATCAATGTGAGGAAAGAGGATGTGCTGGAACTTTCGAAAAACATTAGGATAGATAAGTCACAGGGCCAGACAGGATATATTCAAGGTTATTACGGGAAGTGAGGGAAGAGATTGCTGCACCCTTGGTGATGATCTTTGTGTCCGCACTGGCCACAGGAGTAGTGCCAGATGATTGGAGGGTAGCAAACGTTGTTCCTTAGTTCAAGAAAGGGAGTAGGGATAACCCTGGGAATTACAGGCCAGTGAGCCTTACTTCAGTGGTGGGCAAATTCCTGGAGAAGATTCTTAGGGACAGGATTTATGGGCATTTGGAGAAGCATAGGCAGATTAGGGACAGTCAGCATGGCTTTGTGAGGGACAGGTTGTGCCTCATGAGCCTGATTGAATTCTTTGATGATGTGACAAAGCATATTGATGAAGGTAGAGCAGTGGATGTGGTGTATATGGATTTTAGTAAAGCGTTTGAAAAGGTTCCTCATGGAAGACTCATTCAGAAAGTCAGGAGGCATGGGATCCAGGGAAACTTGGCTGTTTGGATTCAGAATTGGTTCACCCACAGAAGACAGAGGGTGGTGGTAGATCAAGAGTATTCTGCCCAGAGGTTGGTGACCAGTGGTGTTCTGCAGGGATCTGTTCTGGGACCGTTTGTGATTTTTATAAATAACTTGGATGAGATTGTGGAAGGGTGGGTTAGTAAGTTTGCAGATGACACAAAGGTTGGTGGTGTTGTGGATAGTGTAGAAGGTTGCTGTCAGTCACAACAGGACATTGATAGGATGCAGAACTGGGCTGAGAAGTGGCAGATGGAGTTCAACCCGGAAAAGTGTGAAGTGATACACTTCGGAAGATCGAATTTGGAGGCAGAATACAAGGTTAATGGCAGGACTCTTAGCAGTGTAGAGGAACAGAGGGATCTTGGGGTCCACGTCCATAGATCCCACAAGGTTGCTGCACAGGTTAATAGGGTTGTTATGAAGGCGTATGGTGTACCTTCATTAGTCGGGGTCCTGAGTTCAAGAGCTGCGAGATAATGTTGCAACTCCATAGAACTCTGGTTAGACCACACTTGGAGTATTGTGTTCAGTTCTGGTCGCCTCATTATAGGAAGGATGTGGAAGCTTTAGATAGGGTGCAAAGGAGATTTACCAGGATGCTGCCTGAATTGGAGAGCATGTCTTATGAGGATAGGTTGAGCAAGCTAGGGCTTTACTCTTTGGAGAGGAGGAGGATGAGAGGTAACTTGATAGAGGTGTACAAGATGATAAGAGGCATAGATCGAGCGGACAGAGACTTTTCTCAGAGTGAAAATGGCTAACACAAGGGGACATAATTTTCAGGTGATTGGAGGAATGTATAGGGGGGATGTCAGAGTTAAGATTTTTACACAGAGAGTGGTGGGTGCGTGGAACACACTGCCGGCAGAGGTGGTGGAGGCAGATACATTAGGGACATTTAGATAGCCACATGAATATCAGAAAAGTGGAGGCCTATGTGGGAGGGAAGGGTGACATAAATCTTAGAGCAGGATAAAATGTCAGCACAACATCATGGGCCGAAGGGCCTGTACTGTGCTGTAATGTATTATGTTCTAAATACCACTCCAGAAATTATAAAACAATATTTCAGCAAAAGCTTTGACCTGAAGATTCATCAATAACCTGCAGGTTATTCAAATTTTAAACAAGTTTTAGAAAGCTCCAAAAATATTAATGAATGGAAATAATCCAGCAATCTTTCTTTTGTTCCTTAGGCAGCGCAGGTCCTGGGGGATATGGTGGAGGGGATAGTAGGGCTGATGTGCCTGGCTGTGTCTGGATAAGACAGAGCAATAGTTGGAATGTAAAGATCAAAACTGGTAGTGCTGGTACAAAGCAGATTCTGCACACTAAATGGAGCGATAATCTGCCTGCCCTAGTTGGATGTCTGTGTGGATGCAAAACCTCCTAGATGCCTTTCCCGTTCACTTCTTATAAGTAACACCTCCACCTTCATTTGAGGTTGTTACATAGTTATTAACTTAGGTCACATATGTTTGAAGATATATATTTTCCCTAAAACCCATTGGTTAGGTATATTTAAGACTGAGGTGCATAGAGGTTGGGATACGAAGAGATGTGGGGACCAGGTGAGAATGTGAATAAGGCCACGAGTTGGCTAGGATCCTATTGAGCGGTGCTACAGGCTCCCAGGATATCAGAATATCCCCTTTCATGGTGCTGATCGTCAAAACCATTGTGATGCTGAATTTTCAAAGACGAATTGACAGCAGGACAACCTTCTTAAAAGAGAATAGTTCCATAAGAAATTCTATTAAATTCCACAGTGTGTATGTTACATCACCAAGTGTAATGTTACTGAATTTCCACAGATCTGTTAAAGTATGAAGTGGATTAGAGGATTTTGACATTTTTCTCCTTCCAGTCCTGAATCAAAGTTGGCACACCTCTCTGTCCCACTTCATTCCCCTCTTCCCAGTGAATGGAGGCATGATCTCCAAGCTGCTCTCTTCAGCTCATGCTGGTGTTATTCCATTGTTCCTGCACTGAGTCAGCAATGCTTCCTTGCACACCAGCGCATGCTGGAGTGTTTTCCACTACTCTCTGACACTCTTCTCCCTCATTTCAAGCTGGTAATCTTTTTCCCACCCCCTCCCTCAGACCTCCATTCTGCCAAGGTCATGCTGGCACCGTCCTCCCCTCTTCCACTAATGCACCCAACTCCTGCACTGTGCAGACACAAGAGACTGCGGATGCTGGAATCTGGAGCAGCAGGTCAGCTGCCTCGACTCAGCAGGTCAGTGCCATGGTTGACTCGGCTGCCTGACCTGCTGAGTTCCTCCAGCGCTTTCTGTGTTGCCTCTACACTGTGCAACTGAAGTGAACCCTTGGGTTCCTCAGCCCTGTCAAACAATTGGGAGGATTCTCAACCGCAGAATACAGGAGCATTCGATACCCTCGAGCTACTGTAAGTGAGGGAGGAACTGGAACTGGGAGCAGGACTTGAGGGAAGGGGAGGAGATCTTTGTCATGGAACTTGTGCAAATTGATTCTGCCCTCAAAACACAGATCAGTAACATCTAGCTCGAAGGCACTGAAGGACTGCATCCTCAGAATCTCAATGCAGCAAAAACCTACAATTCCTGTTGCTGGTATGTTTTCTGTCAAACGAATGCTGAAGCTGTTTCAAAAGGGAACAAAACTAGATGCATTCAGTATTTTGGAGAGTAAGGGAATTTAAGATTTTAGTTGAGACGTTGCATGATTCCCTGGGAATTGGCTGGGTATTTCTGCTAGTCTGACTCATTACACAGTGCTGCTATAAGGAAAGTTGGGATGTAAACAATACTAACAAGCCTCTCAAACAGCATTTACCCCCAATGGTTAAAATTACAAAAGCAGTTACAGGAACTATATAAAACAGAAAACTCTTTATCTCAGTAACATCACTGTCTGTTGAAAATGACAGAACATAAAATGTCAGATGGCAAACATCTTCCAAGTGAGTTCTCAAGCTAAATGCAGGCTTTTAAAAAAACTTCTGACAACTGGCCTCTTAGTAGGAGGCAAGTGTTTGGAAATTCCCTCATCTCAGACCAAATCAATTGAATTATCTTGGTGCTCACCCCCACCCTCAGCCTCCCAGTCCATGTACACTGCTCCAGTATCCAGGATTGCAGCCAATATTAGCTCAGAGTCAACTGCAGTGACATCAGCAAGAAAGAAGTCTAATCAGAACAACTTAACACCACACCCGCATTTGACATGTACAGTCTGCACTTCA
This sequence comes from Pristis pectinata, assembly GCF_009764475.1. Lineage (NCBI taxonomy): Eukaryota > Metazoa > Chordata > Chondrichthyes > Rhinopristiformes > Pristidae > Pristis > Pristis pectinata. The sequence goes on along the minus strand of NC_067411.1, from coordinate 17,661,041 downwards.
TTTCCTTTTGTGCAGCCGATGTAGATGAAGATAAACAACTGTTCGTTTTACAGTTAGATGGCCGAGTCAGACAACTCTGTGAGGAGTAGCTGAGAGTGTTGTTGAAATGCCTTCTTTATACTGGTGCATTGAGTTGTTATACTGAGATTGATAGGACATAACAACTGTATGTTACTATGATTCCCATACAATCCATGCTCTGTTCTATGTGACAACAGCCATGTACTGGAGAGATTTTAATTTCCCAATTGTGCATCAGTTGCTTTGCTCTCCCATTGGTGAGGAGGACCATGTCGCTCACATGGCTGACATTAGACTCCTGAAACAGACACTCTGGCTGAAAATAAACAAGCATAAACTATCATGTCCACCATCTGTATTAGCATAGTTTATCCAGTGACAAGAGTCTGAATCCCATCATGGCAGCTGGGGAATTTAAGTTCAAGTAATTAAATGAATCAGGAATAAAAAGCTATAGGACCGGTGACAGTGAACACAAAACCATGGGATTTTTATTAGAGCACATCTGGTGTCTTTCAGGGGAGGAAATCTTACATCTCCACCCTGTCTGGATGACGTGTGATTCCAGACCCACCAATGTGATTGACTTTGGACTTGGCTTTTGGGTGGATGAAACAAATGCTGGCTTTGCTAACAGTGTCTTGTGATCAAATATTTTAAAAAAGCCTCCTGATTCTATGTTCATTTTTTCCCAAAGACAATGGATTACAATTTCTTACAAGCAATTAGAATTTAAAATAAATCATTAAGGAATCAGCTTGCAGAATTGGTTTATGTGAAATGATCAAATCTATATTTTTCATGGCTTCTTGTATCCCGTCACGACACGTATGACATGTGACATCTCATTCTCAACTTAGTTCCGGACAAAGAGTTCTGGGTTTCAGCACTTGCATTGTGTCAGTGAGTTGCAGTGGTACAGTTGGTAAGGGCTTCCACCCTCTTGAAAATACTGCAGCTTTTGTGCAATTAACACTTCTTCCCACCAGCTGACAAATAACCTCAGACTCCAGGCACAGAGAAGCCTTCTCGGTGAGACAGCAAACGTGTGAAGGTTGGTGAAAAGATCGTGGAATGAGAACTAATGCAGGAACCATTCACAGAGCAGGAGAATTTTCTTTAGCATAGATTTCAAGGTGTGAAACACTCCATATATTAAGACCTGCCAAAATATCCCAAAGAATTACTGCCGATAGCAAATTTTAAATAATTAATTCCACTTAATAAATTGTCTAAAAGAATCAGAGACAATGGTAACCTGTACTTTTAGGATTTCTGTTTTAAATAGGATCATTTAAATGTAATTTGCTGTCATACTTCTAAGTATTCAATATGTCTTTCTTGTGATGTGTTTTCATAAAAATGGACACACTGTGGGTTTGTGGGTTAGTTATGTGACCCTTGCAGCATGTAGTCTATGTTATAAAGTGTCACGTTCCTCTCCCCAGACCATATCTCTTTCATGGAACGACTTAGTGATGCATTCCGTTCTCTTGTCAGGCTACAATCAGACAGAAGTATGTCAGGAGAAAGAGACCTCTAACCCGTTTTTTTTGTGTGTTTCAAGCTCCATACCCATCTCTTCCATTTCAATTTCTTCCAATAACACAAACAGAGACTTCAATTCTCTCCCTCCTTCCTCACAAAAAAAATAGAGGGTAAGAGTAGATGGTGTGAAATAAATAACTTCACCACTGAGCTTCAGTTCTCTTTCAACTACTCAAAAACATTGCTGTGGGTTTTGCAGCTTTTGAAACAACTAGATTTAAAAGGATTACCTGCGTTATTACTACAAAAAAGTCATGTCAGTTACTTAGGGAAGGAGCAATGATCTTTAATCAGATAGAGAAAGTTGCATTTTTTCTGTGCGTCAGTGCACCATCACTATAAACAAATTGGTTCAGACCTGTTGATGATGGAATTATCCAATGCCTAGGTGGATAGAAACAGCATTACACCAGCTATGAGCCATAGAAAGCAAATCTTCCAAATATTCTCTGTGTTGTCCAAACAGAGGTGCTGCTGATGCTATTGCAAGTAAGTTTTTCATTGCACCTGTACCTCACCGTACTTGTGCACATGACAGTAAACTCGACTTTACTTGGTAATATTTCAGATGCACAGACAAAGCAAACTGCAAACAGGTCATCAGGATGAAATCTCCTGTCACTGGTGACCACTAATACAGAATCTCAACCCAATTATCATCGTCTCTGCAGTACAACACGGTTGACACCTGCAAGCAACTGGGAAATTTTAATTGTTCATGGAAGAAGTCTATTCAAACCCTCTTTAAATCCAACCCTTTTGACCGATCCTTTGTCATGTGTTCAGGTACCTGATAATGTGTCATGGTTCATCTGATTAAGCACTTTGGGATACTTCACTATGTTAAATGACCTAATGATTGCAAGATTTTGTTTTACTTACTCATTATTTGGGATGTACAAAAGAACACAAGAAAATAGGAGCAGGAGTAACAAACAATCTGCTGGAGGTCGTGCAGCATCTGTGGGGGTGGGTGGGGGAAGGAATTGTCAACGTTTCGTGTCGAAACCCTGCATCAGGACAAGAAGGGAGCCATTCAGATCACAGGACTATGCAGGTCAATCTCATTCTCCCAGTCACTTCCCTGTAAAGTATCCTCTCTCACATGCCCATCAAGTCCACTTTGATTCTTCTGTCATCCACCTCCACGAGGGGCAATTTACAGCAACCATCACTTTCTTGATCTTTCAACCAACTCGATCACTCAATCTACCTTATTGTGGCCCTTGAACCTTATTTGTCTACCTACACTGCACTTTCTCTGTAACTGTCACACTATATTCTGCAGTGTTATTGCTTTCCCTTTGTACTGCCTCGATGTACTTATGTTTTGAGATGATCTGCATGTATCGCATCCAAAACAAAATTTTTCACTGTATCTCGGTACATGTGACAACAATAAACCAATTACCAATTAACCTACCAATCAGCATGTATTTGGAACATGGGAGGAAACTGGAACAACAGGGAGAATATGCAAACTCATCCATACAGGATTGAACCCAGGTCACTAGATCCACTGACGATGAAGTTGTTGTAGTAATGTTCTCTAACTATGAGCCATGCAACTCATTATCAGTAATGATATATGAACTGGCTTTACTACTTTGATTCAGAATGTATTGGAACATGTGTGAACTTTCATTTCTGCTGCATCGCCACAGCATCAGAGCCCAGTTAATAGTCGACTGCTGGAACAGCAATCGAGAGCTGAGTCCAAAACCTTTTGGATAATGTGTGGCCTTCTTTGAGGATCCCAGGGCATAAGAAACAGAAGCACAAGAAGTAGGAGAAGGAAGAGATGCATGTGCTCACATTTCATGTAATGCATACTGAAATTCACCAAACTAATTGCTCAGCTTTCACTATGAAAAGCAGAGCTGCTATAAGAGGTTGACAGTTTTGTTCTGTTATTACCATTTACTTGAAACTACATATACTGAGCATGCATTTGTACAAATAAAGATTTTCTTGTCAAAATAATTTCATGCTATTTGTCACCCAAACTGAATTTCACTTTGACGGTAATTGAGAAATAGAAAAACTCTATAAAGTATTTCAAAGATTTATTCACTCAGTGGGAGAGAGTGAAAAGGGAACTCATTTTCTTTCCATCACTAATTTTCTCTGCACCCTCCTGTCCTGTGCTTTTCCTTCTCTCCTGAAGTATCTCACATCCTTACCAGGGTATGGTTCCTAAAGGAGAATAGACATGTGGGCATCCTAAAACAGCGATGTCAGCTCTGAGTTAATGTTCCTCTGCTCTCAGAGTGTACCAGAAAAGCAGAGTGGGCAGAAAGTAGGTGCAGGGGGTGAGCAGTTTGGGGAGAGGTACTGATATCAATGTTGGTTTATTATTGTCACATGTACCAAGATACAGTGAAAAAGCTTTTGTTTGTGTACCATCCAGACAGATCATTCCATACACAAGTACATTGAGGTAGTATAAAGGAAAACAGAATGCAGAATAAAGTGTTACAGGAACAGAAAAAGTGCAGTGCAGGTAGACAAAAAAGGTGCAAGGGCCACAAGGAGGTAGATTGGGAGATCAAGAGTTCATCTTTTAGCGTAAGAGAGGTCCATTCGGGTGTCTGATAAGTGCAGGATAGGGGCTGTCCTTGAACCCAGTGGTACATGCTCTCAAGCTTTTGAGATACAAGCTTCAAAACCTGAGCCTCTGTACCTCCCTCTGCAACTAGATCCTTGACTTCCTTATCGGGACACCACAGTCAGTGCGGATTGGTAATAATATCTCCTCGCTGACAATCATGAACCCATGAACTCTACCTCATTATTCCTCTTTTGCACTATTTTTTTGGTAACTTATAGTAATGTTTATGTCTTGCACTGTACTGCTGCCGCAAAGCAACAAATTTCACCATGTATGTCAGTGATAATAAATCTGATTCTGATCTTCTGCCTGACAGGAGAGAGGAGGATAGAGAATGACCGGGGTGGGAGGGGTCCTTACATTGGCTGCTTTCCCAAGGCAGTGGGAAGTGTAGACAGAGTGAATGGAGGGGAGGCTGCTTTACATGATGGACTGGGCTGCGTTCATAACTCTCTACAACTTCTTGACAGCTTGTGCATAGCAGTTGCCATACCAATCTTTGATGCATCCAGATAGGATGCTTTCTACAGTGCACCTGTAAAAATTGGTAATAGTCCTCAGGGACATGCCGAATTTCCTTTGCCTTCTGAGGAAGTAGACACGTTGGTGTAGAAATTGGTCTTGACCTCACTTTTCCAAAAATAATGGTGATGAAAACCTTGGAAATTACTCACTGTAGCAATACATCCACCTTGCCAGTCAACCAAGTGTGGCACAGCCACTCATCCCTCAGAAATCAGAAGATTTCTGCATGCATCTATATATTCTTATATTTCCTTACAACATAGAAGGAGACTCTTTGCCCATCTAGTTTATGCCAACCCACATAGCAATCCCATTCCCTATTTGTTTTAATTGAAACCTATTTTTCCCACATTACCATCAACAGCTCCCCAGATCCTACCACCCACCTTATTTGGGAGCATTGTATAGTGGCCAATTAACCTACCAACTTTGTCTTTGGGATGTGGGAGGGAAGCGGAACACCCATGGTAAATCCAGGGAGAACTTGCAAACTTCACACAGACTACATAAGAAGTCAGGATTGATCCTGGGTTGCTTGAGCTGTGAGGCAGCAGCTTTACCAGCTGTGCAACTGAGCCACTGACATCAGAATTTGTTCCCCTAGGGACAGACTGGCTTAAGGAAGGAGTCTTCCACCTGAAGTTCTGATGACCAGCACAACAGAACCAAAGAGAATTTATATTTGTTCTAAGGTTATATTCATTTCCTCATCAATGGACTAACGGTAGTGTAGCGGTTAGCGTAACGCTATTATAGCACCAGTGATCCAGGTTCAATTCCGGCCATCGTCTGTAAGGAGTTTGTACATTCTCCCCGTGTCTGCGTGGATTTCCTCCGGGTGCTCCGGTTTCCTCCCATATTCCAAAGACGTACAGGTTAGGAACGGGTTAGGAAGTTGTGGGCATGCTATGTTGGTGCCGGAAGTGTGGCGACACTTGCGGGCAGCCCCCACAACACTCTACGCAAAAGATGCATTTCACTGTGCGTTTCCATGTACATGTGACTAATAAAGATATCTTGTATTAATCTTATCGTTGTAAATCAGAAGTGTTTCAGATTGAAAAGTTAAAAGATGCTTCAGGAATTATAAAGATAATTTGGTCATTTATCCCATCATTCAGTTAGGTCACATCCGAACCAGAATCAGATTTATTATCATTGACGTATAATGTGAAATTTGTTGTTTTGTGGCAGCAGTACAGTGCAAAGACATAAAAATCTATAAATTACAAAAATAAATAAAAAGTGCAAAAAGAAAAGGAATAACAAGGTAGCGTTCATGGGTTCATGGACCATTCACAAATCTGATGGCGGAGGGGAAGAAGTTGTTCCTAAATCGTTGAGTTTGGGTCTTCAGACTCCTGTACCACCTCCTTGATGGTAGTAACGAGAAGAGGGCATGTCCTGGATGGTGAGGGTAGTTAATGATGGATGCCACCTTCTTGAGGCGCCGCCTCTTGAAGATGTCCTCGATGACAGGGAGGGTTGTGCCCATGATGGAGCTGGCTGAGTCTGCAACCTTCTGCAGCCTCTTGCGATCCTGTGCATTGGAGCCTCCATACCAGGCTGTGATGCAACCAGTCAGGGTGCTCTCCACCGTACATGTATCAAAATTTGCAGGAGTCTTTAGTGACATACCAAATCTCCTCAAACTCCTAATGAAGTAGAGTAACTCCATCTCATTTTCCCATTTTTATTCCTGTCCTCGACTGACCTCTACAGCTGAGCTATGTCACCTTCTCAATGCTACTCTAAATTGGCAATTGTAATTAGTTTATTATTGTGACATGTACCGAGGTGCAGCGAAAAACTTTGTTTTGCATGCCATCCATACAGATCATTTCACCACATCAGTACAAGGGAAAAGCAATAACAGAATGCAGAATATAGTGTTACAGTTGCGGAGAAACTGCAGTGCAGGCAGACACTAAGGTGCAAGGCCATGACGAGGTAGATTGTGAGGTCAGGAGTCCATCTTATCATGCAAAAGGTCTGTTTAATAGTCTTATAACAGCAATTTTTGGATGAGCCGTTAAACTGAAGTCCACTCAAGCAGATGTAAATAAATGCAAGGTATTACTTCTGAAAGGAGCAGGGATATTCTCTTGGTGTCCTGGCCAACATTACCAGGCTAGCATCAAGTAAAAAAAACAAATTATCTGGTCATTATTACAGCAAGTACACTTCAGAAACACTTCATTCACTGTAAAGCATTTTTAGACAACCAGAAGCAATGAAAAGAGCTAAATAATTGGAAGTTGTAACTCCCCCTTTTATTACATTGCTGGGACCTTGCTGTGCGCATATTAGCTGCCATTTATCTTTCATTAGAAGGGAGAATAACCTTCAAAAGTACTTCATTGGTTGTAAAATAATTTGGCAGGATTTGAGTTGTGAAAGGCACCCTATAAATGCAAGGTTTTTTGGTTTAGTATTTGTTGCTTAAGAAATAAGACAGACAAATCTGATTGGTCAAGAGCTAAAGCTGTGTGGGTGCCATCGATGTCGAACTGGAGACCGACCCTGTGTATGAGAAAGCTGATTCATCCACAACTCATAGCGAAACTAGACAATCAGTGCCATATACAGTAAATGGTAATAATGGCAAACAGCATAATAGGGGCTGGCCTTCTAGGAGAAGAGCTGGGACATTTCTGAGAAGACTAATGTTTGCTTGATTTTGATAATGGATGCTTGATGTCGAAAATACCACAATCATTCGTAATAGCATCACAAACGCACCAACACAAGAAAAGTGACATTTTTACATTGTCCAGAAACTTGATGCTGTGTCGTGTCAGTAAAAGTCATCTGGTTATTCAAAAACATCCTTTCTTTTTATTGAGGCAGCAGTGGTACAGGAAAGCAACCAGAGCAGCAACACTTGCTGGTATCCTTTCTTCTCTAGACCTGAAGTAATTGACCAAGACATTCTTACCACCACAGCTCAGATGAGTGGAACAAGCAGGGAGCACAGAATGAACGCTGGAGCGTCCTAGTGTGTATGGCTGAGCAATACATCACATTGTGTATCTAACCACAGCAGCCTTGCCTTTTGCTGTTGATTTCATGCTTCTGTTCACTTCAGTGTTACAAATGACAGCTGATTTGTCCAAACTGAAACTAATTTGGAAAATCAAAACTACAGAGGATTTCGAGCTTTTTAATAATAAATGTACTGAATACTCAAAAGCCCTTTGAATGCTGAATGGTTTATACAACCTTCAAAATGTACATTTTGTTGCCAAACATAACGATAGAAGCTGAATAATCCTGCAAATTTCAGTCAATTTGATACTGCAACCACTATTCAGACAGAGCTGTGCAGAAATTAAGCACAGGAAAATTAATATTCTCAGAACAAACCAATATATATTATTTGTTCTTCTTTTCCCTTTCATGCAGGGTCATGATGCCATTCCCAGGACAAGTTGTTATTGCAGAGCTGCTTTAAGTCTTTTAAAGTGCGTAAGCTTTAGGTGTTTTTAACAAGCTGCAGCTAGTCCAGTGGCTAGTGGGGGAGCATCAAACAGGCCCCCCTACCAGACACAGCCTTGATCACGCCAGCTACGTGGCCAAGATCACGGAGGTAGGGTCCTCAGTCAGTGGGGCTTGACTGAAACAAATCTTCAAACCCTCACAACAGCACTGAAGAAGCCGCAGAAACATTCCAAGCCCCACAAGCTGCAGACAATCCATGCTAACTGCTGCAGACGACTTTGTTGCTCTGATCATTGTGGCAATCTTATCATTCAAAATCAACTGGGTGTTGATTTAAATGAGGCTGAGTAAGAAAGTGGACCATCAATAAATAAAAGCACTCCTTAAAGGACATGTAAATTCAAGTTTAACTCTGGCCTATCCCCTCCTTAATCTCCAGTTAGAATGAACTTGCAGTTTTCAGAGAACGATATAAATCAATGGGTCAATAAGTATGGCAATAGCATTTGGGGTCGTAGACTAGAAAGTGGAATCGCATAACACAGGAAGAGGGCACTTGGCCCATTGTAACTGTGTCCGATTTTTAAAAGAGCCTAATTAGTTGCTCTGACCTGCCCTTACTCTGTGGCTCTGTAAATGCTTCCTTCTAAATTATTTATCCAATTCCCTTTTGAAAGTTACCAGAACCACCAGTGCTCCTTTCACCAATGCTTCTGGTGGAACTTTCCAGATCACAGCAGGTCTTCTCATTCCACTCCTGGCTGGTTTATCATAAATGTACGTCCTCTACTTATGCAACAACAAATCATTATTGCTCACCTGCGTCTGACATTGCAAGATGGGGATGGGAGTGGGGAGAAGCAAGGATGGTTTTTTGCAAGCTCCTGGGTGAAATATCCAAGCAGGGTAGTTTTCCAGTGGGCCCTCTGGATTAAATGCATTCTGTGCTATACTACCGAGGAAAACTGTTGGGTGTAATTCCTAATTTGTCCCATTTTAAGTGAGTTAATCTGGTCATAGGGGAGCAAGGCAGTATCGCCACTGATGATCTAATTCCTTTGGGTTTGGAAAAGAAAAGTAAGTCAGCTGCATTCCCACTTCTGTCCCAGGGGTCACATTAATAAGACCATAAGACAAAGGAGCAGAAGTTGGCCATTCAGCCCATCAAGTCTGCTCTGCCATTCAATCATGAGCTGAACCATTCTCCCATTTAGCCCCACTCACTCACCTTCTCACCATAACCTTTGATGCCCCGACTACTCAGATACCTATCAATCTCTGCCTTAAATACACCCAGCCGCCCGTGGCAACAGCTTCCACAGATTCACCACTCCCTGGCTTAAGAAATTTCTCCGCATCTCTGTTCTGAATGGGTGCCCTTCAATCCTGAAGTCATGCCCTCTTGTACTAGACTCCCCTACCATGGGAAACAACTTTGCCACATCTACTCTGTCCAGGCCTTTTAACATGCGAGATGTTTCTATGAAGTCCCCCCTCATTCTTCTGAACTCCATGTATGAGCATCAGATTTAGCTTGAACCCCACCCCCTCAACAACCAGGTGGCTTTCAAACATCCAACCCTGAAGTGTGTATGAAGGTGTGATGCTGAATCGTATCTGCCATGACGTGTGGGTGAACTTGAAAAATTCCACTGAGTTGAAGAAAAGTATGAAAAGATTCATAAGGATATTACTGAGACTGGAGGGCTTGAGTTATAAGGAGAAGCTCGATAGGCTGGGGTTTTTTACCCCTGGAGCATAGAAGGCTTAGGGGTGACCTTATAGAGGTTTATGAGGGTGAATGGTCACAGTCTTTTTTTCCAGGGTAGAGGAGTCTAAAACTAGAGGGTATAGATTTAAGATGAGAGGGAAAATATCTCAAAGATACCTGAGGCGCAGCTTTTTCACACAGAGGGTGGTGGGTAGGACGAGCTGCCAGAGGAAGCTGTAGAGGCAGGTACCTGGAAAGGAAAGGTTTAGAGGGATATGGGCCAAATGCAGGCAAATGGGATCAGCTCAGGTAGACAAATTGGTCATCATGGACGAGTTGGGCCACAGGGTCAGTTTCTGTGCTGGATAACTCTATGACTCATTGGCTTTGAACGCAGAACATAGAACATTACGCACAGGAACAGGCCCTTTGGCCCACAATGTTGTGCCGAACCAATTACATTAGTAATAAAATGCCCAACTGAACTAATCCCTTCTGCCGACACAATGTCCATATCCTATCATTTCCCTCACATTCATGTGCCTATCTAAGAGCTTCTTGAACGGCCCTATTGTATTTGCCTCCACTACCACCCCTGGCAATGCAGTCTTGGCAACCACCACCCTCTGTGTAAAAAACTTGCCCAACACATCTCCTTTGAACTTACCCCCTATCACCTTAAATGCATGCCCTGTGGCATTAGACATTTCAACCCTGGGGAAAAGATACTGGCTGTCTGCTCTATCTATGCCCCTCATAATCTTATAAACCTCTATCAGATCTCCCCTCAGCCTCCGCCACTCCAGAGAGAATAATCCAAGTTTGTCCAAACTCTCCTTATAGCACATGCCCTCTAATCCAAGCAGCATCTTGGTAAACCTCTTCTGCACCCTCTCCAAAGCCTCATCATCCTTCCCATTATGTGGTGACCAGAACTGAATGCAATACTCCAGATGTGGTCTAAGTAAAGTTTTATAAAGCTGCAGCATAACTTCCTGACTCTGGAACTCAGTGCCTTGATTAATGAAGGCAAGCCTGCCATATGCCTTCTTTACCACCCTATTAACCTGTGTGGCCACTTCCAGGGAGCTATGAACTTGGACCCCAAGATCCCTCTGCCATTAACAGTGTACTGTCTCTTTACATTTGATCTCCCAAGGTGCAACACTTCATATTTGGCTGGGTTGAACTCCATCTGCTATTTCTCTGCCCATATCCGCAACTGATCTATATCTCGCTGTATCTTTTGCCAGTCTTCTATGCTATTCACAGCACCACCAATCTTCATAACATCTGCAAATTTACTAACCCACCCATGTACATTTTCATCCAGGTCATTTATATACATCACAAACAGCAGTAGTCCCAGTACGGATCCCTGAGGAACACCACTAGTCACAGACCTCCAGCTGGAATAAGTCCCCTCGACCACTACCCTCTGTCTTCTACGGGCAAGCCAGTTCTGAATCCAAACGACCAATTCACTGTGGATCCCATGCATCTTAATCTTCTGGATGAGCCTCTTTGAAGCTCTTTGAGATGTCCCATGTATATGAAACGGTGTAAATAAATGCAAGTTTATTCTTTCTATTCACTATGATAAACTGCCAGCACCATCAGTAATGGAAGGGACAAGCGTGGGATATAAAATTAAGTCTGTCCACTCCATTCTCACAAAAAAGTGCTTCACAATCTCTTGCTATCAGCTCCCACTTTAGATTCAGCAAAGGACATAACCATCATGAGATTTACAACCTTTTCATCTGTCCCAACCCACAGTAAAGAACAGATTGCATTAAGCTTGCAAAAGCTTTATGGACATCTGTTAACAATTATGCTTAACAGAGTGAACTGCAAAACACTAACCTATCTCATGCACTATTTAAAGACTGGGAGCAGATAAGGTGACTTGGATTGTGAAAGACTTGAATTTGAGCTTGCACCACAGGAACTTGTTTGATTTCCATACGACAGAAATCAAAACCAGCTTCTATCTTCAATCAAACTAAGAGTCAAAAACAGAGCACAGGAAGTGAACACAGTACAAATTAATCCAGAGACCTTGGTATGTTTGAGTGAGGAATGGATTGTTTTCATCTGCCCCAGGTCAAATGTGATAACTTCATTGCCCTGAGTACTTCTAGAAGGATTAAACTGAACATACCTTTTGGAATCAATAGGTATGAAGACTGTGGAAGCTACTTTCCTGTATCTATTGTCAGGTTTAGTTATAGAATTTAAACAAAGATGTTGGTACTTTGAAACTCTTCAAAGCACTAATTATTGTTAGAGAATGGTGCTCAGAACTCTAGAGTCAAGGTTTAATTAAGTCATCGGTCTCAGAAATTCTGCTCCAATTTTTTAACCCACAGCCTTCATTGCAGGTCAGGCTTTTGTAACTGAATACAAAAGTCTTTGTTAAATGCAAAACAAGTCCAAAGCAGCTGTCAGGGAATGATGTTAGGTTTTGATAGCTGCCATTGAGGCCTTGGAGTGATCAAATTGTTTCCCTGCACCTGTCAATCTGAGTATAATCTCTCACCATGTAAACTACCCCTGAACAATTGCTCAAGTATGTAAAACTAAATCTTCCTGAGTGCATGCAGTAAATAATTCTCTTTAAAGTCTTGTGTCTCAGTGGACTAATTGTCACTTCTAATAGAAGTTTGTGCTTAGTAGTTTGAGAAGCATAAATCAAACTGCAAGCAGTGCGTAGCCACTTCATTTTTGGAGTCAATTCCGCTACCTGCTAAAAAAAATGCATGTCCCTGGAGCACTGCGACACATTCACATAGATTGGAAGTGAATTCCTTCGGACATGCTGAATGCCACTTTCCCAGTCCCACTGAAATGATACGCATGAGCAGAGGGACTAAATGCCCATCTGTGCGTGCAGAATGCTGCTTATAGTTTCTGTCGCCATGCCAGCTGGCAGGAGGTGTCTGTGGATGGAAGCACAGCAACAAATGCAGAGGCTGATTTTGTTTTAAAGTATTCACCCCATTTTGTGTGTGCGTGTATGTGTGTATATATATGTGTATGCGTGCGTGTGTGTGGGCAGGCGTGCACACTCATGTCATGGTGCAGGAAGAATATCTGTCCAGTTGCTACAATATTGTGCAGACCTTTTGGCAATGTGGTCTGGATTTGGCCATGACTTGCAAGCTTATAGTTAACTGGGTTTTTGCCAACAGTGGATTTAGGCATCACACTTTGATGTTTTCCACAACTGAATGCAATTTGTTTATCTTTGCGCATGACTAGCACTCCATCCGCCATCCTAAGCATTCACTCCCTGCACCACCGACACGCTGCGGCTACAGGCAGCAGCAGCTACAAAGTTACTCGTCTCTGCCTATCCGGCAGCTTGTCCCAAACCTATGGCTTCTGCCACCAAGAATGAAAAGAGCAGAAGGTGCTCAGGAAAACCAACATCTCCGGGTTCATTTGCAGCTTATGCACTATCCAGAAATGGGAATATATTGCCATTCCTTCATTGTTACTCTGTCTAAGTCCTAGAATTACCAACCAGACAGCACTGTGGGAATACCTTCACCAGAAGGACAGCAGTGGTTCACCATCACTTTCTCAAGGGCAATTAGTGATGGCCAATAAATGCTGGCCTCGCAATCCCACAAATGAATAAAAAACCTGAAGTGTTTAGCAGCAACAATGACAATAATTTACAGAAATCATTTACCTTTAGCGCAGCCAAGTGTTCCAAGGCAGTAGACAAGGATGAAATCAGTCACAAAGGGTGCCCTTAACATCAGTTTCAAGAAACTTTCAACAGAAAAGGATTGTTTAACTCTCTTTCCTGGAACCAAGCTATTGAGAAGTATTTGACAATCACTGACAAATAGCAGTCACAAGGGCAAACATAATTCCATCCTCTGAACTGATATCCCAGGGAATGCTACCCTGCAAATTGATTCAAGTGATAGTTTTGGCACAGATATACTGTACTTGAGCAAAATAAACACTGTGGTTCTTTTTTATCCATTGTTGTTAAGCAGATGAATTACTTGGATTTTTACTGGACCTTTAACTTTGGAAAAAATGTCCTGGAGCATTTCTTGTAGTCAGAAGAAAAATTGCAGAGGTACAGGACTGGTCAAAATCTTGATCAAATAAATGGTGTTCAATGAGCTGGGAGCAGCTGAGAAACAGAGAAGTAGTTACAGAGTGTGAGATCAAGATGGCAGAAAAGCACAAGATGCATGGGTGGACTGAATGGGGAAGGGGTGGAACAAGGGCAGAGATTAGGGTCAGGGAAATGGACAGCTGAAGATGTAAATTTTCTCAGAAGTTCTGAGAGTTACAGATTAATCTGCAGGTCAATATTAAGTGTAATCCAGTTGAAACAAAACCACGAGTGTATTCAAATATAAATTACAGTGCAAGATGTCCAGTCTGAATTGCTTGGGACCAAGCAGCATTTGATTATAAATACAAAATCTTTGTTGATCTTGATCAGTGTTTTTTGTATATCCATTGTCATCTTAAATGTTATTTGAATGCACTAATATGCTTTGTATGTAATATATACTGCACAGAACATATAAAGAAACTTTTATTTATAATACGCAATCCAAACGATGCTTTCCAGAAAAAAAATAAACTCTGTAACCCATTTTGTTGGAGTCCTAAATGTGTGAGCATTCCATTTTTGGACTGTGGATATTTATACTATATGTCTTCTATAGACCTCCACTCCATACAGAGGTTGTGGAGCTCAGCACCTTCAGATGTCCTAATCTCCAGACAAATCTAAAAGGCGTTTTAGCAGAGGAGTGCAAATTATGGATGGAATTCTGCATTCTCTGCCTTCAACTGAACACTGTGTAATCATTATCTTTTCAATCAATCACCTAACTGTGGCTCGTTCTCTTGTCATTTCAGTAATATACTGTTAATGTTGTAATGACATGGGACTACATCGCTTAAATCAAACACATGTCTTGCAGCAATGAGATTACAATAGTACTGTTGTGCATTTTTTAACAATGTGTCACAAGTATTACAATATCGATTTGACTGATAATGAATTACACATTATGATTAATTGCAGGGTTTCCTTTTGAAAGTGCATTCTGGCACAATTAATTTCTTTAAATCAATAGTCAGTCTCTTTAATCCATAGCTCATTATAAAATTTACAATTTAAGCCCATTTGCAGTTCGAACTCTATCCCGCTTGGTACAGTCTTGTAAAAGGCCTGATAGTACTTTCAGATGGATCAATGCACCAGGATAAAAAGGTGTGGATTCTTGATTTTGGGAAGGGCAAATTTAGGACAAACATCGGCTTGCTCAAGGATATGGATATCAAAGGAGATCTGAGCCCTGAAGAGGCTCAAAGAGCTAACTCCAGAGGAAAGGATTGAGGTAGTAGAAAGCAAAAGCCCCAATTGTTCGGGTGAATCTGTCCAACTTTTTCTTAAAAAGTTGTCAGGTATTTTCCATGAGAGGCTCCCATTCCTTTGCTGTAGCTTCCACGGAAAGGTTATGAAGATGTAAATTGTCTCCACAATACTTCAACCGAGAAGGTTGAACATAAAACAATGAGAAGAGAGCAGGAGTAAGCCATGTGGTCCATGGCTCCTGCCCTGCCACTTCAATAAGGCCATACCTCAACTCTATTTTCCTGCATGATCCCCATAACATTTGGATTCCCCTATGGCATAAAAATCAATCTACCTCAGTGTTGAATATATTCAGTGACTTCACCTCCATAACCCTCTGGGGTAGAGGAATCCAAAGACTCACAACGCATTGACAGAAGAAATTCCTTGTCATCTCTGACAGTAACACTTCTACTGAGACTATGACTCTAGTTCAGGATTTTCCCATCAGAGGAATCATTCTGTAAGCATCTACCCTATGCGCCCTGTCAGTGCCTTTTGTGTTCCTTTAAGATCACCTCTCATTCTTCTAAGCCAGTGTGTATAGACCCAATCTGCTTATTCTTTCCTCATATAGTTGCCCCCATATGAATGGGATGTGAGCCTACTTTGCACTGTGTCTGATACAATCGTGCCCCTGGAGACACAAGAGACTACAAGTGTTGGATTGTGGAGCAACAAACAAACAGGCCTGATGCAGAGTTTTGAGCCGAAACAGTGACAATCCCTTCCCCTTCAAGATGCTGCTCGATCCGCTGAGCTCCTCCAGCAGATTGTTTGTTGCTCCACAATTAGATCCCTCCTTAAGTAAGCAGACAAAAACTGTATGCGGTCTCTGGATGTGGTCTCACCAAAGCCCTGGTCTTCCTGACTTCTGTCCTGCAGCAGGTCCAAAAAGCAGCTCCAAGGTGATTCCCTCAATGATCTTAACTTTAAAAGTAACTCCTGCACTTACTGACAGCCTCCCACATAAATGCCTAGTCTCCCTCTTTCTCCGACACCCGTGTCGGCTGGCTGAAAGATATAAAGGCCGGACCTCCACTGTTCCAAACTATTGTCAGATCCTGATTTATGAAGCATGTTGAAGCAGCTCCATGCAGGGATTCAGTTCAGGCCTCCAAACATTTCTTCCAAATGAAGCACAAAGTTGGACCCAGTCCCAGATGAAAACAAACACCACTCTGCTTTTGGCATCGGGTCTCTCAGGCATCAAATGATTTGGGCTTATTTGAATCAACAGAGTTAAATTGGCTTTATTTAAAGGTTTCTGGCAGAAGAGTACACATGATGTGCACTGATAAAGCAAGTTGATTGCTCAGCACTGATCCGCTTTCACCCTGACTACATATTCCCCCCAAAACTACCCTCCAGACCAGTCATGAAGGGCTACAAGAACCCAGTAACAAATCAGGAGGCTGCTCTTCAAAGAATAAATTGAATAACATCCAACAAGAAAATGCCTGCAAACAATGAGAAAATATTGTGCAGTAATGTGTCATAAAAATTCTTTAGCATTCATTTCTAATTATATTTGCACAGAATCTTTGATTGTGGGAAGCTATTCCTCTCCCAAGTGCTCTAAGGGTGTATAATGGTTATAGCCTGATAATCTGACCTAATAAACAGGGAGAGATATGGTTAAACCCTGCTGGGTAAATCTCAATGTGGCAGTTATGCTTAAATCACATTTAAAAGAAACAACACAAAGGATGATTTGTTCTCTCTGGTTCAAACATTTACCAGAGGAAAAAAAAGTGATGAGTGAATGGGTAAATGTCTATTACAGAAGATATTTTGGTAAAAAATATTCTGGGAAACCCTTCCACATCCAGGTAACAAAGCCATTCTACAATGAGGGAAAGAAATTATAGTATCTAGTCCTTCACGAAGTGGCAGCTAACATCAGGAAATATATAGAAGGCCTTGTCCGCAGTTAGAAACTGGCAAGAGACATTCTCAGAAACAACTCACACTGTTAAAATGACAGAAGCAAGCTCTAACAAGTGGCGAGGTGACATGGGTACATCCACAGTTCATTCAAGTTTGGTCTTCAAAAAAAACATTTATATCTCATAACATGATGTACACTTATAATGAAAGGTCTGGGCTACAGAGATATGTTGTAACCTTGCGACAGATAAGCAAGAGACTCAAAATGAGCGTAAGTCTCATATGTGCTTGCATTGTGCTAGTAAATGGAAAAGTTTGGAATTGCATAATGCCTTACTTACATGGATCACTGGACTAATTTTTGGCCTTTTTCTTGCTCTTGATATTTAGACCATGTAACAGAGACAGCAATGTCTGGACAATTAAGGAGGACACTCATTTATTAACAAGGTTAAAAAAAAATGTGTGCCTTCGGATTATACTTCCATCAGCATTAAAACTGAAAGGGATATTTAAAAAGCTTCAATAGTGATGATAAAAGGGAAATATTCTGAAGGAATTCCCAATCCACTTGATCAAACCACTTCACTTACCCAAAATCAGGATTTAGTTTTCCACAAGAACGAATCCCGGGAGGTCTGAAGCTATTGATCACTTTCGACTGTCAGTTCAGTTTAGTCAATAACATTCAAAGCCTCTCACAATTCTGGGAGTTAAATGCGGAGAAAACAAACTGTGTTCAATAGGAGACTTGACCAAGCCATTTAGAACTAACAGAAAGCAAAAGGGGAAAGGAACTTTCAGTATTGGAGTGAAAGCTTCAGGCAGTTCGCACACAGCAACACATGGGGCAAATGAAATAGTGTTAATGGGGGGAAACTTCTGGGCCAAAACATACTTACTCAGGCCCACGGCTCCCCAGAAGACCGCCAGCAACATCCTTGTTAATGGGTCAGCTCATGTCTGACTTCTGCACCTGTGCATTCAAACACAGAATTCAGAAATAAGCTGGAGGTCAAATGCCACTCACCATTGTATCCAACGGCACAGCACAATAGTACCAAGCCAAGGAGCTAGATTCAGCTTTACTCTAGTGTGTGCTGGCATTACGAAGTGTAACTCCATTCATTTGAATAGGGTTGCTGACTTTGAGAAAGGTATGTGCAGGTAAGTGATATGTTTATTTTTCTTAATACTTTTAATTATTTTCCAGTATTTTAAGAGACGGTGAAGTAAAATTCTTTTGGAATAATTATGTTTTCAATTATTTGAATTGTTTTTAAATATTTTTGATTCTCAGAGACATTAAAGGTAGTTCAAAGGTCTTTGCAGCAACAATCCATCACCTGAGGCCTAGTTGCTCAGGATTAGCTCTGCTTCAGGGTATGGAACTAGCACCCAGGTCTTAAGGTGGATTGCTGCTGGAGAGCTGGGAAACATGCTGTAATGGGAAAAACAAGGATTCAGGGCCATGCACAGGGAATGGTCTGGATTGAGCATCATCTGCTACTATGTAATCTCCCCCCAACAAACTTTGTTTGCACATGTTGTGTGAAAGGACACAGTATTGGTGGTGTGCACAAAGTAAGAAAATGAAATTATTCTGAGTCTGATGATAATTTACAAATTATCTATTGACTGTAACTATGTAAAACGTTGGCTTGTTTGCATGAACTGTGCAGAGACATGGTTCTCAGTGGAAATAATCTCTGAAAAATAATATATCTTTGTAAAAAAAAGAGGAGAGAAGGCTTCAATGAA
Source organism: Pristis pectinata (assembly GCF_009764475.1). Lineage (NCBI taxonomy): Eukaryota > Metazoa > Chordata > Chondrichthyes > Rhinopristiformes > Pristidae > Pristis > Pristis pectinata. The sequence continues at coordinate 17,642,129 of NC_067411.1, read as the reverse complement.
AAGTCATTGACCTGAAACATTAACTGTTTTTCTCTCCAGATGCTGCCTGGCCTGTTGTGTATTTCCAGCAGGTTCTGTTTCTTTTTTTAATCAAAGCAAGGTCTAAATATTTCCAGAGTAGGAGCTCAAAAGCACTTACATGAATTGAAAATTTAAAAAAAATTTCAAGTGTTTGAAACCTGAAGTAAAAGATGAAGGGTCTACAACCTGAAACATTAACTCTATTTCTTTTTCCACAGATGCTACCTGACCTGCTGAGATTTGCCACTCTTTTCTGTTTATATTTCTTGCATTTACTTTATGCTTTCACATCCTCAGGATATCCCAGCACACTTTACAGCTGTCCGCCCATGGAGTCACTGTCCGAGTGGAAGAAATGTGGCAGCAAATTTACCACAAGAAGTTCTCACAATGAGTAGAGATAGTCTAACTTTTGGTGTTGGAAGAGGGATAAATAACAACCAAGACATGTGTCTAGTCTTTTTCCACTGGGACATTTTACACCCACCTGAAACATAAATTTAGGAGCAGGAACAGGCCACTCAGCCCCTTGAACCTGCTCTTCCATTTAATAAGATTATGGCTGAACTGATTCTAACCTCAACCTTGCATTCCTGCCTATCCCTCGAAACCTCTCACCCCCTTGCTTATTCAGAAGTTCTCTTCCTGTTACGGACTCAGTGAAAGTCCCTTTAAGATAGAGAGTGTGTGTGTATGTGTGTGTGGGGCGTGCTTACGTCAATAGAAGATAAAGGACGTAATGACGTTGTTGAAGAAGTTAGAAGAAGGAGAGAGAGAGAGAGAGAGAAGGGAGAGAGACACCAGCCTGCTAGTTTTCCTCTATCGATGGATGAGAAACAATACTGTGTCTGCCACTGAAATCCATGTATGGAAGTTGGAAGTAATCCGGTGGAGTTCACTTTGTTTGCTGACCTGTAGAAGGAAACAGGTATTTGTGTGTGGACGACCACGATTCGGATGCTTTTCGGGATGAGGAAGGTCACTACCGAGTAAACACTGAAGTGTCGCTGGGTTCCATCGTGGAACATTTGATTTCGTAGTTACTCTCCCTATGTTTCTCTACGTCTACGTCTTATCTTCAGACAACGGTGGTTGTTGAAGAAGCCCTTGCTCATGTTTCACCTTATGGCTTGCGGAACTGAACTTTAAGAACCATTCCTGAACTGGGAGTTTTGGACTTTGCCACACACACACACGACGAGTTTAGTTTTGGGGTTAACGTTCAAGGTTTAACATTTTTGAATTCTAACATACTAACATTTTTACTTTTATTTTATGTATTATCATAAGTAGTGATTAATAAATAGTTTTTTAACATTGAATCATGCTCAGTGTGTTTCTTTTGTTGCTGGTTCGTGACATTCCTCAAAGGACAGTGAAAGCAGAGTTCCAAAGACTCACGACAACTCTTGAGAGAAAACATTT